>NC_088693.1:47052166-47677166 GCF_028017835.1 Emys orbicularis
AAATGGAACAAAAGGAACAAATTTCAAAATTTCCTGCAAAACAAAATTTAAAACATTTTTGATCCAGTTGAAAATGCTTTGCTTCAATAAAACAGAACATTTCATTGAGCTTGATTTTTATTTTGTGTTATATAAAAAGTGAAACAAAATTGTGTCAAAACAGAAAATTGAAACATTCTGTTTTGAGATGATCGAAATATTTTTTCAAATTTTCTTTCCAAACAAACTTCTGTCAAAAGTGACATTTCCACCAAAGATCATCATGCTTTTAACAAATTGGCATTTTTCAACAGGAAAAAAAAAAAGGCTTTCCATCACAAAGTTTCCAACCATCTCTAGAAAATTGCCTTTTTCATTGGAAATCATTGGATGTTATTTAACTTCCAAGCTATTGTATGGCAAGATCTATAATAATTTGTTTTCTTTAAGAAAAAGTGTTACTTTTCAATACTTTCTAATGACAAAGCTGATTCTTTCAATTTTACTTTGCAAACAGCCTCTATTGGGCAGTATTAAGAGCATGATTCTGCAAGTCCTAACCCCGGAAACTAGTCTGTACTCACATAGTAATCCCATTCACTTCTATGGGATTTCTCTCTGAATGAGAGTTTGTTACCTACATTCAATAAATCTCTTACTGCAGGGTTGATCTGACAAAATGATAGATAATAAAAATATGAATACATATTTTAGAATGTGAGTAAATATTTTATATGCATATCAAAAGTATTCTAGCTAAGCATTAGAATTTTCCTTAATGTGCATGTTTTACACGCACTGGAACTCTGTAGTAATTATTACTGAGGGAGTTGATATTTTATGAAGCACAAACTTAAATTCCTCTTTCTCGCTCTAAAGAGTGATATTCACCCCATTTGGGAGTTTGAGCACTGCCTAAGGCCTTGCAATTGTTTCCAGATGGGTGTGAATTTCACCCAGCAGTCACCAGATCCATTTCTCTTCAGTAGAGAAGGCATGAAGTGATAATGTACTCTTCTCCCTGTTTTTAAAGAAAAATGTTCTTGGAGAGCATATAGACAGCAGAGATGCAAAGGGCATAGCTGATCTTCTGACTGAAAGATTATCCATCATTAAAAATAAAGGAAAGAGAAAAAAATCTTCTAGAAACAAGGTAGGAAACTTGTGGCCTTTGTGAAGACATGTATTAATGTAAAGAATGGCTATTTAAATAATCTTGATACATTTTATGGACATAAAGATGAAAGGCTATTTTTATATGCAGTCTTGGTCTAGTTACAGTATTTACTGAGTCAGCTTTTCTGCTTGTGTGGATGGGCACAGAACCAGTTACTTCATCCTCCCTGAGGCTATTTTTGCACCATTCCTGCCAAAGTTTAATTCAATATAAAAAGGACCGTCTCAAGGGACCATTCATTAGCTGGGGTTAGTTGGAAAACTGTGTGCTTTAGCCAAGCCCCTTATACTGGGTATGCCTACTCTGCGACGTAATCCCTGGTTTAGTAGAACTAGAGTTAGCAGACCCTGGGTTTGTCAACCTAGGGCTTGAACATCTACACTTATTTGTAAACCTAGATTAGAAATTGTTGAATCCTGGGTCCCAGCCTGGGGCTCCAGTATCTACACTGCATTTTGTGAGCCTGAGTCCAACCACTCATATCCCAGACTTCTTAGCACCTTCCCAAAATGTGGCCTCTCTAGCCCTTTGCTAGTGGTGCAGTGAGGGAAAACTTGATTGTCCACCAGACTTGACTGTCCAGAGGACAAGGAAAGTCAGCCCATGGTATTCTGGGATATTTTTGGCAGGCTTCCAGACCACAAGTCCAGTGGGGCTATGTCTACACTGCAAAGCAATAGGGCTTGAACACTGGATTCCAGCTTCACTCAGGATCAGACCTTCCACCCCCATGGGGTCCTGGGACCATAAGTCAATGTGATTTGTTTGTAGGTGGAAAGTGGGGGGGCGGAATTAGGCTTGAGCCTGAGTTTGAATCCTGGGCTTACACTGGAGGGTAGACTTACCTTGAGCCTGGCAGGCAAGGGGACATAGGTACAGAGACATATTAGCCCAAGACTAGTATTTCTGTGTTTCAGCAGGAAGGAGATAGCAAACTCAGATTTTGACATTTAATAATTTACTAAGTGTTTGTCCAGCCAAGTTACGGTGTTAAAGAGCTAGTGCAAGAAAATGTAAAATTACTGGTGTGAAGAAAAAAATGGAGTATCAGTGCTTTTGGATTGTAATTTTGTTAATTTTATTATTATTACCAGGATGAACTCTGATATTGAAGACGATAAATTTCAGAGTATACCGAAGCTGTGACAAATAGAAGGCACCATGATGAAAATATAAGTTAGACTAATTTCATGATTGGAAAAACAGAAATGAACCTTAGCTTGAATTCAGGGACACCTAGGCTTGTCCACATGAATTCTAGGGAGTTGCTCTATTTGTTGTGGAGGGATTCCAAGAATTTGGGAATAGGCTGTGCCTGCCCCACTTGCTGATTAGGAGACACAAACTTCAAGGGCTTAGACAATAGGGGGAGCTATCTGGTTTTCATCTACCCGCTGGTATTCCATCTCTTGTGTGGAGAGTGTAGGAAATGTGCATTCAACCTGTGGACTAGTGTGCAATCAAGCCAGCCAAATTTGTATTTTCACACAGCAGAGTGCACTATCCCTTCCTGAACACTGAGGAATTGTCTGACATCAATGTGAAGGAAAAATAATCTTATCTCATGACGGAAGTTTAGTTTTGGGTTTTTAATTTTGTAGCAATTCACCAAGCAACCAGTAGTTGGATAGGTTTATAGAATCAACAGATCACCTTCCTTGTAGAATATTGCTGTATCTTACCAACTGAGATGACGAAAGTTTTGAAGAGCTGTCTTTTTTTTTTTTTTTTTTAAATTCATCTCACCACATTAGGATTTCAAAACTCAATGTTTAACTCAAATACAAATGTGTTATACCACTGAAGTATCCTATACCGAATTCTCAGCTTGTTTCATAGTAAAGTTTTCCAGTTTATCTTTAACTCAGATGAATACATGGGGCACATCTTTTAACTTGTTTTGGTATAACCACTGTCAAACCCTATGCTCCCAGCCACCCTTGAAAATCTTCATCATGAAATATGGACCTGGTCCACAGTGCATATTTCCCCTTTTTGTACAAGTGCCTTCTGAATTTTGACTATTTCATAATGGACATTTAACATTGTTCATGTAGACACTGAGGTCATTCTTTGAGGTTATGTTTTTTTAAAATTGTGTATGCGACAAAGGATTCTATATGCACCATTTGCACTTAGCGACGTTTAAATCGTTTTACATTTTCGTTTTACTGGAGTCCACAAAAATGGTCTACTGTGAGTCAGACTTCTTTGAAAGATCACTGTATCTTTGAAATGATTTACTCTTTAATAAAATATAGATTAGCCAGTGCCAGATGAGCTTTTCTCCCCGTTTCCACCCACCTGCTTTGGCACAATTGAACCTACTGCAGTTACCATAATGATGAGTACATCAGAAATTCCTAGAGGTCCTGTCCTCACTGAGTAATTTATATTATAAATTAGAGTGTGAGACACATGAAAACAAAAAGTGACTCTAGCCAACCTGAGGCACCCAAACTCAAATACTTTTACCCTATGTTTACAGTTACTTATATTGCTTGCAGGATATTTAATATATATTACCAGTCATAGACACCCCCCCCCCTCCAAAAAAAAAGGTAATACATCTGCTGCTTTTATCAAGGAGACCCTTCCACACTCAGGAAAGTGTTAAAATTGATGTGACTTTAAAACAGTCAAACTCTTTTGTCTTGGTCAGTGCCTGTTTAACCGCAACCTCATTTCTCACGTTCCATCACTTTCTACCTTTCCTCCAGGGGATGATGTCATAGTTATACATTCTTGGATAATACTTTTGGAAATTCATTCCAGCAGAAATACAAACACTAACAGAGGTGTTTGGACAGTCTTCCTTGACTTGCAATTAATAGTTATAGAAATTCTAGGACAATAAGTATGAAGAATTCACAGCATTCTTCTTGATTAAAGTAATAGGAGCATAAGAACCTACTAGCTTAGTTGGACTGTAGCCCTTAGGTTTTTCTTAAATGAACATACAGATTCAATAATATCCCCTCCCATGTTAGTCCTTCCAAACTTGTATTGATAATATGGAAATAGGACACTGTTGTGCCCATCAGAAGTGTCCAGTTCACAGAATACCAGTATTTGGCAGCCCAAGAAGTCTATAGATATGAGACCTCACCTTGTAGAAGAGAAGAAATACAAAATGGGCTACGAGGAGGGAATTTTGTCCAAGTAAAGTTTAAAAAAATGGTTTAAGATTTAATTTGATGTGAAGGAGCTTGTGTAGAAGTCTGTAGTCTGGAAAGATTCTTGCCATGTTCCACACCTCTGAAATAGCATAATTTCAAGACATGAAATGAAAAAAGTTATATTGTATAAAGAGTATTTTAAATTTTTAGAGATTTGGTATTGAAGTTTTTTCTTCTACCCTCCAATACATCTCCTTATGCTTATGGTTAGAAAAATTACTATAGGATGCTGTATGTTTTCAAAGACTTTTGCAAGATTTTATTTGCCAACTGCTTTGTCCACCAATTCTTACTGTCACAAAGCCTAGACTTAATTTCTAGCTGTGCAAAACACTATTCTTACATTATTTTACTTCTTTTTTAAGGTACATTTACTTTGTTGCTAATATCACAGGTATGATTTTATGCTAGTAATCTGTAATTTAATCAATAGTTTAAATGCACTGTCCAGGACACCTGCAATAGCAAGATCACTAAATAAGAAGATCCTGATTCTGCAAGCTGTAGGATAAATTGCACGATATTGGTCCTCAAAGTAGCACCAGGGCAGTGTCAGTACCAGTCGCTCTGCTGTCAGAGTGAAAATAAATGGAGATGCTGAAGAACTCCTCTAAAACAATGGAAACATGGAAAAATTTTCCATAGAGAATTAAACTGACAATTTGAAATACCACATGGTCTCGAATACAGAAAAAGTAGGCATTTCAAAATAAACTGTGTGTAACTGCTGTTTTGATATTTTAAAGTAGTGTTTACATTAAAAACATTCTTCAAAATAACATACCTAATAGCCTGTTTGTATATGCAATAAACTAACTGGAAGATAAATCATGATTCGTATATAAACTGGATGCTCTGATTTAAGAAGTGATGTTCAATGGTTCCTTATTTCCTCTCCTCTGAAGAAACAGATACAATAAAGCTTGAATCTTATCCATCCCCCCCAGCAACATTATTCCACCAACACCATAGCATTCTCCCTTCTCTGTGGAAATGTTAGGACACCCAGCCCTGATGATTCTTCAGCTGTTTCCTCTCTAAACAACATTCAACACCCCTTCTCCCACTCTCAATCCACCACTCATGCTCCACAGGATGGAGAAATACCTGGGGTGCAAAGGATTTCTTTGGCTGGTGTCCATGGAATGTCTCACAGTCACGCCAGAGCACAACGTGAGCACTCTCCAGGGCTTCAGCTGCTGAAGACACTCAGGGTATTAAGTCAACAATGTCAAGCCAGCCAAATTTCTCACATTACACACAGCAAACTAATATAGCTGGGCTTCTTCCCTCCCCTGCCCCACATGGAAGTGGATGTGCATGGAACAAAGGTTATCCAGCATGTAGTGCAAGGGTGAGACATATGTAAGATTTGCATGAGTTGTCCTGACAGATTTGGAGGTTTTGGAAATGGGCCTTTGGCTCTTTGAATTATGTTTGCTTTAATCAGGATAGGGGTTTACCACAGTTAGGGCCACAGAGCTAGTTAGCTGCAGAAAAGTAAACTGTCATCTCTGACTAATCGAACAAACTTGTTAGCCATGTTTTGCTCCTTGAATCTTTACTGCTGATCTGATGTATAAAGCAAGAAGGATCACAGGTTGATTTCAGGCGTGAGTTGACTTAGTAGCACATCTGGTTGAAAGACTTGGTTTTGACTGCTAAACAGAGTAAGTTTAATACGGATATCCAAACTGTAACCTTAAGTTTGTTTTCTAACATAAGCACATTTCAAGTTTGATTAATTTTGGAAGCACTATATTTTTCAGTAGTTGTAAAATCAACCATAATTTATAATAAAATCTAAAACATCTTTGTTTCAAAGTTTGGAGATTGGGAGGGGGGGTTAATTTTCTGCTCAAACCATTTGAAAAACAACAACAACAACCACCATACTTTGCCTCCTACATCAGAAACTTGTCAAGTCCTAATAGTCTCAGCCTTATGCCCGCTAGCAATACATCAACTCATCTATGTTGGAATCCATTATTACTAAATTTGTTTCCTTCCTTTCTTTCTAAAGCATGAAGCACTTGAACTGAACAAGTGATGCTAAGATTGAAGTCCAGATGTACAAAGGTATTAGGTGTTTTCCAAGGGGAATTGGGCACCTACCCTAGTTAAGTGCTTTTGTGAATCCCACCACACATTTATCTGTCTTTAGGCACCTAAATGCCTTTGTAAATCTGGCCCATTATGCCATTCACTTCCCTTTTAAATTGTCTTCCGCACTCCCTACTCACTCACAAAAAGGAGTTTATACATCAATTTTATTTATAGATTCTTTACTTAAACACCTTACATATCTGAGTCAAGTCCATTACATCTTGTGCATATTCTCCAACTCCCAGATGCCAAGTCTTTTAAGTATACATATAGAATATCAGTAAGTCTTCATAATTAAAATGATACATAAATATTCATTGCTGAAACAAATAGGTCTTAAAATAACAGGAGTACTTGTGGCACCTTAGAGACTAACAAATTTATTAGAGCATAAGCTTTCGTGGGCTACAACCCACTTCTTCGGATGCATATGCTATATATGCTATATGCATCCGAAGAAGTGGGTTGTAGCCCACGAAAGCTTATGCTCTAATAAATTTGTTAGTCTCTAAGGTGCCACAAGTACTCCTGTTATTTTTGCGGATACAGACTAACACGGCTGCTACTCTGAAACAGGTCTTAAAATGTTACCGGAAAAGCATATGAAACGAAGTAAAAGCTTGTTCAGTTAATATCATGAAATTGAGCATTTGGCAGCCTGAACATGCTGGTAGGATAGCATGCAAAGTTACTTCTTTTCCTTGAATAATTTGACACAAGAAGTATTTTTAACTTGAACATGGAAAAGTGATGAGGAAAACATTTTCAGAACATTTTCCCACAGGGGGAGGGGGAGCTGTACTGAAGCACAGATTATAGGTACACAGTATTGCAATACTTTTCTATGGACAATAGATGCATTTGAAGTACTACTATTAAAGCTAATCACCAGTAGTGGTATTGTTGGCTGGAAGATTTCAAAAGAATGTGGAGGAAGAAAATGAAATATCCAGTTGAGAATGTGTTGATTATAGTATTCTGGGTTGCATACACTATAATAAAGGTGCCCCAACCATTATCATTACATCTGGTTTAACTCATCATTAGTAAGAGAAAGTATTATATAGATGCAGTGTAGGTGAGATAAAGTTGATGAGAACCTTACTTTTGTATTTTCTGATACTTCTGTTTACATTTACCTACTGAATCAAATTGTGATCCCACTGAAGTAAGTGGGCCAGGACTTGGTTCAGATCATATATATATATATATATATATATATATATATATATATATATATATATATATATATATATATATATAAGATGTGGCCATATGTGTGCATAATGGTTCTTGCCATGTGTATGCCCGACTTTCAAATATTTTTTTCATACACAACCATTAGTAGAGTGCAGGAGCCCAAACTCGTTAAAACTAAAGAAGAACGTGCCCCTAGCTGGGTGATTGTTGCTGAATGAGTTTAGATCAGCTGTAGTGAAAAATACAGGAATAAGCACAATCCCTACTAATAGAACTTACAGATAAATACAGTTCTTTCCTTCTGTGCTAGTGCAAATACTCTTGAACACCAAATACTTTGGGCAGATGTTAGATTCAGTTTTGCCTCTGAAGTCAGGAATTAAGTTTTTTTCCAGTAAAAACAAGACAGTGCCAACAATGTCATTGAACTTGCAGAACAAGTACGCTCTAATGGAAAAAAATATTACTTGGAAGGGTGATAGATATTTTTGTTCTTTGATAAAATGGAGTAAGGGGCTATGCATGTGAATATCAGGTTCTATCTATATTCTAATCCAGTCCCCAACACCATGATATCTGAGTGCACGGGAAAAGGTTCCCCCCCCCCACCACCATTGTGCTGGATAGGAAAGTGTGGGATTACTTTAAGGTAGAGACATCCAGACTTTGCCCCACTGCGGGTTAGCGATCTGCATTGATCCATAGAAAAAAAGTATCATATGCTGGGACCTGCTTTATCAGCAGACTGTGGGCCAGATTCTCCCCATACCACAGCAACTGTGAACTGCTCTACTGGTGCAAGGCTAATGCCAGATTAGCACGCCATAGGAGGATCACCCAAATAAAAGACTATCTTTGGGTGGCATATATCCCTTTAGCTGGCATAGGGGGCCTGAGTTGGGTAAGAGGATATAGCCCCATTGTCCTTATGCCTTGGAGACTGCCAACTGCTGTGGGCAGTTGGCACACATTAGAGCAGTCCTCAAATTGTCCTAACACACCAATGAACTGGGCCAGTGCAGGGCAGCCCCAGGATTGGGGAAGTGCAGAAGTAGCTTTACACCATCTCAACACCTCTGGACTTTCACAGAATGCTCCTCAGCCAGAGGCAAGGGTCGGCATCTATACCTCCACCTGAAATACCACATGGGTGACTGTCAGTGATATTGTAAATCTCTGTGGAGATCATTTGACCACACCCAGTTTACAAAGAAAACTGGAGCTGGAGCTAATGGAAGAGTGTGAATAAATTTAAGTTAATTAAAATGTGTCGCATCAACACTACGCTCACAATCTTATTGACTCTTTCTTTTGGCAGGGTAGTCTCATGCCTTGCTGCTAAAGTTTGTTTTGTTTATTAAATGGGTTTTCCTTTTGTGTCTCTGACAAGGGAAAACCCTGAGATAAAGTCCTGACAGAATGAAAGGAAGTATGCAGACTATGGAGGAAAACAGAATGGAACTCTTAGCACATTCACTGACACCTTCATAAGCCAAATTCTCATTTGCTGTCGATTTAAAACTGGAATAAACTCCGGATGCTTCAATGGACAGCAGTAAACAGGACAGATGGAGTGCCTTGTTTCCCCAACCTTTTTGAATGTGGAGAGTGTCTTAAAAAAAAAAAAAAAAAACACCTGACAAAGAGACTGGGACAAAACTAGATGCATCAGAAGCCACTAAGTCCCTGTGTAGGATAGGAAAGTGACCCATTTGTAGACAGTGCACGTTGCTAACCTGATCTCTTTCCTACCAAGGTGGAAAACACTTTGGCTGTTGGTGTAGTCAGTGCCAAATTGTTTTCAAGACCCGTTTTAGAACTCAGTCGAGACATCTGGTGTTTTGATCAGATGTGGAACGTCTTTAAAAACACTCCAAGTGAATTGCCTTCACAGTGTAAACACAGCTTGATATTATCCCAAAGTACCACAGTTGCCCTCAGGTGTCACAGTGCTGTGGAATCAGCTCCTTTTGCCAAAACTCTGATGCTGACACCACTTCGACCATTTTCCCTTTAAAATGCCTTGGCTTGCTGCACATTCTGTTGCTAGCCATGGATGCATTGAAACCACAGAATAAAAGCCTGTCGTGTGGGGGTTATAAAATATGAATTGACTTGTTCATTTTTAAGGCATTGGTCCCAATGCTGCCATTCTCAAGGAGGTAAAACTGTTAGTGCTTCAAGAGAAGCATGGGACACAGTTGACTCCCTCTACTGGAGGGAGGAGGGGCACTACCTGTTTTCATGACTCACTAAAACGACATTATACAAGAAAGCTTTAGCCAAGAGCTGCTGAAGGAAACCTGAAGCAGATAAACTTTCTACGAACTAAGCCAGATCAATCACGTGTGTGTGTGTGTGTGTGTGTGTGTGTGTGTGTGTGTGTGTGTGTGTGTGTGTGTGTGTGTGTGTGTGTGTGTGTGTGTGTGAGAGAGATCCTCAAAAAAATAAACTCCTTTGGCCAACAGCCTTCAGCAATCAAGTGGGAACTAAAAATGGGGAGTGAGTTCCAGGGCCCTGATAATGCCCTGCTGGACTCCCCCTCTTTACAGTGAAGGAAATCAAGCGCCAGCATCACTGCAGCTGGATGTCAACAGGAGAGAGGGAATCTTGCAAGTAGGTAGATGCCAAGCTAGTTAGGGCTTTATGAATCACACACCAAGAGACAAACTGGCAGCCAGTGCAGATCCCTTACTAATACTATATTTTCCTTCTCTGTTTTTCAGTCCTGGTGTGGGAGGTAACAAATACAGATAAAGTGGTTGTCAGCAGGTGGCAGTAAAGATTCAGGATATGGTCCTCATGTGAGTCACTTGAAGACATGCTTACAGTCTCAGGACAAAAAGACAAAGTGTGTAACCTTTTGTTCTTAAGTAATAATAAAATAGTTTTCTCCTGCCTTCACACTCAAATTTGTCTTTGGAGCCAAGGAGCAGCCTCATGTCTACACAGTACTTCTAATCCTCAGTCCATATGCTGAATGACATTGGTTTCTGATAGTTTATTCTCAGCTACTGTTCTGAGATGAGCTGAAATTTACACTGTTGTAGTTTGAAGATAATGAAAATTCATGAGTACTGACTCAAATCTCAAGCTACCTAAATAATCAACTTGAGTTTATAAAAGAGGAGAAGAACACACCATGTGATCACCCAGTTTTCTATAAACCCCTAACAAGTGCTCCCAGGATCAATTTGAGAACATCCAATAAAAGCTAAAGTGAAATAACATTTCTCCATTGCCCATTTGAGTTCATCCTTCCACCCTTGCCACTCCCATGCCCCCAGCAAAAAAATAATAAATAAATCCAATTCTCTAAATCCCTTTACGTATGGACATGAATCAACAAAAGCATTAACCACAACAAATTGAGAGAAACTGACAGTTCTTATTGGGCCTGGATCTGCAAATTGTTACATGAACAGTCCTAGCGGAGTCACTGGGACTGCTTCTGGGAGTAAGAATTTGCAGGATGAGTCCCACTGGAAAGGCAAAAGGTAGGAATTTTTACAATTATTACCTCATTTCCTGCCTCTTTGCCTTCATTATGGGCCTCATCCTGCAAGGTGCTGTGCAGCTTTGACTCCCAATGTCATCAAGGGATGTTGAGAGTGCTCAGAACATCATAGAATTGGGCCTACATGTAAAGTGATGGCTTCTAAACGTGGTTCAGAAGAGCCATAAGGTGGGTGAGGTAATACCTTTTATTGGACCAACTTCTGTTGGTGAGAGACACAAACCACCTTGTCTTTCTAATATCCTGGAACCAGCATGGCTACTACTACACTGCCTACAACACCAGAAGAGAGATGGCTGTCAGAAACCAAAAAGCTAGTCGTAATGACTACTTAATTTCACTGCACTAAACTGCCATTTTCACAACAGTCACTTAGCATATTACTTTGTTGTTAAAGTCACAGAACCTCCAACAGAAAGTTATTTTTTCCCCACTTCCTCACAAGGAATATTCCTGATTTTTCTGCTTTAGTTATACCCTTGATTTGCTCTCCCAATGTTTTTGTTAATTGTAAAGTTGCTCAGACTTCTCCTTTCCCCAGCTTTTTAATTGTTATGATTATTAATAAATAATTTAGGGCTATATTCTGTTGTGTACATCTCAAATAACTTTCTGTAGTCATTCAAGGGAGAATTTGGCCCTTTGTTTTATGGAAATTTTCTCTTGATAATTCAATTTATAGAATTTGTACTATTTAAAACAAGTAAGCACTTAGATTATAACAAAATAATTCTAAGGTGCAGTTTAATGCTAGCCTACAGTTCCAGCAGTAAGATTCTATTTGATTGAAACATTAGGATTTGTACAAAAGTCACACGAATGCTATTTCATGAATAAACAAAGCGGTGCTCTGAAATTAATAGCACCTAATAATTTAGAATCTTTCTTTCTGGGTTTCCTACAACATAACGAACTCCTAGCATGGCACCAAGTCAAACAGTAATTATATAATATAAGCAGACATCCTATTACATTAGAACTGGTTCAGTTTGGACAAAGTAAAAACTGCCCCTAAAGCTTAAATCAACCCCTCCACCCCCTTTTTTATGTCTGATAAGTTTAGTTAGTCATGTGACCCGGTTCTTCTGGTTTCACATGCGAATAGAGCCTATTTATGCATAATGTCCAGTTCAATTCTCAGATCAAAGAAACAGTGAAAAAGCCGGTGAGTTTTAGGGGGGTTATCTGAATTGAACCTCTGACCACCACTCTCCAGTGAAATTTACAGAATATATTAATACTTAGCAAAAACTATTGATATTCAGTGGTTGCATTATTTAATATTTGTCACCTAGTGGTCCCAACCCAGATCAGGGCCCCACTGTGCCAGACTTTGTACATACAATGTAAGGAATGGTCCTTTTTCCAAAAAGTACCATCTCAGGCCCCAATCCGGAAAGATCTTGTGTGCAGGTGGACTGCTGTGCCCACGTGGAGACCTATTGACTTTGGGGCTCTGTGTAAATGCAGCAATCTGCTCCCACACAAGAAACCGCAGGTTCAGCAGTTTTAATAGATAAGACAGATGAAATGTTGGAGAAAGGGATGCTAAGGTTTTTAAAGTTTTCTTTGTGTTGAAAAAATTCTACTAACTTGATATACCCTGAATCTATACTGAGGAACAGTGTTGGATTTGGTAATCCCTATCAACGTGCAAGAAGAGACATCAGAGTATCTGTCATTTCAAATTAAAGGAAAGTACAATTTCTCAGTAGCATCATTTATAGAATAGCCTCACAAAATGTTCCATGGCTGATTACAGTCTGTACATGCAAACTATGAGTGTATTGGATATAAATAAACTACAGTGTGGTTTGGTAATGTACCCTAAATCTCTCTGTAGGGCACAGGTAAGAAGTGATACAATGGCCATCTTTCAGAGTGAACAAGTTACTTCTGGTATGGGGGGAAAACAGGAGTGGATAGATGAATTAGACAATCATAAGACAGAAAGAAGAGATTCAATTTGGAAAGAATAAGGGCATTAAATACAAAGAGATAGGGAAAGTGTTCCAGATTTTGGGAGAAGCATAGATCCATGGGAAACATGGGAGAAGCATAGATCCATCATCCACTAGTTGACTACAAAGAAAAAAAGAAAGGCAGGAGGGAAAGCGAAGACAGACAAGGTGGATTTTGGTCTAGACTTTGAAATGGATAAGAAGCCAGCAGAGAATTGATGTTCTGGTTTTGGATACCAGTGAAGAGTTGAGAGTTCTGGTTCTCCATACTTAGGAAGACCATAAAGAAGGAAGTTACAGTAGTTGGCACAAGAGCAGACATGAAAGCACAAATATCTTCTGATATGTTAACAGAGGTGCCTAAAACGATGGATTTAGGTTAAATATTTTCTGCATGTTTACATACCATATCTCTCCCAAATACTTCAAAGGCATCTATGACGTTAGCATATAAGGGTAGATAACAGCGCTAAATGCTTGGTTCCATGTTTTTATAAGTAAATGCTTTCAAGTGAATTTCTGAATAAAGTGTCTGCTTAGTAGGTTTCCTTGCCAGTGCATCTGCATCCTGTTGAGAGGGGGAAGTGTTCCAGCATCCTGATACGGAATGGATGTAAGAAATGTTAGGGGGAAAGCTTAATAAAATAAGAGAAACTTGCTTCCACAGTTCTGTTATTTTCTGCCGGGTGTCTGTGTGGTAGTGGTTTAATTACATTATCTCAGAAATACTACAGAGTCCCATTTTATCTTCTATCTCTATGTAAATAGCTGAAATTCCATAGAATGGTCACATCAAAAAAGCAATAGGCCACTTCTTTTCTGGATAAAAGTGAAAGCTGTAGATCTTCAAAGACTGTGTAACAACAAACTCCTTCTGTAGCATGTTATGTCTCATCATCATTAAGTGTGACTCATAAGAAAGCTTGATTGATCACTGTTGCCCTCGAGCTGTCCGAATATTATCTCAGTGTGTCTTTTAGGATAAAGCATGGGGAGGAGTGTGTGTGATTTTTACATATTTAAGGTAATCAGTATCACTTAAGTCATATGATAGGAATGCTGGTCATGCTGCTTTAAAAGATCTGTCAGATTTTACCATTATTAATCCTGTTCTTCTGTCCTTTGGCATTCAAATGCAACTTCAGTCACTTCAGGAAGAAACTTGGCATATAAATTTGACAACAAGTGATTCTCAAATTTAGTTTGATTTATTCTTTTATGCCAGCATTTGGTGCTCGTTGCCTGTAAAGGACACACTGAAATGTCTAGAGTTAAAATCAGTTTGATGGATTATAGTAATAGGAGACCACAGAGAATGTAATTTTTATGGTTTCAGACATTTGTGGAGTTCCCAAAACTTGAAAAATAGTTTTGCAGAGGATTAGTCCAGAATATATAATCGTACTTTTGTATAAAAAGAACAAAAGAAACCTGAAATCCTAAACCATCTTTGCTATTCAGATTTTTAAAAGGGGGAAGCTGGACATGTGCATTAACTCCTTTTTCAGAAGAGGTTGAGTATTCATACTTCCTTTAAATACACAGTACAGTATGCCGACGACACAGCATATTTTTTTAATAATACAATTGGCACAATAGAATGCTACAGCTCTAGAGGAGCCTGCCTATTGTGTCAATTGTCTGCAGATTAAGAGTCCCTAATAGAGTGCATAGATGGTAGTTGTTATGGTCTGTCAAGTCAGCGAGCCACAGATTAAGGACCACTGAGATCACAGCAGCTCCAAAGCAGTTACCACAACCTGAATAGAAGAACCATGATGATTCCAGTGGGACTGTTGCAGATCAAGCAGCCAATGTTGCTTTCACAGACTCTTACATATGATCCCAGTGATTTCTGGGGGGGCTAAAAATAAATAAAAAGGGGAAGTTAAATGCATGACATTTGTGAAAACTTTAAATATCCCTTTCACCTCAACTCTCCATCCCCTAGTCAAGAAAATGTGGGCAAAATTCACATGCCTTGATGCAGAAGACAGGCAAAATGAGAAGTTTCCTCTCCTCTCTTTCCCCCACCCCCATCTCAAACCTATCCAGAGACCGAGTGTGAAATTATGGTCCCATTGAAGTCAATGGGAGATTTAACTTCAGTAGGGCCAGCATTTTACTTAGAACATCAAATTCTGTTGCAAATGCGTGCAGCTCCATTGCTGTCAGTGGATTTTCACTCATTTACACCAGCAAAGAATTGGATGTAGTGTGCGGGGAACCACTGTGCTTGGCCATAGACTCATTACAACACCCATTAGGTACAGGGAGGTTACAGTCAGAAAGCCTGTGCAGCTTGTGGACCCACTGGCTATACCTTCACCATAACACTGATTCACTCACAATCCCTTATCCTTAGCACCACTGTGGAGAGAAACATGCCATAGTTTCACTCAACAGCATGCAGAAGGTTGCAGAGTCCCTCTGAGTGGCTGCTCTTCTCCTTCACTTTTTCAGGCTGCAGAGGTGCTGCCAGGCTTTGGCCTGCCCAAAGCTATGAAGAGGGCTTGAGGATTTAACCCTTTGTTCTCAACTGATACTGTCCCATTTAGCTTCAGGCACAACAGGGTGAGTTAACAACAATATAAAAGCACTAGGGAATGCCCATTCACATGGATCCCTTGATTGTCTGAACATTTCTAGCTATATCTGTGCAGTGAAATGCCGCCCATACCTCCCAAATGTCCGTTTGCAGGGATTATAGGGTGATTTATTCATATTTTGGAAACGAGATTTATGACCCTGTAGTCCAGCGTTTCTCAAATGCGGCCACCGTGGCCACATACGGCCACCAGGGGCTTTGCTTGCGGCCACAGGCTTCTGGGCAGTGACTGGGGAGGATGGGAGGGGAGGGAAACATCGGCCCCTCCCCCAGAGTCACCAGCAGGGATTGCACCCTGCTCCCCTCTGGAGCCAGAAACACTGGAGGAGCAGGCAGCTGATGTGAGTTCTCCACCTTCCTAGGACCTGTGGTGCTCGGGCTTCTGGCTCCAGCCATGGGGCGGCAGGTGGCAGGCTCCAGCCATGGGGCGGCAGGCTCTGGTCCCCAGCCACAGGGCTTTGGCCCGCACCCGCTGGCCCCCACTGCCTCTCTTAGCCCATCACCCCTGACCCCACTGCCTCCTCTAGCCCCCCATCCATTGCCCTGGCCCCCACTGTCTCACTACCCACCGCCCCATCCAGGGCTTAATTTGTCCCCCAGATTGCTGGGCTTTGTAAATTTGCTGTGAAAAGTGATATTTATATGTTTGTTAATATCACTTTTCACTGCCTCCCGGCTAGCTAGCAAGTCTGCTGCTGGGAAAAATGCTATTAACAAACATACAAACATCACTTTTCATAGCAGCAGACTTACTAGCTAGCAAGTCTTTAAAAAAGAAACCAAAAAAGCAAAAAAGATACAACAACAACAACAAAAAAGACACGAACATGCAAAGCACCTTATTTTTGTTTCTACTCTGTTTAGGTCCAGTAAAGAATAGAGACAACTGTACATTGTTTGTATTATTGAGTTTAAAAAAACCGTACATAAGTAAATTACAATGATTTGGACATGTATATGTACATATTTATTTGTTTTTCAAAAAGTTAATTAAATATTTTAGGAAAAATTGTCAGAGCAGCCACCAGCAAGAGTTGGTGGCCACGCTCTGAGGCCACCAAAACATTTGTTGTGAGAACCCCTGCTCTAGTCAGACATCTCTATATCTCTTCCCCCCGCTCCAATAAAGGGAAACTTGAATCAGTCCATAAACTTACAGAACTGAGAATCTTTTGGACTATGTATTTCCTGACTTGCTTGGCTTTGTCAGATTCTTAACCACTGTATCAATTTGTGCTTAGTGATGCCAAAACCCCCAGCATCTTTAAATGTAATAACCAATACACTAGCCCAGCCCTGTCACATGTCCAAGCAGAAGGTAAGAGTTCAAGTTTTTAAAAGGCACTTTATTCAAAAACAGTATTGAGCATATCAGCATAATGCTATGTCCCAATCATCTTCTCTGCTCAGAATAGTTAGAAATACAGCTGGGCTGATTGGGTTCGTGTCAGAACGAATACATTGCAGACCTCTCTCTGTTAAACAGGAAAACCTGGACTAGTGCTATATACCTTTCCTTGTAGGTGCATACAAAAAGAGACTATTTGTTCTTAGTAACACTTACCAACACTATAGAACTGGTTACTTAAGTGTAACTGGATGAAGAAAGTTCATGTAGGTCTTGACTTACATCCTAGCCACCGAATTATTGGATAATGGTCTGGTGTATGCTCTCTCTCTCGCGCTTTCATTTTTTCCATGACAATTTTTGAAAGGTCTTGGTTTTGTTTTGATGTGGAACAAAAATTTCAAAACCTCGAAATTGTTGAAAAAGGGGAATTATTTTCCAGCCAACCCAATTTATAATGTAATGAATGCATTTGGAATTCATATTGGCCATTTTAACCTATACACAGATAGCAAAACGCTTGGTATGAAAACAACTCAGCTATCAATTTGGCTTCTTACAAGCAATTGGACTCTGGGCTTAATCTAAATACCACTGAAGTCATAAAAAGTCTGCATTTATTTCAGTGGACTTTGCATCAAGTTCTTTGAGAAGTTTGACAGTACACAAGAGAAGCAATGTAAATAACTTCATTTAAACCCTTTTTAAAATATGACCTAATTTTAAAAAAAAAAAAGTTCATTTCTTGACAATTTGGTGGTTCCCCTCAAACCCAACCATCAAGGGTGAGAAGCACAAAATATAAACTCCCTAGGGCACATCCTCAGCTAGTGTAAATATGTGTAGCTCTTCTGATTTCAGTGGAGCTATACCAACTCAAAACAGTGAAGGATCTGGTCCTGTGTCCTTAAAATGATTCTGAAAGTAGTATTTCATCCCTCTTATGGGAAATAAATCAGATTATATCTAAATAGCAAAGGCCTGGCTTTCCTGTGTCATCTTACATCACCACGCAGCTCCCGGAAGCCAAAGCATGGCCCCACTCCAGCTCCTACACACTCCAATGGGAGCTGCAGGGGAGGTGCCTGCGGATGGGGCAGCGTGCAGAGCCCTCTGGCCACGCCTCTGCATAGGACCTGGAGAAGGGACATGCCAACTGCTTCTGGGATCCGCTTGAGGTAAGCGTCGCTCGGAGTCTGCACCCCTGAGCCTCTCCCCACGCCCCAACCCCCTGTCCCAGCCCCAATCCCCCTCCCATTCTCCAACCCCCTCAATCCCAGCCGGGAGCACCCCAAACCTCTCATCCCCAGCCCAACCCCAGAGCCCGCACCCCCAACCAGAGCCCTCACCCCCTCCCACAACCCAACCCCAATTTTGTGAGCATTCATGGCCTGCCATACAATTTCTATTCCCCGATGTGACTCTCGGGCCAAAAAGTTTGCCCACCCCTGCCCTATCTAATGATATCTAATGATCTTTGGAGTATCATCTGAACTTTCAGAATCCCCATGAAAAGACTACTGCACTCATCAAGATAGACTTCATTTGCAGATTAAGAGAAACATCTTGCTTCTACATTCTCTGAGAAATAAGCTATTTTAAAAATATTGTGTATTTCTAGCTTCTACTACAAAATTCAGAAGAAAGAAATCCATGAGTTTGTTGGGATGTTATGGGGGGGGGGAATCCATGGTAAATTTTTTATGTTCTTCCACTGGCTATTTCAATTTATTTTGGAGTTTTCCTGTTAGAGCTAAGTTAATGATTTTTAAAGCCAAATTGTCATAACATTTGTTATATATATTCTTGCCAAAATATGCAATAAATTATCAAAGGCTTTCTAGAGATAAATTGGGCCATCAGGTATAGAACTAAAATTTTTGACTAATTTATACGAGAAAATTGCTTGACTAAAAAAGCCCAGTGCAGCTTAATTATTATAGCATAAGGCAAGCAATGTAACTTTGAGCTTCTTCAGCCATGCCCTGCATTGTAAAGCTCTTTCCAGTATTCCTTACACACACACACACACACACACACACACCTGAGACTGTACCTAGAATACTGCACGTACTTGTGGGTGTGCCAACTTGAAAGGAGTTCAGAGAAGAGTAACAGAAATGTTGCAGTAGCTGGAGGGTCTGACTGATCAGGAAAGAGTAAAATAACCCAACGCATGTAATCTGGGCTAACAGTGTTTAAGGGAGAACATCTACAATCTGAAGATGTAAACACCAAGGAGGTAGAGGAATAAGCTGCTTAACATAGAATGGGCTTATATTTGACCCAAATATTAAAACATTTAGCACCTTTTTAGGGCATTACATTACACCAAAGCACTATACAAACAGATCTGTTTCCAAAGTCCATGAAATCTGTTTGGGTAAAATAAGTACATTGGGGCAGGTTTTCCCCCATGAATTTACAAATTTTGAAATGTTTGTTTGTTTGAAGTGAAGGGTGCCAGATGAACAGCTTTAGACAGTGAATCCCACTGTAGCAGGTTTAACTTGGCGGCAGACCACGGCTCATTCATCCCGCAGAGTCCTGGGGTGGCCTGAGGCCCTGGCAACCAAGTAAAATACCTCCATCATCCTCTGGTGCGCTGTGCCAGATGGATGAGGAGAGACCCCTGCCTCTTTACCAGGTCCCAGCAGAAAAGGGTGAGGAGTGACTCAGTTTCCTCTAACCAGGGGTGAAAGTGAGCCGGACTGTCCTTAAAGCACTGCCGTGGCCCTCCGTCGCAGCCTTTAACGTCGCTGCCCCTTCCCCCTGTCGGCGGCCCTGCCAGTAGGGTTCGTACCGGCAGAGCCGCCGACAGAGGAGGCAAAAGGGACCTGGACAGCGGCAGCGCTTTGAGGATGGTCCTTTGCCACGGCAGAGCTTTAATGTTGCTGCACCCCACCCCCCCCGTTGGCGGGGCCGCCGACGGGAGGGGGGCACAGCAACGTTAAAGCGCTACTGCAGCAAAGGACCCTGCAGCACTTTAACGTCCCTGCCCCTTTTGCCCCCCTCCCGGCCGCTGACGGGCGGGGGGGCAAAAGGAGCAGCTGCCCTGGGGCCAGTGATTTAAAAGGGCCTGGGGTTCTGGACGCCGCTGCCCCTACCGCAGCAGCGGCGTCCAGAGCTCTGGGCCCTTTAAATCCACATAGGAGCCCCGGGCGGCGCAGTCCAAGGGCTGGCTGGGGGATGCTGACCCCCAGCCCCGCCCCTTCCGCCCGAGGCCTGCCCCTTCCGGGGGCCAGAGCCACCCCCACATACCAGTAAGTGTCCTCAGTTACTTTCACCCCTGCCTCTAACCAGATACACCAGACCATCCCCTGGGCCACTTCCTACCTTCCACATTCTCTCATCATTTTAGCACATGGTCACAGCCCTCTGCTTACCTCTCAGTAAAGGGTTGCTCACACAGTCTCAACAATTCAGATGTCTGTTGGGGCTTCCCAGCTCACTTTTCAGTGTCCAGCTGTTTCCTCTTGTCGGAGAGATGCGGGAGAGAAAAAGGATCAGGCCCCTGACCTCCTGGTTGGGTCTTACAATCTAGAGACCGTAGATCCCTCTATCCCAGAAGCTGCAAAGTGGCTTCCTTCCTGAAGACAGCCTCTCCTTCACTCTTCCCCTGCTTGACTATCAGTGTCCTCTTTTAAGCAGGTCCTCCATTTGGACCATGCTCTGCAGCTGCTGAGAGGTGGGGCCTTCTTGGCCCTCTACTGCCCATCACGCTCTTAGCCTTGGTGTGAGGTCTCTAAATCCTATCATACCCTCTATAGCCACAACAAGAAGAGCAGAAGGAGTGGCATTGCAAGCTTCCTCTCACAGGCCTGCATTACAGTTCTCTTTGGCTCAAGTCCCACTCTAAATTCCAAGGGTCTGAGTGACCTTTTTTGGTTTTACATCATTATCTTGCACTGCTTTCACCAAGACTCCCTTCCCCACTACTTCATCTTACTTTTCTTAACAGCGGAATATATTTTGTCATGATGCTGTCATTATACGCATCATGCTGCCTCATTTTCTATTTGAGGATTAAATGAAAAACAATTATGACATTAAACAATAAGGTACAACAAAAGCAGCTGGTGTTTATTCTAGCTCTTTTAGACCCTGCTCCAAAACCCACTCAATGGGTGTCTTAGCACTGACTCCACTGGGCATTGACTTGTATCTTCTAGAGAAGCTATTTAAATTTCAGAAACTAGTGCCTGCAAGTTCCCTTAATGAGAGTCTTAGGGCTTGTCTGCATGAACAACTGGACCATAGCAAACTGGGGTGTGAATCTACCCTGCAGTTCATTGATCTAGTCCTCTTTGAAACAAGACTTGCTCAAGTGCTCTAATATGAACTGTTAACTCGTATCAGCAGGGTGCACATGAACGGTTAGACTGCAGCAGATTTACACCCTAGCTTGCTGCAGTCTAATTATTCATATAGATAAGCCCTGAGAGTAATTAACCAACTTTAGTAGTGCCTACCCTGTTGTCCAACCAACTGATGATATTTGTTAATATAGAGATAACAAGCTTTGCTGCAGTAACCCTAAATGGGTGCCAGAAAGTGTTACTAGGATTAATCCAAGACGAATTTTGATTTGTTCCACCCCTTACGCTGCCTGATTCCCACCTGTCATTTTGGAGACAGAAGTCTGTCCATTTACACAGTATTTGCCATACACATTTACAGTAAAAACATCCAAAAATGTGCCCACGCTGAACAAACATACAGGTGTGAATTTTTAGAAGTCATGCATGCGAATATTCAGAGTGTGTATCAAAACCAAACTTAGGCTATGGCTACACTTGGAGCTAGGGGCAACACTACTTTCAGTGCACTAGCTCGATGAGAGCTAGAGCAAGTCTACACAAGCTGGGAATCACACCCCAGCTCCAAGTGTAGACGTAACCTTAATTGAGAATATGCACGGCTGTAATTTATTCCTAAATGAAATCTCTCCAACAGGCCCTGGCTGACATTAAATTCATCTGGAGGTTGAATTAATTAAAAAAAACCAACCCTGTTTGTATTTATAGTAGAAAAAGTGCATTAGAAATCACTTAAGTGGTTTAAAAAATAAACTTGAAATGTAACTTAAAAACCTGCAATCTAATCAAATCTTCCAAAGTAAATCAAAAACGCATTCATCTGCCAACTGAGAATAAATGGGGAATTTCAGCCCCAAAGTAAGTGGGTTAGAAGGGATAAGAAATTAGAAAATGGGGTCCATATTGGAGGTACTGTGTGTGTAACGCTACAATCAGCCTCAACCCAACATGTTCATTGTAAGAAGTGAAAGCCAGCAAAGGGGATAATTCCCACTTTCTGCATTATTTGCTTTCCTTCACTACAGGACAATAAGGAAATAATGGTTCTCAAACTTTTCCATAATGGATACATCTACATGGCCCAGTGCAGCAAACCTGTGAACCTGGGGGCAACTATGTAGACATTGTGGCTTGGGCTGGAGCTCAGGCTCTGAAACCTCTCCAGCCTGAGCTGCAATTTAAAAGCACTGTCTACACTGCTATTGGTAGCATGGGAACATAAGCCCTGAGAGCCGGAGTCTGTCAACCGAGGCTCGGACGCTCATTGCCACTGGCTGTGGAGATATACCCACTCAGACCTGTTCCCCTGCCATCTAACTGGGACCTCCTCCCATTTAGCAATATGGGACGGATAGACAAGAGGATCGAGACCCCCGACACCTAGTGGAGACCCCCAGGTTAAGAACCCCTGCTTTATTAAATGCCAAGAATACATAAATGTTACATTACATTTGATATTTTAAACTCAAGGGGGAGGGGGGTCAGGAAAGTTGTAGTAATGGGGCCAGATCCTCAGCTTATGTAAATCAGCATAGATCCATCAAAGCTAGGATGACCAGATGTCCTGTTTTTAAAGGGACAGTCCCTTTTTTGGGACTTTTTCTTATATAGACACCTATTACCCCCCCACCCCCATCCTGTTTTTTCACAATTGCTATCTGGTAACCCTAATCAAAGCTGATTTTCACCAGCTGAGGATCTGGCCCAAGCTTTCTACAGCAACCATAGTGTTGTATTAATGTAGCTTAAGACAGGGAAAAATGGTATTTAACCTGTTTGGGCCTAGTCCTCCAGAGATATAGCAAAAAATACACTCCATATGAGATTCCCGTGCACACCTCCCTTCTCCCAGGACGAGCAGTAATGGACAGGCAGCAGGAAGTGGAGACCAGGGGATGCACCATGATCAAATTTGGGCACAGAAAGGAGAGACAAATGTTGTAAACGTGGCCCCACTGATAATGGGAGTTAGTAATCAAGCATAAGATCATTATGCAGGTGCGGAGATGGTGACAACGGCAGTACCTGATCTGCTGGTGAGAGACACATAGCAACAACTGCCCATAGCTGAGCGATGCTCTAACCAGGGTGGTGTGACACAGGAATATGGAAAATACTCTGATTTACCACCCAGATAAACTTATCCCTTGAAGAAGAAAAAAAAAAATCACATTTGCAGGAAAGATGGAAGATACCAGCAGAAGCCCCACATTGTGATGAAATCCCATTAAGTTTAATGGGAGAAAGATCAGGGCCCTGGTTGAGACCCACCCACCACTCACAGTGTGAAAGCCTGGCCCCACTGAAGTCAATGGGTGTTTGGCCACTGGCTTCAGAAGATCCAGGATTTCACCCATCGTATTCATAAAAATAAAAATATTTGTGAAATAAGAGAAAAATCTAAAGTTTATTCAACTTTCACAGTCCTATTGCTTGTGCACATAAGCCATTTTACTTTGAATACAGCTTAGTATTAAGGGTGGGAGAGCAGTTAAAGAAGTGAAATCAAGATGTTACCTAATTGTTAACTAATCCCGCTGCTTTTTATGAGACTAGACATTTATACTGGCATTTATTCCTGAGTATTCATTCAGGAAAGATATTTTGCAAGCTCAGTAAAATGTTTACGATTCCTATGACAAACAATTCCTATTTTTGTACAGAGCTTTAACACAGATTAAAACACATGACCCAACATAACAAAGAACAGAGCATGCAGAAACTAATAAGTATATGCCATTATAATGTAAGATAATACCTTAAAATGTTATTGCAGTCAGTGCAACATATTCATGCCATACTAAATATATTTTACCAAATTACTGTGATTACTACTTTTTTAAAATTACCATTGGGAGGCCCAGTAATTGGTCACAGCTGGTAGTATTTACTGTTACACTGAACCCAGCAGCCAGAGCACTGGCTCAATCTTGGACAAGACTTTAATTAGCTGAAATATTTTAGGTATAATTTCTGCTTACTGCTGACTTCCCTCCCTTCCCTCCCTGATTTTTTATTTGAATATTTTTAGAATTACTGAGTGGTCCTCTCTGCTTCATTGAACCAGAAACTTGGATTCTAAAAATCAGACAAATTAAGAAAGGTAACCAATGTAAAATAAAACAAATCCTACATTTCTGGGAGATTGATACTGCTGCTGTTCAGATCTGTAACAAATGGCATGGCACATCACATTGATAAAATAATCTTAATGAAAGACTCCATAAGTTAACCAAATATGAGGGTCAGTATAACAGTAATGTTTTTCTTGCAAGTATCCTCAGTGAAGTCAAATGGGAACTACAGGCATGAGTAAGGATGAATAAGTTTGCAGGATCGGAACCTTGATGTTCAAAATGTAAATCAAAAATGGTACCTTTCCACAGTTCTCTGTTTCATACGTTTGCAAAGTGGTAAAATACTTATGCTCGATACCAGCCAGCTTAAACCCACAAAATAAAACCCGTTTCTGAAGATCCAACTTATAATTACTAACATATCCTGGAAATTAAAAAAAGAAATACTGTTGCAATGGTGCCTTTATCATTATAACAGTGGTATGCAAAATACTTCCAACCCTGAGCAACCTTACCGTTTGAATCAACATGTTGTTTGACCAAGACTAATTACACTGAAGACATTTTGATCTAACTGGTTACTTTAAGAAAGACAGAAACTGACTGTAGCAGGCATTTCTAAGGATATATCCTTGAGTTACTAAAAATAGGGGCATGCAGGAAAACGTCCAATCTTGTTACAGTTACTTTTTGGGTGGATGGAACAAAGAATGCTGCTGTCTACAATGAAGTTACCAAGGTCTGCCCTTGGACTGGCATAAATAACTCTCTTAACATGAATTAGCCATTTTGTACTTTACTGAAAAGGTACAATCAGGAGGTAGCAGTGTAATACTGGCAAAAGTGCTTATACCTTATAAAACCCAGATTCCTGCTGCACCCAATGTCCAGTTAAAATTTAAAAATGTTTATGAAAAGTTACTAAACTGGTTTCTTTGTATTTTGAATATATTTGGATTAAATTAGCAAACGGTTTCCTTAGCAAAAGGAAGTGTTATGAAATTCACTTTCAAATTCAGAATAAATGGCTTCTGTTCTTAGTAGTGTTTATTAAAGCATCTGTTTCATAGGCCATCACTATGCAAGGGTCCAATCTTTCAGATACTTCTGGGCAACGAATATGAATAATCTCACTGAAGTCAGCTCATAGGTGTTTTCCTGAATAGAGATACTTTCCTGAATCAGAGCCTAAGAGTCCCACTGAAGTGCTCTCCTGAATACATATAGAATTGGGACTTTACATTTCAGGTTTATGTGTAGTATATTCAAGCCTATTAGAATTCCCAGACAAAAAGCTTTGTTAAGATGAAGTTAAAGTTGAGAGTCCAAAACATAAGGGTAAAATAAATTACCAAAACGAGCACGAGGAACTGCAGAGTTACGGATAAACTTAAAAGAAACCCCAATATGGTCAAGTGTGGGAATGAATAATTAGGGCACCCAGACAACTTCAGCTCTGCCCTGCAGTGACATCAGGCAGTAACTATACAGTTATGATTTCATTGTTCATGGTCCCAGAGAAGATTAAAGAGACACTATTTTTTCCCCTTATGGCTTCAAGACGGGGCAGAGGCAGCCCAGCGCTGTACAAAGAGGGAGTCTGGCTCCCCTTGTGCTCCTGTCTCCCTTCCCCTGGCAGTGCTGCCTCAGGACACAGCGAAGCCAAGGCAGCAGTGCCAGAGTGAACAGTTCAAGTACCGATGCCCAAAGTTACCGTGCGACACAAAGCCTGAGGAGCAGTGATGACTGGGTCAAGCAATCTACCGAGGGGGCAGGCAATAAGCCATATCAGACATTTAACAGTGTAATGCAGTGCGTGAGAGGCCTGCTCTTCTAGCCTTGTTGTGATGGGCATCTTCCTTCACATACACCCTGCATGCACTCTCCCCTAAAATCCATCTCATTTCACTTTCAAAGATCACCTTAAAGCTTCTTCTCTCAATCCCCCTTCCAAGAGGCTTTTGTCCTATGTTTTACTGTCCCTTTTCTAAACTGGATCCCCTCATTTGGTGTGTGTATGTGTTAGTCTTTTACAGGGTGGTCCATATTTTCTTATGTTGCATTTGTCTTCATTCTGTAGTTTAGCACTCAGAAAACTTAACATGGTGAAGAAGGGTAAGTGAAATCATTGTATAGTGTAGGTGCAGCAATTACACTGGGGAATAGAGTCCTCTTAGATTTGCTCTAGATTTTTATTTTATCTACACTTTGTTATAAAAGGAAGCTGTTGTGCTGGTGGGTAATACATTCCCCCAAGAAGTGTTACTAGGCCTTTTGTGCCATCATGTGGGAATCTAGTAACCTTTTCACAACCACAGCCAGAGATATGACAAAGAGGTACGTATTCATTCAGTATAAATTCTTAGCATTAATACTTGACCCAGGATTGGTAAAGTTATCAGGCTGGTTCATATCCACTTCATTGTGTTCTTGTCTTGGTAAAACAAGTATTCAGCAAGGGTTCTCATGCTTAAGGCAAGACACCAGTTTATAGGGCAAAAGGCAACAGGACAATATAACTTTTCAGTTAAGTGCTTTTCCATTAATTGGGCCACACATTGTTACAAGCACAATCCCACACAGTTTTGTCCTGAGAAGATTTGCAGGGGTTTTGTGCGTCTTTTGTCAGTTCACGACATACAGATTATTCTTGATTTAGCAGACTGCAGGGTTATGCAGGACTTTTCCTAATTGCTTCTCATGCATACTTGGACGAAACAGCAGGTAGCCTCCAACTAAGTTTCTGTAGTTTAAAGTAGTAGCTTAAAGTGTCTGCCTTCCTTTGTTTATTGTTGACAGTTCAATTAGCATGCAGAAGCATGCTGTGCAGATTGAAATGATTTAGAAGGAAGGGTCAACTGTGCCATATAGATAAGACTAACTTTATTAGCATATAAAAACCACTAAGAGTGGAAAACAGGAAAGCCCTTTACTGGTTGCGTTTATTAAAATAGATTAATGAGAAGGGGGGGGGGGAGCATCCCTGGTCTTAGTCGGAATTACAAGGTTTAACTTGCATTTTTCACTAATTTAAAAATTAAGTATTTGTCCTGTATATGTTTAACATGAGCATAATAACCTCCCCCAAAGCACAGGTGCAGCTCCTATTTGTCTTAATGGGGACAGATGACTTGACAGGAGAATACATCCTTTGGAGTTGGCTCTGCTAAATGAAGCCCTGTCAGACAGATGCTCCACTTCTAAATGCATTTCATACACATTAATTTACCTATGTACAGAACTCAATTACTACTTCAATCCACTCCAAAGGATAAATATATACATAGGACCATCAGCATAGACATCTTTTACACTGTTCCTCTGGTTTGTATGTCTTGATTTCAGTAAACTGGGTTGGTAGGCCCAACTTCCAAACTAATGGGACTGCTCAAAGTGCTACCAGGACACTTTGTCAAACCGAGAAATAGTAACCATTTAAGCACCAAATAGAGTGGGCATTGCAAAGTTAGTACTAAAACACAGTATCTCAGATACCAGTTACTTCTCTATAATGAGAAGAAATAATGTTGTGGTCTCTTGTCATATACTTAGGCTTGGTCCAAAAGTTTTGCCAGCATAGCTATGTTGGTTTGGGACGTGATTTTTTGCCAGCATAGCTCTGCCAGCAAAAGGATTTTTTTGCAGGTATAGATTGTGCAGAGAGATTCTTTTTTAATTGGGTGTATACAGTGTCTGACCCTGTACCTGAACCTACTGTGAGACGGGTGTAGGAGAGATCATTAGGAGCAATTATAACGTAGATTGACTGGGGCAATTTGTCACTGGGGAAGGGCAAATGGGGGGAAGGGGGGGGGGGAGAAAGCACCTTCACCAGAATGAGATTTTGCTTGTGCGCATTTTGTTTATCTTGTATTTTTAGATTTCAGCCTGTTTGAGGAAGTGACGGTGTCTTCTCATGTTTTTGCAGAGCACCCAACAGAATAGAACTAAGTACAGCATTTGGGCAGTACTGCAAAAATAACTAACCATAATAAGAAACAAGGCCCCCATTCTGCACCCACACAGAGCCCTTTTCTGTGTCTGCACAGAGCCAAGTGCTGGGGCGGTCCTCCTCCATGAGCCATGTTAAACAATAAATAGGAGAAGATCCAACAATTTATTATTCTATGTAGGTTTTGGCCTACATTGTCTCTTGGCCTAAGCTCTTCGTGTATTTGTTTCATCCCTCATCCAAAAAATGTAACAGGTTCTCTTTGTACTTTTCACTTTTTTGTCTTCTATTTCTTTGCACTGCCGTTTCCCTCTCCTCCTCTCTCTCTCTTTCTTGCCATTCTTCCTCCCTCATCTTTTCATGACCATGCTAACTTTAATAGCAAAGCTGCATGATTTCTAAACATGTACAGTAGCCACAAAGATATCCCTTTGAGACAATGGAAATGAGAAAGTATTGTAACAGATGAAGTGCCCAAACCTATAAGCAGGTCATTGTTGAGCTGCTAACAGTTACTTAATATTTGTATAATCTCTGAGAGAATTGAAGACTAGAGTTATATAGCCTATCTTCTAGCTCTGTGGGATTTGGCTGAATTGCTGTCACTGATTATGCTGCCCTATGTTTTGTTCTTGTAGAAATGAACAAGAAATATTGAGAGACTGATGTAACAATTTGCTATCTACTGTTCTTTAAGATTGAATTTTCAGACTACTCAGAATTGGCTGCCATTTATCTTTGAGTTGACTGCATGGTGTGTAATTCACTTTCAGTGATTTTACCCCTTCCCTAGTTGTTAGTTCCTCAACTCCTACAAATTTAGTTTGTTCACTGCTTAAGATACAGAAAGAAAACACCGTGTTAACATCTTTACCTAGGCATATCAGAAAACAAAGCAAGGTTTGAGCATATGTGAATGCCACTATAAAAAAAACATTGAATTAATGACAACTCCACGTTCATTTTACATATGTTTCCACACACACACACTTTTGTGACATGTGACTAGGAAAAAATATAATTAGATTTTTAGAAGATGCACTATAAATAATTAAACTATCATATAGTAAGTAATGAATGGACAAAAGACTTCTCTCATTTACACCAGTTTAAATCCAGAATAACTCCTGTATCTCAAGTGGTTTTACTTCAGATTTACACCAGTGTAACTGAAAGCAGAATCTGGTTCAATGTATTCCAAATAGCTTAGGCATACCATACTGGGTGCAACTTAGTCAACACCCACACGCCTAAATGATAAAAGTATCTATGAGACCCTCTGCCACATGGAGGCAGCAATACTGTGAAATGGTTGGTTCTGCCCCTTGGGCCCTAATTGGTTAGAAGCATGACAGGCAGGGGGAGCTTGCTTCTAACCTCCCTACTACCTCTCCCTACTCCTCCTCCCCCCCCCCAAATCCCGCCCCCCCCAGAGGCTGAGCCCTGATATATATGGACTCTCAGTGTATTCTTGCTGCAGTTAATTAACCACATTTATGACTCAGTTATTCCTTTTTTAAAAACTCCATGCCACTATTGACAGATAACGGATGCTGGAATGTATTTGTATTTTGTAGTTATTCTTGGGTAAACTCCTGCCTCCTCAAAGTTAACCAAATCAAGGCATGTGGGGGAACCAGTGGGAATTTGAGACAGCTCACAAAAGCCAGAAGTCCCACCATAGTTCAAATAATGGAGGTGTATGAATGAAATGAAACTTATTTCCACACTTCAGGCTTCAGTGATACATGAATGTAGATGTCAATATCCTTGGCCTCTCTGCTATGGCCTCCACTGTGAGGATGCCAACTGTGATAGTTGCTGAGTGTTTGTGATGTGGACACCTATTCACTAGACATTAGGCTGCGACCAAACAACTCATTTCACATAAAGGCTGTCAAACAGCCTCCGGAAGTAATAATTTTCATTACTACCACTCTGAACTTGATTTGAACCCCATGATAGATCAATACTCAGACACACTTTTGAAAACTTTGAAAATAAGAACACACAAAAATTTTTGTTAGAAAAAATAAACAGGTACACTTACAGAATTAATATGATTATCACTGAATCTTGAGCTACTGTTACTCAAACCAATTCAAGTTTAGCAATTTGTAGAACAGATCAACAGTTGGAAACATCATTGGTATTTAATATATAAAGCTATTTTAGGAGAAAGCTATAGTGGATTAAAATCAACTGATTATTATAAAATTCATTTCTAAGAAAAACAATTACTATGCCATTTGCTAGCACACGTGCTAATTCTTGGATAGGTTTTAATACAAAGTTGAGATATATAAATAGACAGGTAATATTCTATTACATGTGTATTTCAAAACTTTGGCTTAAATTTGTACCTTGAAACAGCTGAGTTAGCAACAGATATAAAATTCAAAACACAAAAAAATGAGATGGTGGTAGATTAAATGCTAGAAAATGTAATTCCCATGTAATATAGTAAACACCACAACATAACAGGGACCTGTCTGTTTGGCATAAAAACGGAAAGTATATCTTTAGTTACTAGTTTCACTGGATACCCTATAACCTTGTCATTATTTACCATATCATTACTGAATCCTTCATGCTTGCAGTATACTCCAACATGTTTATTCCAGTTTGTTGGTTTTAGAACACATTCTTATAGGCTTGATATTCCAGTTTTTAACTTGAGAACAGTGTTTAAAACTACATCAAGTTCTCCTCCCCACCCTCAAAATTCTTTGCGCATATTTTCAAAGAATAGTTATCTGGAAATTCTGAGGCGTTTAATGCTGAAGTCTCAAAGCGTTATAGTTTAGGTATTTAGGGCACTAAACCGCATTCCCATTATTATGTGGATAAGAATCTATTCCTCTGACTTACTGCAGGAGATGGGCCTCTAAATGTCTTTGCACAAAATGTATTTTTGAAAGTTAAATTCCATCACTATGGGTGTGGACTTTATGGGGAAATTAACATAACCATGTAATTTATGGTGACCAGAAATGAGCCTATATCACTTGGATCTGTAGATGGAAGCTTAGTATAACCATCTTCAACACAGAGGGTACGTCTATACTTACCTCCGGGTCCGGCGGTAAGCAATCGATCTTCTGGGATCGATTTATCGCGTCTTGTCTAGACGTGATAAATCGATCCCGGAAGTGCTTGCCGTCGACGCCGGTACTCCTGCTCCGCGAGAGGAGTACGCGGAGTTGACGGGGGAGCCTGCCTGCCGCGTATGGACCCGTGGTAAGTTCGTATTCACGTAGCTGAAGTTGCGTATCTTAGTTCGAAGTGGGGGGTTAGTGTGGACCAGCCCAGAGTTGCAGTATATCCTATAATGGAACTCCTGATATGAACCAATTTCAGGATCAGAGTCCAAACAAACACCCCTGAGATATGAACAGATTAAGTTATTTAAATTATGGAGCATATGGGAGTCATCAAATACTGACATTCAATGTAAATCAGGCTTCTTTTCTCAAAGGGTTAAACACACAGTAGTTTTTTGTGCAGGATCAGCAGCTTTCCAGAGCTTTTTCTTGTTTTCAAGGGTTTTAGCAGCATGTTTTTAAAATGTAATATACATTAATAAGGATTTTTAAAAGTACCATAAAATTGTCCCCATCATTTGAACAGTTGTCAGTATGTCTGCCTTAAAAATCAGAGAGTAATTAAAAATCCATTACAGCATTTCTATCAGGCAACTAATAGAGGTTTTCTTGGTTCAGTATAAAATATAGACCCGATTCAACAAAGCATTTAAGAACATATTTAGCTTTAAAGTCAATGGGACTGCTCATGGGCTTAAGAACTATGTCATGTACTGAAGTGTATTAAACTATCTTCTGCAGACAACAAAGTATTAATTTTGCATAAATAATTATATAAAACTTTTTAAAAGATCCCCAGTTAGTGATAAAATTATCACAAAATAAGATTACAGCCTTCTGTGGGTACCCACAATGCTTTTTTGTTGTATGGTGCTAAGATCACAACGTGGTAAGTGCCTTCAAAGTACCCAAGAGATAAAAATGTTTGTGATAAAATTATACTACTGTCATGGATGTTTTTGGTGGTGGTGGGTGTGGGCATGCACTTAAAATATCTGTGACTGGCTTGTCAGAGAAGGAAAGGATGCTGCATGCTTAGGTGTATACCTTTGTGGTGTGTTTTTTTTTATTTTTGTAAAACAGAAAAGTAGATGTAAAGACCATTCTGCCCGCAAACACAATAAAGCTCCTCTCCTCCAGAGCACTGATAGAAAGCATGCCAGTTTCAGTTCAAGGGTGGCTCACTGCAATCAAGTTCCAGGGAGAAAGAAAGGAAACCTGCCATGTTTTTTCCTGTAAGCTACAACTTGTAGCCTACAATGTTTTTCCAACCTAGAGAAGCCTTCCTTCCTGACCTGCACTACCAAACGTAGTCCCCAACTATCTACAGTACTCTGGCCACTGTCAATAGCATTAGTCCTACTTGAGGAGGACAGACTCCTGGGGCAGATCCTCATGTGGTATAAACTCTCACAGGTCCATTGACTTCAGTGGATCTATGACCTTTTACGTTAACTGAGGAACTGCTCCTTAGAGATTGCAAACTCATTCCAAGGGAACTGCTGTTCTGGCCAGTGTTACTCCGAGCGCTCTTGACAGCTGTAGCACAGCTGTGCTCTGATCAGGGCAGGAAGTCTTCCCGTCCCAGCAACAGCTCTCAGTCTTGCCCCCTGCCTGTGTCCTCTCAGCTGGACTCAGCAGGAGGGCTGGAGTTGAGGTGCAGCTGCTGGTCACAGCACCAGGAGAGCAAAGAGGAGATCTGCCCTGGCCCAGGAATGATGGGCACGGCAGAGTGGGCAGAAGGCATTGGGGATAGAAAAACATGGGCTGAAAACATAGAAGGGGCAGACCTTCGGGGGGAAATGGAAGAAAGAAGGGGACAGATGTGGCAGGCAGAAGACACAAAGTGGTGGTGGGGGGACACATGGGGCAGGCAGAGTGATGCTGTATTAAAAGTACTTCAGGGGAGGCTTGGAGGGCAAGAAAGGTGGGGGCGACATAGGCAGAACAAAGGAAGAAGCCATTAGGGGAGAGATGGAGCCTTGGTGGGGTGAAGGGCACAGGGAGGCATAGCCCCCACTGACAGGAGGGCAGTTTGTTAAATAAGCTAGTGTTTTGTGAACCTGTTGGTTAATTTCAGGTAATTTTTCTTTGCCTTTTCCTCTCACTCTTCCAAGATTAAAATAACCTAAAATCCACCTGAATTCACATACATCTGTCCAGCTGTTTCCTGGAGCATTAGGAGAATTTTCCCAGGCAAAACTCTTCATGTTGGCAACTATGCCTCTTATAGCATGTGGAGGGAATTAATGATTTCCCCACAGCTGGTTCAGTCCTCCTACCCTGCAAAATCTCTGCACTAAGGCTAGCAGCTAAGGCTGGTCCTTCCAGTCAGCCGGGGAAGGGTTAACCCCTTTCTTACCAACACCAGGATTGCACCCCTGCTGTCATTTACAGTCAATTGAATTTAAATATCAGAAGCCAAAAGAACAGGTGTGAAAAAACTCAAAAGCAACATCTTGTATCATTAATCTCACTTCTGTAATATACTTACAAAATTTTAGAACTCTTAAAAGGCAGAAACAAATACACGCCAACAGTAAGAGGGTTTGGGGGGAGTTATTTAGTGTGGAGACATTCTTTAAAATTTATTGATCACTACATAGAATACTTTCTATCTAGGCACTGTATGTAATTTGTACAATATTTTAAAAACTAAGAGGGGGAAAATGTTTGCTGTATAATTTGGGAGGATTATAGGGTCACTAGCTTGCCCAATACTATAAATAAGGGTCTTTAGTGGAAGCAGGAAAGCCTAGCCTGATTTTCTGACATTTGCTATAGGGGCAGGTAGGACCCCATTTTTCCTTGTGTAATTACATGCTCTGAGCAATGTCCCATAATTTGTAGCAATCCTACACAAGACTCTGGAGCACTGAAGAACCTGTCCCTTGTCAGTGATACAGCAGCTGGCAATGAGAAGAAATTGTGTCCCATCTCCTTGTACCCTACTGGGGACCAGGACACCCCTTAGGCCCCTCAAGAACCTCTACCACCAAGCAAATCAGCAGGAGTAGATTTGTTGGAAAAATCTCTGCAAACCCTGTCTGCTACTGGATTTATTTTGCATAATCTACATGAGCTGAACCAGCAGGGCTCACACAGCACTAATCATATATGTGAGCCAAGTTTCAGTGGCATCTCAAATGTAAACTAATTACAAAACTGCAAGACGCAAACCATTAAAAAGTGACATCAAAAGCCAAGAAGGACCCAACAATGGACAAGAGAGGGTTACAGTGGATTCCACATGAAAATTCAAGGCCTTTGAGTCTGTCCATTGGCTTTTCTTCATAATGATGGGGGGGGGGGGGGGGGAAATGTGGATATTTACTTTTGTTTATAGTTTTACTGTGTGCATTTAAGTGGAGAAAGGACCTGATTAACCTTGGGGGCATTTAGGGTAAAATATTTTATTCTGCTTTCCAGGTAATTCCAGAAATATTTGGAATGCATGAGCATATTCTGAAAGCCTGTTGATACAGAACAATTTTCACAGCATCCACAGTAATATCACTAGGAATTTCTCTGAAAGCAGAATAGTGTATTTTACCCTTAAAGATCAGTCAGGTTGTTGTCCCTACTTCCAATGACACACAGCAAAACTATAAACAAAAGCTAATGTGCTAACGTAATAATGGGTTAAAAATCAACTGGCAAACTCAAAGATCTCACATATATTAGAAGCCTGGATTTTTCCCAAGTATTATGGAAATATTTTGTGCTGTTTCTTTCATACAAAGGGAAATTGACTACCCTGGGCATCATGGCAGCCAATGTTTACTTATTAGAGGAGGAGCTGGCAAAGGTGCCTATACTTAAGGTTCCCCAACATTTCTTATTATAATACCCTGCTTTCAGTTGCTTATGACTTTGCCAGATTTTAACCATTTGGGCTGAAATTTTCCATGCTGGGCATGTACTATAGGCTGAAATATTTGAAAAGTTTCATCAAATATATTTTTGCTATTTCCAAGAACAAGATTAAGGGGGGAAAACACTGGTCAATCATGTTAAAAATGTCTACAAGTGTTTCATTGAGAAACCCATGCATTGAGCAGGGACTTGATCTTTGGCAGGGGGTTGCCATAGTGTATAGAACATGCCTTTTCCTATACCTGTGAATTAAAACCCAAATTTGGCCAATTTACAAGTCTTTGAAAAAAATCTCACTTTACACATGCCCAGTTGAAATGTTAGAATCTGGCTGGTAAATTCCCCAAGGATTCTGTCTGCACTGATCCTGCTCTTGCCCAGAGCAATTGCTGCGGGCCACTGTGGCACTGGCACAGGAACTGAGGGCAGGGAAACAGTCTCCTTTGGGTTCTAAGTGCTCCTGCTGCTGGTGCCCAGGCAATGTAGAAGGGGAAATGGCCTGGCTCAAATGCAGATAGGACAAGAACCAGACCTGGTGGTGGATGACAAAGTGAGACAAGGAGCTTGGGATTGTTGGGAAAAGATTGGGATTGGGAGCTGGCCGGAGGAGAAGACTAGGGCTGGCTGTACAAGGAGACTGGAAGCTGGGGGTGGGGGAAATTGGAAGCCAATGGGATGTGGAGAAGACTGAGATTGGATGAGGAGCTGGGTAGGGAGAAGACTGGGATTGGCTGTGCAAGGAGACTGGGAGCCAGTGGGGACAGGTAATGGGAGTGGGAAGACTTGGAGTGATTGGGGGGGGGGGAGAAAGAGAGAAAAATTGGACAATGAGCTGGGTGGAGGACAGTGAAACTGGGACAGATTGGGCAAAAAGACAGGGACAAAGAGGAGGGGGAGACTGGGAAGAGGACCTTGGGAAGGGGGTGGACAACACTGAGATCATCAGATGAGGAGCTCATGAGTGCGAGATTGGGCCTGGGCAAGTAGTTGGGGGGTGGGTAGTTTGGAACTGGGAGCTGGTGTGGGTGGAAAACTTGGACTTGAATGAGGAGCTGGAGGGAGGGGAGAGATTAGAACTGGCTGGACAAGGAGAAAGAGACTAAGATAAGGAGACCAAAATCTGGAGATAGGCTAGGTGAGGAGACTGGGATTAAGACCTGAAGGTATGGGAAGGGGAGGGGGAACTAGAGAAATATATGGTTGGATAGGCCAAGGCAGAAGTGGTCAAGGTTGAAGGGAACAAGAGTAGGAGGATTTGTGACCATTAGAGTGTACTTCCAAGAGAACCTGGAATGTAACCCAAGATTCCTGCATCTCACTATTCCTCTGCTGCCAACAAACATCTGTGAAACCCACTGGCAAAGTGAATGTCTCACCCTCCTCTAGTGCTGGTCCACATAGAGAGTGACAACCTACTAACGCTTTTAGTTACTCCGTTAACTCAAGTGACAGAGGTCCATGCAGTGGATCTAAAGGTTCCAACTCTCCTGGTGAACCATGTGGGTGTTAATATGAATCCACTTGATGGAATTTCTGTTTTTTTCAATTTTCTTTTTTAAAAATCTAGGAAATTACACACAAAAGCTACAGGAAAGGAATGTTAAGGTTGCAAAGTCAAGCACTCAAAAGTTAGCAAATACCAGAATTAAAGTTTCCAGTCCAACGTTAATTCAGTCCCCTTGTGTGTATACATTATGATACAGTCTTTAATTACATGATTGCATACTGTGCCCCACCCCCCGCCCCAGGACATTCAGTGAATGGATAGTTAGTCAACATATCTTTTTATCCTCCACATTCAAAGTGTGGTTCCAGGCCTATTTAACGCCCACCATTCGAGACAATTACTAATTTCCTCTTGGGTGTTTCTCAGGTGCTCTCACCATCATATCTGAGTGCTTCACAAAAGCTAATCAATCTAGCTTCACTAAGCCCCCATGAGACTAGATGATATCCCCATTTTACAGCTGGGGAAGTGAGGCACAAAGACTAAGGCCAAAAGCATCAAAAGCATCCACCAATTCTAGGTGCCCAACTTGACACACCTAGGACCTGATTTTTCATAGAATTTAGCATGTGTACAGCATTTTGTGTGTTCAAAGCACAGCTCCAGTCAACTTCATTTTCAGTTGTGCATGTATAACACTTTTGCAAACCTGCAAGGCACTGGCTGTTTCATGCTGGACACTCAGAAAATGAAGAACACACAAGTAGTAGCCAACTAAAAAATGTTTTTTAAGTGACTTGCCCAGCATCACATGAGAATTTATGGAAAAGGCAAGGATAGAATCCAATTTTCCAGGGTAAGATTCAACTTCCTTAACCATGATAACATTCTCTTTTTCTAAAGCCACCTGCCTTATTCATAACCAACTATACCTTCCAACTTCTGCAACAAATTAGGAACAGCCTCATTCACTACACAACACTGTTTCATTCACTGTGCACTGAATGAGGCAGAGATCCTATGGAAAAAGTATATATGAACACTATATCATAATGCATATGCACAAGGGAGCAAATTAAGTTTGCACAGGCAAACTTAGTTCTGGCATTTCCTAACTTCTGAGTCCTTGACTTTGCAACCTTAACATTCTTTTAATGGAGGGGGGCTTTTGTTTGTGTGTGTGTCATTATTTATGTATATTACATACATACACATTTGTACAATATATTGTATACCTCAGAAACCTTTGGACACGAATGTTGCGTATAATTTCAAAGATATGACAATTATTTTGCCTTTTTTTTTTTTTTATATAAACTCAGAGGTTTGGTTTTCCATTGAGTGGAATGAACGTTGAGAGGCCTGAGTCTTCACTCTGTTACACTATTTTTATGCTGGTGTAGCTGTTGATTTCAGCAGTTTCACTGGTGTAAAACTGGTGTAACAGAGGATCTGGCCCATTTATTCTATGGCAGTCGGGTATCTAAGAGACATAAAATAGTCAGGTCAAAGCCAGCGTAGGCTAAAGGCCCCCTTTCTAAGTTTTGTGGATCTGGGATAAAAGATGATGACTAGATCTCACTGTCACCTTCTCAGAGGCCTGCTGATTATGTGGTCAGTTCCTGATTTCTAGGATTTTCAAAGTTCCACAAGCAATAGTGTACACTGAATTAACAAAAGACAGGACATTACACAAGACTTTCTTAATGTAAATGAGGTGGGTTTTTTTTTATTATTATTACATTAAAGGCTTTTCAGGAAGATTCCAATCTGAGCAGATGAAAATATTTAGCTCATATCTCACTTTATAGGGTCAAACTGCTGTACAAACATTAATCTACACTGCGCCCCAGTATGGTAGGTATTAACTATTTTACAGATAGGGAAACTGAGGCAGAACGCTTAAGAAAGTTACCCAACTCTAGATAGGGAGTCACTGGAAGAGCCAGGATTAGAAGTCAAGACTTCTTGGGGGGAAGCTCTAATTTCCCTCTCTCATGTTTCATAGTAGAATAGATGCTTCCATGGAAGAAAGCAACCACTTCTTCCGTGGTTCATCCACTTTGTCATCTGTACTAATTTCTACACTGTGAGCTGAAAAATGGAGATTTACTATATCTGGAAAGCATCATATCAGATGGCTTGATAGCCGGAATATAGCTTGAAAGCTCTCCAGCAGTTAGGAAGCGTGGGAAGAATTATGAACTAGTCAATGTAATGCTCAGAGGAATGGGACTGAAATCCAGCAAGGTTACAGTTCAGCTGGGGAGGACAAAGGCATCTCTCTTCAGGAATCCTGAAGGAGACAAAGAATTTGTTCAGAGAAAGGCAGACAAGCCAAAAGCAGATTGAGAATCAGGGCCTGATCCTATCCTGTCAGAAGTCAAAGGGGCTTTTGCCATTGGCTTCAGGGAGAGTAGAATTGTGCAAGGGACATCGGGGAAGGGATAGCTCAGTGGTTTGAGCATTGGCCTGCTAAACTCAGGGTTGTGAGTTCAATCCTTGAGGGGGCCACTTAGGGATCTAGGGCAAAAATCAGTACTTGGTCCTGCTAGTGAAGTCAGGGGGCTGGATTCAATGACCTTTCAGGGTCCCTTCCAGTTCTATGAGATAGGTATATCTCCATATATGGGTAACACTGTCAGAAAATGAACTTTCTGTTTGCATTACTACCTCCTGGTCTCCCTCATTATTCCTGTGAGCATTCAGAACACCCTGGACCCTAGCATAATTGTATGGGCCAGGTGCTTATTATCAATAAGGGGAGCTGTACTTCAGGTGTGTTTGCATTTTTCTATTTTGTGTCTCTCACATAGATTTATTACAAATCTACAGGGAGGGGAATAATAGCAATGTCTTGCACTTAACAATACAGTGGTTGCCATTTAAAGAGTCAACCTCTGCCAACAGTGAGCACAAAGTTGTGTTTGAAATATACTCTCTCTCTCTCTCTCTCTCTCTCTACCTCTTTCGTACCATCTTTGCCTTATCTGCCTAATTTAGACTTCAGGATAGGGGCTGTGCCATCTTATAGGTCTGAACGGTGCCATGCACACCACAGCTGTTATGTACATCAATAATCATAATGACATCTCCCCAAAGGTTGGAGCTTTAGCAGCCTGGTTCCTCAGAGAAGACACTGGATCTGCCCAGGCTATAACTCAAAGTAGGGAGGCTTCCTTCCCTGCCATCAGACTTATACTCAGCTGACATTTCCTCAGGCTTGACTCACTAGAATCCTTTAAAAGCCTGGCCCCTTGACACCTCATTAAGTAAACTTATGTTCTTGCCCTTTGGAATCTTACTCTGTCTTTTAAAATGGTGATAGAACCTTCCCCATGTTGTGGGGCTAATTTTTGGCAGCCTAGTGATATTTCTCCTACTCAAAATGGAGGCATGTTTGAAAGCCTGAGCCCCTCGGTCTTTCAATTTGTATTGCCAATGTCTCCGAGAAAGAGCAGGAATCTAGTTTAAATGAGATTTGCTATTTCCATTAATGTTAAGGCAGGCATTATGAAAGGAGCTTGTGTTTCAATGTATGGCACTTGGCTCCGCTGCTATTGACTTCCTTGGGAGTAGGGTTAAATCTGAGTAGCATTACGTAGACTAAAATGAAGTCTGCCATTATTTTCACCTTATTGCTAATGTATACAGCACTGAACAGCTGTGCTTGCTGTACAGAATTATTAAAACCATGAGTCAAAACCAGAAACCAGGACTTGCTTGTGAACGGCAATGCTAAAGTGTTTACTCTTCCTGCCTTCTCATCTGTGGAATTGTAAAAGGAAATGCTCCCTTATGGTAAGCAACATGTCCTACTAATTATCCACAGAGATTTGAGTTGCATATTTGCTCCCTGAAATAATCAAAAACAGATGTGGGAAAGGCCTGGTTTTTAATCAATCATCCTATACATCTCATGGCACTGAATCATGTGTGTGTGTCACACAGTGAAATACCCACCATCTCCACAATTAACGTATAGTCCAAGTTGGCTGTCACATGCATTTTTGTCAGCTTATTCAGCCCCTCTGTACTTGTTTGTCCTTGTGTACCATGATCTAGATATTTTCTCCAAACAAATTCAAGTTTGAAAAGTAATCAGAAAACTAATATTTTTAAATGAGCAGTTTAAAATAAAATCCCTAATCGTTACGGAAAAATCCCATTTCCACTCTGTGGCCCCAAGGAGGGCCCTAACAGTCGTGCCTGACCTTCAGTGGTTCCACTGCAGGGGACACAGACTATGCTCACCTTCTGAGCATGGGTTCCTTCTGCACCCCTTACGGAAGGGTCTAGGGAGAAGAGGAAAGGCTGCATTACACATCGCTTCTACCCAGCATGTAGATGGCCAGTCCTCCTTAGCAGACATGGGGATTTACTTCCGTTCTGAGGCTACAGTAAGGGCCTCAGAGCGGCTGCACTCCTGCGCCATAGCCTCAGAAAGACAATTCCTTCTCCTTGCAGTCTCCAGAGAGTACACCTACACACAGCCTGTTTCCTCGGGCTGTGCACAGAGATGTGAATGGCCCATAGGGAACACATGTGCAGACTTAAATATCACAGATTAATACACTTTGCAACAGAAGAGCTGAAAATCAACTGCTACTTTCCTATCTGGCAAGACCCAAGTACAAATTTTCATGTTATATCACCCACACATTTCACTGCAGGCCGTGCTCTCTTTCAGATGTTGATTATATATCCTCAATTGGTACAGATACAACATAGAACTTGGGTCCTGGGAGGTAAATAAACCATGTAAGCACCATTAATTAGTTCAGATTTGTTAGCTAACCAGAACTTGTTCTATTAGAAAACTCGTGCACACTATCTGTTTCGGAACTAATAACCATGTCCTGGCTTAAATAAACTCACCGGCCAAGGTGCTCGTCAGCCCAAGACATTACAGCTCAGTTAATAGGGAGCATCCTCAAGTTATCATAACTGAGATCCCATCATAATCATTCCTCTCACAAAGCCACACATCCCTAAAAGGCTCCCTCTTACCTGGATGGTAACTGTCCTCTTTGATGGAGAGGTGGACCCTGGGGCCTGTTTCCCCTTCCAGCCTGCTCCAGAGAAAAAGAGCAGGCCTGCTCTGGCCAGAGGAAGACATAGCTCCTTCTTGCACTCTTTAGTAACTTCTAAGAAACAGCTGAGGCGATTAGAGGTAATCCCAGCCTCAACATGGTCTCCCACCTGCTCATCACAATGCCTACCAGTGGCTGAATGAAGGCTGATGTTTCAAGCCTTTACAAACAAAATGCTGGGGCCCAGGCCAGAAGCTGGGATTGACAACAACAAGCTGGTTGGTAAAACCTGGACCCAGTCCTACCCAAAATGGAACTCTTAGTAGCTACCTCCTTCACTTCGCTCTTCCCCTCCTCATAGATTTTTTTACTCAATCTAAAATTACTTAAAAGCTGAATCGGGGTCTCTATCCTCTACCACAGAGCTACCATAGCTGAGGCTGGAATAGAGTGAGGAGATTTTCAAACAATTATAATTTGACTGACTACTCAGTATGACAGGGCCTCAACTGGAAAACTGTGTTCAGTTCTGAGCCCCACACTTTAGGAAAGATGGGGAGAAAATCCAGAGAAGAACAACATAAAAACAATTAAAGGTCTAGAAAATATGACCTACAAGGAAAAATGGAAAAAATTAGGTTTGTTTAGTCTTAAGAAGAGACAGTTGAGTGGGGACATAATAGTCTTTAAGTACATAAAAGGCTCTCATAAAGAGGAGTGATACACTGTTCTCCTCATCCACTGAGGACAGGACAAGACTTAATGGGCTTAAATTGCAGTAAGGGTGATTTAGGTTAGACATTAGGAAAAACTACCTTTACAGTTAGGAAGTTAAGCACTGGAACAAATCACAAGGGGAGATGGGGGAGTTATGGAATTTCCATCATTGTAGGTTTTTTAAGAACAGTTTAGACAAACACCTGTCAGTGATGGTGTGATGGGGTATACCAGGCCCTTTGAGGACCCATGGTTCTATCACACCCCTCTCCAGGAAGGAGCTAGGCCTTCCTCAAGAGGCTGTTAGGGTTGCCAACCCCCCCGGTTTCACCGGGAGTCTCCCGGAATCGGGCTCTACCTCCTGGAGGCTACTGAAGCCAAACCGGGAGATTTTAGTCCACTAAAAATCTGGTGGTGCAGCAGGGCTAAGGCAGGCTCCCTGCCTGCCCTTGCTCTGCGCCGCTCCCGGAAGTGGCCGGCACATCCGTGCGGCCCATGGGGAGGCAGCCAGGGGGGGTCTCCGTGCGCTGCCCCCACCCTGAGCATGACTCCGCAGCTTCTATTGGCTGGGAACTGCAGACAATGGGAGCTGTGGGGGTGGTGCCTCCAGGTGGGGGCAGTGCACGGAGCCCCCTGGCCTTCCGGGAGCAGCGCAGGGCCAGGACAGGCAGGGAGCCTGCCTTAGCCCTGCTGTGCTGCCAACTGGAAGCCACCCAGCTGAAGCCCCCATCCCCTCCTTCATCAGCCCTGAGCCCCCTCCTGCACCCAAACTCCCTCCCAGAGCCCGCACCCCAATCCCCTGCCCCAGTCTTGAGTCCCCTCCCAGAGCCCACACCCAAATCCATTCCCCAGCCCTGAGCCCCCTCCAGCACCCAAACTCCCTCCCAGAGCTTGCACCCCGCACTCCCTCCTGCACCAGGCTCAGCCCAGAGCTCCCTCCCACACTCCAAACCCCTCAGCCCCAGCCCAGAGTCCACACCCCCTTCCACACCCCAACCCCCTGCCCGGTGAAAGTGAGTGAGGGTGGGGGAGAGCGAGTGACAGAGGGAGGGGGGATGGAGTGAGCAGGGCGGGTCCTTGGAGAAGGGGAAAGGCAGGGGTGGGGCCTCAGGGAAGGGGCAGGGCAGGACAGGGGTGTTTGGGTTTGTGTGATTAGACAGTTGGCAACCCTAGGCTGCATAGAAGCAGTCAATCGGAGCTGAGCAGGCTCAGATAAAAGGAGCTCTAGGGGATGAGGAGTTCACTGTATTAGCCAAAGGGAGTGTGATGGGCTCTGTTTGCTGAACCTGGAAGCAAGAGGACCCGAGTGCTCTAGCCCTAAGCCAGTAATGGACAGATGCGAAGAGGCCCACGGAATGTAGCAGCAACCAAGTAAAGGAAGTAGCATGTGGCTGCTGTGTACAGGGTCTCTGGGTTGGGACCCAGAATAGTGGGTGGGCCGGCCTGGGTCCCCCAGACAGCCAGAGCTGGGATGGCCTAAGCCCTGAAAAGGGGATATGGCTAGTTTTAAAAGCCCAAGAAAATGGGTTAGATTTAAAGGGGCTGTGACATGGCACCTGCCCTGCACTGGCCCTGAGAGGGTTAAAACCAGCCGAGGGAGGCTGAACTACAGGCAGCTAAAGGAATTGCTGCAGGGGAAACAGCCAATTAGGGCAGCGGCTTGAACAGCCAATCAGGGCCCAGCCAGCCCATATAAAAGGAAACTGCAAACCAGCCTGAGTAAGTCTGCTGCAGGGAGCCCTAGGGAGAAGACTGGCTTACTAGAGGGCTGCCAGGACTTACAGGTTTGAGGAACTGGGAAGAGGGCAAAGGAGCTGGAGCCAGAGGCAAAAGCAGAAGGAACTGAGGCTGTGGGGAAGTGGCCCAGGGAATAACAGTAGGAAGCTGCTGTTTGCAGGGGTCCAGAATAGTGTGTGGGCCTGGGGCCCCCTACTAGCCACGGGAGGAGTGGCCTGGCTGTAGCCTGCCAAGCCACTGCGAGGAGTGGTTGGACTCTTGTTGGAGGAGTCCCCTGGAAGGGGTGGGTGGGTGGGAAACGGATGGTGACACAGCCGGAGGGCTGTGCCACAAAGCAGATGCCGAGAGGAAGGAGTCATAATGGGTCTGCAGGCAGAGGCGATGACGGGAGAGCAGCCACCACCTGAGAGCGCACCTGCTAGGGGGAGCTAATTCCCAAAATGCCCAGCAGGAGGCACCAGTGTAGTGAGTGACCCTCTGACAGGGGCCCAGAGACAGGGCTGAAGGCCCTGGTGAGTGTAGACTGCCCGTTCTGGTAAGACTGTTTTCTAAGCCCTGAGATAGAGTAAGTTTCCTTTAGAAACCTGAGCAGGGGCTTGATTTAAAGGAGCCAACGAGGGGCTGAGTCCAGCTTGAGCCAGGGATTGGAAGACTCTTGCTCATGTTTGTTTTGGATTTGAAGACCCTGGAAGGGTTCATCCATATTGACTGAGTCAGTGGTTCTCAACCTCTCCAGACTACTGTACCCCTTTCAAGAATTTGACTTGTATTGTGTCCCCCCAAATTTCACCTCACTTAAAAATTTACAAAATCAGACATAATACAAAAATGTCACAACACACTATTACTGACCACTTGCTTTCTTTTTTTACCATATAATTATAAAATATCAATTTTGGTGTGAGCAGTATAAACAAGTCATTATCTATGAAATTTTAGTTTGTACTGGCTTTGCTAGTGCTTTTTATGTAGCCTGTTGTAAAACTAGGCAAATATCTAGATGAGTTGATTCTAGTTTTCCAATTCAAACTGATTTTTCATTTTGAAATGTAGCTAATTAACCTAAAAAAGGAAGATAAAGGATTGAAATCAGCATATAGACATCATACATTTTAATTGACCCAAAGGGAAGCTTCCCCTTCCCCCCGCCCCCACCATCTCCTAGATATTGAGATTTCCACTTTGTCCTAATTTTAGCCAAATATTCAAGGGATGACGCAACGTTTCCTGGCCAGCTCTATTCGCATCCCACTGCTAATCTCCAGTGACATCCAGTCCCCATCTGTAGTGTTACTTTTCATTTTAAAAGATACAAAACCTTGTCTCGGTGTTTGCACAGTATCTAGCACAATGGAGCTCTAAGCTTAACCCTTGGTTACTAATGAAAACATTAAATTATTAGAAAATATTTCTAAAGTGTTCATATCTTCACTGCTTTATTTGCATTTCAATTCAGTAACGTTTAACTACCTAAACTCAGTGGTGGTGTTTCCTGTGGATGAACAGCAACCATGAGATACTGTATATGGGTGTCCTGGGAAAATAAATTCAGTACTTCCAACTAAAAATGCAGTAACAGTTTGCATCATAAATGTTTTATTTTCTGTACACCATAGCTCAGAAGCCTCGTATTCTACTTACATCATTATACTTTTTAAAAAAATGATGAGTTCAAATTGTTGGCACTGACTAAAAAATTCTATTGAAGGAAGAAAATGAAGGGTTTTTTTTTTTTTTTTTGCGCGCTGGCATACACTGTGGACAGTAATAAATCATGGATTTTAAACGTTCATTTGGTGCAAAAGTCAGGATAAGGTCTCTGACAACTATAATTCTTTTATTAAACATATTTTACTGAGCATTAAACACTGCTGTTTATGTAGGCACAGAAATAAGAATAACACCACAAAATCAAAATGATAAAGTGCAGACCTATACTGAGAAGCAGGCCTGGTAAGTCAGTCTACTCCTACGATGGCGGGGGGAGGAAAGGGAAGGAACTGCCATTACGAGAGCAAGTATACCGTAAATTATGTTGTGAGTAAACAGAACTATACATTTCCCACAAGGATTAAAGCATTTAAGAAGTAACAGATGTAAGTTAGACTTAAACTTACATAGTGGCTTATTTAAGAGTAAGCAAATTGAAGGGTTGTGCTGATTAGAACACCACTTTTAACATGAATCTCTTCCTTAATGCTGATTAGGTTTTTTGTTGTTGTTAGATAACTGCAGAGCTAAATATTTAAACTGGTTTTCAACCAGTCAAAATTTCCCTTACCACTTTGCTGCTGCTAACAATTTATTTTGTTCTTCAGTGTCTTTCCAGAAGTGCCATATAATTCTTAATTTATGTGTAGATATATGGCCATTATATTTCAGACTAAAACTTATACATTAAAATAACCCAGTTGCTGCAGCCATGATCAAGCATGTAAGAAAAAGGGACAGGAGCAGAGAAGCTGGGTTAAAGTCATTTTTTTTTTTTTTTTTTAAAAGGTCCTGGTCTGGCCAGATCCCATTCCTATGTTGAAGTCTTTCTCTAAGCAACATGGCCCCACTGATAAAACCACCACCATGTCTTAACTTCAGTAAATGTGTGCTCCTATTTTTATCTCATAAGGGCAGTTTTTCTGCAGTTATTACTGAGATAAAATATATAATTTTTCAGGATTTACCCCCCCCCCCCCAAAAGGCAGAAAACGAGGGAAAATAACTAATTAGCTACAACATGATTTTGTAGTAAACAATAGAATATAACGTGCAATAGTGCAATTTCTCCCTTGCTGCTCCAACAATGCAAGTCTTAATATATAGTCCATTGATTTTTACATAGCTTTTCACATTTAGTTGCGTGTTTGTCGTGGATTACTGTTCTTGCCAGACTTTTGAGCAGAATCACTTTGTCCAGGCTCATTTTTGCCCTTTCCAGGATGACGGAGTTTCTGATCCCAGCGCTGTACAATGTAAGCAAACAAAACTAATAAATGGAAGAAAAAAATTTAACTACAACTGCATGTGTTTCAAAATACCCTAAACTCAGATATTTTTACAAAACTAGTTCACAAATTACACTCAAATGCTGCAAAGTACCGGTAATATTTCTAAAAGATGCTGTTACCCCCACCAGAAGAGAAAACGCCAGAGACTTTATAAAATAATAGTGAATGTGTGACTTACATTATGAGCAGAAGTAAGAGTTCTGCCCCAGAGTGCAGAGCATAGTGACAGGAATGTGGCTACGTAAATGTGTAACTACATAATATTACAGTATCAAATCAACAAATTACAGGGTAAAACAGGTCCTTGTTCTCATGGTCTAGTGACCATATTTCTTAAACCTTTGTTTCTTTAACTGTTTTTTTGGTAGAGATGTGCCCTTTTAAAGGCTCAAATGTTAGCTACTTACTAAGGCCGTGATTCTGCAAGCAGATTTGCACAAACCCTGTTTACTTTAGCAGGGCTCTGTAGTAGTCAACCTACACGACTCAGCCTGGAGGATAAGGATCCAATCCTAAGAGGTGTTGAGCCCTCTCAACTCTCAGTGAAGTAGTTGGAAGTTGAGGGCACTCAGCACCTCACAGGATCATGCCTTCAAATGCATAGCATGTTATTTACACAGTCAGGGGATGGGTGACATTACACACACAGACCTAAGTTATGAATGCCAGGGTAGATTATGGTCAAAACATAGACTTTAAAAAAGTTATTTTACCAAAATGAATGATTTAAAATGTTAATGCATTTTTCTTTCAATGCAAACAAGCTTGGTTTCCCCCCCAAGATTGGAACTAAACATTCCCTTCCACATGCTTGCAACCCAACCACTGCAGTGCTGAGAATCAGAAAGTGACTATAAACTATAGTAAAACTGTGTCCATATCCAAGCTGAAAGAAATACAAGTAGTAATCAAACACCACTGTGAAAAGCACATTAGATTTTAATAGCTTCTATTTAACTTTACTCATGCAACTAGCTTCATCAAACTCAAAGCCATGCTTGTGCTCAGCAGTCCAAGAACAAACTTACGCACATAATTTATTTGCGGGGTTATTGTCCTCAGGTCTTACTAGAAACATGAGTAAGGATCTTTTTCAGTTCTTAGAGGTTTTTAAACTAGTGTGTGGTTTTGGTGGTGGTTTTTTTTTTTTTTTTTTTTTAAACAACTTGACAGTTGACTTGAACTGCTGGCTGCCTAAGAGATCATATTAACATGAAAATGAATGATCAGACACCATGATACAATGACAAGCATAAACGTAGCTTATGCTTTATTTTTTAATTTTTTAAATGTAAGTAAAGCCACCTGTGGACCTTTTTAGGAAACCATGATAGAAAAGCAATCAAGTGATTCATAGAGCAGAGCTGGCACGAGGGAACTGTGTGTGGTGTAATAGATGGTAATGAAACTACCAGGGATGTAACAGTTGCCGGTAACTGAAATTACACTAGTATCAGGAAACCAGAACTAAAGTGGTACCAGAAAACAACATGAATTATCACATGTTCTCTGGCAATGGAGTTGAGGAGGATCTACCAGATGAGAATTTAAAATAGGTCACCCAGTCTAATAAAAGGAATATGGATGACAGCTAGACACAGAAGAATTTCAATTTGTATAAAAAAAGTAGGATTTTCTCTGCAATGATCACTAAAACTTGAAGAAAATAAGGGGAAAGAGACAGACACACACATGCAAAAAGATGTGGGGAACCTTATTTATGTCAAATCAACATGTTGGAGAAATTGTTTTTAAAATCAATGCTTTCCATGTAAAGTGATGTTTTGTAATGCTGCCAAGGTCACTAAAACCATTTGAGGTCTGACGGGTGTCAGATATGAAAGATAAAGCTCAGGGGCCAAAGTCTGTGTGGATGCCTAGCTTACCCAATCAATCATTCCAGGAATTACAAGATATATCATTTTTGTGTCTGCTCCAGTTCCTCCCTATTTCTCTATTTTCTTTCAGATAGGAACTCCCACACTTGTATTCCTCCCATGTTCTTTTCCTCCCTCACATATGTCAAATGTTTCCTTAGATGAAGAGCTAAGTCTAGGAGCAGACCAAGTCTGCACAATTTAGATGAGAACTGTATTTAAACATTTAAAATTTGAGACGCAGAAGTTTGTAAATGAGGTAAGAAGGCGGCTTGTGAAACCACGTTCTGCCCTTGGCTGTGTGTAGATGGTTCCCACTGAACTGAATAAAAGCTGCGTGTATGCATCTAAATGCAGAATTTGGCTGTAGAGCTTAATTCAGCTCCTGCTGATTGAAATAAATGATTCAGGTTTTAATTGCTGCTAAACTTGTATAAATCTGGAGTAACTCCATTGATTTCAGTTATGTTACTCCAAATTTACCTGTGTGTAATGGAATCAGAATCTGACACGTTAACTTTCATGGGTGTAGAATTGGGCCTCAAGTATTTTCTCTCTTTTCTTAAAGGTGAGATACAAACACTGTTTCCAATGTCAATTGTTACTAAGATCATGAAACATTGTCTTACCTTTACTTTTTTACCAAGACGATCCTTCCATTTCTCAGCTATGGAGCCTTCTACCAAGAGTAACCTACACATTTCAGATAAGTTAGTTATTTTATTATCGAGGAATGTGTATGCTGTACATAGCAATATACACAACACTAACAGAATCTGCTCAAGGGGAGAAGAGAGAGAGAACCTCATGGCATTCAGCAGTGACAAGACCAGGTAACTCAAAAGTTCTGAAGAAAATTCTGTCCAATTTTCTTCAGAGGGAACAATGGTGGCTTCAAAATGAGGTCTCATGGGTGGGCAAGTAGAGCAGGGAAAGTAATTCTTTAAAGAACACTAAAGAATAAATTACCTGGAGCGTTCCTCATCTTCATAGCCCATTATAATGTATTCTTCATTGGCACTGAGTGGTGGGCATAGACAGCCAGAGTTTGTGTAAAGGTTAACAGTGTCCTTAGGAATATTCACCAAGGAAGATTTTAGTATCTCCTTTACTTCAACTACTGCGGTGACATCATGACATTTAGTCTTCACCTCCTTCACTTTAGCCCGAATGACTGGGGAAAAGTAACAGAGTGTAGTTAACAGCAGTAAATAATGTAAGTCACCCCCGTGCCATCCTTTGTGACCTGGTGGATTAGTCTTTTGTGTGCTCCTTTATCAAAAGCTCAACTGAACTCCATCTAGATTTTGCCCAGAGATTCCTCTCTCGCCCTATTTTTTCACTTTCTCTTCTACCAAGAGTAACATATATATTTCAGGTAGCTCAGTATATAGAATAGCAATGTAGGTGCTCTGTGCAGGGAATAATTTAGCAATGGGCCTTTCACCTTACTTTCTCTGGGATATATATTTTTTAGCTTTTTTCTTTTATTCCCTCTGTGTTTTAAATATGTAGTTCATACTTCATATTATTTCCTCATTGTTCATTCAGCTTATGCTACAACAACTTCTTTCTTATTTAGGTCCAGTACAGACTCTTAATTTGTCACCCACAGCCTTTCACAAAATGGAGAATATACTTGAAAGCTTTATTGTATCATTATCCCTATTGGATGACAGGGCCTTCCCTTTTCTCTTCTTCCTCCAGTGACCCAGCACCAATCTGCTCTGTTTTCCATGAACGCCAATGCTCCTGATCTTGACCTGATGACCTGTCTAATTGTTTCTTCTCTGATCTTATCATTCTCCCATGAACTGCATATTAGGGAAAGTTGCCTTCCAAGGGCAGCAATTTTTCAGGTCTCTCATGGTGACCAATGAGCTGACACTGCATGCAAATCCAGAGGTCATACTCCAGGGAGTACTACATCTTGCACTGTTTTCAAATCATAGAATCTTCCTCCATTTTACATCCAAATTCCTTAGATTCTTAATCTCTTATAACTAGTGGGGGGGGGGGGGGGGAGGAGGCAAAATGGAAGAGATGTAATGAAAAATAGAGAAAATCCATTAACCCATCCCCACTCTCTCTCTCACACACAGGTTTTCCACCCACAGATATGCTCAGCATTCTCTCAGCTAAGTTAAACACAACTATTCAACTCCTCACAGGAGTTATACAGAGGAAAAATTTTACCCAAACTAATCCACTTTCTTAAGACTTTACCACAAAAGCCTACTTTACTTTGGCACTCTTTCTAATGTGTTTCCTGAGGTCTTTACATTCTAAAGAGAGGAATGGTATAACAGAATATAAAGAGAGCCTGTGGTAAGTCACCTTCATTCTCTCCAAAACAGCCCACAAACTATAACTGTAGCACACTCAGTGAATCTCTGCCATAGCAGGTGCAGTATTCCACTGGAGAATACTCAGACCAACCACTACTACATATAAAACCGCTAAAGGAGGCAGAAAATCATAACCTTCCTGCTTTTCAATGAATATGAGAGTTCATTAATATCATTTAGTAGGATTTATTTTATTGCAGACTTAGTGGATACCATTTGTATACATATGTACTTAAAAACATTGGTTTAACAATAAAATTGTATTCACTATGTCCTGGTCATGTAAACCCTTTTTCATGACTTCAGTGAAACTAATAGTAGCTACTCACATGAGTAACAGGTTGCAGATCAACATATTAAGACTTCAAGGGCCCAATTCTGCATTTCTGACTCCTATATGTAATCCTTACTTATGCAAGAAATCTTGTTGACTTCATCAGGTTTATTTGTGTAAGAAAGACTTGTCTGAATAAAGGCTGCAGAGTTGGACCCAGGGGATGTTCGAAGAATAGGGAAATCTGGACAGCTCAGGACATAGTCTGAACACCCGGGGGGGGTGGAGGGGGTGTTGTCGCACAGGTGTTACTGACAGCATAACTTGGCCTACAGGAGCCTCATTACTGGCAATGATGTAGGAGAAGGAAAGAACCTAACTTCAATGTCAGATCCCAGGATGTGTTTGCGGGGATGATAGTTAGTAAAAACATCTTTTTGTTTGTAAACTGAGCTAGAAATCAGAGAGAGATCAAAGATAGAATCCCACAATGTCATTTTTATCCAGTCACTTTTAAGACTAGAGACACTTTTCAATGTATAAACACTTAGTATTTTCCTGGAGCCAATGAAGTGGCACATCTCATACCTGACTGGGATTTAGGATGAAACACAGCAACATTATACAATGACATACACTGGGCTTGCACGTTAATGTTTAAATATTGTTTTAAAAAAAACTGTTTACAGAACATTTTAATCTCAAAAGCTACAAATATAATGACGTCCTATTACAATACTGACCCACCCTTGCCTCATCCTTCCATGAGTGAATCAAGTTTTGATCTTAAAACATGAAGTAAAAAAAATTTCTCTTTTTGTAGTTACTGCTAATGAATTAACTCAATACAATCAATCCAAGCACAATTCTTAGTACAAATGAGTGTGAACTGATGACACGCTTAGGCCATAGCCCATCGTTGTGGAATTTTTTCCTGTCGCATTACTAAATTTAGAGTTCCCTGAAAAACTTAATTTATTCCTTTAAAGGTTTGATATCTAGCCATGCAGCTGTCCTTACCATAGTTATAATTGTTCCGAAGATAGGTCTTCTGGGTAGCTTTAATAGGTTTGCATTTGCAACGCTCTGCAAAACAGAAAACCTTTGCTTTAGAAGAACAAGGCATTGATTCAAAGACAAACTCTCCCATCCTCCCCCCCCCATTGCCTTTAAAAACAATCAAACAGAGATTGATGGCAATCAGATGGCAATAATTAATTTATTTATACATTTAGGTTTTATTAAAAACCTTAGGGTATTATTAATCTCCTCTGCACAAAAACAGTAAAACTGAACATCACATTGCTGATTTAAGGATATTTACAAAAAAATCAGAGTGGAGCCGAAAGAAAATCAGAATTTCTGTCCTGCAGGAAATTCTGATGTTTCAACATTTGTTTTCATCCCAAATCTGAACAAATAGTTGAAACAGCAATACTCTTAGGAAAGAAAATATTTAAAAAATTGGAAATGGCAAAATGTTTTGTTTTGAGCCTGTTCAATGTTAAACAGTATTTTCCTATTGTGGCACATTGCCTCATGGGAACTGTAGTTCAGGAGTTAGATGGCCTCGTTCTCCCCTATGGATGAGACTCCCTGGCTAAACTACATCTCCCATGATGCATCTGCAGTCATGGGACTTCCATGATGCACCACTCAGCCAGTCAGAGGGAAGACGGTATTGTATCATGGGAGATGATGTCTCGTGAGGGAGCCTAGCCCATAGGAGAGAATGGGGCTGGAATTACAGCTCCCATGAGGCAATGCACCACATTAGGGAAATGAAATTTAATATTGAACTGACTTGAAACTATACATTTCAGCCAGTTCAACAAACCAACTCAAAATGAGATATTTCATTTTGATTTCCCCAACAGAAAACTGAAAATGTTTGCAGAAACTGCATTTCCCATCAAGAAATCATTTTGATGGAAAATTCCCAATCAACTATCAATCACAGACTAAATTCTGCTTTCAGTTATACTGCGTCAAACCCAGAATAAATGCACCAGCAAAACTGAGGGCAGGTTGTAGACTCCCTATGGCAGTTCTCTATAGAAGAGTATGAGCGTGAAAGCACAAGCACGGCCAGCACATTTGTTACAGGGACATAATCCCTTTAAGCTCAGGGGCTAATGGGATTTGTAGTCTCCAGACCAGGCACATCATTAAGAAATGTCAGATGACTTAGCGTCATATGACTTCCTAGTGGCTACTATATAAAGGAATGCTTCTGGCAAAGTCTTGTGAAGGTTGGTTCTGTGGCCATGTAATATGAGGCCTAGAAGATATCCAGGAAGGCTACCCAAGGGAATAGTCAGTCTTCTCACCTACCATCCTGCTGAAAGGTCTTGTCTGGATGTTGCAAGTGTCTTGTATTGTGTTGTGTTGATCCTGGTTTGAAATCTCCTTTAAGTTAATAAAGCCAGCACTGAACTATCAACTGGGCTTTATTTTACCTTCCTTAGTTGGCACGTCTGCCCACTCACTGGCCTACACACTCTACAAAGGACTGAACTAGAATCCAGCCGGAGATTTTTGACTAGTGCTCAGACAATTCTAATCACTGAAATTTTTGCATTTGATCTTTTTATTCTAACATGTACTAAAAAGAATCCTCTCAATGCCCTAAAGAAATATATAGCTAAAATATAATCAATCTCACTTCCCATCCCACACCAGAAAGGCAAAACAAAGAGCAAATTAAGGTGCTGATCCAGCAAACCTTACTCATATGGCTGAGATAGACATGACATTTTGTACGTATATACTATAAATATTGGTATGAACAAGGTAATCAGCTTTGTTTGGATACTCTTCCATTTATAATCTGTGTTTTACTTGTCTCAATATGATCATGATATCTAATGTGAGTTTTTGACACTGACTTTTGTGAGAGCAGTTCCTATGTTTCTACTTCATTCAGGGAAAGAATAAGGGAAGGCTCTTGTAAGTAAATTAACACTTGAAAATTGCATGAATTATAATAAATAATTGTGGAGTGCCAACTATAACAAATAACTACCCTATGCACTACTGCAGATCATTGGCTTGGGATGGGAGATATGAGGAGGACTTTTTTTTTTGGCAAGAACCCTGGGGAAGGGCTCTTTGTAATCAATTTGTAATCAATCAACCCAGCACAAAGGAAAGTATAATTCAGCTCATAGAGAATATGCAGAACCCTGTGTACAATAATCAATATGTGGCCACGTAATTGCCCTTCTATCTGAATTTGCTACACAACTGTGCTCTAGAATCTAAGCTTTCATTATCACAGTGAGGTTACTAGCCCTTCCGGTTGCAAAGATAATTCAAAATATAAACCCATGCAGCAGTGTCTGCCTGAGGTTGCAGACAGCTGGAAACAATAATACAGGTGGATACACTTCATTCATTTCAAATAGGTTGCTAACTCAGTCTGGAGCCTTTACTCATAATGTTGCTATCTGAAGAGTTAACTATTGATCATTTTAGCAGGGAAAAAATCAAGCTACTTCATTATTTTGGATGTAGTGGAAGTTATTGAGACTTGGTAGAGTGGAGCAGCTGATTGCTGTTGACAGTTGCTGGCGTAAGCTAGAGAAATTTAAACACCCCCCCCCCACACACCACCAAATTTACAATACCATCCAGAGCCATACTCAGAGCCAGCTCCCTGCTGGCTCCTCCCACCCCCATCCAGCCTCTCCCCTCCCAGCTCTGCTGTGCCCAATAGAGAATTTCCCCCATTATGTTTGCTAAGCACACGGCATTCTACTTCTATTCAGAAATACATAAAGAACATCCTATGAAGTAACAACTGCATCAGTACTCTTACTAGAAAGATCATGTTCCAGAAATAGGCATATCCTGTTATTGATCTGTTTTGCGGTTCTAGCTGAAGCAACACATAATTCAGAGCAGATTAGTAGTCAAATTAGGAACAGAACCCAGGAGCCTTGACTCTTACACTCATGCTTTAAACATCTGACACTGCCTCCCAAGTCATGTATGCATCCTTCAATATTAAAAACAGTAAAGCCCAACACAGCTGATTTATATACACTTAAGATCTAAAACAACAGTGCCCATTTCAGATATTTCAGTATAATCTGAAAAGAACAGTTCCAAAAAATAAACTTGTATTTTTGTGCTTTGAAAAAATTAGGAAGTTATTGAGTTATTTATTGGGGTTCTCAGTTTATCATTTACTTTGGCTTCAATGTATCCTTATAGTTAAAAATAGAAAATAGCATATATAGGAAAAAAGAACATTTCAAAGGAAGAGAAGAATGTTTCTCTTGAATTTCAAAAATGCATCCTCAGAAATCTATCTATCTATCTATCTATATAAATATATATACACACACACACAGGGAGAGCGCGCTACAGAGTTGAGCTTTTCTATGTTACTGTTTTAAAATAAGGCAGAAAAGGGAAGTAATTTTTGGCTTTCATTAAGCCTATGTGAATTCATGTACACTTAGGCCAAATTATGGCTCATTTTGTAAACAGCCTCAAAACAGGTGCTCATAAAGGGACCAGTTCTGTAACCCTTAAACCCTGTAACCATGCTAGTTTCACATTTCAAATCAAAACAGAGTCAGATCTGTATCCAGAAGAGTTACCTTAACAACACACAATGTCAATCCCTTAAAATTTCCCTTCTCTGCAGAACTTTATTCCACCACACTAGCAAAACACAAGGTGATTGAAATTGACAGCAATGTTACCTATGGGTTAACACTCCTAAAACAATAACAATCTCAGAAACTGCTTTAATCCAAGGAAAATATTTTACTGTTATTGTCTTAGAATATAATCAATGGGCTTCTCCCTGATCCCACTGAATGATACTATCTAACAACACTTATCAGCACTTTCAATTTGTAGATTTCAGAGAGTTTTACAAAAGGGGAGCCATTAGTATCCCCTTTAGAAATGGAGAAGCTGAGGCACAGAGAAGTTAAGTGACTTGCTAGGCCAGTTATTAAATTATCAGTAGAGTTCGAATGAGAACCCAGGTCTCCTGACTCCTATTATGGTGCCCTATCCGCTGGATCATGTTGCCTTCAGTGGAAAAATGATGTGTGTATAAAAAGACTTGATTGTCTCTTGCAGGGATGAAACTATGTGAGGAAAGGTCAAAAGCACACATATACATACATGCGCACACCCCAGAGGAGAACCTAGAAGAATTATGCTATTGAAAGGCATAATGTCTCTTAGATTCTAGGGGAGCATGGTGGGAAACACCCCTTTCTATACATGTGTAACTGCAATAGACAGTTATCCCCCACCTTGTTGTGCAGGAGTATGGGATGTGACCCTGCCCACACTCTATCTAGCCATTCTCCTCTGGAGCTGCTAGAGCTACTGACAATGCCCCTGCCTACCTTCCCTCTAACACCTAGAGCACTGGGAACCAAATGGCAGCTAGATCCCTAACTCCACTGGGAATGCAATGAAACATTCAATTTTTAAGAAAAAGTCAGTGGGAGTTAGGGGCCTATGTGACATTTGTACCTTTGAAAATGTTCCCCTACAAATATATAGGGCTCTTAAAAATAAAAATATATAAAATATGTCACTCCCATAAAACCTGGTTGTATTACTGATTAATATAAGTACTCAAAGCTGGCAAAAGTTTCACTGAAATAATAATAAAATCTGGAGAAACTTCTAAGCAACTTTAAGAGCATCTGATGAAATAGACAAGAATGTAGTTTCTAGCCAAGGAAGGGAAAAATTATTTATATGCAGACTTGGAGGCAAGATTTTGCCAACTGACTTTGCCAGGGATAAGAGCTGCTTTGAGTAGATTTAACAGGCTGACATTACTTACAGGCAACAATACACACAACTATTTGCAATATCCTTTATCATCATACAGAACGTCCAGTCCTGAATTTTTTAAAACACTTCATTGTAATACTACTTACAAAGGGTCTATTTACAATGGTGAAAGGACAAAAGCTGTTTTACTGAACATATAAACAAAGCAAATATTAAAAAATAATGCTCTTTTCTGGTGGGATTAAATTATATTTGTCAATTGAAAAAAATGTACTATGTTGAGACTCAAAATGTGATTCTACATTAAAAAATATTCAGCTTATTCTTCAGAGCTGCTCCCTGGGTGTTTTCACAATCATATCTGCTTTCTTTAGTAATGTATATTTTTACTGCTTTTCACTCCTATTAGTCTAACAGAGCCAACACAAAATAATTTCATCTGGACTCTATTTCTTCTTGCCACATCACAACAAAACTGTTTAAATTCCAAGCAGTTAAATTTGGGTGACCACAATGAAGACAATGGGATTGGCACTGAAGCAATTTTTGGCCAGCAAAATATTTCATTACTGATGGTGCAACATGACAAGGAAAGTTAACAGCTTGACCTTCAGATCCCACAAGTTTGCAAGACTCATTAATTTAAAAAAAATCTTTTTACTTATAAACTGAGCATATCTGGTATGAAAATCAGTGAGATACAACAAACATGCATCCTATTATGTTCTTTTAACAGTAATTGTTAAGCACAAAACTGCATTTAGACTATGCAAAGATCATTTTTGCTTGGTTTAGAGTTAAGTGAAAAATTTTTACATTTGGGCATCTACAGTTATTCACTTAAATCCAGATTTAGGTGTTTAAAACACCCTGATTATCACTGAGAGTTGTGGTTATTTAGCACCTCTTACAAAAATGCAGTTAGTAACTTAAATGTGGATTTAGCTGCCTAACTTTAGATGCCCAAGTCTGAACCTTTTGGCCCATGTGATTTGACCAGTAGCCAATAAGTTATTGGCACAAATGGTAATAGAATCCAGGAGCTCTGATTGCCATTCCCCAGCTCTAATTCTCAGGCAATACTTCTATATCATATCTATCCATATGGGGCAATTCAATTTTCTTTTTCCTTGTATTACTTAAGAATCGTGGACAACTCAAAGGGATTAAATCAGTTCTGACACAAAAACAAGACAATGGGAGGCTCAGTGGAGTGAAAATTCATGGATTCATAGTGTGAAATCCTGATCCTATTAAAGTCAATGGGAGTTTTTCTCTTGACTTCAATGGGGTCAGTATTTCACCCATAAGTTTTAAGGCCTGAAGGGACCATTATGATCAGCTCATCTGACCTCCAGGGTAATGTCAAAAATGGTGGTTGCTGGTAGATTTAATTAAACTTAATAGAAGAAAATTACACAGAAATATTATTTGCAGAGATTTGTAATGTATTTTGCTGTAAAGTAAAACAAAACAATTGTTCCTTTCCTTTCTTAACAAAGCCCAAACAGGCTACTTAAGATTAACCCCATTTGACTGAAATTAATAAATTAATTAATAAAATAAGATGCATTAAAACAACAAGAAGAAGAACAACTTATTTTTAAATCTTTGCTACAACTCTAGAAATTTCTGAAGCAAAGAAAAAAAATTAAAGTCTACAGTATTTACGGGTCAGAAGGGACCATCATGATCATCTAGTCTGACCTCCATGTACCCGTGACTAATTCAAATTACAATTTACTCAGGTATATGCTTTATATACTGTACAAGAAAATTCTACTACTTTGCTCTACAGTTTAAAGGTCTGAAAAGAGAGACTGCTGGCATTTCAGCAGAGTGCTATATACACTGGGCCTGATTCACCACTGTATCACTCCAGTAAATTAATAGAGGTCCGCCAACATAAAACTGGACGCAGTAGTGAATTGGACCCTATATCATACAAAGAAGCATCAGAGTAATTTGTAAGGAATCTGATTCACTAGGGATTTGCATGCTGAACAATGCACACTGTGTCTAACATATGTGGCACTGTTGATTTTTCTTTCCAATGCCAAAATGTGAAGAGAAGTGTTGTCCATTGCATTAGCATGCTGTAATGTAATATGTGATTCACCTGTTCAGGCCAATGAGTCGAAGTAACAAATGTTCTGCTGCACACTGAATTTCCAGCTTGTGTGAAAAAATAATTAGAAGGAAGATGACTTCCAGAGTTGCAGGATCTGAGCAACAAACCAAATCATATTTCTCTAGTATGGAATGACACAATGAAAGTGGAAAGCACAATAAGGGCTCAATCCTAACACAGACAAGACCTCCCCTGAAAGCAGTCAAGTCCTTTGGACCTGAAGGAAGTTTTGCCTGGATAAAAGCATCAGAATCAGACCCTAGAAAAGAACTCAAAGTAAAATTCACAACTGTGCAGAGAGGCTTACCCACCACCTAAATCCAACTTTCATCCTCCCTGAATGTCTTATTGCACATGTAACTCTCATAGCAAACATACATGTACAAAAAATTGAGACAACACAGCAATCTATGCATCATTAAGTACTGGTCTTATTTAAAAGTTAAAAGAATTTGAAAGAAGATAACTTATTAAAACAGTTATATATAAAAATGTACTCACCATTGCCGGAGCCTCTACAGTTGCCATTATTAGAATCCATAGGGAAATCTGGTATGGATTCGTAAAATATGTAAAGAAATGTTAGTATTTTTAATATTGGATTATTTCAATACAGCCACATTAAAATTGCTTAATTTTTCTCTAATATTTAGTGTATTAAAATGTAAGACCCTATTAATGAAAAAGAGGTTGCGATGTTTTAGAGTCCTCTCCTGTTCCTATTGAAGTCAGTATGAATTTTGTCTTTTAGCGGGCACCTAATGTTACATGCTGAAGCAGACGCTACATTATTTATAATTCACAATGGAAACTGTCACATTTCCATTGGCGACAGAGTAGCAGGATCTATACAAGAATGGAAATACGTGTCAATTCAGACATGGGGTTGGGGCAATTCTGAAATGTACATATACTGCTTCTCTACTCAGATGGATGCCTGAGGACAATTCAACTTTGATTTCCTCAGTAACAAAAAACAAACCAACCACAATCATGTCACTGAAGGGAAAGCCAAAATAAGCTGAAAGCGTTTCAGTTTTCCCCCCTTAAAAATTTTCTGATTATTTTGTGAGAGAGATAAGGAATAGGGGTAGGGGGAAGAGCATGATGCCCAATTTCCAAAGAACTGCATTTGGGGGCATTCTAAATTGAGAATATGTGCCAAATTAATATTCTTATTTTCAAATCTATTATTTTTAAACAACACCAAAGTTTACATGATTTATATGCATGTCTTGTTAATAAAAATATATTAGCTGTTGCATATTATTCTCTACAAAGAAGAAAAACTGAAGGAATATATATATATATACATAGCAACATAGACAGACACCCAACCTTGCAATTGGATCAACGTGGTTTTGCTTGCACGGAGCCCCATGGAAGTTGATGAGGCTCAGTATGGGTGCAAGGGTCCGATTACGTGAATTCAACTGCAATGTCAGGGCCATAAGTTTTATTTACAAATGACATATGTGCGTGTTTGTGTGCACACGTGCATGTGCCTAAATATGGATTTAGGAGCCTAACTTTAGGCACCCATTTTTAAAAAAGTCTTGGCTGTATATACAGGGCCGGCTCCAGGCACCAGCCCACCAAGCTTGTGCTTGGGGCGGCACCTGGAGTGGGGCGGCGCGGCGCTCCGGCCGCCGGGGAGAGCGGGGCCACAGCCGGGCTCGCCGCCCTCCCCCCGGCGCTCTGGCCGCCCTCCCCCCCCCCGCGCCCTGCCCCCGGCCGCCGGGGGGAGAGCCGAGTCCCAGCCGGGGCTCGCCGCCCTCTCGCCGCCCTGCCCCCTGCGCTCTGGCCGCCGGGGGGAGAGCCGACCCCCCGCCGGGGCTCGCTGCCCTCCTCCCATGGCTCCGGCCGCCGGGGGGAGAGCCGACCCCCCGCCGGGGCTCGCTGCCCTCCTCCCATGGCTCCGGCCGCCCTCCCCCCCCCCCGGCGCCCTCCCCCCGGCGGGGGGCGGGGGGGAGGGCGGCCGGAGGCTTTTTTGCCGCCCCAGGGCCAGCCCTGTGTATATATATCTATTTCCTTAATGCATATTTATACCTTATACAGCATGCAATATACTTTACATAGGTGGATAAAAGACATGCAGGATGAATGTAGATTTTGAAATATCACTGGTTTATTTCACTAAAATAGTAAATAAACTTGGCAAACCTGAAACTTCAGCATCAAACATCTGTATCAGTGTAGTATGCATAAGGGTACAGGAAATAAATGTCCTAGCATTCCAGGGCAGAATCCTCTCCTTGACAATGGCCAAAAACGGTACCGAACCCCCATAATGCATTTAACTTTACAGTATTGCAGTAGGGAAGACATTTCTTCCTGACGTTAGCTTATTCTTCAACTACAACTTATGCTGCGAAGCATAATACTAGTCATTTTTCTCCTAACCAGTAAAATTTCAGCTACTATTCTTATTCATGTTATCTGAGAGTTTTCTTGAATCTTGCTAAGCTGTTCACTTCAAATAGCATCTAGAGGTGTGAACTCTACAGATCAGTTATACATGGCTTTTTAAAAAGTGTTTCCTATTATCCAATTTAAATGTGTCCTTTTAATTTTATCAAGTATTTTCTTAACCTTTTATTATAGGACAGGATAAAAGGTATAATCCATATGGCCTTCTTCAAGCCTGCTATTTTCTTATATAGAGCTATCATATTTCCTCTTATTTTTCACCTTTCCAAACTCCAGTACATAGTCTGGGACCTAGCTGTGTTTCCTTATTCAGAATGTTGAATCGTGGCCTCTCTTTGGACCTGTGGCAGTTGTTTCTGACTCTCCTATTGTTACTACCAGTCTGATACTCCCCTCAGCAATTTCCATTACTAGAAGTCTTGTGACCTCTTAAAGAAATCTACAAAACGCCCGTAAATTGGATCTTCCTTACACATTCACAGCAGCCTGAACTATAGCTTACCCCTGTAACCTCTGTTGGTTTTTCCTGTCCTGCAGACTTGTCTGTTTCATAATGGGTAACAAGGGAACAGAAACAGAATCAAAAAGAGGGACGGAGGGAAGGAAAAAGAGAGAGAGAGAGAGAATCTGGTCAGCAAAGAAAGTAAAAAAGAAACATCATGGGCAGCATTTTTCATATCTTTGTTCCCAAGGAGGGGGTGTGGAAGAAAAAACAAGCAGCACTAAAATACACTCTCCAAAGTAAAGAAATGAAGATTTCCTTAAACCAACCAAAGCCCCAGATCCAACGTTGCCTGAACGTTCGGGGTGCTTGCACTTCACATTGAGATCTGGATCTGAAATTTTAGCTTGAGCCCATCTCCACATTAAAAACATTTTTTAGTATCGTGATCGTGAGAAAGGCTTATATGCAGCGACACCTCTGGATTACAAACACTTCCACTTCCTTCAGTCTTTTTAAATGGAAGTGGAAGAACCCCTCAAAATTTAAATCCCACTCAAAAAACAGATTCCAGAGAATTTTATTATTAATCTTTTACACAACACAATAAATTCATATGACGCTTTACAACCCTAGTTTAGATCCTGCCACTGGATCTGCTCTGTAGGATAAATTTCATAATAGGAATATTTTTCAATAGCTTTAGGAACTGTGGACCAAATGCACAGCTGGGATATATCAGTTTAGCTCCACTGTAGTCAGCAGAGCTACACTAGTTTACACAAGCGGAGGACCTGGCCCTGTTATCTAGTAATATATTAAAAAAAAAAGCGTTGGGGTTGAGAAACACTTATGCATGTTGTGCATAGCAACCCTAACACAAACCCAAAAACACATGGAAATGACAAATTAAGCCACCTAACACCTCCACCCACAGTACACCTTAGCATGACAACACCTGTCATACCCTGCCATCTTAACTCAGCTCCATTTTCAGCCTTTGGCATGCTCTCATTTACCAGTTTATTTTCCTCCTCCCCCCAGCGCTAGTAGTTATGGATGTTTGGTGCAGTAGTTTGTTGTGCTGGCAGAGGTTAATTTGGGAAAGGGTTATGTGTAGAAGGGCAATTATAGGGGGTGATGTAAAAGTCTGGGAACCCTAATGGGCAGAGTTAAGGTTGTAGTGTATGGTCTACGGTGCGTGGTAGTTGTGGTAATAGTAAGATGTGTGTCTATGGGAGGAGGAGAAGAGGATATACAGTATATTATTAGGTGGCTTAACTTTTCATTTCCTTGTTTTGATGAGTTTGTGAGAGGCACGTTGTGTGTAGCAACCCTAACTGCTTCACAAGGAAGATTTTTGTGTATTCATCTCTTAATTTATTTAATGCTTATTTAGGGGTGGGCATTGGATAAGTGGGGGGGGGAGGGATGACATGTGGGGCTTAAAGTACAGTGGGAGAACATTTGATCCCTTCTCTGTTGTAGAATACATTCTGACACAACAGTCTAGCTTCTCATAAAGAAGGCTTTATGTGCTCCTGGTCCTCATCCAATGGGTTTGCATGCAGCTCTCCCATCTCTGTCAACCAGTCACACTTGGAGATGCCCAGCGCTTCCCCATGCCCCGTCAGTCAGGCTTCTGTGCACCCAGAATTCCCTGTCAATCAAGCTTTTGTACACCGAGCCCCAATAATCAGGTTTCTGTGTATCCTGACCCAATCTATTTAGTTTGCACCTAGCCTCCATCCATTAAGTTTACGTGCACTGTGCACAAACTTTTATTCATAATGCAAATAATGGCTTAAAATATTTGTTAAAAAGAACAAAAACAAACAAATAAAAACACTCTCTCTGTGGCCCTCGGGATCTACCTCTCTACCAAGTTTTGTCCAGACAATTGTGTACAGAAATTTCTGATAAACAGCAGGCCTGCCAAGGGAAAAATTTAGCACAAGCCCAAATTCAAAGGCTTTCTATTAACAAATTTGTTATGAAACACCAAACAAAAACTGCATCAAAAATTCAAAAGGCCTAAAAATTAACCCTGTGTGAAATTTCACATCAATCTGCTAACAACTTTTAGAGAAAAACAAGAATTATGCCCCATTTTAAGGCCATTTTAGAACACAAGCCAGTAGCTGCCTCCATAAGACAATATATCAATAAACACAGAACCATGTCTTGAAATAACATTTGATAGTAAATGAAGACTATATGAATTCCAAAGGAAAAGCGTAATCTCATGTTCGAGACATGGAAAGCACAGACAAATCACAAATCATCTCTGAATAAATGCAGACCCTTATCACTGCCTGAAACCGACAACGCTATGCTTTTAAAAACAACGACCTTGTTATAAGGATCCCTGATCTTTCCTACAGCCCGTTCTACCAAATCCATTTTCAGAGGAAAACTGTAAAAATAATTGAAAAAAAGAGTATAACAAAAGACAAAAATTCAAGGGCCAAAAAGTGGGAGGAAAGGTTTGAAAAGGGGAGACAGACAGAGGTGATTTGGTAGAAAACTTTGTTGTGAATAAACAACCTGTTATGGCTAGAGGAAATCCAAGCATACTGTGATCCTGATTATTATTGCAATTAAAATGACATTGAGCAGCCTTACAGAAGCCATTTCAGGAACTCTGCTGGAAACAGCAAAGTCAAACTGAGGTGTTGTTGTCTGGGGACTTTCTTCAGTTCCTTTGATGAGATGGGAACATTCCTCAGCACTGCTGACTAAGAAATCCCTCAATGTGAATTAATTTAGTTTTAATTATCTACTTCAGATATTTGTTGTTCTTTAATGTATCTTCTTTAACTGCAAAATATTTCCATTGTACAAGTATTTTAGGATAGGCCATTATGTCATCTCTGAACTAAAAATGACAGAACAACTTTCAAGCTAACAGGAGATTTGTCCTTAGATTCACATAGTGAATCCTGACTCCGGTATTCTGCTTAGATCTTCCATTGAGTCAACAGCAGCTCTGTGTGTTAAGATCCACCAGCAGACTTTTGCATTTCATATGAAAATTAAAAATTTCTAGCTTTATTCACTTAAAATGATCACAGCCTTAGGTGGCATTTAACTCCACAAATCTTGACTTTGCACATAGATTATCAATACATACACCACAAAAGCCATTTTTCCTACAGTTCATGCTATAGATACATTAGAGAGAGGCAGTATACGGTCACCAGCAGCAACACTGTTAGTAAGGTTTAGAATTCTCTCTTCTTTAGCTCATAACTTTCTCAAAATGTCTCTTGTAAGGCTGGAAATATACATTTTCAGCTTATAAGTGAATATTTTTTCTGAAACTAAGAAAATGGTTTACTTGCATTTTTTATGCAGAGGACTAAAAAATGACAACGTAAAAATGACAAATCTGACATGTACACAGTCTTCCCTGAGAAATGTGTGATTTGTTACATGCAAAATACTGCCCTAACTTATACACTTGTACAATTTCACTGAAATCCATGGAGCTGTGCAAAGTATGTTCTGAGCTGAAGTCTGGAAACAATTGGATTGGAAATAACAGAGCTAATAACATTTGCCAATAGTTATAATGAGCATGAACAGTTAATGCTTTTAATTAGGTTTTAAGTGCTGCTAGTACCGGGGTGATGGAACAATTTTTCTAGTGGGGGTGCTGCTGATGAAACCATGGATTTGGTGTTTGTTGTTACTACTTCAAGCCAGGGGGTGCGGCAGCACCACTGCTGCTAGATACATATCTTTGTGTGTGTTTACACACCTAGAGGGACATAGGGAGGAGAGAAGGAAGACTTAACTGAAGCTAGTGTTTCTCCACCTAGCCAATGAGCCACAAAATATGTTTCACTCTGACCACAGAATCCTTTAAAAATAAAAAAAGGGGGAGGAGGGGGCGCGATACAGCAAAGAGTCTCAGACTTCCAATCAGGTGCTCCTTAGTAAAGTGATCCTAGCATTTGTTTTACTTGCTTTACATTCTGTGGTTGTGTTCCCTCCTCTCACACCCAATCTCACCAAGGGCACCACACACCTTCAAGCCATGTTTTTATTTCCTTGTAATACTGGATGTCCATTCTACAATGCTCCTCTTCTGGGCTAAATGGACAAAGTTTAATCAGCCTGGGGAAGCCCTTCCTTTGATCTACTCTCTGGTCTACTCTTCTCTCCAAATGCAGAAATTCACACGTACCTTGACACTGCTCAAGAGTCCACTGATGTGATAGGCAATACATGGGCCACCATTTAGGGGAATGGTTTCAGCTTCCATATGGAAATGAAGTGGAGTATCACTGGAGAATATGATATAAATGCTACAAGCATGCTCCAAAATAATTTAAGGACCTGGCCCCTTCATGATGGATGCAAGTAAAGCCAAGAATTAAATATATTATTTCTCTGAAATATTCAAAACAGCATAGTAATCAACCTACTCTAATCACATATAATCAAGGCAACTGTTTTGACTGAAGCATAATTCAAGACTCGGCAAAGAAAATATCCAGACCTATGAAGTTACACTTCCATATCCTGAAGGTGCACCATGACACAGAATTTTTCTTTTTTTAACAACTACGTTCCTGTCATTTCACACAAACATCTCCAATTTTATAAATTAGACATTTCCAGAGATAAATGTTCAGCTAGCCTAAACCAACTCTCTTATTTTGCAAGTGCCCCTTTCTATCTGCTCTCATTTTATTGTTACTATTTGTTCAGAAAAGCATCCCTATTCGGGACTTCAGCACTGTCATAAATAGGGATAGACATAAGCACATCCTTAGGTATTTTCTTCAGTCAGGTCTTTAGCACTGACAACATATTTGATGCTGCACTGTATACAAAAATAAAGACAATTCCTGCCTTCAAGCCCTTGGAATCTAAAAGCATGACACACAGGTGGCAGGTCACACTGAGTAATCCAGTGGTGGGGATGACCTGGTCATTTGTTTGTTTGTTTTTAAATGTTTGTAAACTCACTTCTTGCAGGCTTTGCAGAATAAGTGAGTTTTAAGATGGACCTAAATGAACAGAGGGTGACTGCTTGGTAAACTGAGGTCAGAAGAGCATTCAGCTAGCAGGAAGTCAACATGGAACAACACAGAGACAACAATGGGTGGAGGAAGCAAATGGGGTAACAAGACTGGCATTAATGGTAGAGCCACTTGTGCACACAATAGCAATTTAGCACATACAAAATGGTGTACCCCCACATCTGTGGGTAAAATCGCTTACATGCGCAAAAGCTGGCGACAAAAATCAAAGGCCAGAGATGTAAATTTGGACCTTAGCACTCTCTGCTCCGACAACTGGAATGTAAACACGTTGCAAATATCATTTTCTTCTCCTTCCAGGATTGTCTTGATTTGGTTGATCCTGAAGACTAATCAAAGATATACAATTTCACACTGGCCTTCAGAGTCAGCTATAAACATTGGTGTATTTAAAGTTACAGTATCTTCTAAATACAGACCTGGAGATTTTCTCTTTTACAACAGTATAAAGGAATAGCACAAATCTAAGGGCCAATCTTGGCTCATCTGCTCAGAGCTTACACAGAGCTTAGCCAGAGACCCTCTGCTCTGTGGTTGCCCATCTAGCTCCTTCCATATGGAGACTGGACTCCACCCTCTCCACTGAGTCATAAGAACGGCCATACTGGGTCAGACCAAAGGTCCATCTAGACCAGTATCCTGTCTTCCAACAGTGGCCAATACCAGGTGCTTTAGATGGAATGAATAGAACTGGAAATCATCAAGTGATCCATCCGCTGTCGCCTAATCCCAGCTTCTGGCAAACAGAGGCTAGGGACACCATTACTGCCCAACTCATATGAGGTTTTCAGGGAGTAATATCAGAGGAGGTGGTGCCTACCCTGATATCCCCATTTAAGGGTGGGATCTCCCAGATGGGTGACTGCCTCCTACTTCCATTTGTACAGGGGTGCTGTGCTCTGACTGGTCTGTCAAACCCTTGACTCCCTTCTCTCCCTTCAGAAAAGGAGGCAATAGCTGTTAATGGCAGAGGACGGGAGTGGCACAGAGTAACTGAGATTCCCCTTCACAGCAGTCATGAGTCTGAATGAATGGTACAGTAGTGGCCATAACATCCCTTCCACAAGTAGGGGGCTCTGGAGTAACAGTAGAGAAAAGACACAGACAGCTCCTTCCTCCTTCCAGGGAATTGGCCTTTAAATCAGTCTGACATCATAGCCTGGATATGAAAGACAGAAGCCCTAAGCAGGGTCATGGTAGGAATCACAACAGCCTCTCCCATCGCAGCAACTAAGGATGGGCTTTTGGCTAGGGTGTTGCCCCAGACCTCACCCAAGCCGGCCTCATTATCTTTTGTACCCGTCGCCATCCAGTAGATTTAGTAGTTGGGTGTCTGGTTATATTTCAAGCTCTGGTAACACAGGCTCATGGGAACTCAAATGGACAAAAGGAGTTGGACTTTGCCTTATGGGAAAACCCTGAACCGAGCAGGGAGCTAGACAAGATGATTTAATAGGGCTCTTTCAGTCTTTAATTTTAACGACTGTACAGTTCTCCTTAAAATGGCCGCTAGAAATGTGTTTACTGGAATGAAAAAATAGGTGGGAAAGACAGACCTGCCAGACCAGTGTTAAAGAAAAGCCTCTCTGTTCTTCACAGAGTGGAGAAATGATCAAATGACAGTTCACACATGGAAATATTTGGGCCCTATTAGGGTGACAAGCTTAGAAAGGTCCCCGGTGATATACTATGTAAATGATACTGGCACAAGCCAAAGCTGCTATGCCCATTAATGTAGTAGTCAATTAGACCTGATTTATCTAACTTGTTAATTAGGGCCACTCCCCTGACCTTTTGGGACACAGACACTCACTGATTTACATACTTGACAACTGACGACATGTGCAACATAAACTCTGTGAGGAAGAATGTGCATTTTTCAGAATCTGTATCAAGATGCTGCACTTCATCAACTGTAGTTCAAACTATGCAAAACTGCAGGTCCGGGAGAATGGAGCCCAGAGTTAACTTTCTTCTGGTGAGAATGTTGAGTGCTAATTAGTGTGCACAGTTTCCCTATATGTAAACTGCTTTGTATTATGTACTTTCCCCTCCCTTTCTCCTATTATAATTATAAACCTGATGCATGAACATCAGTCTCCTGAAAGCAAACAAAAAGAAATCTTTTCTGAAGATAAACAGAAAACCAGTCCAGTCTTTTTACCCAGCCAGAGCCAGGATGAAGATCTCACCCTAGGAGTCTAACAACTTGATCTGACTGCCAATCCACATGCACAAAAATGAGTAAAGAAACAAAATTTTATTTTAATTAAAAATACTATTATTTGCTATGTTGTGGATTAACTGGGAGAAACTCTGCAAACTGAGTTTTTCTACAATGGGATAGAATATAGTTATTTCACACTGTGAGTCTGTATACTGTAAATTATTCACTAGGAAGGAGGTATGGTCTGGTGAGCAGAGAAAAGGAATTGGACTCAGGGCTCCGGGGCTCTATTCCTGACTCTGCCACTGACTATGAGCTTGGTTACGTCATTTAACAAACCCATCCTTAATTTGCCCTTTTACAACAGAATGAACTGAATAATACTTATCTTAGGGTACGTCTATACTTACCTCCGGGTCCGGCGGTAAGCAATCGATCTTCCGGGATCGATTTATCGCGTCTTGTCTAGACACGATAAATCGATCCCGGAAGTGCTCGCCGTCGACGCCGGTACTCCTGCTCCGCGAGAGGAGTACGCGGAGTCGACGGGGAAGCCTGCCTGCCGTGTGTGGACCTGCGGTAAGTTCGAACTAAGATAGTTCGACTTCAGCTATTCACGTAGCTGAAGTTGCATATCTTAGTTCGAAGTGGGGGGTTAGTGTGGACCAGCCCTTAGTCAGTCAAAGTTTAGAAAGAAATCTGTGATCCCTGGACAAAAGGTATGATAGAAGTGCAAAGTCCTATTACTTTGTGGGTAATATTTTGAATGATGAAAACCTTTTTAGTAATAAATGTGAATTTACATTTCCATTGACTGTGCATTTCACCAACAATATTAGGTGCAGAAAGTGCATTCTTAAGAGGAAAAAAATAAGGAGAAATGCCTTGTATACAAATCATTAACTAGTCTGTTATTTGTATTAGTGATGTTTTCTACTGGGGTACCATCCTCTAATAGGATGATACTAGTTTTCTTCTGACCTTTTCCTAGATTAGGAATATTTCATTATATTTTTTTTTAAAGGGGAGGATTTATTCCCCCCTCCCCAGAAGAATGTCTTCAGTCCAATGGATAGTATGCTGGTTTAATTTTTTAATCCCAGAAATCAGAATGTCATCAGGTTTCCAGTCAGTGAAGTGTTCATGGATTTCACACTGGAATCATTCAAAGAGGTTATTGTGCTGCTGCGGTCCTCAGCAATAGGTAACTCAGGGGCAATTTTAGAGAAACTTCCTCCCTTCAGTTTTGAATGCCACTGCTTTCAAATATCTGTTGACTTGCCAAGCCTCACTCAGTTTGGATCCATTTTTAAGGCAGTTTTGAAAGTATCTCAATGCTGCTAAGGAAAGAGTCTGTAAATGTGCTTCAAAATGAGACATTCACAAACCTATTCCTAATTTTGGAATTCAAAACCAGCCTCATCCTCCCAGCAGGTCTGCAGCCCAAAGAAGCAGCAACAACAAATCTATAGACAGACATGCGGAGTTAGATGTGGGGTACAATTACTGAGGAAGGACAGGTTAGAAACGAATGAGGGGAAGGGTTAGTTATGGAAGTATAAGGAACAGAGTTAGCTTGAGGTATTGGTTAAGGGTTGTAGAGGGGGATCTGAGAGTTTAGGCCTGGTCCACACTAACCCCCCACTTCGAACTAAGGTACGCAAATTCAGCTACGTTAATAACGTAGCTGAATTCGAAGTACCTTAGTTCGAACTTACCGCGGGTCCAGACGCTGCAGGCAGGCTCCCCCGTTGATGCCGCATACTCCTCTCGCTGAGCTGGAGTACCGGCGTCGACGGCGAGCACTTCCGGGATCGATTTATCGCGTCTAGACAAGACGCAATAAATCGATCCCAGAAGATCGATCGCTTACATCCGGACCAGGAAGTAAGTATAGACGTACCCTTATTTAGAAGGGGTGGAAACGGTAATTTGAAAGGTAGAAGTGGAGTTAGATTGGTATGGAAATAAACAAATATACAGGTAGGGGAAAGAAATGATGAATGAGAAAGGTTAAATGGGCACATGAAGAGAAGAGTGCAATGGAATAGGGTATAAGACTGGAAATGGAGAAAGCATTGGAGGAGGAATTATGGGGTTTGGTTTATATGGAGTGGAATGAAAGGTAAGGGTCAACAGAATGATGACAACAGTAATGAGTTACATACAGCACCTTTCATCCAAAGCACTTTGCTATGGGTCAGAATCAGAGGTGACATCAACGGTGGTATAAGTGAATCAACAAATTGGTGCAAGCTGGTGTAATTTACACATCAAAGGGGCTGAAAGATGGGGCTGCCACAGAATGAGCAACTAACAGAAGAGTGTAAGTAGTTGTAAGATAAAGCACAGGTGCAAGCCTGCTCTATTTTATAACTTCCTTTTCTCACTACACCATCCTCTTCTGCCAACTTTGGCATGTAAGTCAAACCACTTACCAATAGTTAACTTACACCATCACCTATGGTAGCTCCAAGTGTGACCAGAGATATGTATCTCTCTCTGATGAGATAAACACGGAGATATTGATCATTTTGTAAATATGCAGGGTTCTAGCGCCAGAGCCTTGACCAAATTCCAGTCCTAGCCAAATCCCCAAATTACATTTTGCATAATTTAGCTTATCTCAGCTCTTTCAATCGGAAATAAATGGGTTTATTTCTCCATTGCTTGTCCTAGTACATTGTGTTGCTGTGCAGTGTTAAACAGGTTCTATGTTCCATCCTAGAGGTAGCTGCTCAGGGATGGGTGAAGTTATACCTTTTTGTATTAAAAAAGCCAGCGCCCAGCCAATGAGAGCTTTGCAGTGATCTAACAGCACAAAGCAGTTGAAAAGCCAGCTTAACCAGCTACATGGGGATTCTCCTACAGTAAGAGGAACACCTAGATGGCACTGAAACAACCACCAACACTGCCTTTACAGCTCCAAGCATGGCCAAGGAAAGGGAATGGGGCCAGAGAGTTGCTGTGCTCTAGAAGCCTCTAGTGATCTCCTGGGAGGCCACTGCAGCCAGATACAACTTAGAGCAGCTCTGAGGCTACTCTAATTCGAACTGGGGGCCAAACTGACCCTCATCTAACCCCAGGACCAGGAGACGTACATGTTACCATGTAGCCATCTTTACCACACTCATCCTTCAGCCACACTGCCTGCAACCCTAATACAGCTGAGGTTTTGGCCCAGTATCTATGCATGCCATAAAACTAGTAATATTTGTTATAAGTTTAGCTTAAAATAAATATGCAACAATTACTTTCTGCCGCTCTTCCCCCAGCTGCCATTGCACATGTCCTTGTGCTACTGCTGGCATGGGAACAGGTAGGGGCAACTGCTTCTCCTAACTCGAGCCTCACTCCTCCTGTGGCCACCACAATCTCTCTCATATTGCCACCGCCATGGAAATAGGGGCACCGCCACCTTTGCTCCCATCAGCACAAGCTAGCTTGCAGCATGAAGTTCAACAAGCACATATGTGCAGCTGCTCTTGTCTATGCAAAATAAAGTGAGTGCAGCCAATTCCAGAAGGAAACCTGGTTTTAGTGGGTCTGAGTGACATGGTAAAGGGGAGTGGAGGGCATGGGGAATTGTATATACAGTATTGGGTACATTTATAGTGTGGCTACTGCCCTACTATAGTACAGTTATATTTACAAAATATTAAAGCTGAGCTAAAAAAAAGGGAAATTGTTTACATTTCACAGGATTTGAAAGAGACCTATTTTCATTTTTTCAACAGTTTTTACAAAAAATTTAAGCTACTTTTTGAATAGAGAATGTTTCTGAATCTGTTGTTGAAAGTATTTATTTACCAAAGACCCATTTTTCAGTAAACTAGAAATGTTGATTACCCGGCAACGGCATTGATAAAAATTTTGATTGAAAAAATGTCGATTAAAAAAAAAAACACAAGAAGTTAAAATTTTCAAAAAAGTAAGAATTTCTTATGGAATTTTTCAGTTTTGGAAAAAGGCCATTTTCAACAACAACAAATTTCACTCAAAAATCTCAATCAGCTCCACACAAATGCTAAACAAGCGTAAAAAGTTAGAGGTAACAGAAACTTATTCACACAAAAGAGCATAAAGATACTATCAGAAGGGTGTAGCGTTGGATGGGCGTGAGGGTTAGATGAGAGCTAAGTTTAGCCTATGGTAGGAGACAACAGGAGTGAGGGCAAGAGCTGGATTTGGAAATGGGAGACAGGATCAGAGTGACAAGTTTAGAATTGGAGGAACAGGTGGCAGGGGAGGGTTATGTTCAACCACACGTGGATGCAGTGTCCACCCTGTTTGGAATAACATTACTGCAGGGCACTTTTATCCATTGTCTCTGCACCTTTACATGCAAGCATCACCTACTCACTCTCAGATGTCACCAGTGTCCATGGAGTGAGATGGGAAAGCAAGGGGGGGAGAGTGGGCGCTAGATAGGGGAAGGAGGGATAGAGATAGGTTCTGGAAGAGAAAGCGAGATGCTACAAAGGGAAGAGGAGAAAGGGAGGAGAGTGAGATTCAGGTATAGGAAGAAGGTCAGAGGGGAGAAGAAGAGGGATGGCAGATGGAGCTGGCTGGGGGCCCATGAACCTAGGGTTGACTGAGATCAGAGGTCATCTCCTTAAGGGTCAGCGAGGCATGAGGGCTGGGAGTTGGAACCAGAGGGGGATCACAAGCGGGGTAGGCTGGAGTTGACTGGGATCAGAAAGGATGAGAACCGGGGACTGGATTCACAGTGTGCTGGGCACACGGGGGAGGGAGTAAAGAGGGGAGCAAAGAGGGTTGTGGGCTGGATTCACAGGGATGTGGGTACAGGGGGGAGCGCAGAGAAGGGTGTGGGCTGGGCTCCCGGGGGTGCGAGCAGAGAGGGGAGCAGAGGGGGTGTGGGCTGGGCTCCCGGGGGCAATGGGAGAGCAGGAGCAGAGGGGGTGCAGGCTGGGTTCCCGGGGGCGAGGGCAGGGAGAGGTGCGGGCTGGACTCCGGGGGTGACGGCAGGGAGAGGAGCAGGGAGGGGTGCGGGCTGGGCTCCCAGGGATGACGGCAGGGAGGGGAGCGGGGCGGGGGGAAGATCTGGGCTCCGGGGGTGACGGCAGGGAGGGGAGCAGACAGGGTGCGGGCTGGGCTCCCGGGGGTGACGGCGGGGGGGGGCACAGGGGGTGCGGGCTGGGCTCCGGGGGTGCGGCACTTACCAGCTCCCTCGGCGGTCACGATGGCCTCTGGGGAGATGCAGACGCCGCGGTCGTAGACGGGCAGCTCCTCGCAGGCCAGGCTCTCGGGCCAGGCGTGGCGGTACTTGATGAGGACGGGCTCGCAGCCGGCCCGGGCCCGCTCGCACACCGACTTGCAGGGCTTGATGGGCTCGTGCTGGAAGTCGATGGTGCAGATGGGCGCGTACATGGCGCAGAGGAAGAAGAGCAGGTCGGGGCTGCAGAGGGTGCCCAGCAGCCCCTCGAACTGCTCGATGGCCAGGATGGCGTTGGCCTGGGTGCTGTGGTGCAGGTGGTTGGGCATCTTGGTCATGTTCCAGGGCAGGGACTTGCACAGGGGGATGCGGACCGGCTCGCAGGCGGCGCCCTGGGCCCCGGGCACCCTGCTCAGGAAGAGCCCGGCCAGGGCCAGGAGGAGCGCGGCGGAGCCGCAGCACAACATGGTCCCACCGGGCTCTGGGGTCGGGACCTCACACACGCGTTCCCCGGACCTGGCGGAGCCGCCTCCCGACAGCTTCTTCTCTCGCTGCCCCTCGCCACAGCGGCTCCGGCTGCCCACCTGCCCCGGGCAGCGGGGCCCGTCCCCTGCGGCGCTAGGGGTCGCGGTGGGATCGGAGCAAGGCGCAGCCGGAAGCGGGGGATCGAGGGGAGCTGCCCCTGGGTACGCCCCGCTCCTGCTGGCGCCGAGCACGAGGGAGGGCCCGTGGGCGCAGCCCCGGCAAAGTTTGGCCAGGGCGGAAAAGCGCTTGGGACTCGCCCTGCCGCCGGGCCCCGCTCCGCAGGCTGGAGGGACGGGCCGGCTTTGCAATGAGGGCTCTGTCTGCAGCCCAGCTCCTTTTCCCTTTCCCACCTCCTGGCCAGAGAGCCCCAGCTCCTCCTCCCGGCCCTCCTTAACCCCGCTCCTCTGGGCGACGGGGAGGAGGGGGGCTGAGATGACCTGAGGCTGCATTAACTTCCATCAGTATAAGACACCGCTTGTCCCGTACCCGCACCCCCCGCCTCCTGTTTATCCCTCGGGAAGGCTGCGAGCTCTCAGTTTTCGCTGGAGCTGCAGCAAGGCAGAGAGGGAGAAGCCAAATCAAGCTAGTCCTTGTAAAGCGACTGGAAAGTGCGGGGCAGCAGGAGCGCCCAGCCAACCCTGACAGAACCTCTTGAACCAGATCTGTAGGAGCTCATAGACCCACAAACTCTTAAGCCAGAAGGGAGCAGCATGATCGTCTGACCTCCTGCACATTGCAGGCCTCAGAACCTCACCCACCCAGACCCCTAGTCTCTGGCTGAGTTGCTGACGTTCTCAGATCGTGGTTTAAAGATTGCAAGCTCCAGCTCTACACTTTAGAAACACACCCCTCCTCCCACCCTACCATGGAGGTAAAGAAAAGGAGAGTCTCTTTCAGACACTCCACAGGACACAAGGAGGCGGGTTTTTGCTTCCCGAGTCTCTCTGTTCTGGTGTAAACAATCACCTCTGGGGCTTTCTTTTCAAACCTAAGGGGTAGAGTTTCTGATCTGCCTTGCTGCACGGGAGCCGATGCCTTTGTGAATTGCAGCCCTTGCCAGGAGGGCTGCATTCATTCTGGCACTGCTCACCCCCTCCACAGCCAGAGTCCTGCGGGAAACTTTCCCCACAGTGGCAGAACGTGGTTCTTTCTCTCCTTCAATCCAGATGCATTTAATCTAGAGGAGAAAATAGAAAGCAGATCCATCCCCTAGCAATTTGCTCCCTCCAACTAAGGTAACCTCCTGTTCAGGGCATAGACTAAAATGAAATGACCTACAGAGGCACCTTCCCCTCTGCATGGGGGGGGGGGGGGGGGGGGGGGGGAGAGAGAGAGGAAGAGAGAGAAACGTTTAAATCACCAGAGAAAAAGAGAACTCACTCAGAGGGGCAACAAAGCCCCAAACAAAACAGGAAATCACCTTTGCTCTGCACCATTAAAATGTGCCTTTGTTTCAACGCAGCCATTTCTCACAGCTGATCATTTTTAGCCAAACCTATCCCCTTGGCTCCCACCCCCTCCCCCAGCACACACAGTAGGCTATCTGTTTCTGGCCCTGGATTTGACTCGAAGGCAAGATGTTTAAAAATGTAACATTCACTTGCTGTTTATATGGCTTTGTTATTGCTGAAATAATTCTGGACAATGGTGCCATAACCATTTTTTCCCCAAAGAAAAGTCTGTTAATTTGAGAACAAAGAATAACAGCTCTAAACTTGGATTAATTCAGTTGAAACACAGGGTGGCTTATTTTGGTGTAACTGTTTAGTATTTTTAACAACAAATAAATTAGGCATGAGAAATATTAGCACTAAATTATGTTGGAAAAAAGAAAATAGAGCCATGCTGAGATAAATACTTCCCTTCTGAATAGTAAATTTGGAGATAGCTATATTCAAGCTAGAATAGATTTGGGACGCTCATTAGCAGAACTGTTCTGAGATGGAAGATGACGACCTTCACACAGCCCACACTGTTAAGTGGGAAACCACAACTATCATCATCAAACCTGTGACTGAACACTGACTGCAACAAAATAAGCCTGCCTTTTCAAGGCCAATGTACTAGGCAGATCAGACCTGGGTTAAAGATCTGCCAGTTGAATGTTGAAGACTCATGGTCCAAGAGTGATTATCTGGAGAAAATACTGAAGACAATCAACATCGATGTCCTCACCCTCCAGGAGACCCATATTGCAAACAAAGAAAAAGCCCGTTGTTACAAAATCAATGGCTATAAACTCATAGCCAGCAATTACCACCCAAAATAAGGGCTGGCAATTTACATAAAGTGGGAGATCCACCAATATGTGGTCCTACCTCCTACAGAAACAAACTACAATCTCTGTGCGCGTCAGGAAGCTATCAATGTATATAAACCACCTGGTGCACAGTGGCCTCAACCAGCTCTGCAGACTGCAGAGAATCCTGCTGTATTTATGGGCAACTTTAAATAGTCACCACACACAGTGGGGCTATGCAGCAAACAACATTGCAGGTGAAGAAATGACATGGTCTGGGTCGGCAAATGATATGCTCCTCCTTTCAAATGCAAAACAGTGCGGCACTGTCCACACTGCAAGATGGAACAGATAATACTGCCCTGACCTGATCTTCATCTCTAAAGATGATGGAGGCACACTAATACCCGCACCACGGACCATTTTTGATGACTTCCTGAACAGCCAGCACAGACCAGTCCTGATCCGTATTGGCATTCAAATTCCAGTTCTCTACTCAAAACCAGTGCTGTGCTGGAACTTCAAAAAAGCAGACTGGGCCACTTTTTATGACAGTGGACAATACAATCTCCCACATTCCCCCAATGCCGAAAAATTTTGACTATTTTACTGCTCTCCTAATCTCTGCTGCAAAGAGGACCATCCCCTAGGCACACAGGTCCCCGTACGCTCCTTGCTGGGCTGCAGAGAGCCAAGAGCTCCACAAATATGACGAGTGTAGAGACCCAGACACTGGAAAGCCCTCCTGTCACTGGATGCAGCAAGGCCAAAATGGTGACTTGACTGTGTAGAAGATCCAAACTTCACACACTCGAGTAAAGGCACCTGGAACCTGAGGGCTGCAAATCCCACACATGCCACTAGCCAATGCCATCACTGCTAAACCTTTGTGGGCATCCAAACAGCCAGTGGACAAACAGTATCGCAGACAAGTCCAACATCAACTCTGGCAGGCAATGTCCACATGCACTCCATCACCACAATGGTCTGGACCATTCACAGGTAAGGAGATCGATGCAGCCATGAACCTGGAAAAAGCAGTGGGAAGAGACAGTATCTATCCTGAGTTCCTATATAACCCAGTCCATTAGCACAGAAATGGATGATGCAGAGTACTGTGCATCAGAGTAGACAAGAAGTTGCCATACCCAACTGTGAACAGGCAGCTGAATCAGACCATATTAATCATCATGGAGACTTCACAATCAACATCTCTACCATGGCTTTCTGGATTAGCAAACATTGAACCTCCCACTATCCATTGAGATATAGCCACAGTATGAGAACTTAACTGCTCTGAAGACTGCCCAGAACTTCCCACCCTGCAGGTCATGGATAACATACCCCAACACCACCTGAAACTGCAAAAACCACTGTGGACCACACATGACCATCTTAGATCTCTGGTTCCAGCCAGGGAATGGTAAAGTGTCTGGACCTCACCTACTATCCTAAACAAGCAGATTATTACTGACGCAGCAAGCGGCCCTCCTGGTTTCGACCTGCCACACAGACGTTGAACCACATCCGAACAAACCATGGAAGATGTGACTACTTTATGCCCAAGAGGAAAATCAAAGACTCTCAGACCCTCACCTGGCTCCACAAGGGAAAGGGTTACAAACCCCTTCTTGCTGAGGAAACTCAATAAGGAATACCTTGGGGAATTTAATGCCGCTCCATGGGACTCACCATCTACAGTCTGGCCCTATGTATTATTATTATTCATAATACCCTAGCACTTAGATGCCCCAATCAAGGATCAGGACCCCATTATACTAGGCCTGTATAAACACAGAACACGTCCATGGTTTCATGTTAGAAAAGTTGTTGTTGCTGATGGCTTGTCCTTTGTGTGGATAAGTTTATTCTTGTATTCTAAGGAAAATAAGCAAGGCAAGAAAATGGAAATCAAAAATAATCTTTCCCACCCTGGGGCACTATTGCTGCAGAAGAGAGAATCTTGGAGGAATTCTAGTGTCTATATTTAAATCTACTAATTGAATGAAATAATGTCTTGCAGGTAGTAAAATAGTGGAAAAATCTGTTTTTAGCAGCAACAGAAAAATCAGTATTTTTCCATGTCTTTTATTCGATATCTGAGCAACGTCAGGGGCAAATCCCCCCCTCCATCTCTCTCAGTCTGCAGGACACCACATACAGCAGCATGGATTTGAGGAGACCACACAGAAGATGCACATCCTCTCTGCAGAGTGCATACTTTCATATGGATGCCCTACACAGTTGCAGGGGACTAGGCAGGTCAGCTCCTGAAGATCTGCAGTTACATTTATTTTCACATTCTGCCTACCCATGCCCTCCCCATCCTGTTACAACATACACTAGTGAACAAAGTGTTAAACATGTTGGTACTGAAAGGAGACAAGAATAGCCATGTTTAACATCTTGGTTAACCCTAGGGTGGATCATAGGGTTAAACATGATGAGCTGACAGAGAATCGTAGGACTGGAAGGAATCTTGAGAGGTCTTCTAGTCCAGTCTCCTGCATTCAAGCAGGACTTAGTATTACCTTGATCAGTGGTGGGCTGCATGCGGGTAATCAGAGTAATCTGATTGTGGGCCACGAGACATTTTGCTGACGTTGACCACCCACAGGCACGGCCCCCTGCAGCTCCCAGTGGCCGCGGTTCGCCATTCCCGGCCAATGGGAGCTGCAGGAAGTGGGTTGCCCACCACTGATCTAGATCACCCCGACAGGTGTTTGTCTAACCTGCTCTTTAAAATCTCCAATGATGGAGATTCCACAACCTCCCTAGGCAATTTATTCTAGTGCTTAACCACTCTGACCGTTAGGAAGTTTTTCCTAATGTCCAACCTAAACTGCCCCTCCTGAAATTTAAGATAATTGCTTCTTGTTCTATCCGCAAAGGTTAACAAGAACAATTTTCCCCCCTCCTCCTCGAACAACCTTTTATGTACATGAAAACTGTTATGTCTCCCCTCAGTCTGATCTTCTCCAGACAAAACAAACCCAATTTTTTCAGTCTTCCCTCATAGGTCATGTTTTCTAGACCTTTAATCATTTTTGTTGCTGTTCTCTGGACTTTCTCCAATTTATCCATATCTTTCCTGAAATGTGGCACCCAGAACTGGACATAATACTCCAGTTGAGGCCTAATGAGTGCAGAGTAGAGCAGAAGAATTACATATCGTGTCTTGCTTACAACACTCCTGCTAATACATCCCAGAATCATGTTTGCTTTTTTTGCAACCGCGTTACACTGTTGACTCATATTTAGCTTGTGATCCACGATGACCCCCCCCCCCCAACCCCATACCCCTTTTTGCAGTACTCCTTCCTAGGCAGTCATTTCCCATTTTTACATGAGTGCTTCAATATGAGCATGTTCAGTTAGTGCTCCATGATCTGCACTGGCTACCTATGAGTTTCCAGGTGGGGTTTAAGGAGTTGGTATGGACCTATAAATCTAAGGAATAATATAACAACTGTTATCACACTAAGTCATTTTCTAGAGTATACAAGCCCTTAGTGGGGCTGAGGCCAAAGTAGAAGGTTTGTTCTTTGAGTGGTTTATAGAAATTAAAGGAAAAGATGGATTATTATATCCTGCAAAACTTTGGGTAATCTTCAGTAATGCAAAATATATCTTGTAGACCAAACTGCCCTCAGTTATACTAGTGCAACCTCACTGAAATCAGTGGGCTTGCACTGCCATGAGGTCAGAATTCAGCTGTAAGTTGTCTGATAATGTTCAGAGCTGTGTGGATGTCTGAATAAGCTGATTAGGGCATACAGATGTAACAGCAATAGTGCAGATTTGACGAGACTGTGAAAAGGGATTGATTTCTTTATTCTTCTTCTCATAGCCATACCAAAGCGAGGCTAGGAAAGAAGCTGCCTCTAGCTGGCTGGAATTAATTTGTTCCCTTGTTTAACTTTCTCCCCTTTCTCTCCCCCATCCCCTTCTACTTCTCTCTCTCAGTGGTCAGTCAGTCACTGGATTAAAAACCAAAGTCGGAGTCATGGTGTTTAGCTTAGTTATTACAACTGTAAATTAGCAAAATCTCATGCTTTTAAAATAGATTTTTAAAAAAAGTTTAGACTGGTGCCCTTTCACATAAAGACTTCACTGAGTAAATGGTAAGAGAGGATGAGTAATATGTGATCAGAAACAAAGTTATGATGCAAACTATTAGTGGGACAGTAGGAATTACTGATGTGTTTACTTGTGCCTTAGTGTAACTGTTTATAGTGCATCAGATGCACTAAAATGTCTTGAAGTGCTAATGCAAAATAAGAATTTTATCACTCGTTACTCCCTGCTCTCATCAACTGAGGCAAGATGGAGTTTTACATGGTGGATTCAGTCCCAGTGAGGTGTCCTTTCCTTATGGAAATCCTTGGGTAGCACAGATCCACAATAGCAGTTCCTATACCACCACCTCTTACTTCCCCTCCCAGTTGAGGGGTTTAGCCAAGGAAAAAGGAGTGTAGCCAGTGTCTCTCTCAGCCCTAGCAATCCCTGGCAGCCAGAACTTGTCTTGAGGTTGTGGGCAGTCAAGTATAAATTAGAGCAACCATATAGCTGCTCTGACCCCAGAAGAGGGGGGTTAGGGGGGAAAGTGTTAGTGACCACTTGGTAGCAGAGCACTGTTCAACTGGACCACAGGATCTGGCTCTACATTTTCAAAGAATGTGAAACAGACAAAAACAAAGCAGTTAAATGATATCAAGTGGGCAAAGTGTAGGCACTAAATTCTTCATATATGGGGCTTATTACGTCTGGCTAGGAAGAGACTAGAACACATATGATTGGAGTTGATGTAAAGGAGCATGTCTCTGAAACCTGCTCTATCTGGTAGTCAATCACAACCCAAGAGCCTAGTGCAAGACTTGTTCTTTTGGCCAGATGTTTGCTTGATAGATCTTTACACTTTCTCTTCAACAGTAACAAAGTTTAGACAATTAGAAAGTGAGAAATGCCTTGTAAAAATACTACACAGCTACAAAAATTTATTACATAGCTATAGCTTGTCTAAGAACTGACTAAGGGTTATAAATATCTGAAGGTGAACACCAAAGAGGGAAAGGAGTTCTTTTTCATAATTAACTGGAATACAACTAGAAGCAATGGGATGAAATCAATAAAGGAAAAATTTAGACTGGATATCAGGAAAAAACGTGCAACAGTGAAATCTTTTAGCCAGTGGAATACTTATCCAAGGGAAGGGATGAAGATCCAGTTACCTAACATGTTTATATTTAAATTGATCAAAACACCCACCCTGTTTAACCTTCCGTAGGAACAACCTACAGTAGCATGACCAGGTGCTATCATGACAATACCAGGTGTTTTCTACCTTTAGATTCAGATTCTATGATCAATCTTGTAAACATTAGCCAATGAAGGTGTTTTGATAGCAATCATGGTTTTCTGTTATATTTTGTTGATTTGTGATTATTTTAGTAATACGAGACCCAGGTACCTTGGTAATGGGCTACTATTTCTAAAGAGCTAAACACATTTTGTGTGAAGCTCTAGCTAAGGAAAACATCCAATACAATATTTTTGCTTTTAGAAATCTGTCTGCTACAACCAATTGTCCATTCCAACCATTTCTGTTTTACTTTGTGTAGTATTTTCTATATCCATGTGTACACAAAGATCCAGACTGTTAATAAGAAAAGGTCATGTTGAGATCAACAGCACGTATTCAGAACAGGTTTTCACTTTCCTGAGCCTTTCTGTAATGATCTTAGTATTACTTACAATTTAATTTACTTATGTATCCAGAAAAAACAAAATATTTTATATAGCTGTTACTAAAACCATAAAATCATTGACTTACAGAGTCATAAAAAAGGGATTTATTGTACATTTCCTGTTCCAAGCCAAGGTTTTGTTACAGCTCCCTCAGGTAGACAAAGCACAGGAGACTATTAACTTACTTTAATAATCTTTCAAGCTTCTCCTTGGACAACTTACAAATAGAAAGGAATAAGAAAAGGTTCTTTTCATATGATCTTTTTCAGACCTGTAATTTTTCATATTGTTCATTATTAACCATCCTGTGCCTTCTGGGTCTTTATGCATCACAGACTCAGATTTTTCATATTAATTTTTGCTCACATCTATCTCCTTGAAAAGTCAGGAAGAACGTGATTTTCCCTAGAACTCCATATCCTTTGTTACTAGTGAAATTAATATTATGGGTTTGGAAACATGCCCGGTTACATTTAGCTCTGCACACAATTGACAAACATTGAAAAGGCTCATTGACATCGACAACAGTTCTGTGCACCAAAAGAGCGTAGAACATGCTGGTAAAGAGTCTACTTTAGCCTATTCTAGGTACGTGGCATATATATACACACACACACACGTACATGTCTAATTTGGCAGGATGACAGTGTGAGGTGCTTGTGACTCTCCCAGATTTTGCAGCCACATATGGATTTTTAGCTCGTTAGGGTTTGCCAGCTGTAATGCAGATTTTCAACATGGGCACAGCGATCTGTTTTGGTTTGCCTGTGTAAATTGACAGCAAGAGTCTTTATGTGGCATGTATGCTTTTTGTGGCATTTGGCCACACGGAAGAAACTTTCATCAAAGAATAAGAAGCTTGACAAATGGACGGTAGAACTCCTTTGACAACTGGCCTGCCTTTATCCCAAACTCAGCTGCCAGGGACCCAGTAACTTCATTATTGTGTCTCAACATTGTTAAAGAATTGCTCCATTTTACAGTGTAACTGGAATTTATTAAGGTCCAGATTTTTAAAGGTATTTAGGCACTACAGTGCTCAGCACTGAAATGCCTAATAACTTAGGAGCCTAAGTCTCATTTTCAAAAGTGATTTAGGCACTTAGGAGCCTAAATCCCATTGACTGATAATGGAATCTGGGTTTTAGTCTCCAAACTCTGCTAAATCCCAGGCCACGTCAGTGTCTTGTTAAATACAGTTTTCAATGTGGCAACTGACAACTGATGGTACTTCGACCGTTTCACCTGGGAGATCATTCCATAAATTGACAGAGAAGTTGTTAAACTCTGTCTGTGATTCTGACACCATCCAAATTTTCAGCCGTGACCCAAAACCCGTCACATTTTTCTCCCACTACTTTATAGTTCAGAACCTTTGCATTGTTTCAGGTTAAAAAAAGTTATACAATTCCCTATATATTATTGTAAATGGTAATTTGGGGGAAGGTAGGATTACGCAAATTTAATTGGACAAAAGATGTATTTACATTCAGGGCAGACATTTTTAATTTCACACTTAAAAAGTGTATCAGAACAACTTATTTATATGTTCATGCTGAAAATGTAATATGAACAGAACACTTCCCAGTGCAATCTACATTGATGCCAAAGTAGTTATATTCAGTTTACATTTGGATCATTATCTTTGCAACCACAAGGTCTAGAAATATGAGTGAAAAAATTTCAAATGTTGGTGCCTAAAATTAGATGCCTAAAAAAAACAGCCTGATTTTGAGAGGTGTTGAGCACCTGCAATGAAGTCTTTATATGAATGCCTAGACCCTGATTCTGCAAACACAAGCGTGTGTGTAACTTTATTTATATGAGTAGCACCAATTAGTTCAGTAGGACTGCTAAGGTGAGTAAAGTAACACATGTTTAAACATTTGCTGAATCAGGACTTCAGTCTGTGGAAAATTTCGTGCCCTACCAAAAACATCTTTGCATGTAACTTGGGGTCCTAATTGCAAGCTTGGGTACCATGGGAAGCCAACAGATTTGAGAGACTGGAAGATTTTTCTAATCTTCTAAATTTTCCCATTTTAAAGTTCCTACCATTACTCTCCAATAGATCATTGGTCTGTTGTAATATGTCAGTTCTTCAGTGCAAAGTCAGAGACCGACAATCCACAATCCTTAACTGTATTTACTACAGTCTAATTAGTGTCATCAACACAATTCTTGTTCTGATAACTTGACTGAGGTACATAAACCCCTAAGGGCTCTGTTGGAATCTGATTCACATTTACAATTTAAATACTTTAGGATCTGCATCTCCATTGAAGGGGTAGAGACAAAAGGGGACAAAGTTCAGGGTTTCCTAAGCTTTTTCCTGGGGGGGGGGGGGAGGGGAGGGGGGAAGAAGACAGTTGCCTCAGTGATTAACACATGATGAAACAATTTCCTTTAACAACCTAACCAAAGCTTAAAATACAGAGTTAATTAACAATGTTTAAAAAAATCAGCTTTTATGTCATTCCAATAAACCCAGACAGATAAAAGCCAAGCAGTAGATTAGAATTCACACAGATCTGCAGCACATCAAAGAGTCACATTAATGAGGTGGCATTCAATTAGTTGAAATGTTTTCAGTTGCATAACTAATGTTTATTGTTGTCTTGAGTTGGGACCCATCCGGGCTATCTGAGGGCAGTCTTCCTGAGAGCAACAGTAAATTGGCTGCATGTTTTAAAGTAAATGAAGTTCTGTAATCTCAAGGAACCGAGAGTTCTGTTTACCAAGAGCTAGAGCAGGTACCTTTCCCAAACTGTTCTAAAACAGAGTTCACACACCTTGTAGAGCCTCTGACTCTAAACACTAAGGAGGGGGGTTTTCAAAAGCACCTGCATGATTTACAACCAGAAATCACCATGAAAGTTAAATTATTTACATGCTTTTGAAAATGCCACCCTAAAAGGCAACAAAGTTCAGTGGAAGCCTTCTTCTATGCTTGCCTGCTCCTGGGGCTCCCCACCAAAGGATTGCTGCTCAGCCCACACTCTAGTTCTTTCCCTTCAGAGAGCTACTCCCATCTCCTTTGCATCTGGGCGGGGTAATGAGCCATCTGCCTCAGTATCCACATCTTTAGCAGGAAAAAGATGCTAACACATGATAACTAACGTAGGTTAAAATCCTAGTGTAGACAAGGCAAGATGTAGTTTGAGTATGTATTAACTGGTCAAGGTAAATCCTAGGCTCCCAACTACGTTTACCTCAACTAGCTAACACATTAATACTAAAACTTGCCTTGTCTACACTAGGATTTCAACATGTTGGCTAGCACATGTAAAAATACACCTTTCCCCCAAGTGTAAGTAAGCTCAGAGAGTCCAGCAGAACCTACCTAACCCTTTGTCAGTATTATCAACCCCTGCTTGCTAACAGGACAGGGATTTTAAGGCAAAGATGGCCAGCTTGTATGGTTATGTCTTGTGCAACTTTTCCACATGTGCCCTCTGTAGAACTCATTTCAGATTAAACCCAAACCAAAACACACTGCAGGCCATTACTAAGACTTATTCCCTACCCAATGACAGGGCCAAATTCTGCCCTCATTTGCACCAGAACCACCCCCTTATCAGAGCAGAGCAGCATTTTATGCCAGATCAAACCAATTTCTAAAATCAGAGTTCATGGTACAGTTAAATTTTACTGTAGGGGCACGATCTTGCAAAGTGCTATGCACCCTCAGGTCCCATCGACTTTATTGGGAGCTGATAGCTCAGCACTCACAGGCTCAAGCACTGTGTCTGTCTAAATACGAGCACGCAATGTTCACCTATGTTCGGTAAGTATTTGTGCATGTACTTTGCTCTTTTCAATCTCTACAAAGAGCCTCACTTAAGCGCACTACAGAAATCTTATTTTTCTCAATCTCTTCCTGTCTCTCTCTCTCTGAGACACACACACACACTCCCTCCGTTTGACCAGTAAATGCTTAGTAGCAGAATCCTCTAGTAATGTTTCTTATTACCAAGACTCCATTACTTCTATAAAATGTATTAGGAAGTTTATAAACTATACACTAGACTACAGTTTGTTAAAATAAATAGAATTATATAAAAATAACTACATTAAGAGAACATTAAGTTTGCAGAGTCAAGCTCTCCAAAGTTAGGAAATGCCAGAATTAAGATGGCCGGTGCAACTTTAATTTGTCCCCATTGTGCATATGTATTATGATACAGTCCTGAATTACACGGTCATATACCATTTTTTCCACAGGGCCCGTTTCATTCAGTGCACCGGACGGATGCTGCTCCCTGAACCTGCACTGAATATGAAATTATTGATGGGTTTCCACTCATTCATGTGGATTAACAAAGCCCTTCCTTTTTCAGTTTATTTATTGATAGAGAAAACAGTGAGGAGGGGATGTAAATTCAGGGAGGGTCACAAAAATTAGACGCACACAGTGATTGTGTACAGTAACAACTGATGATAAAGACTATTACACAATTAAAAAACTACTAGCTATACACAGTTGGGACTATTCCAGAACATATTTTTAATATCAATCTAAAAATAAAGTCCTTGTCTCTTTAAATTCCTCATTCCTGTAGAGTTTTGTCCCTGTTCACTGGCTCTCCCAGGTTATTGCATGATTCTACAATGTTCAGTATATCTGGTGATTTAACAATTACTCAATTACTCTTTGGGCCACGGCTGGTGCTTGTAACAAAAATGGGTTTCTAAGGGTAATTTGAGACCTTAATAACTTTATAGTCTTGGGCCCCAATCCCACACATACTTAAAAGCTTGCAGAATAAAGATCAGACCCAGGAAATTATTTAAAATCATGTTTACCTTTTACCTAATTTTCTCACAATGTAATAATTATTTTATATCTAAAACTATAATGCAAGCAATTTGATGAGGAGTTTGCTGATTGCTGCCAAGCACACTATCTTACTTCCCTGATATATAAACAAACCTTCTTGGTTCAGTTAAAAACAAAAAATGCAAAATTCAGTTGGCATGTTTTTTCAGCATCTATTTTCAATTATTACAAATGGAGATCATTTTCTGATCATTCCTGACTTTTCTGTTACGAGATCTATAAATCTAACCTCCGGACAATTTTTATCTCCAGCCTAATTTTTTCCAGTTATATACTGTATATAGAACGTTGCTTGCTTGTTTATTTTCCTCCCTGCAACCACAGGCTTGTTTACGAAAATTGGAAACACAAACCATTTTTAGCAGAAGAGCCAGCAAGCATACATACAAATATTTGCAAATCTAATGGATGGGAATAAACTTGATCAAGGTTCGTGACTTAAAACTACTTATCTATATAATTAATCTACACACTAAAACTTAACCTAACATACGATCCAGGTCTCTGTCCTCACTACCGTCAATCATCATTGTGCTGGAGTCATTAGGATAAAGCTTTATACAAATATATTTTCCCAAGCTGTAAAATACCACCACAGGATTTTTGATTACTACTTTTCCTTGACTGCCTTCTCCCTGTGGTTTTGTCTGCTTCCCACCTCAGCTCCAGTGCTTCTGGTAACTGTCAGTGCTCTCAATGCCCCCGATTCTACTTGGTTCAAATAATTTATACTGTAATATAACAGTTACTTGGCAGTGCTAGTCATTTTTAATTTTACTTTGCCTCCTAGTTTAGGATTTGATACATCAGCAGCCTACAGACACAGGAGTAGTTCATTTCAGTTAAATTAACACTGAGGTACAAGCACCTAACCATAAAATTATGATCTAAAGGTTGGTGCTTGGACTGCTCTCAGTTCCAATCTCACCTGTCCAAGATGAATTTTCTAGCAAATGGTCAGAATGGAGAAACTTGTAACTTGTGCAGTAGATTGTTAAAAAATACCTTAAGAATATTGGTAGGCGATTTCTCTTCTCTTCATTAAACATAAGAACGGCCCTACTGGATCAGCCCAAAGGTCCATCTAGCTCAGTATCCTGTCTTCTGACAGTGGCCAATGCCAGGTGCCCCAGAGGGAATGAACAGAACAGGTAATCATCAAGTGATCCATCTCCTGTCGCCCATTCCCAGATTCTGGCAGAGGCTAGGGACACCATCCCTGCCCATCCTGGCTAATAGCCATTGATAGTCCTATCCTCCATGAATTTAGTTCTTTTTGAACCGTTAGTGGTTTGGCCTTCACAACATCCTCTGGCAAATAGTTCCACAGGTTAACTTTGTGTTGTGTGAAGAAATACTTTCTTTTGTTTGTTTTAAACCTGCTGCCTATTAATTTCATTTGGTGACCCCTAGTTCGTGTGTTATGAGAAGGAGTAAATAACACTTCCTTATTTACTTTCTCCACACCAGTCATGATTAATCCTTCTGCAGAAATTTACATTTTTGGATGATTCTAACCTGGTGCTTAATTGGAGTGTCCAAGGAGCTCGATTAGAAAGAGATCTGGTGACCATCTTACCAAACTCTGGGCCTGATCCTCAGTTCATGTGGATCAAATGCTTCATTGAAGTCAAAGGAGATACACCCACTTGCACCTGCTGAAGATATGGCTTTCAGTATCAAATGAATTCTGACTCAACGTTATACTAATCAAAACAATATGAGACCAGCTTCAAATGGCTATTATGCAAACGTATGCTGCTATAATCTTTGTAAGGGAAGGCAAACTAGCATACTGCTGTGACAATGCAGGTCCAGATACCCCAAAGGGCAAACAGAAGGTTCAAACCTCAAGAATGAGCAGTAAAACTAATTGATTGTAATACTGTACGATAAAAGTATATTGAGTAAGCTCTTATATGAAGGCTTGTAATGTTCTCCACTCGATGGTCATTATGAGCTATGTATACAGCAGTGATAATCAGGCATCAGTGGTTCAGGAGACAACTTAGTGATCAACATTACCCGAAAGAGCCACAGTAATGTGAATTCATTGTTTCATTTATATATATTCATAAAATTTCTCACAGCAAAATGACTGACCAAGTATTTTACAATTGGTTAATAACATAGTAAAAGCATCCAAATTGGATAATAATGTAGATTAGTTAATAGTTAAATCACAGTGTTTTAATATGTGCTGCAGAGATACATTAAAGAACCACTTGCAGCTCCCGAGCTTCAGCCTGAGTATCACTGGTATACACACTATGATTATGAATCTATGTATTTGTGTTTATAGAAAACTGGGCTCATAACCTGTACCACAACTTCAACTACACCTCACAGCAGGACGGTGAGTAGTCAAACAGGGAGAGGCACCTCCCAAGTCAGCTGTTCACATGAAAGGAGCTTCCAGTAAATATTCATTGTCCAGCCCAGGAAAAGATCATGATGGACCATTACAGTTAACAGAAAGACATTGAGACATCCCAGCTATCAAGTCAAGAGGGAATGTCCCCCACTTTTAATAAACAGTCACAATGAGATGGGTGGGGGGAGGAGGGAAAGGGAAAACGTCTTTTAAAAACAGGCTTGAGATGAAGGTTTTTATCCAGTACTTGAGGGACAGTCTTGAGGCAGGAGGCTGACGGTGAATCTTGGATCCCTCCAATATTCCCTTGGGGGGAGGGATAGCTCAGTGGTTTGGGCATTGGCCTACTAAACCCAGGGTTGAGAGTTCAATCCTTGAGGGGGGCATTTAGAGATTTGGGGATTTAGTTGGGGATGGGCCCTGCTTTGAGCAGGGGGTTGGACTAGATGACCTCCTGAGGTCCCTTCCAACCCTGATATTCTATGACTTCTAATAGCGAGGAGGGGTGCACTGAGAAACTGTTTTAAGGCAATAACTTGTATTAGAAAAGGAATTTGATCTATTATAGAAACGTGATGCCTGAGATTACATCTTTATGTGTATTTACTATGTAACTTCTACATTTGCTTTCCCTGTTTCATCTTTGAATCTCTGGTTTTTCTATTAAATAAACTTTTTGCCTATATTTTTCCCAAGCAGATCTCTGGTGTGCAAACTGTGGTGTGTCCCCCCCAAAGTGAACTGATAATTGGGGGGCTGGTTTCATGCCAACCAGAGAGGAACAGTCTGAGTGTCTCATACTTAAGAACTCTGGGAGGATGAATTTGGGGAAATGATGAAGTAAGTTAAACTTTTGACATGATGCCAAATACCCTTTAATTAATCCTGATTGATAAGGGCAGATGGTTGTGTGGAGAGTATCACTAAACATGGCTGACAGCAACTTGCATTTCAAGGAGAGAAATGGAATTGTGTTCCAAACAGGATAAGCCATCTTCATGTTTCTGGGTGATGACAGTAACTAGATCCATATTAACATCCCACAGAGTTGCCTACTTGGTCTTGACAAGCACAGCTCCCAACCATTATACCTCAGAAATGTATGTTCTCAGCTCTTTTCTCATATGTAAAACTAAAACACTGGAAAAAAACTCTTTCCCACTTATGGCATGAAAACCATAAATCTTCTCCATTAGGACTGCAGATGCAATTGCTAAGTCAAGGAGAGGCAATCTAGATTAATTCTCCAAAAAGTGCTGTAAGACATCTTCACACCAAAGTGGTGCCTACCTAAGGAGCACCACAATGAGATGGGTCCAAACCTTGTGGACATCTGGATCCTTCCTAGCTACTCCTATCTTACACCACTGAGTCTTCCATGATCTCACCTTTCAAACACACACTACTCCTCACACAAAAGTTTTCCTATGTTTCTCTTTCTTAATTCTCATGTCAAGCTGGCATAAGGTGTATTTACAGTACACGCTGCAAGATGGCAGGCACACCTTTGAAATACCGACATTCATGTCTTTCCTCTTCTCGCTTTTCCATGGCTTTGTAAACACATATTATGTGTTACTTTACTTCTGTTGAAGCAATTAAATTTATATTTTAAAATAACATTGCTATACACAAGCAGAGCTAAACAGGCTACCCTGTTCTCTGCTCTCTACACTGGCTTCCCATAGATTAGTAGCTCAAGTTCAAGGTCTCAGTACCTGAGTATATATCCTACACGGTTCTCCACTTGCCCAAGCCATGCCTTCAAATCTACACTATTTTTAGCAGTGTGGTGTCCTGCTGCCTCCTAGCTGCTGGACCCTTTCCCCTCTGCAGGAAAAGACTGGCATCAGGGGATGGTTCCAGCCCTGGCAGTGGGGAAAGGCTCTGCAAGCTCCCTGAGCTAGAGCCTTTCCCCACTGAGGAAAAGACTCCAGCAGCTCTCCACTGCTGGAGCCTTTCCTCACTGCAGCTAACAATCCTGGCAGGGGGAAAGTCTTAGTGAAAGGCTCTGACAGCAGGGAGTTGCTGTGAAGCCTTTCCCCGCTGCCTCGCCTCCTGCCAGTGCCTCTCACTGAGGCATGTAGCTACACACTGCAGCAGGGGTGAAGCCTACTTTTCAGTGTGGCATGCAGCTACACGTACCCTACATGCTGCCAAAAGTGGTGTGTAGAGTAGATGTAGACTAACACAAGGGTAAAGATAGAGAAGGCAGTTACCACAGGCTAACAAACACTTAGCAACATTTACATATATAAAATACCCTACCAAAGCAAAACACTACACTGCATGCACAATTCTCCCCCTGGGGAGAAGAATGAACTAACCACATGAAGCAGATGTTCCTAATATTGCTTAATAAATTACTGGAAAGCACTTAGATACTATGAGGTTGAGGGCAGTATAAGAACTTCTGTAATACCTAACTTCTGAGCACTTTTCATCCATAGATCTCAGAAGGAATAAAATTATCCCCCTTTTACAATTGGGGAACCTGAGGCACAGGAAAGAAAATGACTTGCCCAAGGTCATCCAGCAAATGAAATCCAAGTCTCCTGGGTTCAAGTCCACAGGGCCATAGAGACGAGGCTAAAACAGCTTCAGCATTGGCCACGATTCATGTACCTGTATGAGTCACACCATCCTCCACTTCCTTAAACGTGGTTCAGTAAGCAAAAGGCAGGTGGCTGGGATAGAAGAGTGACAATAGATTTTATAGAGACGTGATTAGGGAGTATATTTTCTATTCAAACTCATAACTGCTCCCTTAGTCCTGCCTATTCAGAAATAACAAGCAGTAAAGACCCATAGGGAGGGATGAAGTACAAGGGTAATTAGAACAAAAGAGTCTTACTGCTCTAAAAAGCCTGCCAAAGGAATCACCATGGTAGATAATTTATTAAGTGTAATAGACATGAATTCTAGCATAGAAAAATTGTTGGGGCTTTACAGACCTGTCTCCTTAGATGTAGCCTGTAATTTCTCTCCCCCCAGGATGCACCTGTGGTTCTTGAGTGAGCAGTCTGGTTACAGGCCACGTAAAAGTCTCTGATGCAGCATTTAATCCCCCTTGCCAGAGAATACTTTGGAGATGTAGCCCCTTTGCACTGAGTAGAAAACATGAACAGAAAGCCTCACAGCCGCTGTGCAATTCAGCTGCATTAATATTGCTGACTTTGTGCCACAATTTGTTAAAGAATGTTGTTTGCATTGAAAGAGCAATTTACCTTGCTTATAAAAGGGCATGGAGTTTGGAGTAAGTCTTGTGAGCCATACACGACAGTTTGTGTATAGACAGCTCATGTTGCACACACGATTGTCACAAATGCTTTGAGACAAATAAGTTGCAGTCATGGATTCAAATGTGATTGTAACAGCTTGAAGCACCAGAACTCATTTATCAACCTTCGATGTGGCTATTCTGTTTTTAGAAATCTGGCTGGGGGAATAATCAATTAGAATTTATGTAGTTCTTGCAGAGAGTATTTGTTGTAGGAGACACATCTGGTTGGCTCAAGGACTAGAGCGCTAGACCGTCCTAGAATAATTCTTGTAGTGTTGGAATACTTGGTCTCCTGGCGTTGAAGCCTCTTTCCTTGCATCAAAGGTTAAACTGTGGCAAAAAGATTTTTTTAGATGAAGGGCATTTGGATGAAATCACATTTTCCTTCCTTATTTTCAGAATCATCCTCCTCAATTTTTTTTTTTTTTTTTTTAAATGGAGATATCCTATCTCCTAGAACTGGAAGGGACCTTGAAAGGTCATCGAGTCCAGCCCCCTGCCTTCACAAGCAGGACCAAGTACTGATTTTGCCCCAGATCCCTAAGTGGCCCCCTCAAGGATTGAACTCACAACCCTGGGTTTAGCAGGCCAGTGCTCAAACCACTGAGCTATCCCTCCCCCAATGTTACGCTGGGTCTAACTAATAATATGGTAAGGTCTTTTGCACATATTTTCTTTGGTAGGAAGAGGTTTTTGCTGTGTTCCTTTGTGGTACTTTGCCTCACTTGATGTCTGTTCAGCACATTCCTTGTATTCTGTTGAAGTATTCATGGTGCGGTGATGGGATGATGCTCCTTCATGCCCGAGTCCCCTTTCCTTTGCATTGTGAAGTTCAGTGGGCAGGGGAGTATGTTTTCAGTGTTAACTTGTTCTCAGCAGTGGTTGGGAGTGTGGTCTCACATACGGCGAGCGTTCCAGTCTTGGACTAATAATGCTGCTTTGCTGGGTTTGTGATGTACTGAGGCAGTGTGGTGAGGGCGTGCTCCATCAAGAGTCACAGACAAGCTGTAAACACCAGAATACTGCCCTGAGGGTCAGATGTTGGCAAGTCTAACACAGAAAGCAAGCTTGCTACCCGCCAAAAAAAATTAAAATTTTCCAATTTTATGTCTGAGTGTTTGCAGCTGGCAGGTGTGTAGGAGAGCCGCGAGAAAGGGTGTGGCCAAACCAGGTATGATTTCCTGGCAGTAAAATTCAGCTACCTCTGGTTACACTGGAGAAGGGACATGTGCCGTAATCAGGACTAGTGAATGTTAGGATTTAAAATACCATTGACACAGATACGTTGCCAAAAGACCAGTAGAGAATTGGCTAATTAACATCAAAGCAACCATTGAACATGCAAAGCTTCCCCCTCCCCCCCATACACAGCTGTGCTACTTCCTTAGCAGATTTTGACAGCAAAGCTCGAGACATGCAGGACCTGTTGTCAATTGGAAGTCCTTTTTCCACAAACATACTGCACTTCAACCAAGAGCTATTTTAATTAATATTAGACAACATAATTTTGACATCTTAAAACTAGGGTACTGAACTAATAAGCTGCATCAGATCTCCCATCTAACTTCTTCATAAACCAATTAACCTATCTACGTTATGATACTGTATAAGCAATATAAAAAGCAACATTTTTATTTCCCTAGTTTTAAAAATAGATTGAATAAGTAATTAATATGGATGTAATGTGCTACTTCCTTATTATTTCTATTTCATCCCACTGGCTTGTTTTCTTTTGGACAGAAAAAACTATTATAAACGATGAGCACACAACAGCTCTTTGATCACAGAAAAAGTTAGCTGTGTGTACATAAGTTGCGTCCAAGAACAGGGTCCTATACAATGTCCAGAGTCAGAGCTGTTGAGAACCACAATCTTTAAGGTGCTGATCAAAAAGCAAACCAAATGAGCCAACTCTATCCTGCATGCCAATCTGCATGACTGACAAAAACAGATCTATTATATATCTGTCTTGTTCAGTAATGTTTGATGTCATGGTTTTAGCAGCATTCTCTCAGATTCTACAATTATTTTAATTTTTACTCTTTAGAAGGGCAATTTTTCCCTTATAGGTGCAATTGGTGTTGGTATGCACCAGAGATACATTTTTCTTGTTGTATCTTGTAAAATGAAAAGTTGAAGGTCAGTGGCATTCAACTGAGGTTTCATGTGTTTTTTAAAATTCCTTCCTCTGAAGTTTTTATAAGTTATCTACTCTACTGTAGAGCTCTACACAAAGCTGAATATTAAAAAAAGTCTTCACTTGAAAGGATTAAGGGCTGATATTTAATCAATTGAGAATGGCAAAGTAATGCACAATATCAGTGTTAAAACGTAATGTGCTAGGATAAATTAAGATTTTAATTGTAATTTTACATTAAAAATAATTCACCAACATGTAATACAGTCTAGTGTTTATTGTAGGTTATGGAAGGTACACTTGAATTTCAAAAATTTAAAACATATAAAAAGTGGTTAAGGGCTAACATTTTTTATCAACATCTGATAAATGTGTAAGAATGTTTATTATACAGCAGGGTACAATGGTAGTGTTAATGCCAACAGGGCACCATGGAAGTTTGGGAAAAATTTTTCCCACTTTGCTTTATACAAACAACACCACTTGCTGTTGTTTAAGAATATCGGGAGAGGATTGCTGTCTAAGGATAAGCAGTCCTATAACATTTTTAATGTTATATAGTGTCATAGTACTTAGTTTAGTGAATGTTTCAAAATAAAGGAAAGTAGAAATGCTGTAATTACTTCACAGAAATGCACATCCAATTCTTGTTTTCAATAAGAACAATAGGTACAGATTATAACTTTCCCTATATGAAATAATTTACACACAGATGAAAACTAGAACACTATCTAAAATAATCACTAAATCCATTTTTCTTCTTGGAAATAAACAAGCAATTATGGTTTTGCATGATCAAATATCAAAAACATATAGCAGAAGTAGTGTTTTTCTTTTAGAGATAACCGATACTCTAAAAATAAAAAAAAAGTAGTATTTTCCATGAATGTGCAACCTAAAATCAATCAAGCTCATATTGTAGTACAACCATATTAAGAAACCACTGATCAGAAATACAACCTTATGGAAGAAAGTTTATAATCCACAAAACTGTTTGTCAGGCCATAAAGTAAAAGAGCTCCACAGTTTACAGGTAAAACTGAGGCAACATAGATGCGTGCTAAGTTTTTAGTAAGTAGATATTTATGCAGAGGATGTGACACTTTGTTTGTAGACAGCATGGTATGCGTTTCTCAGCAAGACATAAGGGAAACAAGACTCCAAAAGATCCATTGTCAGGAATGGAGACTCCTGCACAATCTGAAAAATACCAAAAATGTATCAAGATTCTCTAATGTTCAAAAATAAACTATCAGTTGATGAGAACCATCTACACCATTTGATCAGCCTGCACCACAACAGCATTTATATTTCTTAGGCTTAAATGGGAAAAGGTAAATACTGCAGCATGTTCATCCCACGAAGTCCTTTCAAGTACAAAGTTTAAGCAAACAGATACAAAGCTTTTCAAAGCTAGTTGCAAATATTTCAAACTGGCTTGTGGCACTAAAAGAAATGCTCAGAGCAGACTGCCTCATGGGTTATCCTCACTGTTTAATTTGCACTAATTTAATGTGACATCAATATAAAGCTGTGTCCACTAATCAATTGTGAAAGTTACTTGAATACTGCTATAACTTTTTCTGGCATTTCTAGGCAACACAGAGAAAGATAATACTCAATAGTAAAATACTTGTGGGGAGGGACTGGAGAAAAAAAATCAAAAGAACTTCAGTTCTTAATGTCATTCTATTGTCATGATGTCAAAAAGTATTTCTATTGGTTGATGAGTTACAATAGCAAGGGTGTCTGTCAAAAAGGCCTTTGTTGTTAGGAATAACAATGAGCATGAGAACTTACCATGTCTAGCAGTAAATAAACAGATTCTCTGTTCCTTGTAGTAGTTTTGTCTGTCTCCTGACCAATTTTCAGTAGACTAGATGATGCAAGCTACAAAAAATTATTGAAAAACGATAAACATTTTAAAATATCATCTCATTTTTGTGCTCTATTTTAAGTTGATCAGTTTTTGCTACTTTTGTTACATTTCTTTTAACTAATCTCCCTAACCAGTGTAGTTATTAGTACAACATAATACATAATGGAAAGGAAATACCATGACTACATTACAAGCATGCTTTCTGCATATTGTGTTTTGCTCTGCTAGGCATGTGCATTTTTTATACAAAATCGAAGGAGTTTCTGATTAGCAGTGTTTGACATGTATATTTGAGGGGAGAAAAAACAAGGTTATTGCACAGAATTTCTGGGTGAAATCCTGGCTTTCACAAAGTCAGCAGTTTTGTCACTGACCAATTTTTTCCTTCCAATATGTATGCAAGTTTATGTACTCTTCTTGCATAATCAATACAAATAATTTTTTTAAAATTTATCATTCCATATCCGGGTCATGATGTGGTGGAGAGAAAAAACAAAAAAAAACAAATGCTCAAATTCCAATACTACATATAATTAAAGAAATGCATACATTATTATTTTATGACAATTGCCGGTTAAAGTGTAGGCAAACCAAACTACTTGTTTCAGTGATAAAGGCCCAGATACAGGAAAAATGAAAGCACCTGCTTAAGTCTTTGCAGGATCAGGGTCACAGACTTCAATAAAATATTTTGATCACAAATGAACTGTTAATTTTATTTTCATGAACTGCAGAATACACAAAGAAGAAATAAAATTCGTTCAACCTCCAGAAGCAGAATTTTCAAGATATAGTACATGCCAATGAAGCAGCAGCCCCATGTCTAATACCTGCTCACAAATCTAAGTTTCTGAGTTGGGAATTTTCACTTTAAAATATTCTTGAAGACTGAATCACCATCCCTTACAAAAAAAAGAGGTTAATACATTTGCCAAAAAAAAAAAAAAAAAAAAAGAGTCTATTTTTAATCTAAGGTGATAGTATTCACATTTCAAAAAATCTTTTAGAACATTCCCATATTTAATTTCAATTGGTAAGAGCAATTAGGTTATCTAGTACATTCCTTTATCAGAAGATAATTATTTCCCACAGTATATTTTCTTGAGCTCCAGGCCTTCTCAGGATAATTGTGAAAAAAAAATTCTTTAAAGATAAGAATTTGGAAGACACCAAGTTGAATAAAATAAGGTCAGTGACTACACTACTGTAATTACAGTCTGAGCAGTCAAAGAAAACAGGTGTACCTTCTAGATCACATGATCAAAAATTAAATTCTTGCAGGAAAAATGTTTTTATATCACATGAAACTGCACTGGTTTCCTTTGCTTGTCAAGCATATACAACTTGACATGACCATTTTTCTTTTAGTCTTTTACTACCAGCAGCTGCGGCAGACAATATCAACTCATGAGGTCAATGGGTTAAGATGCTTTTTTTCTTCCACAAAGTAACAATGCATTACCAGAAGTGAGAATTTTTTTTGCAAAAAGTACTGCTCACTATACCTCTCTAACTGTTAAAGATAAAGGCCTGGTCCCCACTAAGCCCCCACTTCGGACTAAGGTACGCAAATTCAGCTACGTTAATAACGTAGCTGAATTCGAAGTACCTTAGTCCGAACTTACCGCGGGTCCAGACGCGGCAGGCAGGCTCCCCCGTCGATGCCGCGTACTCCTCTCGCCGAGCTGGAGTACCGGCGTCGACGGCGAGCACTTCCGGGATCGATCCCAGAACATTGATTGCCTGCCGCCGGACCCTCCGGTAAGTGTAGACGTACCCAAAGACAGATTCCCGCCTCCCCAAATTCACACAAAAATATGTTTAATATGCCCAAGTAAGGCTGTCATTTCTGACCACATTTCTTAAAGTTGGTCATCCAAAAACAAAGGCAATCAAAATCACTGGCTATTTTTGAAAATTTAGACCAGATTATCTACTTGGCAGTCTGTCATTTTAACCTTATGTACCTCTGAAGTACTGAGAGCCAATTTTTAAGATGAATTTCTATTTTAAAAAAACAATGAAGTATGCTAAAACTCATACCAAAAAAATCCCCAAACCATAAACCACAGATTTATGTATTTGACAAGTTACAAAGATCTGATCCTAAAGCAGATAAATGTTGGAGACAGATTTTTGAGCATGATGGCGAGTCAGGTTGTTCTGGATTAATCTAGATATACTAACCCAAAACATTACATATCACAGATAAGACCTGGATCTCCAATTCACCCTGAGGACACCACTAATTCTCTTACACAAGTTTTCTTGGCTCTCTAGAGCCCTATACTCCACCTAATGGTTACTGCACAAACAGAACTTCAACGTCAAAAGTACAATCCAAAAGATACACCAAGTCAGCTAAGGTTACTTGTTATGACAGATTAACATATAATAAACTGGAAGTATAATATATCTTGTGGAAAATCTCTTAGAGCTTCATAAGGATATAAACATTGATTTCACATACACTATACTTAACTCTGTTTCCAATCTTGCATTACAATCTAGAAGATCATGTACTCTATTTTTAATATATATATATACACACACACACACACACACACACACACACACACACACACTACAAAAATGCTACATGAGTTTCAGGTTCAAGTTTAACTTTCATGTAACAGCATATCAACTGACCGATGTTTAACCACCTCTTGTAATATCACACATTTAATCTATACACATCTAAGACTGTACTATTCATTTGCATTCTGTGTATCAAAATTAAGACAATTTATAACAAGTTTAAATATAAATGAGAGTAAAATAGGTAGCTCCTTATAATTACATTTTCAATCTGAATTTTGAAAGTATCTGTAGACCACTAAATCAGAGATTAACTTCTTAAGAATAAAGTACAACTATCTACTCTTGACACAAAGTTTAATAAAAAGGTTAGATCTTCAAGAAATACTTATGACTAAGAAAGCTGGGCAAATAACTGATTTTTTGGTTTGGCCAGCAAAAAAAGTCAGCAAATTGGAAAAGTCCATTTCAGGGTCAGTAAACATACACCCACGTACGTCTGAGTCCCTTTATAACCTTTGGCCCAGAGGTTACAGCCTTTGCCCAGGCTGTGGAACTCCCAGGTTTGAATCCCCTCTAGAGCACGGACTTGAAGCTAGGTCTCTCCCTCAAGCTATAGGCTATTCTAGAGCAAGTTACTCTCAATCTCTCCTGTTGAAACTGTTCCACTTTGTACAAATTTTTAAGCAGTCACTGGCCAAAGAGTGTGATGATGATTCTATAGCCTAGTTATTAAGGCACTCACCTGGGAAGTAAGAGATGTAGATTCAAACCCCTCCTCTGAATCAGGCAAAAAGATGATTAGCCTATAGCATGGTAGTTAGGATGCTCACTTGGGAGGCGGGAAATCTGATTTCAAGTCCCTGCTCCAGAGTGGAGATTCAAACCAGGGTCTCCCACATCCCAGTGCCTACGCACATGACTAAAGTTAATTATGGGGGGGTGGGGGTGGCAGGGTGCATGCACACACTCACTCTGACGACTCTGAAAAACTTTTTTCAGGCCAGAACTATTGGGTTGAATTAGCAAATGGTTTCGGATGCACTGAAACGGCATTTTTCGGTGAGTAAACCATTCACCCGAAAAATTTCACCCAGCTCTAACGATTACCCAACTGATTGTGTCCCCATATCTGATTTTCTCCAAATGAAAATGAAAACTATGAAAACACTACTGTGGATAATTTAGCCTTCTTCTCTTTAGCTTAAGACTAAAGGGAAAATAACTACCAATACTAAACAAAGTACATATATACAGTTACGTAAGAAGCAAAAAGATATTGCAGATCAATTGAAGTCACTTCTATTAAAATCTTTTTAAATGTTATTACAATGAAGATTACTGTAGCACTCTATTCTATGCACGGGGAATACCACACTAATATCTGTTTGCAAAGGCAAAATGTTGAAGATTTTAATAGTGACCACTGTACATCTAAAAGGTAAGTCTGAGTTGCAACAAAGGTTTAGGGTTTTGTTTTGTTATTTTAGTCTGATTTTTGTAGCAGTCAACTCTGTTATCAAATTGTACATACAGCCAAAAATTCTTTAAGACGGTCTTCAATGCTTCCCTTGTGGATGGTAAATAAAGCTGCAGCAATCTGGTTGATAGCTTTTGCCAGGCAATGTATGTTGTTGCAGTGCCCTAAACAAAAACAGACATGTTATTACTTTAGCAACACTTCTCAAAACCAAATTATTCTTTGAATGTTTTAGCCAACAGGAACATAATTCGTAACTGCAACAGGGTCGTTTTGCAGTGAACTACTTGAAAGCTGCTAGCAATTGTGTGAGTGCTTTGGACCTCAGGGCCACATTCAGTAAAGAGCTTATAAAGGAAACATGTTTAGAATTAATACAGTGAAATACATTATTATATTTTACTTCGATATTGCAGGTAAGCTGCATGTAACATACTAAAAATAACAGACATTTATTACAACAAAGGCTCACCTTATGCTGCCATTGTAAGGATCATTAAAAATCACAAGGTGAGATGATTTCAGTGTTTAAACATTATATGGATTGAACATGAAATCATATAGGTAATGAAAAATTCAAATCCCCTCCCTCCTAAGGGCTATGATTATCACCATGCTTGGGAAAGATCCCAGAAACTCTTGGAATGAAGGGAACAGCCATGTATTGGAAAAATACTTAAGTTTCTGCAAAAATGAAAGATTTTGTAACTAGCTGGACATATGGGCATGTACACACAGGCGTCTTTCAGGTTCAATGAGCACAGAATTATTCATTTTCCATGTGGTGGTTGTGGAGCAAAGGAGAGCTCTTGAATAAAGCAGGGGAAGGACCTCCATTCTCAATCTGGATTTTACACACATCTGGAGAGGAGACCAGTCCAGGATAGGGTGTTAAACAGCCTGTCCTCTAAAACTTTGTCAATAATTCTCTGATGGGGGAACACTAGTAACAGCTTTTGGAGTGAACAGTTTGCATGTCAAGACCAAGAGAGATTGCTTCTTCTCTGACTAGAGGGAAATAAGTGAAGAGGCATTATGGTAGACAGGGAAGGAGAATCTGACTGTGAAACTGGCATGAATGATCTCTGCTCATCTGTCAGCAGGTGACTGGTCCAAGTTTTAAGGAAAAACTAATCTCTGGCAATTAGTTTGAAATTTGGCTAACTGTCAATATCTCAGTCTTCTGTTAGCAGGAGCAAATATGAAGGTTACTTTTGGGTCTGGCTCTCTGCCAGGAGATACAGAAGGAACCCATGGTCTTGAATAAACAAATGGGAGGCACTCAGATATGGCTAGAATATCTTGAAGTCTGTATTTTTGGGATAACATTTTCCCTCTTTTGCTTGGCTTGGGAACTGAAGCTAGTTCAAGTCTATAACTTTTTAGACGGCCATATCCAGGATCTTGCCAGAGCTGAATGACACTAAAAGGAGCACAGCACAAATGCGACTGAATCTCTAGCTTGCATCCAAAGCCAGATGCTACACTTCAGGATTGTAGAACACAGAAGGGGAAAAAGTGATAAAAGAAGGGACAAAAGCCATCTAAAAAGTGTTAAGTGTCCTGCTTTTAGTTTTGACTAACTCAGATTAGTCACCCAAGAAAAGGAAGCCCTGTATATCCAAGGCAGGCCATGGAGACAGAGTCCCTCTCTTCAAGGATTGCTTGTCCACCAGGTAAAGGAGATTTGCCCCCCTGACAAAAATAAACCTCTTCTTTGTTCAGTCTCGAGACTGAGGCATCTACCGGAGCCTTTAGCAAATTCGATGTGTTTATCCTTCTGATCTTGTACAGTCAGTGGCAAGTCCTGATACAGATTTTTTTGTGCTCTGGGTAGGATCACTTAAAGGGTCTGGGAAAGTTAATGCACTTCCAGCTTTCCCCACTTTAAAGGGTTCCTCTTAGGGCCATCACCTTTGCCTGACTCCTTCTCAGAGCTGCTAAATGGAACAGTCAGACTGCCATTGGAAGAGAAACTGGTGACAGACGGTATTTTCTAATGCAATATATTTATCAAAATGTACACATGTCCTGTTCATCTTGAAGAGAAGTGCTCAAAACTATATATGAGCCACTCCACTGCAATAAGACTTAGACTGCAGCTGAGAGAGTCAGGCCTGTCACCATGACTCAGTTCCCTTCTCTGGTTCTTGGTCTGTCTCTTCTCTTTTAGCACACTTTCTGGTCCTCTCTCCTCCCTGTGCCCTGAACATTTAATCTGGAAACAGTTTCTAGCCCTTACCGGTTTTGAAAAAAGCCTCCCAAAATGGAAAGCAATGCACTTCTGGCTTTCCAAATCTGCAGATAGCCTGAAGCAATAGCTCTGAGGGTTATGAATTGTTCCCCCTATTCATCTAAGTAAAATGTTCACATTTAAATTTGTCATTAGCTACACTTAATTTCTGTTCATTACAGATAATGCCAGAAAAGATGTATGTATGTGCAGAGCTCAGACTAATACTCTACACTTACTATCTAAAAGTTACAGTGTACATACCTATACACCTTGAAGATTAAAGAAAATATGTCCCCATCAAGGAAGTTAACATTGTTGAATTAAACAGAAGCTTGAAATATAAATTTCTACAAAAATTCTTGTGTACATAATAACATGGCAATTGCAATCTGAGTCTGCAGACTTAATTGTTGTACTGGACAAGTGGCCAGCTATGCACACAAAGATTTGAAACACGGGATCTTGTGCATCTAAATTATTACATACTATGTTTTCTTTAATTTGATATTCAAAGCTTTAGAAATTTTGGCCTTTCCCCTGCTGCTTCTACTAATTCTGGGAAAGCTGGGGAAGGAAATGATTGACAAGCTAGATGTCCTATGTTAATTAAGCTTTGTCCTGTGCAGGATACAGAGCAGATTCTGGTAAAGACCAATAAAGAAAACTCTGTGGGTCAAGTGAATGGACACAGACGCCACATATTCCTATCTGAACCATGGTACACAGCAATGAAGGAAAGTCTGAACTGTTGAAAAGTGATTTGTGTGTGTGTTGGAGCAGTTTTGACAATCTTTTCTGTTAAACTTAGTTTTGTGTGAAAGAGCTAAACATTTTTTGTGTGGATTACAAACAAAGAATTTCCTTGAGGCAAAGATCTTTTCTTTTAATAGGAAAGGAAAGTAGCAAGAGATTCCTTAGAAGATGATTCTACTTACAATTCATTCCTTCTAGATTTAAAAAAATAATAATTTTATTCTTAGTAGCTGAGATATTAAACTATCAAGTCATATGAATAGGCACAAATCCAAAGTAGCAGTAATAAATTAACAGTTACTAAAACAACACATATGCTAATCAATATAAATTCTTAGACTAATCAAAGTGGAAAATATGTTTTAGGTCATCTGCTTTGTGTGTGAGTTAAACATTAACTCCTAAAGTGCATATTCTAGGACGGGGTCGGCAACCTTTCAGAAGTGGTGTGCCGAGTCTTCATTTATTCACTCTAATTTAAGGTTTCGTGTGCCGGGAATACATTTTAACGTTTTTAGAAGGTCTCTTTCTATAAGTCTATATTATATAACTAAACTATTGTATGTAAAGTAAACAAGGTTTTCAAAATGTTTAAGAAGCGTCATTTAAAATTAAATTAAAATGCTGATCTTACGCCACCAGCCTGCTCAGCTCGCTGCCAGCCTGGGGTTCTGTTCACCTAGGCCGGCAGAGGGCTGATCAGGGCCTGCGGCTGGGACCCCAGATCTGGGAGGGGGGGGTGTTTCAGGGGTCAGGGCAGAAGGCTGGGGTGTGTGTTGGGGTGGGGGGTTCAGGGCAGAGGGCTGTGGGGGGTGCAGGGCAGAAGGCTGGGTGTGTGTTGGGGTGGGGGGTTCAGGGCAGAGGGCTGCGGGGTGTGGGGGGTGCAGGGCAGAAGGCTGGGTGTGTGTGGGGGTTCAGGGCAGAAGGCTGAGTGTGTGTGGGGGTTCAGGGCAGAGGGATGGGGCTGTGGGGGTGCAGGGCAGAGGGATGGGGTGCTTGGCTCGTGGGGGTGCTCCCAGCCCCCTGCCCTGAGCGGCTCATGGCAGGGGGCTGGAAGGGATATACCCTGTTCCACCCCCTTCCCCCAGGCTCCGTCCCTACCTCTCTCTGCCTCTTCTACGGAGCTCTGTGCGCTCTGTGCACGCTGCCGCTCTTCCCCCTCCCCCTCGCTAGGGCCATCAGCTGATTGGCCAGGGAAGGAGAGGAGGCGGGGCAGGAAAGCACAGGCTGGGGGAAGAAGCAGGGGAGGGAGGAAGCTTGGCTGCCGCAGAACCAAGCTTCTGCCTCCTGCCCCCGCAGGGGAGAGCGGTGGGCGGGGGGGCTGAGTGGGGTTGGGGGCCGGGACCGCGGCAGGGAGCTGCGTGCCACTCAGAATCGGTTCGCGTGCTGTGTTTGGCACGCGTGCAGTAGGTTGCCGACCCCTGTTCTAGGGCTATGTCTAGTCTTCAAAATTTCAAGTGGATTATATTCATTTTTAATACATCATGTTTCAAAACAAGATTAAGGTAAATGATTTAAAAAATTTATAATCCTGTTTCTGTCATGATTTAGATTCAGTTCAACCTGACTGTTAGATCCATCCACCATAACGCATATGATAATAAAATATAAATCAATTTTGCTACTCCAAAGAGCAAGTATTTGAGAAAAAACACTTAAAAGATTAATAATCAAGGTATTTCAACAAGAAAATATCCATACCAAAAATTTAACACCACCAAATAAATAGTACCTTCAATGGCAGGGCTATATTGAGACATCACGTTACTGGCTAAAGTTGGCAAGGAGACTGCCACAAAGACCATGAGAAGGCAGGCGATTTTATATTCTTCTTCTGGACTAATATTTTCTGAAATTAAGAAGAAATTCCTTAAATTTAAAAGCTACTCTGGGATTTATCCCATGACAACTGAGTAGAAAGTTGCCTTTTTAGGTCTGTCATGATTCAGGTCACATTTTCTAAAATATTATTGCTGCTACCTTTAATGGGATTATAAAGTTAAAAAAGTCAAGTAGTGAATTACAGTACCTAGCACACTATTAATGGTCAGCATGTATTGACTAACTGATGATAGTAAGTCACTCCATCCAACTGCAGAAATAGATGGGAATTAAAATACGAGACCCCAACACCAAAAGGAATGAGCTAAAATAAAATGCTATGTCCTGTTTACACAATTTAACTCCTTCATAGTTACTAGAATATGTTGTAGCTAGAACTACCAAGGGAAGAGATATCAGAATCACACAAATGTTAAATATTTACTAATGACATTTTAAAAAGCCATTCAGGTAGTTTGAACCCAATATGTGATTTACTATTAAAATAATAGTGACAAATGTCTTCAGGAACTTAAATATGTTTTCTATCCCTACTGAGAAAATGGAAAAAAGTAACTTTAGGTAGGATCTCTAACGGTTCATGCTATATAGACATCCAGCCAATAGCAAGAACAAAGCAAATAAGAAGTATTCATAGATTTGTGTTACCACTGTTTTATCAGCTTTTTCTTTTGTACGGAATAACCGAAGTGTTTGATAAGAAACATAGGGAACAAAATGAATATCTGCCAAACAGCTTTAAGAATTTCATTTATTTTTACCCCTCTAAACGCATACTGTCAGTCAAAAAAATTGGAAAACTGGAAGGATTTGCAATGGCCCTTTAAAATGAATGCCGTAGAATCTGAAATTGTCCCAACATGCCTTGGATGCTTTCACAGGCATAGTTTTAAATGTTTTTGTCTGCCTTCATGTTAATGTTTGAATAAAACACAACCTTCATATATTTCACAATATTGGTTTATTAACTGCTTCGTAAAATCTAACTGACATTTTAAACATTAAAAGTAGAGAGGAATGGATTTAATAGTTACTGTGCATCAAAAAATAGACTATTTGCCTTCTGTTAGCCTCAACACAACCCAATATTTTCCTCTCCTTAAATGAATCCAGTTTTTTCCCCAAAGGCATTATATTCATCCATGTTTCACCTATTATCCATTTCTACAGCAGTTTCCCCAATGCAGCTGGCTCACAAAACTCCAGTCTACATGAGTGCATTTTATGCAGCATGCATAGCAAATGCTTAAGTTCCAAAGGAAAATTCACCTGGCAATATACATGGCTCATCTGAGGCAATACAGAAGAGCCAATAATCCACCTACAGCTCTTTGCCTACTACTGCCAACATCTGCACACGTTTCTAGATTATTTTTTTTACATCAAAAAGAGTCAAAGTGCATTGCTAACTATACTTTTTAAAGATTATATCACTTGTTACCTGATTTTTGGGAAGACAGTGCTACAACCAAGGCAGGATCAATCTCACATGGCAATCCAGCAGCAGATGACAGCTCATATACATTCATTGCCACCTGAGACACAAAATAGCAATTATCACAAGGTGAAAAACACCAAATGTTTTCTAAAAAAATCTCATTTCTGAACACAGCTGTACTGAAATGTTTAAACTGCAGAGTTTGAGAACACTAGGGAATTTCAGTCTCTGAAATATGATAAAGAACCTTTGGATTTGTATTATGTCTAACCTACACTGAACAGCTGTTTCAGTACTTGGTGTGCTAGGAGGTTATCATGTCTTGCTGTCAAGCCAAACGAAGGTTTTGTAACTTTCCTCAACTGCCTCCAGCACAAACATCTTAGCATCCAGTTAGCTCTTCTAACTGAAAGGAAAGATGCAGAAAGTAAAACTAACAAAGATGTAAGCAATCAGATCAGAAGCCTCAAACAATGTTTTAAGAAGTATGTTAACATAAATATAGCCAATTAAGACCATATGTTGATACAGTGTTACAAATTAAATGCACAAGAGTGAGGAAAAAGTTAATGGTCCTATAATAATGTTAAATTGGGTGAACATTTTCAAAGTGACAAGAGATTTTGGGTGCCCAACCTAGGACATCTTATAAGGGTCCTCATTTTCAGAGGATGGGTATACAGAACTTTCTGAAAAATTAGGTCCACATAAGGTGTCTCAAGTTAGGAACCCAAAATTCACGAGTTACTTTTGAAAAATCTTAACCTTAGAATGTTGTTCATCCTATGTATTTTATATTAAAACCAGTGATGAAAAATTTTGTTTTTGTTGAAGATCCCCTGTGGGACAGATTGACAGGTAAACACTCAGATTCCATACTCTCTTACATCATGTTCTGAAACATTTGCCTTTTTTCCTGTTCATTCTCGCTCTCATTCTTTAATACCCTTTAAAAGTAGATTTACTACCTTTCACACCTCTTGTACAATAGCTAATTTTTAATCATTAAGGCTAAGAGATAAGTAAGATTAAAAAAGGATTAGACTTTTATAAGCTTAATGAGAATATTCACAGTTAAATTTAACATTAAAAAAAACTTAATTTTTTCCCCTTAGAAAGACAAATTTTCATTCTTCTGCCTTAAGCCAAACAATAGCCAACATGGGAAACACTCTCCCTTTGGGCTGGCTACTCCATAAATGCCCACTACAGAGTTCCTGGCATCCTACTCTGAAGCATCTGGTACTAGTTTTAGGCCACTGGACCACATTGGCTTCTGGTCTGATCCAGTATGAAAGTATCCAGTCTCCTAGGAGAGATTGCATATTTTTGTTAGAAGCTCAGCCACTTCATTTTCAGGTTCTTTCAGAACTCCTGCAAGTAAACAATCCTGCTCTTATTAAATCCCCCTCTCATTTATCTACCTGTTCCAGCACCACCTCTTTTGATATCTCAACGTCTGGAAGTACCTCATCTTTATTTCCTAAAACGAGAAAGCATCTTCCTAACATGCTCTGTTGTGAAGGTTGATACAAAGAAATTATTTAGCTTCATTGCAATTTCCCTCATCTTTTTTAATTGCCCGTCTACTCTGGTAGTTGAGTAGGCCAAACATTTTTCTCAAGAGCTCCCTGCTTTTAGTATCTGTTTAATGCATTTCATATTGTTTTTATGTCATTCAATATTTGCTCTTCTAATTCCCTTCTAGCCTTCCTCATTTTTAACCTTACATATTACATGCCATAGTAGTTTATGTTCCTTTTATTGGCTTCACGAGGAGGACTGGATCCCCACTTTCTGACAGATACCTCTGGTTTGAATAGCCTCTTGAACCTTGCCATAAAACCATGTTCTTTTTTCCTTGCCTTCCTTTTTGTTGTTGTTTATTGGTATACATTCTTTTGACATTTCTGTTGTAACCCTTTTTTTAAAAAAAAGGAACACACATCTGGTGCTGTAAGGCTTGACATCACAGGATTTACTTATGTTTACTGGACTTGTACAGTTTGAAGTAAGGTGATAAAGTGGCACAAATACCTTTCGTTACAAGCTGGTATATTAATAAAGTATATGTATTTGGCAGAGTTACCCTATAAAGTGGCCACTTTTTATAGTGCCCCTTAAATCTTAAACACACTTAAGCTGTAACGCTTAGTGTTTATCTTTACCCTCAATTGATCCTAGTTTGGTTAGATAAACAATACTTGGTGCTTCTTCAGCTAACAGACACAGGGTTCTGCATGAAGTTTCCTACTACAGGGAACTCCTATAAATCATACTTTCCCTTACACATCTTATTCCTATATGAATATGAGAGAGAAAACCACACCCAGTTTATTCTTCTAATGCTGAAATGTCTATGGCTGACCATACAATTAATAGAGTACATCATTTATAAGCACCTAGAGGATAATAGGGTTAATAAGGAATAGCCAACTTTGATTTCTCAAAAACAAATCATGCCAAAACCAATCTAATTTTCTTCTTTGACAGGGTTACTGGCCTACTGGATTGGACAGGGGGTGTGGGGGGGAGGGGGAGGGGTAGGGGAGAGATAAAATTTGATTTTTAGTGAGGCTTTTGATACAGTCCCACATGACACTCCCTAAGTAAACTAGCGAAATGCAGTCTAGATGAAATCGCTATAAGGTGGGTGTACAACTGGTTGAGAGACCAACTCAGAGTAGTTATCAATGGTCTGCTGTCAAACTGGGATGGCACATCTAGTGGAGTTCCACAGGTCTTGGTCCTGGGTCCAGCATTATTCAATATTTTCATTAATGACTTGGATAATGGTGTGGAGAGTATGCTTATAAAATGGGCAGATGACCCCAAGCTGGGAGGAGTTGCAAGCTCTTGGAGGGCAGAATTTAGAATTCAAAACAACTTTGACAAACTGGATAATTGGTCTTAAATTAGCAAGATGAATTCAATAAAAATAAGTGCAAAATACTTCACTTAAGGACAGATCAAATGCACAATTACACAATGTGAAGTAACTGGTTAGTGGTAACTACTGAAAAGAATCTGGGGGTTATTACAAATTGAATGAGTCAACAGTAGGATACAGTTATAAAGAAGGCTAATATTCTAGGGCATATGTAAGACACAGGAGGCAACTGTCCTGCTCTACTTGGCATTGGTGAGGCCTCAGCTCAAGTACTGTGTCCAATTCTGGGTGCCGTGCTTTAGGAAAGATGTGGACAAACTTGACAGAGCCCAGAAGAGAGCAGGTTTAGAAAAACTGACCTATGAGGAAAGGTTACAACTGGACGTGTTCAGTATTGACAAAAGATGACTGACGGGAAACCTGATAAGTGTCTTCAAATAGGTTAAGGGCTGTTATAAAGAGAATGATTATCAATTGCTCTCCATGTCCACTGAAGGTAGGACAAGAAGAAATGGGCTTAATCTGCAGCAAGGGAGATTAGGTTAAATAGTAGGAAAAACTTGCTAACTATAAAGGATAGTTAAACTCTGGAATAGGCTTCCAAGGGAGACTATGGAATCCCCATAATTCAGTAGTCCCCAAATTTTTCAAGGTCGCCCCCCCCCATACCTCTGTCCGCACTCTCACCCAGCCAGGGTGGGAGTAGGGACACAGCCCCAGAGTTGAGAGGGGGACATGGACAGGGATAAGGCAGCTGAGGCTGGGGCCACAACTGGGGACGGGGCTGGCATCCAGGGGCAGGGCCAGAAGCGGAGCTGGGTGGTGCTTCCTTCCCCAGCCCCCATGGGGGCTGGCCTTAGCCTGTAGCCTTAGCCCCCCTCGGTACATTCTCTCCGCTCTTTTTGCAATAGGTGGCAGGGACAATGGGGTCTGCCAAAGAACCTTAGTAGGATCTAGAATAGCCTTGTTAATAGGCAGAGCTATCCTTAATGGAACCACTGATGTTAAAATGTCCACAAGCCTGAGGAACTTTTACTGGACCCTCCTCTGGATGGATGTCCAAAGCCATCATTCTCAACAACTCCTGCTAGACTTTGTAGTCATCCAGCGGTGGGAAAATTGGTTCCACCACAATAGCCTCATCAGGGGATAAGGAAGAGGATACCAATGGCTCTCGGGGTTGATTTTTTTCCAACTCTTATTGGGGTAGCTCCTGAGAAGTAGTCCACTGTTCCCTCTAAGCTGTGCGCACGCACACAGATCCTAAACCCCGTGCACACGGCGAAACACCTGCGCACACAAAAAATGAAATACTACATCGGAGCCAGGCCGAAATATCATTTACGGGCGACTTTTGACATTGTTCGCCCGCCATCTATCAACACAGCCAGATTCTACTAGCTGGCAAGGGGAAGGGAAAGGAGGGCAATGAATTGTATCCCTCCCCGCCAACATTTCGAACGTGGAACATTGATCACGTCGGGACCCACACATCTCCATTTTCCTGCGTTTTTTTGCCACAGATGCATGGACGTAATCGGAGCTATGCACTATTATTATCACAAATTGCAAATTAAAACTTTTTAAATGTATAAGCATTTTACTCGCTGGGGCGCATTTGCCTCATGGCGCACAAATTTGAACTCTGCTTCAAAAATTTGCACAGAAGAAATTTTTTGCGCACACGGCCTGTCAAAAATTAGAGGGAACATTGGTCCTGTCCCTGCCTGGTGCCGGAGTCAATACATGCTTATAACATCAATGTTCTTGTCGACCACCCGAGGAAGCAGGTTGGGAAGGAGATGGGGATGCTCCTGATTGAGGGGGAACCTCCACAAGTTCCATAAAGGCTGCTGATATGGCCTTGGCCCCCAACTGTGCACAGACCAAGGGTCCTTGCAGTATACACCCTGCTGGAATTGAAGCTGAAAGCAGGGTGGGTAGGCACTGCACACAGGTTACTGGACATATCCAGGCTGAGACACATACGAACGCACTTCAGAATCCGAAGAAGAATCTGATTCTTCAGACCATGGAGGAGCTGCCCCCATCAGTACTGGTGAGGTAGAATCAGATTCTGGAGAAGAGGATACCTGCGAGATCATCTGCAGCTTTCCCTCGACAGTACCATTTTAATCTGTATGCTAACTGTCAAATCCGATCGTTCCACAATGGTGTGGTGCTGAAGCTGTGACCATTAGTGCTGATGCCAAGAGAATCTTGAAGAGCCAGGGAAGATGGCACCAAGAGATTCAACAACTCTCTCACAGCCACAAACTCCTCAGGCATAGATGGTACCAGGAAAGCATACTGATTTTGTGGCACCGGAATCTGAGGCAACAACGATGAACCTGGCACATCAGGAGTCAGTCTCACCGGGCCTGAACTAGGCTTTGGAGTCAACAAACTCCCATTTTGAGGCTTGCTCTGCGAAGTGCCTTCTTTTTGAGTGCACCTCCAAGTCCTTGGTAGAGCTCGAACCTCTTCACCTCCGATCTTGAGGTGCCCAGTACAGAGTGCTTAGATGACTTGTGGTACCTCTTCTTGGCATTGGTGAAACTGATCCATCTCTCAATTCTGACAAAGCTGGAGGAGCACTGTTGACCAATGCAGAAGTGCTCGATACCCAGACTGAAGAGGAAGGTTCCGATGGAAGACAGAAAGTACTTAAGTTTAGCTGCCCTATCCTTTTTGGATCAGGGCTTAAACCCCTTACAGATACTGCACCTGTCACTAATGTGAGCCTTCTCCAAGCACTTAAGGCAACTGGGGAATAGGACACTAACCGGCATTGGTGTGCCACAAGAGTGGTAGGACCTGAAGCTCAGAGACGAGGCTTAACTCTGGTACTGACATCGGTGCCCAGGTGGGAAGTGGTGTCAAAATCTTTTCTTCTTCTTTTAAAAGAAAATACAGTGGAATGGACATGTGCAATCACTCAAAGTAAAAGCATCTCTTATACCAGAGCAGTCCATATGTACTTCAAGTCTGGTATGCGGCCTCTCACAATAGCCCTTATCAGATCCTTAAGGGGAGAATATCCCCTATAATGAGGAGTCCATTGTGCAATGTGGTAAATTTGAGGGACCCTGACCCTGCTCATGCCTTGAAGTATGAGAGTTAATTATGCCTGTTATAGAAAACAAATACAAGTATCTTTGGTCAAGATTATCCAGCTCCTTTTTACAGCTAGCTAGAGTACCAGACTTATCCCCTTGTCCCTGTACAATAAATTAGCATAAAAAGCAGGGATTTATCAGTTTTCACTATACCTTACATAAGCTCATACTTCATTTAACCTTCTGTCTAATGCTTCCCTTTTCAGGGCTAAATAATCCTAGTTTTTGCACTGCTCTCGTACACGTAATCCCATTAAAATCAAGACATTTTTAGCCCTTCCCAGGGACTTTTCAATTACAGCTACATTTTTAAAGTGAGGAAACCAAGCTAAATGTAGTTTTCCAAATGATGCCATATCATTCGCAAATATCACAATAGGCTTGGTACTTTTTTATCCTTTTAAATAGATCAAACATCCTACTTGCTTTGACATTCCCCCAGTTTGTGGCAGCAATCTTCAAACTGTTGACAACTTCACAGGTTCCTGTCAACTCTAAATTCAGACTATTTTACTAATGTATTTATGCATTTTCCCTTTGGCTTCAATCCCCTAATGTGTTTAAACCCAAAAGAAGTTTCCGCCTTTTACTAGCCAAAAGAACTTAGTGTCATCAACAAGTTGCATCAACAAATCATTAATAAAACAGGAATGGTCCTTTTTCTGCTGCTTAACCAATTTAAATCCTTGATGAAACTTTGCTTTTTAACCCTTTGTTATATATTTCCATAAAAGTCTTAGTGTTCTACGTTTTTGATAATAAGGGTCACATATAAGAGGTTACATAAACACAATAGCCTACATTCACAGTATATTCTTTGTTTCTGGATTTTTCACATCAAGTGTTAATGATTTTGCCCAATATTTTTAGTAAGCCATAAAAATGACTCTCTCAACCAAAAACATTACCTTCATGTCAGTCTCCCTTGGAATGTGATCCTTAAAGTCTTCAATTGAACTTACAAGGAAAGGAATGTGGTAGGATAAGACCTAAGAGACAAACAAATATGCAACTAGAAAATTCTTTCAATAAAAATAATCTTAGACACTAACTTATTACTGGATTTACTCTACTTTGTCATGAGTTATTACTTTATGCATATCAGATAGTTTAATCTATGAGAGACTTGGAAGCATAATACATTCAAAATTGAGCCTAGCATTGACCAAGTGGACAAGCACTTTTAGACATTATTAAAGTTGAAAAACACATGCTGACACACTGACAAAACTATCTTACAGATTCTAACATCGTCAGCAAAATGGTTTTGAACAGTACCCAATGAATTCTCTGTAAATGCCTATTTCATCTTGCAGAACTGGGAATCTTGGGTTCAGTATGTTTCTGCATATACCCATTTTACCCACAAGGCAACTTATTTTAAGTTTGGTTTTATTTTTAAAACACAAGACACCTGAATGCTGAGACATTTAAATACAATATTAATTCATCTTAACATCATGCAGAATAAATTTAGTTATTTCTTACATCTCTAAGTGCTTCCTGTGCCAATGAGCGAAAAGACAAGATTACGCCAATAATGGTCATCCTCTTCAGAACACTGTCAACAGCTGAATTAGAAGAAAAATAGTGAACTAGAACAGCATTTCTCAAACTTGAAGTCCTGACCCAAAATGGAGGTCACAAGGCTATTGTAAGGGGATCGTGAGATCACCCTTTTCCTTGCTTTCCAAGCTGGGCAGCCGGACAGCGGTGGCTGCTGGCCGGGCACTCAACTCTGCAGGCAGCAGCACAGAAGTAAGGGTGGCAATACCATACTATGTGACCCTTGCTTCTGCACTGCTGCTGGTGGTGGCACTGCCTTCAGAGCTGGGTGGCTGGAGAGTCGAGGCTGCTGGCTGGGCACCCAGCTCTGAAGGCAAAGCTACCGCCAGCAGCAGCACAGAAGTAAAGGTGGCATGGTATAGTTACTTAGCTCTGTAGGGATCTGGACTGATGTCATGAAAGCTATGTCCAGTACCAAAAGGGAAAGGGGATCATCACACTGTGAAATATTTTCAAAGGGTGGCCCAGCAAAAAAAAAAATGTAAGAACCCCTGAACTAGAATATATCCCAAGATTTACAAAACAAGCCTTTTCAAACATTCTACCCCAAATTAATATCAGCAGGAAAATACAGAAACAACTTTAAAGTATGTGACATTCTAACAAAGGCAAAAATCACAAGAACTAAAATATTCCTGACAATTGTTTTTTGTATGTAGCTGATATTTGTATTTGGCAATAAATGTATGAACTCCTGTTGACTACTTCAAAAGAATGAGCTTGTTTACACACAGATGTCAATGTCTGGATGTAAACACTCTTCTCTGTATAGTTTACAATGTCTCAGTTTAATACTTACTTTTAAACACCCCTGTTTTTCTAAAGAATGCAACAATACACCACGATGGAATCATATTTAAAACTGGTGTATCCACAAAACACTTTTCAATTTCTGCTCTGCATGCATATACTTCTACATGCCTGTACTTTGAAGAATTATATTTATGGCTATTAGAAGTGGACGACAAGATCTGTTTCATCCCAATGCATGACAGCCCCTATCCCTTGGCAGAAAGGCATCATATTTTTGCACATGCCCCCACCCCAGCTTTTATATCCAAGTGTTTATGCACTAATTTACACTGAAATCTCATTTTGTTTACACATGAACAGGCTAGATAAGTTTTAAAATTTAATCAGTTCACATACATTATGAGTAAACTCTAGTGAATGAAATATACATTTCAACGTTCATGTATATTAAATTCAGAGAGGATAGTTTTCACAAAGTTGTTTTATTTATGCAGACAACTGCAGGAACAAAAAGAAAAAGAAAAATAAAAACAATATTGCTAGGTACCCACATGATAATCTTTTAAAGAGTGCTGCCATCTGGTCTGGTTTGTCAAAGCTGGTCCTCATTTGTGTTAGCACTTCAACATTCTCCACCACAAGTTTCTAAAGAGAAGCAAGACCTCAGGTCAGCCGTAGATCTCAGTATGTTAAAAAGATAGGTGCATGCTTTAGGACATTTCAATCTGGCAAGCAGGAAATCAAGCTCATGAAATCCAGATGTTCCCGCTATCTTTCTTCTGAAGGAACGACAGGATTATTCTGGTAAATCCTGATTGTACACCAAAGAGAGCTCTGAATGACCAAGAGAGGAAGAAAAACTGCTGATGGGAATGCAGTTCATATTTTCAGAAGAATGTGCAATTTCACAAAATGAGTTTAATGATTTTAGACTAAAACTTAACAAAATAAACCTTGTATAAAGATGCTTTATACTAATTATATTTAACTCCAATAATATTCTAATTATTCACATCTCAATAGCTTTTTTCGTACACCAGCCCACTCCCTTGCTCTTTTCACTAGATGTATGCTTTGGTGACGGTTGGATTGTAGTGAATTTAGGAAGCCTCCTTAACTGGAAAGCAGTGCTTCTCACAAATTTTGATTGCTTCACATTTTAATGTAAAACAAGAGAGGTTTTATTTTTTTAAATAATCTGGTCCTCATAAATTATTCAAACATTAAATATCAGTGCAGCTTTCCTAAGATTATTTTCTTTGACTCCGATCACAAAAACAGAGTATTAAAGAAAAAGGAATATGAAATTGTTTATTTAAATCCATGCAATTTAGTCTCAAGCAGTAAGTCAACTTTAAAAGAAAGCCAGAATTCTTCTGCATGTCAAACACAGTTTGGCTGAAACAATATATAAAGGAAGTGTTTTTCTTTGATTCTTAAATAAACACATATGAGCTAGAGATCTCCGTAGCAAGTATGTAAGTGTAATAATTATTCTCCAAATATATAAATTATAAGGGATTTGAAGGACTGTGAAGCTGCATAACCACAGCTATAAAGTTGAACCTGTTGGATCCAACAAGGCATTTTTTTGTACCACCTGGTAAGGCACCTATGCTACCTCAAGTCCTCCAACCACAAGCAAGAAGTGGTTATTTTACTCTTATAAAAAGGGAAGCTACAGTAAATGAATGATAATCCATTCAAATGTTTATCTTTAGAGATAGAACTATTGTCTTACATGTTAATTAAGCTGCTTACGGAGAGGCCAACCTCCATGTAGCTCTGCATACTACTAAGTGGAGGAAAGATTATGCCTACTTCTCCCTAGACACCACTCTCTAACTCTTTAAGAGTCCGTTTGGTGCTTTATGCCCCTGAAAATACGGCCAATGCTGGAACATACATAAGGAAGATGGGAGACGAAAACAGGAACACAGAGGAAGGGACACTCTGGATTGGAAGATAATAAGCACTCTCAGAATAGCCAACATGGAAAACAATTGTCCTATTGGAGCAGACTTCTGCCAATACAGATCAGCTACGGAGTAGCAGTAAGCCACAGCCTAAAACATGAGGGAAAAAATGATACCTCATTAACAGGAGTACATATAACTATAAAAACTTTGACTTTTCATCTGTACTCTAAAGAGAAGATGGACTCCATGATCCAACAACCAAAGCAGGCTCATGAAGAGACAACAAGTTGTATCCAAACACATTTGGGGAAGGGAGATGTAAGGCTCAAGTAGTGACTTTTGCAAACATCTTTATAAGAGGCCTTATAAGTCTGCAACAAACAGGGTGAAAACATTAATTGGTAAGCATGGAAATTCAACAACAAATTAAAATAATAATGTGAACACAAACAATGAGACACAAATACCATAGTATTACTCTATGTAACTTGACAAAATTGTTACCCACCCCCAAACTACCTGGAAATCTTGTTCCACTGCGGACTTCAACTACCACCAACGACTGGGTATTACAAAACTGAAGGTGTTTGTGAAGGTCATGCCCCCTATGCCCTCAGGCCTGCCTAGGGACTCTGGGCTCCCCTCCTCCACACTGAAGGCAGGAGAAATAACAGAAGGGAACCTACAAGCTGCGAGAGACTGAGGCATACTTCTTAACCATGCAATGCTATGCCCAGGACCAATGTTCAAATAGCTGACGGGTTACAGGGACCTCAAATGGACCCCTTATAATCTACCAACTGCACTGTAACTACCGGAGTTGCGACAATTGGAATGTAAACCCCCTAAACCACCCTGGAGGTCTTCCAGATGGAAGGTAAAAACCCATACAGGATGTTTTCCAATTCTGCCATCTGAGTAAAATCCCATACTTGGCGATCAGCCTACCCCTAGGCATCACAAAAGATTTAGTATCCCAATTCAAGGCTGGGAAGGGTAAGTCTGAAACGGAGCCCAAAATGGCTACTCAACTAGGCAACAAGCAGTAGCCACTCCAGTTCCTCAGATAGGAACTAATATGTTGCCAACTTCACTACCCATTAGTAACAGCAATGGCTCCAATGCCCTGAAGCAGCATGAGATAACCTACCCTCCTCCCCAAGCCATGCATCATGAAGAGGGGAAAAGGAAAGTACCACCTCCCACACATGCCGAAGTACAGTCTGAATCAGTGGCATCCCAGCACACCAGGTGATACCCCAGGGGGCTCAACCAGTCATACACACTGTTTAGGGAAATGGGAAAGCTTGCAATATCTCAGCTTAACTTCATATTTTCAAGGGTATCATACACCCTGGCAATTCAATATCACTGAAATTCACAATAATGAAGGAAAATGCATATGGGGTGAGGTGGGGAGAATGAATGTATATAGATGTGCACACACTTTAAAAGGGTTATGGTATTCTAAAAGGATTTTTTCAAGAACAAATGTAACTGGAAATCAAAAACTCTCCAAGAATTTAAGCTGTTTGTTTTTAAAAACAGTAAGTCAGCAGCCATCATCAGGCAGTATGTTCCAAATAAATGCAAACCCATCACTAACTGCAATGAGAAAAAAAATGGAGTGGGACTCAATATGGCTACTAACTTGCTACTAAGTCCATAAATTACAATATTAGAGGGGTTAATAACATGAATAGCACAGTTTTTATAGCCCACAGTCTATTTGCATAAACAGGCTACTGACTGGCAAAAATATCAGAATAATCTTCTTAGATATTTTAAAATGTTCACCTAACAAGAGTTAGTATAAATATGTATTAAATGTACTTTTCCACTGTCAGTGTTAATTTACGTGAATTTGGTTGCATATGTAGGAAACTGCTTGAATACCCACTTATAGTGTTAATTTCCATTCAACTTTTGCAGAGCAACACACTAGATTTATTGCCTTTGTATCAGCAGCAGATGCACCCTCCCTTTTTAATAGGTGCACTCCTCTTAGCCTTGCTGGGGGGCGGAAGCACCAACCACCCGCAGCAGCACATCTGCCCTGGCACTGCAATCCTAACACTAGTTGTGGAAGGGAAGGCCGGAGGAGGGAGAGTGTGCTGGAGAACAAAGCCCACCACACATTCACTCCTGCAGCACTGGGTCCTGTCCCAAAGGGTTGGACCTGGCTCCCTGCTCTAGGCATAATGACAAGGCGCACAGGCTTGCAGTGCTGCTCAGGTTTGGCCTGGCAGCCTGCGTGCCAGGTCACAACGCCGGGAGTGGGGAGTCAGGCCCAGACCCTTGGGACAGGTGCTACCACTGCAAGGGTTTCTGTGGATTCAATCACTCCCATGAATCCTGACTAAAGCTGCCCTGGCTTTGTATAGTAAAATGGTAATAGTAGGTCTAATTTTTTTTAGAACAGAATCTTTCAAGTTGTACTTGAGTACACTGTACTACTGGGTCTTAACGTTCAGTTGGAAAACACTGTAATAATGAAGTCCCAAAGCACTCAAACTATTCAAATCCCTGAGGACAACTTGCATTTGAACAGGTATTTCATCGACCTGAACAAAGCTCAATCTATTTTAAAGGAAAACCATTCAAACTGGAAAGGATAATTTTGTCAAAAAATTAAAGAGCTAAAAATAGCAAAACATAAAATAAAGCTTACTTGAAATTAAGTGCAATCAAAGTGAGCAAGATATGCTAATATAGTAGCAGATTCTTGATGTTAATTTAAAGGAAAGGGCTCTTAGAAATGCGGTGTTTTGGATGTAGTCCAACCATTGAGAGAATATGATACAGAGATATGCTCAAGTGTACTGTGTGTTCACAGATGACAGATACGAATGAGAAAAAAATACCCATATGTTTTCAGTTTTAGTGTGGTATGGTAATACTCAGTGAATAACATGCAAAGCATAGCTCTTGGGCACTATAAATAAAATGTGCATAGGGGAAAAAAATCAAAATATAATTACCTTAAGTTCAGCAACCTGTGAGGAAATGTGCCACATAAGACTTTCACTTAAGAACTTCATGCCATATGGTCCTAGTAGTTCTGAGAGGGCCCTCATTTCTAAGGAAGAAAAAACAATTGTCTTTATGTTGACATTTATTTTGCAGTGATTTAACAACCATAACACATGTAACAATACCATTGTATCAGAGCAATCTCAAAACTGGATACAGAGTAAAGATTAAGTTATAACAACAGTGGGGTAGTAAGTTCACCTACTGTATTTACTTACAACAAATCACATGTACATAGCCAATAATTGTTTCAGCAAGAGCAAGAAAAAAATTGGTACTTTTCCGCCCGGGTAGCATAACACAAAAACAGCAAGGAGAGAACACGAGAAAGGCAAAATTCTTCTGTATAATAGAATATTTCTCTAAAAACAATACTGGTATTCCACAATCTCTCTAAAAGTCTTAGTCTCAAGCACATGAAAAACAGCCCTCACAAAGAATATCTAGAACCATGTCATAAAAAGTTTACCTGATATGTCAGAGTATTCTTCAGCATTAAACGTCAACTCATTTTCTGTGGGCAAGTTCACAAATGCCTTCATTGCTGGGAAATATGCTATATGCCCATTGCTGACTTGCCTTAGCAAGGTTTCCAAATACCTGAGCAGGAAAAAAAAATTAATGTAAAAATATTAGTTCAATGAGAATGATACCATGGCTACTCATAACATTAAAAAAGTTTCATTGTTCTGCAAGGGTGAAATTCATCCTTGTACAGAAGGACAGCATAAGGCTTACACACCACTTAAGTTCCATTTCAATGGCTTAACTGTGCCCTCTGCAACCAGAAGAGTTCAGTGAGTTTTTGGACTCTTTTTTAAACAGCTATTGGTAGAAACAGTAAATCTGTCTTGTTTGAAACTTGCAAATTTGCAAGTGTTCATGCCATACACAATTCCAATTTCCTGATGCAGGCTATCCAGCTTAATTAGATTTTAAGTGTATTTAAACGTAAAACAAAGAGCTCACAATAGATGTTAATAGGGTTACGTTCTTACCAATTTGTGTACAGACTGGTAATAGTTGGCTCCCCATGACTATCCAAATGCTGGGTTTGCTGAAGAAGAACATTGTTAAATACTCTTGTTATGTCAATCTGCACATAATTTTCTATTGACTGGAGTACTGTCATGTAGGCTCTTACACTCGTTAACAGCTCTGAAGGTTTTGCAATCTCTTGTGTTGCTTGATTATACATAGTCATTCCAACAATTGACCTTTTAAAGAGAAAAGAGTTACCTTTGTACATTAATGAAATTAAGCAATAGTTAATTCTTCCTGGTTGTATAAAGGATTGGGTATTCAAACTTTTAGACGAATATCTCAATGAGATTTAAAACAGGATAGCAGCTCTTTTCCAAAAGAGAAATCAGCAGGAATACTGTATTCATAATACATGCTCTCAGATAAAATTGCATGGGAATTCTTAACACAAACACTTAGCGAACACTATGAAGACACCCAGGGAAATATGGTCTACCATCAAGTGAATGACCCATGAACTAGAAGATTTAAACCACAAGCAATTTGGTCAAGAAAACACTTTAAAAGGCTCCCAAAATACATTTGCATGAGAGAAACTAGCTGTAATTATCTACCACATGAACACATACTTGGGCTTAAAAGGACGCACCAGCCAGTTAATTTATAACCATTCTCAGGAGCACCATTTAGGACAAATTCTTTGTACAAAGGTGCTGTTATAGTTTATGTCCATTTCTATATATTTTTAAAGGGTTTAAAATAAAATTTATCATTAAAATAAGCACAAAAGGAAATTTAATTAACAACAAAATTGAAAGTAAAAGAATTAATTCATGCTGGGGGCTCAGATCAGCTTGTGATCTAATTTACATGCACTGCAAAACAAAGACAACCGAGCATATTAAGAATGGACAATTTAATTTCCTGAATCAAAACAATGTATTATGTTAGAAATGGAGTCCTAGTAAATAATCTAGTCCATTCTGTGCAAGTGCAGTATTGTTCTCAAGACTAGAACATATCTGTAATTAGTCTGTCAAATCTAATTTTAATTGTCTCGTTTAATGGATCTTCTACTACTTCTCTTGGAAAATTATTACCACATCTCACTGTTAGGAAGTTTTTCCCGATATTCATTTTTAAAAATGGATTAAAAGATACCACTTCTACATAAGGAAGTGTCAGCCTACTGGGCTCCCTTCAACTGTGTTAGCATTCATTATTTTAGTGCTAAGCATTTGTCAGTGGACTCTGCATAAGCATTTCTTGGTTATACGATTTTAGCCACAAAAGTGATTTTTATTTCCTATTAAAAATTGTCTGAAAAACACACGACACTTAAATAGTGCCTTTCACCCATAGATCTCAGAGTGCTTTATATAAGCCAAGTAATCACTATTAAGGAAATGATTCTCTCTCATTTTCTGTGACTTCTTCTGGGGCAGGTCTGCAGCAGCTGTCATCCCAGGGCTTCCAGAAGAGCAGCAGGGGGAGGGGGGGGGAAAGGCAGCACACCAGAACTGACTGTAAATTCGTGGGCTTTTGTGAATTTTTGTTTATTGCCGGCAACCTGACACTGATTTTTTACTAAAAATACCCGTGACAGAAACTTAACCTTAATCATTAGCCCTAATTTACAGACAGGGAAACTGCAGTAAAACTTGATTTGCCCAAATTCACACAATAAGTTAACAATACTAGGCATGAACCATATATCAGACTGATTCACAGTCCCATGCTGAACCCTCTAGAGGACAGCTGCCCGCTTAGACCCTGATCCTGAAAGATGCTGACCGTTCTCCACTCCTATTGACTTTGAGGTACTGAGCACATTTTATGCCCATTAAAGGACTAGGCTTTTATACAGTAAATAGAGTCAAAGAGCTTGAAAAGTAATTCAGTATTTTGGTAGTCATTTTAGACTTAAAGATTATAATTACACACAAGTTTGTGCTCATAGTGATACACGTTACGAAGGCAGGACAAGAAGAGCTGGACATGAAATGACTGTTTTAGCAGAATTGAAGTTTATTTAAAACCAAATGCAATTTTTTTTTTTTTTTGAAGCAAGTGACATTTATTGTTGAAACATTTTACTATTTATTTTTACAAGTTTGCCTCTGATGCAATCTTTCTTTTTTAAACCTATTTCAGGAAGTGCTACATTACAAAATAAAGCTGGCATAGCAATATAAGCAATAGTTCAATCACAAAAAGAAATATACAAGCTTAAAGTAGCAAAAACTAACATGTTTATATAGGATAGGAAATCAATCCTTAGAATAAAGATAAACTGCAGACCTCTGGAAGAAATACCACTTAACATCAGAAATAAAAAAAAAATTAAGACATTGCAGTCTTTGAATAGCAAATCCCATTCCTAGCTTGGGGCTGCCCTGAGTACCCCCTCAAAACCATCACTCAGCATTTTTGTGGACTTGCTACCCACCCATAAGGCAAAAAATAAAATTACAGAGAACACTGTGGTTTAGGGTCTTAAACCCAGGACTTCATGAAAAGTCAACTTTTTTACCCTTTTTATGTCACCATCACTTCCCAGTGTATCAAGAGAACATTCTAGACAAAAGTATCCTCAGACCATGTCCTGATCAGTAGAGACCCCCTAAAACCTTATGTGAAATACAGAAGATATAATTAGAATCTCTACCAAAGCTAACCGCCAGCATGATCAACAGGAATAGCTTTTACAATGAGAAATTCTCACAAGAGGTTGAAATTTACCTTTTACTGCACCCACTTACTACAGGGAAAAGCCAAGCCAAGCCAAGCCAAGCACCCACCTAGTAATGCATCAAGCAACCATTACACCAGCCCACAGCACTTTTTATTTTAAAGCAAAAATGTTAAAAAGTTTCCTCTTAGGTTCCTTGCCAGGTCTTGAGTTCATATTTCTAAGTCCCCCCTCCAAACACTGGTAAAATCAAACACTGGAAACAAGGTTCAGCACTGCAGGGATGTGGCAGTGTGAAGAGAATCTCTGTACTATTAGGATTTGTAGTCATGGACTCCTATGAAGAATATGGAACTAGGAACAGAGAATCTGGGAGGTAAGTAGAGGAAATTTATTTTCAAATATTTTGTTTTAAATATAATTTAAATTTCAAAAATGTTGTATGCCTACATATGTATTCTAATTGATTTGGAATCTTGGTTCTTAGAATTTGCTATTTTAAAGCTTTGCAGTTCATCTTTAAAAGTAGTCTTGTGAAATAGATACACAGTATTTTTAATGTTAGAACAAAAAATGATTTATTTTCCTTGGCTAAGTAAAAATTTAATTTTGCAGTCTCTTACTTGGTAAAACGGATTTCCAGGTGAGATGTTAAGTACTCCCTTGGGGTAAACGTATGTTCCCAGACAACCATGTTTGGTACGTAATTGATTGAGAAGCAGAGCTCGGAAAGTGCAGTGTGCAGTTTGTCCAGGCTTAAAAAAAATTGACACACAAATTACATGAGAAATTACAAAACTATTTCAAAGAAACACAGGCACACATTATTATTGGGGAGTGTTGCTCACAATTTTTATGTAAGTAAGTAAGATCAACTAGTTCTGTCCTTTAAAAACAAGTTAGCAGTGTGCAGTAATCATATGAGGAGGCTTTTCACACCTAGTTAATTTAAAATCAGATTTTGGGAGAAAACTGGCTAATGCAGGATGCTACGGTTGTGTGTTGCTCTGTACTGTGCAGAAAAGAAAGATTGTTGCACAGTTCACCAAAATGAAAAATTTCTTTAGGGGGTTGCTTAATTTATGTTTTGTAATCCAACAATCACTTCAAGAGACTATATGTCGTAACCACTGAAAGTTATTAAAAAATTCTTAAGATTAAAACTAACTAATTTCACAAATTCTAAGTAAGCTTTCTCCTTCAACCACTCCACTCATGCTAGCCATCTGATGCCCCATTGCTGACTGTGGCAGCAAGCTTTCCTTCACAAAGTGCACACACATACTCAGCACTTCCAACTATAATGGTAAGCACTATTACAGTGGTTCAAACTTTTATACTGGTGTCCCCTTTCACATAGCAAGCCTCTGAGTGCGACCCCTCTAATAAATTAAAAATACTTTAAGTATTTAACACCATTATAAATGCTGGAGGCAAAGCGGGGTTTGGGGTGGAGGCTGACAGCTTGCGACTCCCCATGTAATAACTTTGCGACCCCCTCAGGAGTCCCGACTCTGTTTGAGAACCTCTTTTCCATCATTTCCCCTCATCCTGGTGTTTTTGTCCCCTTTACCATATGCACTCTTCTCCTGCTGTGTTCCTATCGCATTGCTTTTCTAATAGCTTTCAACCCCTCGTGGCAGCTGCTATTCAGAGAAGCTTCCCTGACAGGTGGGGGTGCAAAGGATGGAAGGAGACTTAGCGCTTCATCAAATCAGATGGCAGTTTGGTGGCAAGGTGCAACTGACACTGCTCTCCTGCCCCACAGGCTAGCCAAAATTCTGAGTGGGGCAGAACTACCTGGTGTGATTGTGCTGCCCAGGAGAGAGAATGCTGAAGGGGTAGATTAAAGGATGTGTAAGCCCCACCTTCTCCACACAGCCAATGGGGGAGGGAGGAGAGAGACACACCCCCACCCCTTTGTTTACATGGCTGTAAATTTATTCAAAAGATAAAGTGAAAATTCCATTATTACTGGTCCTAAAATTAACCATGTAAATCAACACAAAGAAAATATCCATGTTTACACAAAAGGATTGGGGAGAATGCAGGAGGAGGAGGAAGAAATAGCAAGAGAACGTGCTTACTTGGTCACCACCAATCTGTTTTTCCTCATGCTTTCTACTCCCGGTTTCTCCCTCTCCGGTTCCCCTTTCTTTCCGGTCTGTTTTTTTGACTTTTTGTTCACTGCTTGACTGATTGTTTTGGCACAATGCTTTGGCAGCAGCTAAAAGAGGATGAAAAAAAATCTTAGCCACTATTAGATTAAAAATAAAGTTATGGTTCAGGTGGAGTATTCATCACAAAGAAATCCACACTTTATATGTTGTTTAGCTGAGTATACAATTCCAGCTTAGGAAAGTTCTCCACCCCATCCTCATTCACTTTCAAGATATGCCCAAAACGAAAACTGATTAGGAATACAGCTATGAAAATGATCTCAGAGTGTCTGAACACTTAGAGAAATAAATAGAAGAGAATAAATGCCATGGAGTAATTTGATAATATATAAAAAAATATGTGTGCGTATTTATATAAAGAGGTGGGAAAATAACTTGTTTTGGTTCACTAGCATTTCTGAAAAAAATAAAAAATTCAAGTCGGGTCAAACAAAATGAAAATTAAAAAAACAATGAATCAAAAAGTCAACAAAAAATTCATTTCTGGTGAACAAAATATTTTGTTTGACCTGGGCTAAATTCACAAAACAGCCAAAGGAGGAAGTGGTGATGGTGGTGCCACGTCCCTTATAATGTATAGCCCCGGTTCTTAGGGCAATCACCCAGGGTATGGGAGATACCCACATTAATCCCCTCCTTCTGCCTAGAGAAGGGCTCTGAAGTTGAGTCTCTCACTTCCCAGGAGAGTGAGTTTAAGTCCCAGAAAAAGTATGTTTTGGCTATCAAATTCATGAATAGTTTCAGGTTGACCTAAGCTGTGCTTTTCAGTGAATAAATTATTAGTCAAAAAAATGTCACCCAGTTCTATTTGTATATAGATGTGCACACAACCACAAGTTTCTTGATGGGCTCTGTAGATTTCTCAAATGTATCATGAACTATTAACCCATGTTAAATAAACAGCAGGTAGTACACATATATATAATGAAGTGAATTTTCAAGACACTTAGCACAGGACTGTGGAAAATTTTAGGTTGCAACCAACCTGTAATATAGCATAATCTTATTCCTAGTAGATTTCAACACCAAAGATTATATATTTGCTTTTCATGTTATTTATTTCCCCATCACCACCAAAACCCTCTTCACCAAAGTGCCGACCTTACCTTTCCCACATAAGGCACCTCTTCCTAATCAAATCTTTGACCAAATAATCTCTTCTCTCTTCCTATACTTCTTAAATATAGCCCATCAAAATTACTTGCCAAATTCTGATCCTCCCAATCTTAAAGCACCTTCCTTCCCCAATCAACAAAGCAACAGCCTGACAACCCTTCCATACCTAAACCTGTCCCTGATCTTGACACCCCCTAAGTCCATATTATACACAAAACTTGCAACACTGGTCTCAAGTCTGGTGAATTACTCAAAGCTTAAACTGCTATCCAAAGATGTGTTGTCAGTCAAGTTTTTGAAAATAAAGGTGTGACATGGTTTTAGTGTCAATTATGCCATTATTCCTGTTCTTAATGGTGATTTTTAAAAAAACCTTCCTTCTCATTACTCATTGCCTCCCAAACCTCCACCGTTGATCCCCATCTTTGGAGAGCCTCTCTGCAACTTTTACTATTAACACTTTCTCTTTTTCTCCACCACCACCACAATGAACAAAGACCACACAACAGCCTTTTAAGCAACACCAATCCTATTGTGACAGCATAAGTCCTCTTTTTGCATAAATCACAATTTATAAATAGGGCCCTACCAAATTCTCGGCCGTGAAAAATGCATCACGGACCGTGAAACCTGGTCTTTTGCGTACTTTTATCCTATTCTATACAGACTTCACTGGGGGAGACCAGCATTTCTCAACCGGGGGTCCCGACCCAAAAGGGGGTCACAAGGTTATTGTAGGGGGGTTATGATATTGCCACCATTACTTCTGCACTGCCTTCAGAGCTGGGTGGCCGGAGAGCGGTGGCTGCTGGCCAGGTACCCAGCTCTGAAGGCAGCACCCCTCCAGCAGCAGCACAGAAGTAAGGGTGGCAATACCCTGCCATCACACCCTTACTTCTGCGTTGCTACCTTCAGAGCTGGGCAGCCAGACATTGGCGGTCGCTGGCCAAGGGCCCAGTTCTGAAAGCAGCAGGGCAGAAGTAAGGGTAGCAATACCATACCATGCCATCCTTACTTCTGTGCCGCTGCTGGTTGTAGCGCTGCCTTCAGAGCTGGGCTCCCAGCCAGTAGCTGCTGCTGTCTGGATGTCCAGCTCTGAAGGCAGCGCTGCTGCCACCAGCAGCGCAGAAATAAGAGTGGCAATACCGTGACACCCCACACACACACAATAACCCTGCAACACCCCCCACAACCACCTTTTGGGGCAGGACCCCTACAGTTACAACACTGGGAAATTTCAGATTTAAATATTTGAAATCATGAAATGTACAAGTTTTAAAATTCCATGGCTTTGAAACTGACCAAAATGGACCGTAGCTTAAAAATTAATGGTGGATAATATTTATTTTAAAACCAACATTTACAGTGTACGTGGAATTGAACTACAAGCTTCTCAGAACTGTCTCAAATGAATAAAACCTATTTCTAACAAAACATTAATTCTCACCTGGTCACTCAGTGTACACTGTTCCGTGCAAATATCTGTGATAAGATTTCGAGCCTGCTTAGCCATTTCATCCAAGAACATGTTACACAAGGAAAGACTGCGATCTCCAATATGATGTCGCTATCAAAAAAGAAAATAGGGAAAAAAAATGGTTTTCCAAATTTCTGCCAATCCCATAATATACCTGCAACAAGTCTACGTACTGCAAATAGGGGAGTTAGGACTAAATTCCTGCTCTTTTAGCTCCAAAAATAAAACTTCCATCACTTGGGCTAAGGGAGATATTCCCTAGCTGCTGCAATAGTAACACAACCCTTATCTTCTCTTCGACCGGCTAGCCAATAGAGGGCAGTGACTCCCATGTACGCACCTACGCATGCATGTACGCACACATACTACCAGTATATTACATACGGCTGTACTACAAAACAGTTATTTTGAGTGTGGTTAATAAAAGACTGGTCAAAGAAAAAATTCTCCATATCTTCTTTCCCTCATCCACCACAAAAAAACCCAACAAAGTTTAAAAAAAAAAAAAAAAAAAAGTGTTTTTAAGCAGCTAATTTAAATGTTAGCATCTCCTTAACCAAAAGGTTGGATATTACAAGCCAAAACACAAAAATCTCAAAAAAAAAATTTTTTTTTCAAAGGGCATGGAAAAACATGAAAAAAATGAGTAACTTCCTGGAATTATCATCTCTTCTTTTCCATTTTGTTACTTTTCGTTCATATTCAACAGCAAAGAGGGTTTTTTTTTATTATTATTTTTATTTTAAGCATTTTCAGTACTGTGCAAATCACTAGAATAATCACTGATTGGTGGGAAACAACCCATGTCTGGTCGTTAGAGCTGAAAAATAAACCAGGAGTAGTTGACATATAAGGTATACTGGAAGAAAAAAGAATGTGACAAGTTTTACTCTGATACTTCCTGTGGTAAACAGATTATTCTCTCTGAATTATCAATGCTATTGAAGCCAGGAGAGAAGGCACCCAATTAAAATACTCTGTGACTATTTGTTTAAAATATAGTCATAGTTTAAAGTGGGCTAGGTCACACATGTTTACAGACAAACATGCGCAATAACATACCTCTGAAGTAGGTCAACTGGTGACTAGGGAGCATTATAAAATGTATTTAAATGGTCTAATCCCCAATATTTGTTAAAAATAAATTAAATTCCAGCATGGGCAATGATGGATCCAATACTTATCTGAGATATCACATGTTCAGAGCTTAAAGTTACTGTCAACATTCAGGCATGTAGAAACACATGTAATCCACTGATATTTCTTCACAGTTACATACCCCATTCCTCAATAGTTGCTGAAAACTGTCAAAGCCAGCGAGCCATGGGCTACCAACGTTGCCAATGCCAGTAGAACTGCACTGCTAACAGTGGGTATTTTTTGTCAAAATTCCCAAAGTGCAGAGTAAACATTAATTTAAATGCTCCTGCCCCTTCTTCATACATCAAAGCAGCACATATGCCCCCTCCTCTCATTACTTTTTGCAGATCACCTTTAAGTGATTAGCCTCAGAAGCACTGCAGTCTAGTGGATTAGTCAAGGATATGCACATCATAAATCCTTAGTCCTTATAGTTCTGGCACAGATTAGCTGGGTATGCTTGAGAAAGTCACTCGGTTTCCCTCATCTGTAATATGTGGATAATGATATTAATCTACGTTACAGTGGTGTTCAGAGGCCTAACTAAATATTTGTAAAGTTAACAATGCCAGTCAGAAGAGAGATGAGTAGAACTCAGGTGTTCTGAGTTCCCAGACCAGTGCTTGTTATGCTAGGTCATGTGACCTGTTGGGATGTTGGGGAAGAAGGGAGTGAACAACCACCACCACAGCATTTGGTAAGCCTAGTGAACTTCTACAGTCTATACAAGTTTGGAGTACAGTAAATTACTGCATAGTGGCTTCAACATTTGAAACAGTTGTATATTAAAACAGAAAGATAAACCTACTGTGCTTGTACATCCCAAACACACATTTTAAACCACAGATCAAACAAAATCTTACTGCACATCTAAAGAAACTTACAATATTCACAACTTTAAAACTAGTAAACCAATTCACACCTCTCCCTAGGCTTCAGAGCCCAAGCCACAACATTTACACAGTCCAAGTCTGTGGACCCCCAACTCTCAGCCTCACTGCCATGGGATCCTGCTTGCTGTGTAGATGTACGCTTAGTTTTACTCAAGCCACTGAACAGATCCACCATGCAGCTCTGCTGTATGCAGCTTGTGGGATTTAGCATATTTGGTTTTTGCTCAGCACAGCTCTAGCATTATGCCTCAATGAAAACCCTTCTTTCACTAGTCATGTTTACTTTTTAACACTTACAGTACCATTCATTATACAGTATAATAAAGATTAATTTTTCAAATTGGTAATTGTGACCAAATTACACAATTAATGCACTAAATTCAAGCTGTGTGTTAGCTGTAGCGACATTTTCTGGCTATAGCTAAATTTACAGTAACTACTGTAGAGTAGACAGCAACTGAATCTCTTTACTGTTCCTATAAATTGTTCTGAAAGACACTTCTTGTCTTGAATGGAAATTTTCCTGGAAATTTTTTTGTGGTTCTCCAATGTAAATAAAGTTTGCAGCTGTTTAAAGCTGAGTGGAAAGAATGGTATAGATATACTGGGAGAAGGAGTTTAATGTTTAAATAAGGGAAATCCAAACCATGCATATTTCAATAAATCTCTTTTATTCATTTAAGTGTTTTCAGATTAGTTCTGAGCAGTACGAAGGAATACTTCTACTGGCCCCAAACAAAGAGGGACAGATTCATCCCTGGTGTAATTCCAAAGTCAATGAAATTATACCAAGTGTATTGAAGGATATATTTCATTATAGCATGAAAATGTAAAGAATACTGTGAGAATAATCCTTGCTTTTCTTTATCATTCTATCCAAAGGTAGGTCACAGCATAATGAATTCTTGCATAATACTATAGTTCAAAGTCAGTGCCTTACAAATATTGTTCAGATAAATTGTTATAATTTATAACATAAGGCACAGAGATATCAGCTTGTTGTTTCCTTTTTCATTATATGGTTACAAGTTTTTAAATGTTTACAAACCATTTATAAGAACAGTCTTTACATTTTAAATGGACATATGGCACCAATTAGCATCCATAACCAGATACAAATGATATACAATGCAGGAACCAAACAGATTAACCTACTCACTTCAGTCCATTCCCCGCGCCACATACCAAAACAAAATATTTTTAGATGAATACTTAACTTTAAATATTTTATTTTGCCAAAACTTAAGTTATTTAAGAGAACTTTACAGAAGCTGATAGGGCAATGGACTAGTAGTGAAGAGTTTTTCGGTATTACTCAAACCATTAACCCACTGAATAACTCAAGGAAAGTCATTTAACCCCTGCGCCTTAGTTTCCTTTTCTTTGAAATGGTAATAATAATGCTTATATACCTTGGTAAAGAAAGGCTAACATAACTGCAAATTATTAATAAACCAACATGTGATCAACATCAGTAATATTCTGCTTTATTCCCACCCAGTCTGAATTTCTGTAAACTAACATAATGGTATTACAGATGCATCATTTCAGTGATGCATCAGTGCGGTGTACTTTTAAAGTGCTAATTAGCGGAAAATATTTTAAACAAGGCAGTATAGATAATTAAAATCACACAAGAACATCCGCATGAAGTATTTTGAAATTACCTCTTCTGGACACAGCTCATGGGTGCAGCTCATAAAGTGGGTGCAAAGCAGCGGGAATGCAATTGAATACCTCGACTGAGAGGGCAGCTCCAAACACTGCTGAAACATCTTCTCAAAAGCACGACTATAAAAACTGTTTAGAAATGGAAGTTAAAATTTGGTATTAATGTAATCTGATGGTTACCTTTCAGCAAACAAATATTGTAAACATTGCCAGAGGCTGTAATGCGGTCTTCATTTACTCAGATTAACTCTAATGATTACAGTTAGATTTCTAACAAAGCATAGTTCACCTGCCAGGTAAGAGTGTGTGCGCGCGCACACAGACACCAGAAATGTCACTGCAAGGCTTTACAGCTATGTATTCAGTCTATATTTCTCAGCTATGAAATACTGTGTGATTTTTAATGCGACAAACAGCTTTTTTTTTGTTCCGAGATTTACAACCCTACATTTGGCCATACTGAAACACATATTGCTTGCTTACGCCCAGTTTACCAAGCATTCTAGATCAGTGACCTCTTCTCTTCATTTACCATTCCCCAACGTGCCATCTGAAAAATTTATCTGTAGTGATTTTATGTTTTCTCCCAGGTCATAGATAAAAATATGAAATAGTGCCGGGGCCAAGAAGCGATTCCTGAGACACCCCATTAGGAAACACCCTGTTCAATGATTCCCTGTTTTAATTACATTTTGAGACCTATCAACTAGCCATTTTTTAATCCATTTAAATGTGCTATGTTGATTTTGTGATCAACCATAGTACCCTCTTACATCATATCCTTCAAAATTGCTATAATTTTCCCCAGTGTCCGTAGAATCGACTAAAAATTATTTTATTTCCACCAGAGGGATTCTTGTTTAGTTTTTATTGTCCCATTAACGTAGGCATGTTCCATCAAATAAAATGTCCTTGTTAACAGAGTGATTCAGAAGTGCATAATATTAACCTAATTTGGTCCTCAAGGCATTAAACCAGGGGTCGGCAACATTTGGCACGCGGCTCGCCAGGGTAAGCACCTTTTATTTACCTGCTGACGTGGCAGGTTCGGCCGATCGCGGCCCCCACTGGCCGCAGTTCACCGTCCCGGGCCAATGGGGGCGGCGAGAAGCCGCAGCCAGCACATCGCTCGCCCGCGCCGCTTCCCGCCGCCCCCATTGGCCCGGGACGGCAAACCGCGGCCAGTGGGGGCCGCGATCGGCCAAACCTGCCGTGTCAGCAGGTAAATAAAACTGGCCCGGGCCGCCAGGGTAAGCACCCTGGCGAGCCGCGTGCCAAACGTTGCCGACCCCTGCATTAAACTAACAAAAGGGTATGGTGAAAAGAGAGTTTAGCACAAAATTTCTAGATGTCAAGAACAAAATTAAGCAAGGCACATGAAAAGAAGAAATTCTATACACCAGGGGTCGGCAACCTTTCAGAAGTGGTGTGCCGAGTCTTCATTTATTCACTTTAATTTAAGGTTTTGTGTGCCGGGGATATATTTTAACGTTTTTTAGAGATAGAAGGTCTATCTCTATAAGTCTATATATAACTAAACTACTGTTGTATGTAAAGTAAACAAGGTTTTCAAAATGTTTAAGAAGCTTCATTTAAAATTAAATTAAAATGCTGATCTTAAGCCGCCGACCTGCTCAGCCCGCTGCCAGCCTGGGGTCTGGGGTTCCGTCCACTGGCTCCTGCCAGCCAGGGTCCCGGCTGCCGGCCCCGCTCAGCCTGCTGCCGGTCTGGGGTTCTGGCTGCCGGCCCCTTGCCAGCTGGGGTCCCAGCCGCTGGCCCCGCTCAGCCCGCTGCCAACCTGGTGCTCAGGGTGGGGGGTGGGGATGTGGGGGGTGCAAGAGTCAGGGCAGAGGGGTGTGGGGGGGCTGGGTATGTGTGGGGAGTGCAGGAGTCAGGGCAGAGGGGTGTGGGGGGGCTGGGTATGTGTGGGGAGTGCAGGAGTCGGCAGAGGGGTGTGGGGGGGCTGGGTATGTGTGGAGGGTGCAGGAGCCAGGGATGGGGTCGCGGGGGGGGATGCAGGGAGCTGGGGTCAGGGCAGAGGGCTGGGATCAGGGGGGTGCTCCCAGCCCCCTGAGGAGCTCACGGCAGGCGGCTGGAGGGATACGCTCCACTCCTACCCCCCTTCCCCCTGCCTCTTCTCCGCCTCCTTACCGGTCTGAGCAACGAGGCCGCTGGGGCTGCTCTTCTCCCCTCCCTCGCAAGGGCCATCGGCGGCAGGGATGGAGAGGAGGCGGGGCTCGATGCAGCACGCTGGGGGAAGAAGCGGGGGAGGGGGAAGCTTGGCTGCCGGCGGAGCCTGCCCTACAGCAGCAGCCAGCAGGACCAAGCTTGCTTCTGCCCCCTGCCCCCACCAGAGAGAGCGGTAGGCGGGGGGCAGAGAAGAGCGGGCTGGGTCGGGCAGGATTTTTAGATGTCAAGAACAAAGGCTGAGTGGGACCCCGGCAGGCAGCAGCATGCCATTAAAAATCGGCTCGTGTGCCATCTTTGGCACGCGTGCCATAAGTTGCCGACCTCTGCTATACACCAATGCTAGGAGTTTTGGTAATAAACTAGAAGAATTGTTCATCTATGAGCATAAAGTCAATCTAAATAATATTACTGAAACCTGGCAGAAAGATTTGCAAGACTGGAATGTTAAAAATAAATTGTTATAACCTATTCTGACAACTCAGAAGCAAAGGATCTTGAATACTTATGGATCAATGCACTAACAGATAAAGCACAAGATTGGATAATAGTTGGTGTCTGCTACAGACTATGATATCACAGAGAACAGGATGACTGGCTGCTTAAAGTACCTATATATAATTTGTAGGAATAAAAGCTGCATTATCATTGGGATCTTTAATATGAGTGAAATATCCTGGAGGTCTCAGACATACGCTGGTTGCTAAACTGTACTGCTACATCTACACTACTATTGTTACTGATGCTAGCTAGATTTAAGCTAATACAAGTATGCCTACTCATGTTACAATCACGCCTCCACTTGCAGTAAAGACATACTCTCAAGGAGCTCACTCTATTTAGTTTATCAAAGATAATATTAAAGGATGACTTGATCAAAGTCTATAAGTACTTAAATAGGGAATGGATTTGATAACAGAGGGTTTTTCAATCTAGCAGACAAAGGTACAAGATCCAATGGCTGAATGTTGAAGCTGGACAAATTCAGACTAGAAACAAGACACACATTTTTAGTAGTGAGGGTAGTTAACCAATGGAACAACTTACCACTAGTTGTACTGAATTCTCCATTGCTGGATATTTTAAAATCTGGAGTAGATTTTCGCAAACATGTGCTCTAGTTCAAGCACAACTATTGGGCTTGAAACAGAGATTAATTCACAGAAATTCTATGGCCTGTGTTATGCAGGTCAGACTAGAAAATAACTTACGGTTCCTTCCATCCCTAAAATCTATAAAGCATTTCTAATGTAACTTTTGCTATTGAACCAAAGCTTTGCTTCAACTTCAGTGCTAATTCTAGGCACTTTATTTTTGTATCCCCCATCCCCCCCCAAAAGCCAAATATTGAACTTAGCTATTTCTAATTAACAAAATGCGAATAAAAGCATTTCTGAATGACATGCAAGGTTTGAAGCACCAGTTCAAGTCCAAGTTTTGGACACCTGATAAAATTTATTCTTTACCAGGCACTTGACTCTAGACTGATTTTATAGCAGAGAGAAAACATGCCTTGTTTTCCCCTTCTCCTGTAAACCCCCCCCCCCCCCCCCCCCAGATTTGCTCCAGTTAGCTCCCCTTCTTCCAGTGGACCTGGAGGGTAAAATTGAGTCCTGAAGTTGAAACTGTTACAGCAGGAATAAAAGTGATTTATGGTCTTCTATTTGGCTCCCATCATGCAGAAGCAAGCACTGTTTCTCAATTAAAACAGGATGAAATATAATTTACAATCTGTAGCTCGTGAAAAGCCTTTTTCCAACTTACATATACTACTGTTCTGAACAAAGGATTTTGTTTTTAAATACTATAAAGTATTATGGGGTTAAATTCAGCTTACTTTGGGAGGAGAGGGTATTTTTATTTTAGCTGACACTGATTGATGAATTTCATATAGTTTAATATACTTATTAGCCAGGATCCTTATGATAAATGTACTGCAAATGTATAAATAAGTAAATAAAAAGTAGAGTTACTGCCTGCTTATCAGCTTTGTTTGAGAAACTTACATGTTGAAGGGCAAACTCCATATCGGCTAGGCAAATGATGGATAATCATGGGGACTGCTGTTGCCCTTTGAATGAATCAAAGCATACGCCTGCTATATGGATTTTCAATGAGGAACACACACAAAAAATCACTGCTGGATAAAGTTACTGTAAACAGAAAACCAGGAACTCTATCATCCACTCTCCCATTGCTGGATCTTCCTAGATGATATGCTGTTTAAAAACTGCATGTGTAAGAGGCTTAAAGTAACCAAAGTTATAAAGACAAAGCTTCTAGAGTCAAATTAACGACATACCAAAATATAGAAAGGTCTGATGTTTCCACCAACATCTCCACCAAGGAATCTACCATTTTTGTGTGGAAAATAATTGTATTCATCATCTTTCCAAGTTCTCTGTGGTCGGCAAGACTAAGTGAAGCCTTAGACACACTGGTGTAGGCCTGTAAGGACATAATAGAATAAGGACAATAGTTTAATAATATTAAGATTCTTATATTTATAATTAACTCAATCAGATAATGTGGATATGTAGTTGCATATAAGTTATTAATGCTTCTTTAAACTTCTCTTCAGCCCAGTGTAATTTTAAAGAGTGGTTCAACCATGTATATGACCCATGCTTTTTAAAAATATCAAAGCTTGGAAAAAACACCTGTCTTCATCCTCCGTCCCATTTTTTTTTTTAATTTTAGAACCCACAACACTTTACAATCAAATTTACATATTAAGGTGTTGCCATAATTTCCTGTTTGAAGGCATGGTATGACAGCAACAATGGGGTAAAGTTTCTGGACCAAAGCAGTACTCTCTCAGCAGAGCATAGAGTGTTCCCACATAGCCACTGCTAAGATACTTTTGGCCACGAGATGGTATCCTTCCACTTCTCTGCCTCTTCCCTTAACAAATCAGATTTTTTTTTGGAGAGGAGAGTGTAGACTATGAGAAGGTATCAAGTTGCATAGGAAAAAGAGCATAGGCCAAGTATGGAAGCGGGGTGTGCATGGAAACCAAGAGTGAATTGGAGGTAGCTGCATAGGTATGTTTCGAGGGGCGGGGGTGGGGGGAGGAGCAGGTAAGGTTTGGCAGGGTAGAGATTCAAGTGCAGGGGGCTCAACAGGGGATTCTGGGTGCGTGGCTTGATGGGGGGGTCTGGGTGCAGGGGGCTCAGTGGGGAAGTTCTGGTTGTGTAGGGGGGGTCTCGATGCAAGGGTGTTGGGTGGACGGGGGGCAAGCTCCCCATACAGTGACCTTCCTTGCTGCAGCTAAGAAGTGATGGGGGCAGGAAGCAGGGGAGGGGTGTGGTGCTTCATGCAGCCACGGAGGTTCCTGGGGATGGGTCTGAACCAGACCCAGCTGTTCCAGGGGAAGAAGAAATCCTGTCCTCCCCCTCACCCCCCAGCAGCTGAACCAAGTGCAGAATTCCAATTCCCACAGGAGTAATTCACTGTCACTCACCTGGGTTGTACACTGCACAGACGCTTGGGAAGCAGTTCAGCCACCTGCCTCTCCTAGGTCGCAGCTTTCCTGCCCTCCCCTAACACAGCCCATGAAGGAGAAACTGACCTGCTACCAGAGAACGCCTGGCTGACCCCCCCGCAAATTCCTCTATGCCTCCCATTAGGCTGAGGGAGTGCGGGGGCGAGCAGCAACTCCAGGTGCTCTGTGCCTGCTGGTCAGTTTCCCCACATGGGCTGTGTGGTGAGTCAACAGGAGCTGCTCCCTCCCCTCCCCTTACACAGCCCATGTGGGCACAGTGACCAGGAGGCACAGAATGCCTTGTCACTGCTTGCCCTGCCTCCTCAACTTTCCTCCATGAGGAGGAAGCAGGACTATGGGAGAAATCTGGGCACCCCCCACCCCACGTGTCACCTCTGAGACGTATCCAGTATGGGGGGATGCCCCTCTATGCCCCCCCCCAATCTCCGCCCATGGATAGGTGAGAGACTATAGCATGGCCAATTGATTCAAGATAGGCTTTGTCTTTTTTTTTTTTTTTTTGCAGTAAAAAGTGTGTGTGTCTGTTATAGCATAACTAATGTACATTAGCTATCACACAGTAAATTCCTAGTGGACATAAGACATTGATGGTAGTTCATTCCAATATGAACTGGAAAAGGAGTGCTTGTAATGACTGGAACCTATCCTAGGGCAGATATATTTTTTTCTGATCTGGAGTTGATCCGGGCTCCTGTTAACTACCATCAGCAATGGCATGAATGATTTTTTCCTCGCTTATTAGGTGGCCCAGCCAGATGTACAGGGATACAGCATATTCAAGGCTCATTGCTGCCTCCTGCTGTAATCTGCCTCTGATTAGCCAGTCATCCAAGTATGGGTAGACATGGACGGAATGATGAAGGCAAGTGTTACTATCCTGAATCTGAGGAGGCATATATATCTGTTCAGTCTTCTGAGTCTAGGATAGGATGAAGATTCCCTTTCTTCTTCGGAATAAGGAATTACCGGGAATAAAACCCTCTCCTCCTGTATTACTCTACACAGGAGCTGTAGAAGAGTTTGCAAAGTATTGCATTTTTTTTTTTAAGGCTTGTGAGAGAGGTCCCTGAAGAGGGATCGGAAACGGAGGTGAGTAGCCAGGAGGGTGTACAAATGGATGGGATAATTATAGGTGATGACATACAACACCCATTTGTCTGAGGTGATATTGGACCTAGCCTGATGGAATGAGGCATGGTGGCTCCCAAAGAGTTATATTTGGCAAACAATCCTGATAGTTATCTCTTTCTTAATTCAAATAATTTTAATAGATTATAGTAAATTCACGCCTTCACTCAGGTTGTCAATTTCAAATTTAATTTTAAATGGGTTTATTTTTTAAAATATACCTGTATTTAATTTAAAATTTAAAAACATTCAATTAATTTTTTTTTAAATAATCAATTTTTATTCACCGTGAACCAGAAAAATCGCCAACTACGGCCATTAACCAGGGGGATGAGTCCGGCCCGGGTTGGGCAGGGTTTAAACCCTGATAGTTTGCAGTCTAGGCATGGTGGGAGGCCCAAGGCATCTATCCCTGCTATAAATACTGAAAACTGAATGAAGGGGATGGGAGTTTTTTGTGGGGGGGGGGGAGGAAAAAAGGGGGAAATTTACAAATCAAAAATAAGGAGGGTTAAGATAAATTTGCTTCACCAAACAAACAGTTTGGAAACTGCGGAGTCTGAAGCTCCATAGGAGTAGCAGGTCAGATGCTTGCTGGGTTTTGTCTCGTTGCCGCAGGTGGTAAGATACTAAGGGAGGAGTTGCAGTCAAATTGCCCTTTATGCCTTTGCACAAGACGACACAGGTTGCATGCACAGCTCTGCTGGACACTGCAATTCAAAAAAGCCCACTTCACACACATCAGGCACATGCACACCTACAGTGGGATCCACACTGACACGATTGGTTCATCCAGCCACGCTGAGAATGGGAAACAAGGAGCCTTTGACAGACCAAGAACCTCTCTCCTACTAACTATACCTGTTCTCTTGCAGATGTAGGGAGAGGAGTAGATATGAGGAACAGCTGGACCCAAATCTGCCAGCAGTCCCGGACTGAAGATGTTCAAAAAATCAGAAAGGCTCAACCTCACTTTCTGCTCTCAATGCATGGGCATAAGCCAGCAGCTACTTGGGCTGATAGGCTCTGCAAAACCCATCTCTTGCAAGTAATAAGAATCTAATTTTTCCTGCATTTCTTTGTTGTGTCTATCTAATTCTTGATATATAGTTTTTAAACAAATGCTTCAATTCACTTCTTAAAATCAAAAAGACATACTACTCATGAACAGTCTTCTAACAACATATCAGTGACTGATGGATGGAAAACAAATGGGTGGCAAAAAATACTTCAGTTTTGTGCTTCTAAGTGGTAGCTATAATCAGAGTTTTAAAAAAAAGGTTTTAAAGCTTTGACAAATGTCATGTACTGTCCTTTTTAACATGCTAGTAGTGATAGTCCAACTCTATTGAAGTCAATGGCAGAACTCCCACGAAGTTCAGTGGGGCCAAGACTTCAACTTAGATGTTTTATGGAAAATTTGATATGTAGAGGCTTATGTAGTGCAGCCCACAGCACTTTTTGAATCATAAGCCGTGTGTTTGTATGTATTGTCACACAGCAATTGGAGAGAGACTGTAAAATGTAGAAAAATTATTAAATAAAAATTGACAAGGAAATTCAGGAACAAGTGTAGTAACAACCTAACTTTTTTTTTACTAGACATTACTAGATTTCAAGTTGCCAGTGCCCCCTTTAGCACAGACAATGTTATAGTTATTCTCTTTTTTCATATCAGCAAAGGGTGAGTTACAAAGCAGGATTTACAGTATGCCTGTATGAAATTCATGTATTTACAGAAAAGTGCTGAAAAAATGCAAGGCAAGAACTATTTGTCATCAATGGCTGACAAGTTATTGCGACTTATATTAGCTTCCATTTATATTTAAAAATAAATTGTACCCTTCCATGTAATGCACTACAGGATAAGAGTCTGATATGTAATGGTATTCAGATTTATGCTTAATTGTAACTAATAACGAAATCTAGGTTCTCCCCCCCATAACCAATTTTTGTTGAAAGTTAAATATTTTTTTAAATAGACGTTTTCTTATTTCTATCACAACAAAGATAGTTCATTTGAGGATCTACTACCTCAGTTTTGGCTACTAATGTTCTCTGTTGAAGAGACCTTCCAGTTCTTTTTAAAACAAATATTGCTGCAGCTCCCTGCAATTACCAATAAAAACGTGTTATTCTGCTACTGTTGCAGAGGTTACATGTGAGTAAGGTAATTAAAGAATTTCAGTCACATTACATGTGTAGCCAAAGGTTTCCTGGGTCCAAATCCAAAAAGGTCTTTGAGCATGTGTTTTATTTGTGAAAAACAGTTACATGAAAAGGGAAATCCTGTTTTTCCAATCCTGTTTTTACAGCTTCTTTGCATAGCTGAGGGAAACCAGGCTCTTTATGGTATCTTAAAAATACTTTCCCAGAAATATGATTGGCCTGCCAATTGACAATCTGGAATTTTGCTCAGGAAAGCTTGCTTGAGTATTCTTTGCAATAAAACACTCAAGAACAGGAGGGTTTGGAATATTATTCTCTTAATATTTGGAAGTCTACAGTGATTTTGTTAAAAACCCATGTCTATGCCAAATTTCATTTTACCTATCTAAATATTCTTCCATGTCAACAATACATAGTATTTTTTGCTTTCTTGCTTAAATGGTTGTGCGGTATTGCAATGTGATGCTTAAACAGATGTCACATTTCAGGGAAAGGAAAGCGCTACCTATGCAAAGTTTGTATTTCAATTTACATTTTTAAAAGTACTTTGGGGGTCTACTACAATTACGGGTGTGATAAAAGATGATGAAAAGTACGGCCATACATTGGCAAGTGACTATGTAAAAACAGCAGTCATTCAACAGATTTGCTTCACTGTGTGTATTCAGAATTGCATCTACTTACTCTACAAATATAAAACAGTTTTAATTACTTTTTAATCCTATTAACACTGCAGAGCCAATATTACTGGGATTCAGAGCACTGTATTCTATTTTGGTTCAAGCACCAGATTTGTTAACTAAGTTCTAATGGCAGGGCTAAATTCTGCCATTAGTTACATCTGTGCAGACTCATGTAAGAGAAAAATTGTACAAGTGTAAATAAGATCAGAACTTAGCTTGAGGAATCTGTATTACCCGTGATAATGCAAGAGCCAGAAAGAACACAACTTTCAGATCCAGGGTTGAATTTCCAGAGCTGACATTTATGTGAAAACCACTAAGACAATACTAGATATGCCATTTATACTGATTATCTCAAATGCAACCAATGAACAATGCAATGGAACATAATACAGTTATATACACTGGCACCTTGTTAATATAGCTGGCCACACTATAGCATTAAGTATTTAGACACTTGAATGTTTATTTTTTAATTCTTAGTTAAAAACCCTACAATTTTCTTTCTGATCTGTAATAAATTCAAAGCTAGAGTAGAAATTTCCTGCCTGGAAAAGACTTATTCCATTTGTGAAGCACTGTGTAATGTAATTTAATGTAAAGCAACAGTTTTATCAGAAAGAAATACACTGCATTATTTTCTCACACTATAAAAAAAGTCTATAAATTCCTTTGGTTGAATCAAGTACCAGTGTACTGTGTGGTGTATTCAGGTGTCAGTATACTGTGTTGTGTTCAGTATATTTGATTTCTAAACAGTATTAACTGTATTAGGTATTTACAAAGACATACACAGAAAATATAAAGAATAAAAATAAAATATGTCAATGGATTATCTACTTAAATTTTATTTTGTATCAGTATATTAAGTTGTCCTTCTTTGAATATCTGTCACTCATTTGCAAGATAAACACAGTTAAATAGGCAATAATTTAAAAACAAATTATTCCTTACAACATACCTGCAAACGTACACACATTTAAAACTTACCTGCAATCTAAACCAATCTAATCTCATTCCTCTGAAGTCGAACACCTCCCCATCTTCAACTGCATCAGAAAAAAATACAGACTGTAAAATAAAATCTTTAAAGAGTAAATATGAACACAAAAATTCAATCACATTTTTCTAAGGACAATTTTAATAACAGGTCTCTTAATGATCACTTTCTTTCGGAGAATAAGGTTAGATTTGGTCTGATAATTTACTAAAAATTATTCCAACCCAGCATATATGATCGTGGGAATAAAATTACCTTTGAGTGGATAAAGCATTTATCTGTATGAGTTATGAATAACACTCACTTTAAATGAAAAAGTGGGACTACTACAAGAAAAACCACGACAGTTTTGTCAAAGCTGCAGCTAGACACACAAAGGCTTGTGTGTCTATCCTAAGCCTGGTAAATGTATGATAAGGACCACACAGCTGCTTTGCAGACCTCTTCCTCACAGCCTAACAGGTGAAGTTGCCTCTCAAGGAATGGACTCTGGTCCCCTCAGAGTAAGAAAAGCAGTAATACAATACACTGTTATCCTAGATTGTGTGCACTGACAATGGTAACTTAAGATTAAACTGAAGGAGTCCCTTAGGTTAATAACATGCCTACCAGAAATTGAATTTATTGTAGTCTAGTTTGACATACCACTACACGAAATTTGACATACCACCACATTACATTGCCCTGACATGCCCACTGGGCAATAAAGATGATGTTCTGCCTATTGTGCATTTTACAGAGAAGACAAAGTAATTTTTAATACTTTCAATGCTCTATTATCCCACCATTTTTCTTCCTCCTCTTTCACTTAATCACTTTGATGCTATGTTGCGGCATTCCAAATTCTGTTCACTGAAATCAGTGGAACACCATGACATAATGTATGTGCAGCAGCAATGAAAGTGCATTTTGCCTGATGTAAGTGTTTCACTCATGCTTAAGATTCCAGGTACACTCTTTCCTATTTACAGATGTGTCAGCAACAGCAATGTGAAACTTACTTGAATACTAATTTCTGAAAATCAGAGCAGGATTCCTTCCAGTAAATTTCCCTTTGCTGAATGTGCACTGATGTATCAAGCAGATGGGGTTATACAAGACAACAGGAAGCAAACAGGAGGAAGCAGAATGGAGAGAAGCAGCCACCATACAGAATGGGATTAAGAGAAAATATCTCTGATCCTAAAACACCAGAAAGCCTGAGCTTCAAGGTAATAGAGACTGAGCTTCAGTTGACTTTTGCGTGAGCTCTTCATCTGAACAGACTTACCTTGTTTCACACTCAGGGAAGTCATAGTGTTTACAAAGGAGGACATGATGATTGACTCATCTTCAGGGCACACTGAAAGATTCTAAAACAACAATGGAAACACATCAATTGCTTCACAGAAACAATATCAAGAATAATCACATCCACAAATTTAGTAAATACACAGTGGTTTTTTTAAAACTTATTTTTAAAAAGTTAACTTTAAGAACAAGAAAACAATATCTTTAGAGGCAGCCTTCATTTAGGAGACTGGTGCAAGTGGTTCTGGAACCAGTAAACTTTTCCAAGCTGTCCTCAGACAGTGATAAGAAAAAAATATTACAATCCCTATGTAGCTGTAAATGGATTTAAGCAATGCTTTAGTAAACAGTGCACTGTTATGAGCATTCTAGATAAAGCCTCCACACTCTCCAGCCTAGTCATTCATGCAATAGTCACTACACATTTTTCTGTTCCTAGTATTTTGCTGACCTAGATGGCCACCTGACCTCTCTGGATGCAAAAGTTAGACCAGGCAAGCTGCAAGACAGACTATTAAACACATGATCACACTAGCTCACCACCTTGCTTCCTATTAAATCCCACTTCAACTATGATTTCCACATCTAACAGTTCATGAACCGACAGTTAGATATGATTTATACCAGTAGTTTTCAACCTGGGGGTCCACAGACTACATCTAAGATTTCCAAAGGGGTCCACACCTCATTTGAAATTTTGTAGGAGTCCGGAAACAAAAAAGGTAAAAAACCACTGATTTATACCATTTGGAAGATGAGATATGAAGTTTTCAGACAATATAAAAAAAGTATTGTTTCACAGAGATAGCAGTTGTTGTAAACACTAAGACCATATTGCAATGGAAGACTACTAAACCACAACAGTAATTTTATATGATTCTGATTATGGTCAATATTCTTGGGTTTTTCCCCAGACCTGGAGTTTCAGGAGATACTGGATCTCACCACTTAATCACTTCAACCTATCCCTGTGTTTTTGGTATTGATCAAGGACTAAAAGTAGTTAACCCCAGGACTCAACCCGCTATTATGATCATTTCCTCATTTCATGGTTCATCTTAATGTACATTTGTACAAGGAGCTCAAATGTCATTTACTGCGTCTAGGAAATAATCTCTCAGTGGTCACTGATGCCAAATTCAGAAAAATTTAATTTATACCATCACTCCGGAGCATGTAGATGAGAAGAAATAAGAGTACAACTTTTACAGTTATAACTTTTCCAGATAATAGATAAGGATGATCTGATGACAGGTGGAACATATATAAGCAGCAAAAAGCAGGTATTTAATTGCTAGAAGCAAATAAATCATTCCAAATCAGTAACTCCAAGTATTCACTTAGTTTTAAATAACACAATATAAAAAAAATTAAAATGTAAACAACTGTGGAGAGTTATTTATTGTTTTACAGTATTAAGGTTCAATAATTAAAGGAGAATTTACAACACATTCAACCTAATTATAAATCTACAATCTAATTAAATAAGAAATGAATGCACTCATGTGGACGGAAGTACAGATTAGCAAAATGTGAGCTCCACCTACTGGTCACACAAGAGTATAGTCTAAATACAGTAGATCACCGTTCCATACCTTTGTCATCCTCTAGGTGAAGAAAATAATTTGGCTAATATTGTATTAATCATACTAATTTCCAATTTCTTTGAGCTTTAAAAACAAAACAATTTTCACACGATACCAATTTTATTCCTGGCAAGTTATTTTACATAAACTCAAAACTTGTCTGCTTTGCCTTTTGCTTTGGAAATTTCATTTGCTGAATATTATCAGCATATTTAATACTATCCAAAAGAGACAGGGTCCTGGCCTTCAAGAATCACATAGTGAAGTCTGATTCTGAGTTCTGTTGCTTAGTCTCCCCATGCCCTTGACAATGATGAGTGAAAGTCACTTTCCAAATATAAACACACACTATAATATATATAGTCAGCAGCTTCTTTGATCTGAGAGTTTTGAGCCATCCATGCTCTACCACTCTGGTTTGCAGGCATGGCCACTGGTATTTTAGGTACAGCTACTCTGACAAAATAAATGGAATTTTCTTGTGATATCTCTGCATTCTCTACCCTACTGGCTTGTCCTAACAGGCAAGAGATATGACACTAGTGAAGAACCTCATCTCCAGTCAGTTACATATACTTCGACAAACTCCTTTTGAACAGATGGGAGAACTTGAGGCACCTGCCTTGAAGCACTGAACCTCTTTGTTTCTACCCTTTCAGGAGCTAGTGAAGACAGGGACTTGACTTGGGAGATGATGTGCCCAGGTGCTATGATATCAAATGTGGAGAAACCTTCAACCTAACGGGCTGAGCACTATCACATCCAGTGGGGATGAGAAACAGATCTCTCTCAGATAGTAAGGCATTATCAGCATCTTGGAACACACATTTATACTCAGATTGGCCAGGCTTCTTATCTATGAAACCGTGCGAGGTGTATGTAAAAGTCCTTCCCTATGAAAAAGCAAAGATATCCATGGATATCAATAGAGGGTCCTGTGGCACCTTTAAAACTAACAGAAGTATTGGGAGCGTAAGCTTTCGTGGGTAAGAACCCAATGTCCATCTCCATGGTACAGGGTTGTCTCTCGTGTAAAAAACCAGCAACTTAGTAGGTAGAGGTATTGCAAAGAGGTCCATATATTGAAGGTGGCCCCAACCACCCCCCCGGAGATGGGGAGGAATCAGTGAAGTTTGTGAGCATGTTCTCCTTTGCGGTCAGAAATTTCTTTTGAGACATCTGCAGTTCCACACCTAAAATTTCCCAACACAGAAGACAAAATGTCTCTCCTTGCTCTTTGAAGTAGAACATTGGTATGACACTCAGAACCCACTGAAGTCAATCGGAGATTTGCTGTTGATATAGACGGGGCCAGGATTTCACTGTACTTGAACTGTAACCACATTTTAGAATATTGGGTCTGTTAGTGTGCAAAGAACATACAAGATCCTTTTGGGGAACTGTTTTGTGAAGAGGGATTACTAGAGAAACCAAGTGACATAAGCGCTGAATCCCTCTGCATGTGCTTTCCACTTCATAGTGAGTGCTTCCATATTTACAACAACTGTGAAGCCCTTTCCCCCTGCTGTAAATGACCCTCAAGCTAATACAAAAGCATAACATCAGGCCCTTAGTCAAAAAAACAAACAAACCCACCACCACACACACCTCTCACTAATCCTTATCCCCTCATCTCTTTTGTGAGGGGACGAGGAATAGAGAAGGTTGTGGCAAAGCAACTTCTGACAATACCTACATTCCTCAGATTTCCTTCACATTGGCCAATCTAGTGGTAGGCGTGTGAGTGAGATTCCACCAGCATAATTTGCAAGCTTCTTGCTGATAATGGACAAGAACCAAGAGTCCACAAAGATTTTATTAGATCGGTCAACTGCCTTTGATATTGCTGATCATAAAATGTTGCTGGCATAGTTATGGTACCTATCGGTGGATGGATGGATGCAGGCTTATAAGGGGTGCCAGAGGGCTCCAGTCAGTTAGTTTCTCCCTCCTATTCAGCATGTTTGTGAAGTAGTATGGGCCAAGGTGTCTCCATTATGCTGATAAACTACATCTTATGACTACTCTCAGGGCAGCAATTGAGGGCACTGTTCTGCTTCCCAGAGATCTTATAAAGAAGAAATATCACAAAAGAAAAAAGACTATCACAATCTAATCAAAGGCAACTTAGTGCTACTAAAGGCATCAAGCCTTATTGCTCTATGTGGACAAATAAATACATATAAACATTTTCAAGTGAGATCAGAAGCAATAAGGCACAAAAGAATATTATTCCTGAGGAAAACAGTCGAGGGAACTGTTGAGAAATGCTGAAAATACAGCTGAAAAACCTAAAGTATTTGCGTAGTCTAGATCCTGTCAGATCCTTTTTCACACTGATAGAAGCAGGAATGTACTATACACTGGTGAGGTGGTTCAACAGTTTTACAACTCTGAAGCTACAGGTGTTCTTGCCAGTCAGTTGGTGAAAGAACACAGCCAGGAATCTTAACCTATTTCAGTTTGTACCTTTAGGTGAATATAGATTTTTTTTCATCAAATGCAACAGATAATTTAAAAAAAAATTTTACATTAACAAGGTAATCGAAGTCCAATCTTTATAGCACAAAGCTGAACCATGAACTAATTTGGTTTGTTTTATTTTGCAATATTTATTATTTAAACAGCACAAATGCAGCAATCAAAGTTTTATACAAAGTGAGATGCATTTCTAAATACCACATCAGAGACAACAACTAAACAAGCTCTTTGGCAAACCTGCACATTTTTATAAAAACAAATGAACAAACAACCTCTCACCTGCACAAGTTCATTTAAGACCACAGCATCAAAACCTGAGAGATACTGCACATAATATCTCTGCATCACTGGTCCATATTTTCGCACATGAGCTCTGAGCTCTTCCATGTAGAATATCAGTTCAGCTATGTGCCTTAGGAAGCAAAAAAAGGAAAAGTTTACAAATACAAAAACATACCCCTCTTGAAAGAGGTTAAGATAGAGCCCTTTCCACTAGAAACACTTGTTTATAAAGGATTTAGAATAGTTTATTGGCTTTAAGCTTTCACTGTTTTCTTTTAAAAAAGATTATTTACTAGAGTCTTTCAGTGAACAGGGGAAACCAAGAAACTATTGGTCTCACCTTGTAGAGCTGAGTTTCTGTAAGGAGGGACACCAAGAGGCCAAAGGGTAAAAAACATGAAGCTCTGGCCCCAAAGGAATGCTTTTAGATCAAACTCTATTCTCCAAAGAAGCCCTCCCTCTCCCACTAGCACCCAATTGAAATGTTTGTATCATCTATAATCAAATTGATTAATTCTGTGAAATACAACTTAAACAATACACCTCTACCCCGATATAACGCAACCCGATATAACACGAATTCGGATATAACGCGGTAAAGCAGTGCTCCGGGGGGGCGGGGCTGCGCACTCCGGTGGATCAAAGCAAGTTCGATATAACGCAGTTTCACCTAAAACGAGGTAAGATTTTTCGGCTCCCGAGGACAGCGTTATATCGAGGTAGAGGTGTAATTACAATGGTGAGGCTTTCATACTGGAAGTTCTCCCTACTAAAAAATAAATCCATTTACAAGATAAGATCAAAGTTTCCTTATCTGCTGGAAACAGGCTATGCCTAGTAGTTCCCACAATGAGTTATACTATACAAAGAACTAGGGAGCAGCACCATCTTGGGGCCTGTCTACACTTGAAACACAACAACGGCACAGTTGCAGCACTGCAGATGCACCACTGTAGCGCTTCAGTGTAGAGACTCATTACAGCGATGGGAGGGGTTCTCCCATGAGTGTAGTTAATTCACCTCCCCAAAAGGCAGTAGGTAAGTCAATGGAAAAATTCTTCTGTCAACCTAGCACTGGAAAATTAGATCTTATCCGTCACTCAACGTTCCCCAAGTGATAGACCTGGATAGACTTAATTTTTTAGCACAGATCTGGCCTTAGACCAGTCCTGCACAACTCGTAAAGCGGCGAGGGCCATATTACTCCAAAGAAAACAGCTGAGGGCCAACCCCCCCCTGCCCCGCCGAACCCCCCCCCCCAGCGCCATCCAGCCCCCCCCCCGAAACACAACACCTCCCCCCCCCCAGCGCTGCCCACCCCACGGAAACACCCCCCCCCCAGTGCCACCTGCCCTGCGGAAACAAACCCTCCTTCCCCAGCGCCGCCCCACCGAAACAGCAGTATTGAACCTCAGTAATATGTTATAGCGGGCCCCTAAGGTAGTATAATTAAGGTAAAAGAAAAATGTCTTTTTGCTAGAAATAGAATAAGATCTTCCCCCCACTTTGTAATCAATTGCCCTGTTGACTGAATGAGGTAGGCATGGAAGGCAGGCACCTCCAGACAGCTGCAACCCTTGGAGAGGGGATGGGAGCCAGACCAGATCAGTAGAACAGGTCAGCCACCAATTCGCCGCTCGCCTCCTCTGCCCTCCTCCCCCGGCTCGCCTACTCACCCCCCGCCACTGCCATCCCGCTCGCCTCCTGAGCCCCACATCCCCCCCCGGCTCGCCTACTTACCCCCCGTCACTGCCCACCCACTTGCCTCCTCAGCCCCCCCTCCCCCGCCGCCGGCTCACCTGCCCCCCCCCCACTGCTCGCCCGCTTGCCTCCTCAGCCCCCCCCCCCCCCCGGCTCGCCTACTCACTCCCCGCCCGCTCGCCTACTCAGCCCCCCTCCCTCACCCACCGCTTGCCTACTCACCTCCCGCGGGCCGCACAGTGAGCCCACACGGGCCGCAGGTTGTGCAGGCCTGCCTTAGACTATGGCTCCCAGTATTGTCTGAAAACCGTATCTGTTAATGTGCTAGACATCCACTTAATTTCAAATGAAGCTGTGAACTGATTGCCAGGTAGTTACTTGGTAGATTTAATCCACAGAGATTTTCTGTTCTACCCAAAAGGCAGTGATTGTTCTGGTGGAAGGTGTCTGGACACCCAAAAGGAGCTTAGTATACTTCTTTAATACATATGAAGAGCCACTCTGCTAGGATATGAAGGCCTCTCCTCACACTTGGAGCTACTGAATAGAACAAAAACTCTGACCTGCAGAAGCCAGATGGCGAAGTAACTAGAATTTTAAGGTCCTAGTCTAGAATTTTAACTAGACTAAATCTAGGTTATGGCACATGTGAGTAAGATAAACACAAGGTATGTTAATTGTAATTTTTCTGGTTCTAGGAAAACTACTGTCCAGCCTGTAAATAAAGTTAGGGATTATCCAACAGCCACCTTATTGAGGGAACATTAGGAAACTCCCCACACTCCTTTGTAAGGTAACCATCACTACGAATGGTTACCTAAAACAAGTAAATGGACACAAAGATTTGAGAAAAGGAACGTGAGAGTCCATTCAACACTGTATTTAATCTCCATACAAGAATTACCCAGCAAGGGCTTTATGACAGACCTCAGACCTGCACAGTGAAGGGTGACACACACAGTGGACAACATTCACAGAAGGGCCTCTGATGGCTCCTCAAACACTGAGTGCAAAGGGTTTTTGCATACCACAGATAGCCCAGGATTAAGTTGTACACACCAAGGTAATTTCTCCTAAGTAAGGTAATAAAATTAAGGTGGATACCCTTCTTGGTATTGGCATTGAAGAGATCTGACAGCCAATATTGTTAGGAGTTTTCTTTTCATAAACCAATCCTTTACATGTAGTTTTTCTAGTATTACACAGAGTCAGCATATAAAATTTGTTGAAGGAAAAATATTAGGATTAATAGCTAATGGGTGCCAGCATGGTGTTATTAGGATCAGATTTTGTCCAGTTTTTTCTCTCTCTCAAAACCTATGGAATCAAGTGAATGGGATGCATCAGCTGACTCTCCCCAGTGGATGGAGAATAGATCACTGGTTGAATTACAGGGTTTCCTATTCCAATTGTAGAGCACAGAAAGCTCTATCTTCACTGGTGTGAAGAGATTCACGGTTAGCTTGCTGTACTGATAGCAGACCTTCAAGGAACTTAACATTCAGTTTTTACTCTCATGGGAGAAGAGATTCACGGTGTAGCTAGTCCACTTGAAGACTGAGAGAAGTTCCTGGATTGGCTACTAAAGAGAGCTGGCGCTGTTCCCCCACAGTCCACCAGAATCATTTCTTTATCCAGGTCTCCCGCTGCCACCTTGCTTGTTTATATATAGCACTTTGTACAACTGGATTAGGGCTATCTGATTTAACACTAGTCACTTGAACTTCTCCATAGGATTGGGGTATTAGTAATTTTACAATGCAAGATAAGTTTAAAACTAATTTATATCTATATAATTTTCTGTTACATTGCTTCAACAAAAAGTATAAGCAGCTGGTTTACACAAACCAAGGCTAGTCAAAAATTTTCCATCTGAACTGTTTCCAAGATAAATTGGGGTTTTGACTAAATTTTTCATGAAAAGTGTCAGCTTTCTGCACAAAGTTTTAAGTTATCATCAAAAAGTTCCAGTTTTTGGCTAAAATTTCAGGTTTTAGTATTTCAATGAAAAGTTGAAAATTCCACTTTTCTGAACAGCCCTACTTCACGCATGCACCCACAATGATTCCTGCACAGGTCATCTTACATTCAAATATATTTTCCCTGTTAATTCTGCATAAAGATTTAAAGTACCACACTAAATATTGTTAACCTACTTATCTATGAAGTCATCTGCACTCTTTTTAGGCATGTTATCTGCATGACGAAGAAGCCAAATAATTTCATCACGAGCAAAGGATAATGCCATAAATACAAAAAGTGCCTGGAAAAGAAAAAATATGAATTAGTTCCTAAAATAAACACCTTATATGTATAGATTTTACCTTTTTTAAAGTAGCATTTTTTCCAAGACATGTTAAAAATTAGCTTATTGTAAGAAGTTTGAAAGAAAATGTAATAGACTACATACCCATCAAAAATAACTACTGCAATTACCTTGGGACCTAACAAGCCTGGCTGATCGGACAGGACAGTAGCTAGTTCTTTCAGTGCAGACCGTAAAAACTTGCGTCGTTCTCTATGCATTGATCCACTGTATTAAAAAAAAAAACAAAGATTGAAATTCATTAATCATCAATATCTACTCTGAGTCACTATAAAAATGGGTTGGGGAAAGATTTTTATTTTTAAATTAAGTGTCTTGGTCTTAATATTTACAGTTCATATTTCACCAACTTCAAAGAAAATTCAGTAATTGAAAGAACACAGGTCAGACTAAAAATGTCACCTCCATTACTAACACTTTAAATCACTAAGAAGTTTAATAACAATCTACTCTTCACAACTCACTTTTCAATTTGTATTTCACTCAGGTTTCTAGCTAGTTACTTTGAGTTCTCATGCATTAGCATAACTGCTATATTGTGGAGATTTCAAAAAATGCTGGGGGAATGCATAAATTAAAAAAATTGTCCCTTGAAAATTTGAACATTTATTTTTGTTAAATAAACCTAAATTTGGGGGTATAAACTACCTGACATGGTTTCCTTGATGATGTATTATTTATAAAGTCTTAACCCCCCCCCCCCACTGAATTTTGTGCTTAATGGAAAAGTAGCAGGAAATTATTTTCAGGTATTTTGCGTCTAAAATGAAAAAAAAGTTGAGTTTTTAGAAGTCTAATTCGCCGTTAAAAGTCAAACCTGTAGATGGCTATTAGGGTAACCAGTGTACAGGTCTTAAGTATGATATGCTCCTATGTATCTGAATGGCCGTGGGGACCATCAAATTTTAGCAAACCCAGAGTTCAGATAAATGGAAGTGTTATTTTGAGGTAGATTTTAGCTGCAGACTGGGAGGCAGAAAAGGTCAAAGCACAGCTAGGAGTGGAAGGCTCAAAGAATCACTCGGGGTGCTGCTTTACTCAATTGGCTTCTGTTGTTGCCCTTCTGGGCTATGAGCCAATGGCAGCACTCTGTCCCTCCCCAGACACGTACCCCACACCTGTTCTGTGACTGTCTGGGTCCTCAGGCTGCCTCTGACCATCTGTGGCTGGACATGGACCCACAGAGACCCCCCATCCGCTCTGTTCTTAGGAGGGGTGCCCCTGGTTGTAGGGTTTCATGGAGTATTCCTCAAAGAGGAGGAGGGTATAAAATAAGACCTATACATTACCTCTCCTTCTCTTTCTCTACTCACAGAAGCAAGACTGTTTGAAAGACAAAGAACCAACATTGAGCTTGGGGGGAGTGGTCCTAACTGGAAGGCTTTCCAGTTAGTATGGACTGCTGAAAGTTTTGGGTGAGAGAAATCCTTTTGCTTTCAATTATTATTTAGATTAGTAAAGTTTAGGAAATAGCCTGTGTGTTTATCTTTTGTAACCAATTCTGACTTTTATTCCTTTACTACTTATCACTTAAAATCTCTCTCTAGTTAATAAACTTCTTCTATTCTTTTATCTAAACCAGTGTGTTTTGATTTAAGGGTTTGGAGAATCTCTACTCGGGTTAAAAAGGCTGGTGCATAATCATTCCCTTTAATGAAATGATGGACTTTTAATGAGCTTACTCTGTTCGGGGGTAGAGGGGTCCTGAGCAGTGCAAGACACACATTCCTGGCGTGCAAGGCTGGGGCATTTGCGGATGTTGCCTTGTTCATGAGTAGCTGGGAGAACATTGATGTAACTCTGCTAGAAGTGACTTTCCATGCTAAGGACTGTGTGTGAGCACAGCCTTGAGAGGCTGCTTGTCACTAGCAAAGCAGTGTAAAAGGCACTCAGGGCTACAGTGGTTCAACAGGCCAAATTGTACCCTGGGGAATGTCACAGCAGTACCAGGGCAAATGCCTTACAGAAGTCTAAGTATATTACCTTATCAACCAAACTTGAAATCTCTTTAAAAAAAATCAAGTTAGTTTGACAGGATATATTTTCTTTATGTCCAAGCTGACTGACATTTATTATATTACCCTCTTAATTATTTATTAATCAGCTCCTGTATCAGCCACTCCATTATCTTGCCTGGGATCAATGTCAGGCTGACAGCCATACAATTAGAGGTCATCCCATTTACTCTTTTTAAATATTGGCACAATATTGCTTTCTTCTAGTCTTCTGAAACATCCCCAGTTCTTCAAGACTTAATGAAAATCAACATTAACGGTCCAGTGAGCTCCTCAGACAGCCTTTTTAAAAAAAAAAACAAAAAAAACTACTCTTGGATGCAAGTTGCCTAGACCAGCTGATGCTACTTTAGAAGATGCTGTTTAACATTCTCCTAAGATACTAGTGAAATGGAAAGAGTTATATGATGAGACTACCCCTCCACCCAAATACAGAACAGAAATATTTAACGTCTGTGTTTTTTGTAGTATTAGTAATAATTTTACCATTTCTATCTAGTAATGGACCAATACTATTGTTAGGATTATTTTTGTTCCTAATATACTTTAAAAAACTCCTTTTTGTCCTTAACTCAACTGGCCACAGATTGCTCCTTGTGTCCCTTTGCTTCTCTCAGCAATTTTCTAAGTTCTTACAGTCTGATTTATATTCATTACTATCAACTTCACCTTTCATCTGTGTCTCTCTCTCTCTCTCTCTCACACACACACACACACACAAGTTTTATAGCTGCCTTCATTTCTGCTCTAAACCACTTTTTTAACCAATATGGCTTTCCTCCTTAATTCTGGCTTTTTGGACATCTACGAAAGTGTTCTTAAAAATTCCTAATTCCTTCAGGCAGAGCTATGCAGTGCAAACAGGTTGGGGTGCACTGGAGAGCTGGGGGAAGGGGTGAAGGATGATTGGGATACCAGAAGGTTATGATGCACTAGCTGAGTGGGAGGCTGGGGTGCACTGGCACAGGTGGGGGGCAGAGGGTTGAGGTGCACTGTTAATATGGGGGGGTGCAAAAGGTAGGGTGCACTAGCAGAGCTGTGGAGTGCAGGAAGGTAGGGGTGCAATGACTGCTGGAGGGTACAGGAAGATGGGGTACCCTAGCCAAGCTAGGGGGTGCTGTACCTGTCTCCCAACACCCCAGCCTCTCTCACCTCCACTACCATACAACCACATTTATTTGCCTCTCCATATGACCTCAACACCACTCTCCCCATATTCCCCCACACCTCTACCCTCCTAACACCTCTCTGCTCCCAGGAAGCATTCACGTATAATATTTCCCCCAAATACTTTGCTTATATTCCCCCCAAAACAAAACTGCCACCCACGACTCACAAATTACAGTAACTCGAAGCCAAATCCTTTTGTCTTAGGTGGGGGCTTGTGATTAATTTATCTTTAGATGTGTTAACTAAAGGGTGAGATCACAGCAACCAAGAGGTCTGTGATTCATCCAGTCATTAGTATCTCTCTTTTTAACAGTACAAGGCACCTGATGCTTTTGGGGGGAGAGGGAGGGAGGGGAGCTGTAACTCTGGAACCCCTCAGTCAAATAACCCCAAATTTGAATCACTAACACTATCATGAGCCACCATGAGGCACATCAAATTTCACAGCAATCTGAGTAGCCATTTGGATTTTAGAGCACTTACAAAAGTTGAATTTAAAACATAAAATTGTGGGAATGGAAACCCTTTTGCTATTTTTTGGCATTGGTGTGTGTGTGTTGCAAAAAAATATACATTTTCTTAAATACAAATTTTCTATTTGGGTCCCCCAAATATAGAATGGGTGTCATGCACTACCTTGGGTAAAACATTACAGATTGAGATTATTTTGACCCACATCACATCTCCAGCGCTAGCCCCCCCCCCAAAAAAATTTAAATGGCTAATATTTTCCAGGAATTATATCTTCAGAACTCCTGGCTAAAATGGCTCCAAATTTGGATCACAAACTTTACCTTGCACCTCCTGAGGTACACCAAATTTCTCAGAAATCCAACTAAACATGTCAGTTTTAAAGGACTTAGAAAGGTCCATCTCTGAACACGTCATGACACAACCTTAACTATAGTGGTGTTCCTGTGCCACTGTTAAGTGTTTACACAGCTACAACTATTCAAAAATTAAAACTTCACGTTCCATGTTTTATTTACAATAGTTTTACTCTTGAAGAAGCTTGATGAAATAGTGAATACAAATATATTTTGATCTGACTTAATATGAAGGTGAAAAACTCAATTCTCATGACTGATGCTGAATTTAGGAAAATTTAATGCACAAAAATGTCAATTCAAATACTTTGTTCAAGTAAGGGTTTGGTTTGTTTGTTTTTAAAACGGCAGTACACAAGAAGATACCTCTCTTAAGCAGGAAAAAGAAAACAAAGCCAAGAACAATAAGCTTAGTACGACAGGATAGCTCAGTATAAAGTTCCATTTAAATGCACTCATGATATAAAAAAATTCCAGTTAACATTGTTGTTGGTTTTAAGCTTTTTGCAAAAGTAAGCAGTACTCAAGTCTGAAAAATCACAGTATGCTGTGGTTTTATATAAGATACTTACGCATGTGATACAGCAGCTTCTTTGCACTCTCTTATGTCATTAATCCGTTTATTGTAGCTGCGAGAGAAATAACAGTGAAACGTCAACAAGTATTGGTAACAGCCTTAGTAAGAGCTAGGGCCCTATACTTTCTGTAGTTCCACAGCAAAGGGAATTTGCCTTTAGCAAACAGCCCATGGATAAGGACTACCTTGCTCTGGTTAATGAGATGAGCCACTGGACAGTAACAGGGAACACCCATCCTTGATCGAGATCTCAGTTTCCTGTGTTTTTACATATTTTATATTTATAGCCTTGATTTGACAGACCTTTAAAAATCATTAAAATGTATTGTGATGCTTCCTTCCTCACTGCGAAATACTGAATTTCAATATTTTAGTGGTTGATCTTACAAAAATTGTTGCAGATAGCTGTAGCTTTCAAATAAATAAGATTCCTCTTCCTCTACTCCTTCCCCACACACCACCACCAGAATCTCTCCCATTTATTAATATGGATAGGGCACGGTGATCATGACCCTCTGACACCTTTTGAAACCCCACAGAATGCAGTTACATTAACTCTTGCTGCTTGATAGATCAGCTGCCAAATCATTTCTGAATTGACATGAAAATAAAGAAGGCAGTACTCAGAATAAGAATCCTTCAGTTCATGCACTGAAAAGAAGCAGTCTATGGTTTAAGCTAAGGCTATGGCTACACTACAGAGCTTACAGCAGCACCAATGCTAGTGCAGATGCTCTAAGCCAACGAGAGAGCTCTCCTGTGGACTTACTCCTATAAGCATCAGTAGCTATATCGACATAGCACTGTCCACATCAGCACCTAGGTCAGTGTAACATACATCACTAAGGGGGGGTGGCATATTCACACTTCTGAGTAACATAGCTTATACCTGAGCTGTAGCGTAGCCTAAATGTTGCAAATACACCTCTACCCCGATATAACGCGACCCAATATAACACGAATTCGGATATAACACGGTAAAGCAGCGCTCGGAGGGGGGGGGGGTACTGCAGGCTCCGGCGGATCAAAGCAAGTTTGATATAACGCGGTTTCACCTATAACACGGTAAGGTTTTTTGGCTCCCGAGGACAGTGTTATATCGGGGTAGAGGTGTACTGAAAATCTGCATGCAGAACTTTCATCTAACAGGTAGATGCATAATTTTCTAACCAACTGTTCAAGCAATGGTACAATTAAACAAAATCCCTGGAACACACTTTGCAGTTTTGATCCAGCTCTCTAGAGATACATGTACAAGGACTAAAAGCTATCAACAAACAAGTGCTCAATTTAGGAACTAAAGCACAGCTGGGGGACCCAAGGGGGGGAAGGCTTGTTTTGTTTTTGCTTTTCTAATATCTCTGAAAGATGAGTACCTATGGCAAAAAACTTATGGAACAAATTATCAAATATCAAAAATATCAAAGTGTATATATAATATGTTTTCAATAAGTGCCAATTTTTTATACAAAATATCTCTACATTTCATTGTATTCTCAGTACTATTAACATGATCTTAAGATACATGCAACATTCTAAACAATGAGGGATTAGAAAAATACATTCTGAAAAAAAGGAAAATGTTTCTATTTCAAGACCTTCCAACCATGTCCAAGTCATGAAAATGTACAAGTTCTGACATACAAATGTGTTAATCTTTTACCATAATGGTGATAATGAAAAGCCATGAGAATTTAACCTCCTACTTCCCCTCCAACAGTATTTCCATATTCTAAAACCATTAATCAAAGCTGTTATATAATTCTCATACTGACACTGCACAGGGCTAGAATAACAATTTCTAACTCCATTATCAGCAGTGAAGACAGTTTGCTAACACAATACATTCATGAAAATACCATACCCTCTTATGTTCACAAACAAGTCTTCTGCAGCTTTGTGAATATGGAAAACTTCATCTCGAAATAGAGACAGGCAAGAACTGCTTTGAAGAGCGAGTTTCCAAAGGTTCAAAGCTGTAGCATCACTATTCAGGATTCCATGGCACAAAATAAACCCAACTTCAAAAGAAAATTCAAGAGGGATGTAAAAATATCACAGAGCAGAAATACAAAGACAACATGAGAACCTGAACTACTGAATGGACTACTGTGGCCAACTGCCAAACCAATGGTTTTTAATATACTGATTTCATGTACAGTTGTATATGTGACACGGTCTACCCAGTTGCCAGCTCAGGACAGGGCTGCAGGCTAATTCACGCATATGCTAAAAGAAATAAAAGGAGTGTCAAAAGGTATTGTAGTGTAATCAGGCCAATTCACTTGTGTAAATAGTTTAGTTCAAAAGAAATGTTAATGGTATTGTCTTCACTTATCTATACCCTGTTGATTGCTATATGTGTACCCATTTAACTAATTAACCGTACATCAAAAGTGTGTGTTAGTGTTAAAATGAAAATGTACTTAATGTGTAAACTTCATGCAAACAAATGAAGGATTGTTGTTTGCTATTACTAACATTTCCTTATATGTATAACCCTGTAACTAAAATTACTCTTCAGAGAAACCTTGTGAAATGTTAATGAAGGACTTAATGGCTGTAACAGGAAACACTAATTCCAAAACAAGGAGCCAGGCAGTGAGTAAACACACTTGTCAGAGTGTTATCTGAGGAATGATTCTTCATCTCTGGATTCTAACAGAGTACAATATCTGGATAAGAAGACAAAGATCCCCAGAGTTATTCTGGGTGACCCTAAAAGACTTTTGGGAAACTAGCAGATTACTACATCACTGCTATCATTTTGGATTTACAAACTTTGTCTCACCTGTTAATGTATTTTGCCGGCTTTAAACTATCAATAACTCTTTTCTTTTCTTAGCTAATAAATCTTAAATTAGTTTACTAGAGAACTGGCTGCCAGCATTGTCTTTGATGTGGCATCCAGAGTACCAAACTGATCTGGGGTAAGTGATTGATCCTTTGGGATTGGAAGTAACCTGATGTGATGTGATTTTTAGTTTATGTGACCATTATTCACTAAGTCCAGTTTGTCTGGGTGGCAAGATGAGCAGGAGAGCTTAAGGGGACTGTCTGTGACTCCACGGTAAGACTGATATAGCGCTCAAGGAGTTCACATTTGTTGCTGGTTTGGTGAAATTATAGAATATACCACCAGTTTGGGGTGTCAGGCCTGTTTTCTGACAGTCTGACCTGAGACTGGCACTCTCAGTTGTGAGCCACTCTAGATAGCGTGACAGTATATGCACCTTATTTTCTAGTACAGCAATGAATAACCAAAATGTCATTGGTATGAATTAATTAATGGCACTGCTTAAATTATCACTAATAAGAATAACTCAAAAACAAATGTACGGTCACAAAAAATCTGAAACTCAAAATTCAAATGTAATATATGCTATAAACTAATTTTTTAAATACAAACAAAAGCATGATATATTGTATAAATAAAAGGATCTACAGGGTCTAGTCAAGCCACATTCTACAGAATACAACTGCTTTAGTAAGCATTCTGAAAAGTTAACAGGCACTTTATAGAAGTAAAACAACTAAATAGGCACAAATCTCTTAACGCTGTACTTACAAATAATCCATTTTTCCATTGCATCCAGAGAGAGGTATTCACATGGCATCTATTTGAAAGAATAATTTGTAATAAACTAATAATACATAGTAAAAAAAAATTCTAATGAATACAATTCTAACAAACATAGCTTTTTACACAAAAGCAACAATTTAATAAGGTTTTTCCTCACAAAGCCTGTCAGGACATATTACCCTAATATCAAGAACAAAGAAGATTGCTTATGTTTACTAAATTGCTTTTCACTTAGCTGATGCTTAAGCATCAATAGTCTTATATACTTTAGAAAGACTGAACTCTTTTCAGGTACAAAAAGCCCACTGAGTCTAAAATCAGTTTCTAATTCCTGGTAAGTGTGACATACACTTATTTATGTTTCCAGTCTCTTGAGCAAAATGATAAACAATGGTCAATTTTTTATAATCTCAAAAAAACCATTACAATTTAGGAAATTAAATTTCCAGTGCACAAGGTAACGCGGAAAATTAAACAAAGCAATGCAGAACCTTTTATAAGAATATCTAACTAATTTCTAAGTTAAGATTTTCAACAGTGACTAGTAACTTTGGGTGACTATTTTTGAGTGCCCAACTTGACACCTAGAAGGGGGCTGATTTTTTTTTTTTTTTTTTTTTTACAAAGTGCTAAATGTGTACCCAAAAATAGAGGCATCCAAAGTCACGGCTCACTTTTGAAAAAAATCTTGAGCCTGATGTCCTGTCTGTTTCCCTATCAACACCCTAAATACTATATAAAATTCTATCTCCTGCCCTCCCCACCCAATAAAATCCACAATATTTTTCTTCAAAGGATAATTACCAAGAACTGGGGATAGAGGTATGTGTTAAGACAAAGGATGTCTTACAATTAAATAGGTAATTAATTCCATTCTGCACTGCAGGTGTAAATACTCAAGTGTTACCAAAGTGATTATTGGTTCAAAAATGGCCCAGAAAAACTGAATTCTAGACAGTGAATTAAACAGTTAAATCCAATAATATGTAATCCTATATCAAATATATATACACAATTAAATTATTTCACAGAAAAACTCATTTAATACTACTGTATTACTCAAGGTAAAATGTCATACTGTGTCTGACTGTGCAGGATTAAGCATTGTACTCGGGGCACTGATGAGGCTCAATAGTTGTGCATTCCTCCACTGGTCAGCTGACAGATTTCTTCGGGGATAGACCATCTGGAGTGAAATTAGAGCATCTGAAAGGGACTAGGAAGTAACAAAAACAATATTTAGTTAGAAGAACTCTGCAAGACCAAATGCTTTGTTTAATTTAGCAAATATCCAAGATATGTACTTCATTTTATGTCTTCTTGTACAGTAATAATATCTAGACACGGTTGTTAGAATCTATTCTACTTCATTAGCACAGTATTCTGTTCTAATATCAATCAGCCAAATAGTTGCTATTTTCAGCAGCTCGAACAGCTAATGACAATAGCAACCACCCGGAAATAGTTGCTATTTTCAGCAGCTTAAATAGCTAATGACTAACACTGGCATTCAAGCCTTGATGTAACCTTGCATAAAAATTAACTAATCTCTAACAATTTGGTACTTTACATCCATTCTTGCAATAACCACAATTGTCTACTAAAATATTTGAGGCTAAATACTACACTAAGCCTTGAATTAAACTAAAGCCTGTTGTTGCTCACATAGAAGAAACAAGATAATGTTTTTTTTAATAATGGAAAACTAAAAAAATGTTTTAAAAATACAAGGAATTAGGGTAGATGACATTAAAATAAAATGAAAAGACAAGGGCAGAAGATTTTTATTTTATATATACACACCGTATATACTCGATCATAACCCCATTCGTTTATAAGCCGACCCTCCCCCCCCAGATGGATAAGTAAAAATGGAAAATTTTTATGATCCGTTCATAAGCCGACCCTATAATTCAGGGATCAACAACTTTGATTCCTGGGCCAAGATGGTTTGTCTACCTCGAGCGCTCGCAGGCATAGAGGTAAACCTAAGTAAACAAAGTGTCCCAGCACGCCAGGTGCTTACCCTGACGGGCCGGGACAGCAACTGGTGGGGAAAATTTGGGGGGGGGGGGGAGGGGGGAGAAGCTGGGGGTCCGGGGAGTAACCCCTGTGACCACCCCCCACATGACCCCATCCCTAGCCCAGGACCCCCACACTCTTCCCATCCCATCCCTTCCCATCTTATCTGGGGAGGGTCAGGGGAGAATGTGTCTGGCCTGGCTGGAGCTGCTCCGGCAGGCTGGGCAGCGTGGCCGCAGCCTGCTCTGGCGGGCCAGACCGGGCGGTGCGGCCGCAGCATGTTCCAGCGGGCCAGGCCGGGCAGCACGGCCGCAGCGTGCTCCGGCGGGCCAGGCCAGGTGGTCACAGCCTACTCTGGGGGGCGGGACCGAGCGGCATGGCTGCAGCCTGCCAGCCCCGGAGCTGCAGCTGCTTCGGAGGCTGGGAGGAGAGCAGCGTGGCCCGAAGCGGAGAGACTCTGTCCCCACCTCGTCCCTTCTGGCTCTGCTACCTCTCCTTGCCCCCTCTGTTGGGAGCAGGCCTGTGTCCCACCTCTCCCTCTCTATACCTGTTCATAAGCCGACCCCCTTCTTTAGTGCTTCCCTTTTTTACTAAAAAAATTCAGTTTATGAACGAGTATATACGTTAATCCATGAGTGAACAAAAATGAAATTGGACGCATCAAGTTGTTCATTAGCTCACCTATGCAGCCAGTTACACTTGTTCTGACAGCTAATTCTCCCCCATAGATTAAGGTCACTTTTTCCATCTCGTCTAAAAATTAATTATAAATTCTATAAAGCTGGGTCTTACTGTGAAGATGTCTGAAGGCAGCACATAAGGGTACTAAACCTGAATGGGGCCTCTAGGCTACCATACTACAAATGAACAGTAAGTTGTATATCTATTACATAGTCAAAAAGCATAACCAGTTTTGGTTTAGTTTTTCTTCTGGGAGGCAGAGGTGTGGTTTGGCAAAGTTTATAAATTGTCTCTCTCTCTGTTCATATATCTGCTAAATCAACAATTTAATTCCGTAGAGATGATTTTTTTTTTTTAATAGTAGTCTTATAACCTGTACATTTGCTTTCACAAATATGCTTCTTTCAACCAGCAATGACTATGAACCTGTGAAAAGTATTCAAATATACCTTGCTGTGAGGTACAAATTCCTCCATCATCTTCTTTAAAGGATTCTCATAATCCACAATCATCTGTCCAAGACGTGGATATTCTCTATCACTAAAAAGCACAACAAATAATTTACCCCACTGTAGACAAAATCATGTAAAAAAATACTATTTTTTTAAAAATACACAGTGGATTTTTACCTTGCTCCATGCGTCATTTCATGAGCATAATTGTACAATCCAATGATTGCCTTCCTTTCCTCAATTCGAGACAGCAGTATCATTAGTGTTGTATAGGTTAAAATCAAATCTAGGTAGTTCTTTGTTAAATCAAAGTTTACAGTCTAGAGATAAAGTACAAATGGTTACAGGGTTTTTTCCCATTCTGAAGACCTTCAGTAGCAAAAATATTAACATATATACATATATACACACATATATACATATATACACACATTGGTGAAAAAACCTAAATCATACTCAAGTATTATTAGCAATTAATTTTTTATGCCAAAATTGTAGGTCTTATTTTTCTTGAACACTTATGCACAAGCTTAATTCAAGCAATTAAATCAGTGGGACAACTCAAAATGCTTGAAGATAAGCATATACATCTTTGTAGTATCAGGGTGTTAGTGAATACCTGTTAAATGCTGTGTAAGGAATGAAAAAAAACCTAGAAAATAATTTTGCTCTGAAACAATCAATCAAAACGTGAATGTGTTTTGTCTATAAACTTTATTGCATTTTAAAAGATGGCCTGCAAAGGACAAAAATTGGGCTTCTACTACCATTTTGATTCTTAATGACATATAAAGATCCCCTGAAGGGGTTCATCTGTGCTTCTTTGTTACATTATATATCCAAGTTTGCCAGTCCTAAAAGACTAATGACTATCGAACCAGTGAAATGACAACATTCTAAATGTCAAGAATGAAAGCCAAAATTAAGAACAGCCACACTGGGTCAGACCAATGGTCCATCTAGCCCATATCCTGTCTTCTGACAGCAATGAGTGCCAGAAGCTTCAGAGGGAATGAACAGAACATGCAATTTCACCTGAACCATTCCCCGTTGTCCAGTCCCAGCTTCTGACAGCTGGTGGTTTAGGGCCACCCAGAGTATGGGTGTGGGTCCCTGACCTAACAGCCATCAATGGACCTATCCTCCATTAACTTCTCATTCTTTTTTTAACCCAGTTATAATTCGGGAATTCAAAACATGCCGTGGCAATGAGTTCCACAGGCTGACTTGTGCATTGTGTGAAGACGTACTTCCTCATGTTTGTTTTAAACCTGCTGCCTATTAATTTTATCAGGTGACTCCTAGTTCTTGTGTTATGTGAAGGGGTAAAATAACACTTCCCTATTCACTTTCTCCATACCATTCATGATTTTATAGGCCTTTATCATGTCCCCCCCTTAGTTGTCTCTTTTCCAAGCTGAACAGTCCCACTCTTTTTAATCCTTCCATACCCCCTAATAATTTTTGCTGGCCTTTTCTGTACCTTTTCCAATTGTAATATATCTTTTTTGAGGTGTGGCAACCAGAACGGCGTGCAGTATTCAAGGTGTGGGCGTACCATGGATTGATATAGTGACATTATGATATTTTTGTCTTATCTACCTTAATGGTTCCTAATATTCGGTTAGCTTTTTTGACCGCTGCTGCATATTGAGCAGACATTTACAGAAAACTATCCACGATAATGCCCAGATCTCTTTATTGAGTGGTAACAGCTAATTTAGATGCCATCGTTTTGTATGTATAGTTGGGATTCTTTTTTCCAATGTGCATTATTTTGCACTGATCAGCACTGAATATCATCTCCCATTTTGTTCCCCAGCCATCCAGTTTTGTGAGATTCCCTTGGTAACCTTTCACAGTCAACTCTGGATTTAATTATCTTGAGTAATGTTGTATCATCTGGAAATTTTGCCATCTCACTATTCACCCTCTTTTCCATATTATTTACGAATATGTTGATCAGAACAGGTCCCAGTGCAGACTCTTGAGGGACCCTGCTATATACTGCTCACCACTGTGAAAACTGATCATGTATATTCCTACCCTTTGCTTCCTATCTTTTAATAAGTCACTGATCCATGAGAGGACATTCTGGCTTATTCCATGACTGCTTACTTTGCTTAAGAGCCTTTGGTGAGGGACTTTGTCAAAGCTTTCTGAAAGTCCAAGTAGACTATACTCACTGGATTACCCTTGTTCTCATGCTGGTTGACAACCTCAAATAATTCTAATTGATTGGTGAGGCAGAAGCCAAAAGGAAAAATTGAAAGGGAAATGGGTTTTCTTTTTTAGCTTTTTCTACACTGGAATTTTAGCCACTAGTGTAGCTGCACTGGTGTACAGTAACTCCTCACTTAAAAGTCATCCCAGTTAACGTTGTTTCGTTGTTACGTAGTTGATCAATTAGAGAACATGCTCCTTTAAAAGTTGCGCAATGCTCCCTTATAACGTCGTTTGGCAGCCGCCTGCTTTGTTCACTGCTTGCAGGAAGAACAGCCCATTGCAGCTAGCTGGTGGGGGCTTGGAACCAGGGGTGGACCAGCAGCCCCCCTATCAGCTCCCTGTTCCCAGCAGCTGCCCAGCAGGCTATCAATTGGCAGTTCAGCTGTCCCTTCCCACACTGCCATGTGCTGCTCCTGTCCTCTGCCTTGAAGCTGCTCCCTGGAGCCTCCTGCTTGCTGTGCGGGGGGGACGGAGAAGAGGGGGGCTAATGTCAGGGTATCCCCCCCACTTACCCCATCTTCCATAGAGTGATGGGGTGGGGAGGGACACGACAGGGCTCAGGACGGAGGGAGCTTCCTGGCAGCAGCTGCCGCCTCAACTTGCTGATCTACTTAAAAAGGCAGTGTACTTAGAGTGGGGTCAGCGTACTTAAAGGGGCAATGCACATCTCTCACACACAGGGGGTGTGTGTCTCTGTCTGCCATGCTGTCTCCCCTCCCTCGATTCGTGCTGACTTGTAGAGCGTGAGGCTACATTAACAACGAGTTAACCCTTGAGGGCTCAGCCAATTGCTAGTTCATCATTTAGCAGTAAGGCATTCCCTGGGAAATATCCCACCCACTTCACGACCTCAACCAAGCTTCACAATCATCATCGCTGTGTACCAGTATTAAATTGTTTGTTTAAAACTTACTCTGTGTGTGCAGCTCTAAGCCTTCAGCTGACAATTAACCAAGTATTCCTCCACAGCAGACAATGAACTTGTAGAATCAGTGCAACAAGAGATATGCAGCTGTGTATCATTAGTGGCCGACAATGCTGTAGCCATTGTTCAAAAGTGGTCTTGTTAAAAAGTAAGCTAGTCTTTAATACCTTAGCAGTTAAGTTGGGGGCATAATAAAGATCCATGATTTAAAATAAAATTAGCCTGACTAGGTCATACACAAGCCTACAGTCATAAAACCATGCTATAAATATCTAACAAATTTTTTTGTTAGTATATCAATTTTCTAGCTTTTGTAACTATTCTAAATCATATTAAAATTCTGAAAAGTTATAGTTATACTTGTAAATGTATGAAAACGGTGAAGGATTTTGCAAAAACAGAGTGAATGCAAAAAATATTTCTCTCTTTTCCTATATGTAGTTACCATTTTTGGTTTCTAATGGTATTTGAAAGCTTATTTAAAATATTTTGTAAAAATCAGAAACTTACAATATCAAAGAAGACTTGGCAAACATCAATAGTATTCAGCAGCTCACAAACATGGTCCTTACAAAAGAAAAATCCTTTATTTTAGTTTAGAAATCTTAAACAATTATGTCAATATATTTTGCCAAAGAAATAGAACACATTTTGAGTCTATAAAACACAAAACTAGGAAAGCAGCTATTTCATTATACGTGATATACTACTGCAAAAATAGTTTTGATAAGAGACCTATTTGATAGGACACATCAATTACTGCAAAATCAATCCTAATAGTCATCTGAGTTACATTTGCCAGGCCTTACCTTAAATTCCATAACATCAACAAATGTGAAGTAATACAAAGCCAGATTCTTCAGAATCTCTGATTTTTCCTTCTGTAGCTGAGCAAGCTGTTGCTGTAAAAGAAAACAAATGCATGTATGCTGTTCTCACCAGATTATTAAAAAAAACTAGCTACAAAAAAATGACAGCAATAAAATACCTGTGAGGCGCAGATGAACCACTAAGCTTGCTATGCAAGAAAATATGTTTTTTTTCCCTATGACTGAGGTTCTTTTGCATTCGTTAGTGGTTTTTTTTTGGTAGACAGAGTAATACAAAACACTAAAGACTGACCACTTTAATAGCCACTGGCTATCATTAGTTTTAAGATTAAAGCCAAATTAGTACACATTAGTACTGAAGTCATTGTTTAGGTCAGCTAGAGACAAAACTGGGAAACGTTAAGAAAGAAGTGTTAACATATGTGTAATTAGCAAAGGCACAACAGTACATGAGCACAAGTCAGTATGACAAAAATAATGACAGATTACTTGAGGTGGGAGAAAAGGAGGCAGAATTTACAAGTTTTACTACAGAAAAAACAATTTGCTTTTAAATTCTGAACTTACCAAAAAGAATATCCAGGCAAAGCCACGTTAAGCATGCAAAATAAAATGTAGATACAAACATAAAATACAGTAACGGTTCTTTGACCAGTTCCATATAAACACAATACATTAAAACGAAAGCAACAAAAAAACAACAACAAAAATGAAAAAGAAGCAAAACACTAGCATTAGACACTGGTGGATAAATGGAAGAGGCAAATGTGAATACAAAGGCATAAAAGTAATTCACATTGTAACTGATTTTTTTTTTAATTGAGACAATGACAGCTAGTTGTATTTTCACAGAATATTTTTTAAATGATTTTCAGGCTTGTCAAAATTAACTCTAGTAATGATCATAATAACTAAATAACTGTAGCTCACAAATAACAGAAAACTTGTCGTTGGTTACTTAGCAGATGCTCTGTTCACCCATATTACAGCCTCTCATAGCATTTCTGAGTCCAATTACGTTATGACATCAGAATTCCAATCAATCATAGTTTAAGTTGTGACTTGAATTTTAAATACACCAAAGCAATCTTGAGACTCAATATGACAAAAATACTCAAAAAATCCATAACATTTGAAAATAAAGACAGCTTAAATTACCATTTAAGGTAACCCACCATTATATTTTCCTCCTTGGTGTAAACTAATCTTTAAAAGGGAGGGGAAAGATCACTTCAAGATTGGCTAATACATCTTGAACTGATATAGAGAATGAGAACTCAACACCCTCACTACTTTTACTCTTTTTTAGATGAGAATCTTGCGTAGCCAGACTAGGGAAGAGCATCTACTCATTCCACAAAGGTGCACACTACTCCACAGACTCACACGTACACATTGTGTGGTACAGTCCCCCACATATATTTGGCAATTTATTTTTTAACTTTGCTTCACCGAAGATAAGTCTTTTTCTCTGCATTTTAATGTGAGGCACTGGTCGTTAGCCACAAGATTCCCATTACAGCCAGTAGGAATTTATCCATGTTTCCTCCTATCAACTACTTCAAGGCCTAATGCCCCAATCCTGAAACACTTATGCACATACTTAAATTTAAGCTCAAGCAAAAGCTTTAGCCTATAAGGCCTGAGCCTGCAATGTTTGCCCAAGGTGGTTTTTCCATTTCTTTTACATCACCCACTCGAAGATTAGACAAAGAATAGCTACTACAAATAACCAATTTTTTATGTGACTGGCATACTATATGTCTATCTTTTGTCCTTGCTGTTCTTTTCAATTTAATGAGACTGATGTGGGACAGAATCAGTTTCCCAAACACACACCTGAAGAGAAGTGTTCTCCTTCAATCCTCAGCTTGAATTCTCTCCTTATTTCTCATACAAATACTCAAAACTATCGCAGCCTAATGTTTAAAAGGTAGATGAGCACCAGCAACCATCATTCATGCAGTTTCACAAGCTCATATGGACCTCCTCATTTCTCCATTAAAAATATAACCACAAATGCTGATGGCTTAGCTCAGCCATCTTCTCCAAAGAAACAACCCCTTAGGATTTTCAGCACTGCTTTCGTAGGCCACAGTTGTAACAACATGAAAATCCCATATCAAAGTTTGTTGGTTTTATTCCTCCTCCTGACATCACAATTTTTTTAAAATAGCTAACTTGATTTTTAAAAACCTCCCTTTTTAAAAAAGTGTACAAATGAATGAACCAAAAATGGTGTATCAAGATTATTTGTTGTTTCTGTTGTTGCTTTAACTATCGCAGGATACATGTCTGAGTGGATATGCTTGAGAAGTCAACTTCATCTCATTTCAATGACCACAAGCTACATGAATCTTGACTAGGAAAGTTGCAATTCAGAAATAAGTGTACACTATACGTTGCACCAACAATTGCATTCTCCCCTCCTCGGAGGGTGTGGGGGGAAGGGAAGGATAGAGTCAGACAGATTAGAAAACAGATCCAATCATCCAAAATGGCAGATGAAATTCAATGTTGATAAATGCAAAGTAATGCACATTGGAAAACATAATCCCAACTATATGTAGAAAATGATGGGGTCTAAATTAGCTGTTATAACTCAAGAAAGAGGTCTTGGAGTCGTTGTGGATAGTTCTCTGAAAATATCCACTCAATGTGCAGCAGCCGTCAAAAAAGTAAACAGACTGTTGAGAATCATTAAGAAAGATCATAAGACAGAAAATATCATATTCCCTCTATATAAATCCATGAATGCTGTGTGCAGATGTGATCTCAAAAAAGTTATATTGGAATTGGAAAAGGTTCAGAAAAGGGCAACAAAAATGATTAGGGGTATGGAACAGCTGTCATCTGAGGAGAGATGAATAAGACTGGAACTTTTCAGCCTGGAAAAGAGACGACTAAGGGGGAATATGATAGAGGTCTAAAAATCATGACTGGTGTAGAGAAAGTAAATAAGGAAGTGTTATTTACTCCTTCTCATAACACAAGAACAAGGGGTCACCAAATGAAAATAATAGGCAGAAGGTTTTAAACAAACAAAAGGAAGTATTTTTTCCACACAATGCACAGTCAACCAGTGGAACTCCTTGCCAGAGGATGTTGTAAAGGCCAAGACTATAACAGAGTTAAAAAAAAAAAAAAAAAAAACTAGATAAATCCTAGAAGGACAGGTCCATCAATGGCTATTAGCCAGGATGGGCAGGGATGGTGTCCCTAGCCTCTGTTTGCCAGAAGCAGGGAATGGACGACAGGGAATGGATCACTTGATGATTACCTGTTCTATTCACTCCCTTTGGGGCACCTGGCATTGGCCACTGTCGGAAGACAGGATACTGGACTAGATGGACCTTTGGTCTGACCCAGTATGGCCGTTCTTATGTTCTTAAAAAGAACCTGATCTCTCATACTGACCAACTTTGTGAAGCGTTAAAGATAGTTATTTAAAGGAACTTAAGTTGCATATCATAGATCATGTATCGCATTGCATTACCAAAAACAAATACCTAAAGAAAGTCAAATTAAAATATATATTTGATATCAAACTAAATACTTTTCAACCCAGAATTTAATGTACAAGTAGAACACACCTCATCTAATCAAAAAATCGGCACTAAATCCAAAACAGCATAATTTTAATGAGCACATTTTCAATACCAAAGAGAGGGAAGAATATTATAATTAGGCTTAATGGGGATGGCACACAAAATATAACAGCTCTGTTGTAATAACAGTGATTTTATTTTTTATATATAGAGATAGCGAGAGAGAGAGCACGCGAGCAAGCAGGCTTTTGCTGCAATTCCATCAGATCTCAAACTAAGCAGGGTTCGAAGTTACGAAGGTATACTTGCAAGTGGCACTGGTGATTCAGCAATTACTTTTCCCTCTAACTCTACTGAACCAATATCCCAACACTGTGTAAAGAAGATCAGATTAAGTACAGCTGGAGGTGCTATGGGAATGAGACAAACTATGGTCCTGGGAACCTCCATAGTTATTGGAAATCCCATAGTGCTTTTTTGCATAAGAAGAGAAGCAGGGGGCTATTACATTCAGCATACGTAATTCCTTCTTCAGAACAGCTCTAAATTGTCATGGAAGTATTTTCATTCCAGCATTGGTTTCATTTCAGCAGCAAATAAAGATGACTAATATGCCCTGGGACCCTTTGGGATGCTCTAGGCTATACTTAAAGCAGGATATTAAAAAGCACAAGATGCCAAGAAATATGTACTCTGAATCACTTAGAATACAATGGTGATAACTTTAATTTTCAAAACAGAAGTTTGAAAACAGCTAAAAAACACAGCTGATATTATGCAGCGTCTTAGTCATTTACTTGGGTTTTCAGCACTCAGGAATGTGGGTGTAGTTCTTTCCACACCCGTGCAACAAAGTTTTTCCACTACTAATTTCTAAGCAGCTGCTGAAGAGCAATATTTAATGCCATCTTCGGTGTCAGTTTTGTACTTTGCAAATGTAGTTGATTTGCACTCATGCTCATTTAGAAAGCTTTGAATATTTCTGCTTTCCAATAAATAGTATAGTCGTATACAGTTTGGAGAGCAGAAACAGAATAAGTTCAAAACTTCAGAAAGAACAATTTCAACTACAGATAATCATAATGGCTTCTCGACTGAAACACTACAAAACATTATATTTCAAAATATTTTAAAATAGTTCAAAATATATAAACCCGGAGAGAAAGTATTCTTGAGGAACAGATAGCATGTGAAGTAATAGACTATACTAGGGTTCAATAGTAAGAAGAAAAATGCAAGGATTTTAGTACAGAAGTTTTAACATAAAAAAATCAAGAAAAAGTCACCTGCATCTGTTACCTAAAGTCTTCATCTGATCTACAATCATGTTGGAGGAAGAGCTTTGAAGTAGTTAGCCACTGGCACTGATTTCAATGCTATTAAAGTAAGGTCAATGCTGAAAGTTTTTGGGAACTGCACCCTTTATTTTTTAGTAGCCATTCAGGTTTTGATTGTCCACTTAGAAGTCTGATGGAACATTTGTGCTCCTTGATTATGGAACTTTGTTCTACACTAGGAACTTCTTTTCGTGACAGCGTGATTCATCTTCATATGCTAAATGACTAGCTAGTCATAGGAAAACATTTTCCTGACCTCTCTTTTTCTCCCTCTCACTTCAAGCAAGTAACTAACCCAGGATACAAAAATTGCACTCTTCCTCTCCAAAATACTTTGTTAGGGCACTAGATCAGCTGGACTGCTCCTACTAAGTCTCCGTGGTCAAATTAATAGATTTAAAACCCAGAAGGGATCATTATGATTATCTACTCTGACCTCCTGCATAATAGGCCACAGAACCTCTCCCAGGAATTTCTGCAGGAAGGCCATAACTTCTGTTTATTATCTGCATTTCTGCAGCACCCAGAAACCCTAGTCACAGACCAGGTCCCAAACGTGCTAGATGCTGTACAAAAACAGAAGAGACTGTTCTTGCCCCAAAGAACTTACAATCTGAGTATAAGACAAAAGACAACAGACTCATACAGACAGAAAGACAAGAGTACAAGGAACTAATCAGACAACATTTGTCAGCATGACAGACAATGGTCTAAACACTCCAACAATTGAACCATTTTCCAATTTTTTAGTGGCATCATGGTAAAGGAGACTTTTAAGGAAAAATTTCAAAGATGACAATAAGGTAACTTAGTGGATGTTTACAGGGAGCTCCAAGCCTGGGGGAAAAGCATTAAGGTAACTTGTCTGAAGATTTAACAAGCTGGCAATGAAGGCTGACATCATGAACCAATTTGAGGCAGGAGCCAATATTCTGATAGTGAACCAGAAATGACTGGTAAAGTTCGCCATGAAAGCCCAGGAAGGGCCTTGAAAATGAATAAAAGCAGCTTATGTTTGGTGTGAAAGAGAAGGGGAAGCCAGTGAAGGGATGCAAAGAACAGGGTGACTAGGTCAAAGCACCAGGAAGGCATTTCTTAGAAAGACCAGTCTTGATTCAAAGACTTCAAGTGAAGTCCTGAGTAATTTGCTCCAATGTTTATTTACCCTCATGTTAAAAGTTTGCGCCTTTTTCTAGTTTGAATGTGTCTAGCTTTAGCTCCCAACTATTGGAACCTGCTATGCCTCTTTCTGCTAGAATAAGCAGCCATCTACTATCAGAAATCCTTCCCACGTAGGTGTGACAGATATGACCAACACAGGCATATATTTAAGACTATTGCATTAACTTTATAAATGTTATCTGCACCTTTGTGAGTCAGACTGAATTGCAACTCCATGGGGGAGGTTTGCTGAACTATAATCAGTGGGAGGCAATTACTGCAAACCCTGGGACCAGTATAAAACTCTATTGAGGTACCACCGTTTGGAGATCTGTGCATGTATTAAGTAAGACCAAGCCTGAGGGGAGCAAGAAAGGCTTTTGGTATAAAGGGCTAGCCTAAACTGACTGCGTAGGCTTTTGATCAGAAAACTGACATGAACCTTTAACCAAGAGCGTACACTCTGCTGAAGGGTTTGAAGGACTTTGACACCTACCAGATCCCCAACATGGAAGATGGGTGACCTCTTGTAAGTTTAATGTGTGTTTTGACTTTGTAATGCTTTGGTCCTTAAATAAATTTGCTCTGTTTTTTGAAAGCTGTTGGTAAGCCACTATCATTGTCCTTGGAGAAACAGTGAAAATGCAGGTGCTGAGCTAGGTCAGACCTGTTGGGAAACACAGTGCATGGCAAGAGACGGAGCAGGCTAAATCCCCAGTCTGGAGGGAGAGAGTCATGGGACTTTGTTCATACAGGCACTGGCTTGATACTTGAGACCTAAAGGGGGCAACACTTGAGGAGACCACCGTGGAGTCAAAGGTGCAGTTACCCCAAAACTGTGACTGTAGGACTTAGACACCACAATTCAAGTTACCTCTTAACCTTTGCAATCTTTTTAGTTTATCCAAGAGCTTTCTTAAGGCTCTCACTTAAGTAAAAAATATAAAAGACATTTAATTAAGTAAAGGACATACAGGAAGTACGCAGAAGATATTTTCAGTGGAAGGCCCCATAGCTCCTAAGTTCTCCCCAGTTGATGCAAAACTTCTATTCAACCAAACCTGTTTAGGAACTGTCAAATTAGTTGGGGTAAGGTGGTATGCTAGAAAGTCTTATTGGGTTTTAGTGAGCAGGTAATTCAGAGACTATGCCATTAAAGACAATTGAAAGGCAGACAAACTTGAGTTGCAACCTTCTTATTCTATCCTTGCCTTCAATATAGCACACAGTGAGGAATTTATAAAGCAATGATTGCAGCATTTCACCTTGGATCCACTAACCTAGAAAGATTTTAACTCTCATATCCACTTGATGCTGCAAGTGAAGAAAGAGCGACAACTAAAGGATGAATTAAAAGAAGTAATAACATTGAAGTGAGGTGACTGGCTGAACATGAAAAATGCCAAGGAAAAGAGTGTTTCCACTTACTGCTATTAATTCTATGTCTAAAAAGAAAGGCATAGAATATTGTGTCCAAATAGCTGAAGATGCCAGAGACACATACAAAGAAGAGAAAGATGATCTTTTTCATTGTATAAGAAAACGCCAAAAGGTGAGTACGGGTTCCTATATTTCAAGCATTTCAAAGTGAAGATCTAGATGTCTATACCTAAAGCACGTTTCTAAAGGAGGCTGTGTCACAGTTTACTGCATCAAGATGGTGGGGGAAAAACTGAATTCAGAATCATGAGTTTTAAGACTCCATACTGCTGTCCATCCAGTTCAGCATCAATTGAGTATTTTTAGTACACTTCAACTGACTTGGTAAAAACTTTTACATACATTATGGTAGGTACTAAAATGAAAAGTTGGTAAGTGATTAATATCTAAGGGCAGACAGAAAAAGTGGTAGGCCTTACTAGTTACTGGACGGAGACTATCAAATTCTTAAATTTTACTGAGAATTATGCTATTTATTTTGAAATTAAGGGTGAAGAATAAACAGTTAATCAAATTATATGATTCACGATTCATATTGTATTTGTTTAATGAAATTTGTGGGTTTTTCAATTTCTCATTTTGTCTTTAATCTGAATTATAGGAATGGGTGGGTGAGGTTCTGTGGCCTACAATGCGCAAGAGGTCAGACTAGATGATCATGACTGTCTATTCTGGCCTTATAGTCTAGGAGTCTAAAAGTGTTTTTTTTCTCAGATTGTGAAAACAAAACCGCCAACATGAACTGAATGCTCATGATTTTCTGACTACACATAAACCTGCTCAACTGGCAATTTCATCTGCTGACAGACAATAGCTGTATCAAATTCAAAGGTCTGGATGCATTGCACTGAACAGTGGTAATTGCTGTGCTTGAAACTGGAAAAATTCAAGTCTCTATGAAAAGCTGGTAGGAACTCTTCTTACATATGTTAAGATCACTTAACTGTTGCCACTCTAGTAATGCTCAATAGTATTTTACTTAATGATGCTTCTGTGCCAGTGAACTCCTTGTCCCTTGCGGGTTCTTTGAACATCTGCTTCCTTAGCAGAGAACCTCGTCAGTGTGCTCTGCTACTGTAATGTCCACTGGCCCTTGAGTTGGGAGGAGGAAGAGGAAGGAGGGAAATCTGGCCTCTTCCTGCTTCCCACTGAGTCAGACATTCTTAAATTTTGAAGAGGTTTCATTTGTGAACAAAAAATAGTTCCTTCAAAATAAGGGATGCATTGCATCCATCATGGAGACTTGATTTTGGCCTCCTTAGGTCCGTGTCTTTGTGGTAAAAACCTCTTTTCCGCAACTCTGAAGTTTCTGTATCACACAGATGCTAAAATATCAATTAAAAACTCACTTCATACCCTCCAAAATTAATTTTAGGTAGGTAACTGCCTGGTGTTCTGACCATAGAGGCAGAACTTCTGAAGATGAGAAAAAGTGCAAACTACTGCGAGAGCAACATTTAAATGTCTTTAAGCTCTAGAATACAGATTCATCTTTAGAAGACATGAGGAGGGTATATTGTAAATAATGTAATTTTCTTTCAGGGATAATGAGAAAAGGATGCAGAATTTATTTTCTCCATATACAGCCAGGATGATACAATGACCTCACCCTAAAATCATTAGAGATTGTCACAAAATGGAAAGTCAACAAGCTCAGGTTTTTTTACAAAACTTGCTTGTTAAAATATTTCAACTAGCTCTAATCTACATATCTGATCTTCAGAGAACCAACTTCTTGAGTGTGTAACACTATCTAAAATCTAATTCAAATGTACCCAGGTATGACAATACACAGAGGCTATTTGCAAGAGTGTTTTAACTGAAGTTCATTTCTTGAGCTGTAATAAAACGTTGAGAATGATAGAGGTTTCACTGGACCTGGTTTAAGAAAAGTGTAGGTATATTTTTACTTTTTACATAAGTCTAAGACAGATGTTTTCATATATGTTACTGAAAGACAAAAATTCAATACATGAAGATAAGCAATCTTAAGAATGGTAAATAATGCAAACATGTTCAAGAATACAAAAGAATGCATTGCTGTGCTTAAATAAAAGTTTTCTTATTTAAAAAGAAAATGCACTTTTATAGTTTTTGTTGGCTTTGCTGGAGATACTACTTGGGACCACTAGGCGCTACTGTTAGCACAAACAATACAAAATAAGAACTAGATGCAGCCTAAGGCTGCCAAAATGGAAACTGCAGAAACAGAAGATTGCTCAAAGTGAGCCTAAATAATTGTCTTGAAAATGGGAGTTCTCATGCAACCCCATTACCTACCTCCCTTTCCACTTTTGGAAAGAAAAATAATCATGTAAAGAAATCTTCCCTTTGACTTTACAATTCTAAACAGTAACAGAGCAACCAATGTGTGTAGACCTTTCTGCTCCTAACAGAAATCACAGCAATCATATACAAGTCTCTCTAAAAGATTACAAGCTACATTCAGCAATGCTGGTAGAGTAATCTAAAATATACTTCCTTGTATCAGCAAGCTCGCTGTATGTAAAGCTGGAGGGGGAAGAACCCTTCCTTTGGAAGAAAACTGGGGTTCCTAATATTGCACTCAATAGGAATTTCTACTGTGTATGTCGAAGCATCTTTAATTCACACAGGGACTCCCCATACACATTCTACTAGCATGAGTATCTGTGCAGAGCAACTAAATTGTCATAACTCCCATCTATCTTAGTTGTCTCCATTATGCTGGCCAGTCCTCTCATATAAGTAAGGCTCGATTTAGTCACGGGTACTTTTAGTAAAAGTCATGGACAGGTCACGGGCAATAAACAAAAATTCACGGCCCGTGACCTGTCCATGATTTTTACTAAACGTACCCGTGACTAAATCGGAGGTGGGAGGGGGGAGATGGGGTGTGTCACCCGGGGACCGCTGCTGGGGGCTGCCAACAGTGGCTGCTCTGGCCGCACTGGCGGCCGCTGCTTGGGCAGTCCCCGGGCCGGCCGCACTAGTTAAAGAGACTAGTTAAAGCAGGGATGGCAAGTCTGTTGCAATAAAAAATAAACCTAGAAATACAGATTGATATATTCTTGTCTTTCCCTGCTTAGACAAACATAAATGCGTTGTCACACTAGTTGGACCAACAGTCCATCTAGATGGGTAATCTGTCTCCAATAGTCGTCAGCAACAAGTCCTTTAGAAGAATGTGTAAAATCCCTACAAAGCAGAGTTATGCATCAAATGCAAAAGTTTTTTTAAGCAGATTGCATAGTTAGAGTCATTTGGGTTACTTACATTGTTGTTGCGTGTTTCTACAGCTGGAAACTTTCTGACTATGAATTTGACAGCAGATTCCAGGTTTTTGTCGATAAGATATGATGGTTTTGCTTTGGGGTCCCCACATGCCTACAAAAAAAAAAAAAAAAAAAAAAAAGGAAGTGAACTAAAAATACATTCATTCATCTTGCTAAAAATTAAGTAATTGTAGAAAGTCTGCAGTCAGAAACTAGAAAGACTTATTGGGTTTTAGTGAGCAGGTGATAAAATGAGTAGGCAAAGTGCAGGGATTGTCACAGCTGGAATATGCAATGGGAGACAGTACAGAGATGCTCTTCTACTGAAAAAAATGCATGGAAGTTTCAAAGCAGTTAGTGCAGAACAGCAGTGAGGGGGAAAGCTCAATCCTAAAAGAAGAAAAAGATATTTTACTTCTATTCATGGTTTGAGGTAGGGTTGTATTCATCTGAAGCTAATAAACTGTTGGAAAATCCAATCATAACATCATCCGTAGAGGAGAATGCTGGGCATATTAAATGATTAGTGTATCCTATGTGAAGAAAAATAGGAAACAACCTGTATTTAAGATTTTCTCCTTCATTGTATTCTGGAAGACAGTTCTCCCTCCTGCAATTAAGCTACCAATATTTGCCTCATCTAAAGAAAAGGACTATTTCCAATAGTTAGGAGCATGTTAAATCTACTCTGATTGTAAATTAAATTTTAATTGTTCCCCGACCCTAAGCAAAATTACAGTACTGCTGTCGGCTGTACATTAAAAACAGCACTTCAAGCAATTATACAAAATATGATATAATACATGGTTCTTAAGTGAAAATGTTAACTCTGAAGTAACTGATTTGGCCACATCAGCAGTACAGAGTTCTCTGGGCAACCAACTAATCAACCATCTTTATCAGATGATGGTGATCCTTGCAAACCTAAGTGAATGTTTCTTTAGAAACTTACTATTATAAACTTCAGTGACAAACTGGATAGAGACCACTGAGCAATGCTGTACTGTTTAAGTGTGTGAGAAGTGTAATTAAAGGAGTGTTATCTACAAGACAAAATATTGTGCTCAAACTGTACTTCCATTCAAATATTTACAGTTTCATATTCCCCATAGGGATTTATATAACATCTGTGTCTCATGCAAACTAAATCACATGCTATGTGCTTCTACACAGGATAGTGACCTAGGATGATAAGCTCATTTTAATACTTTTCTATATTGATTTCTATGGCTATCGTGGATTATAGAGACAGAAGTCATGGAGCATGAGACTGATCTGAAAGCGGGCAAGCGGGCAGAGGGAAGGTGAAAAGCTTTGCAAACCTTCCAAACTTGTCCTTGCTGGGAAAGCATTGTAACAAAGAGAAAAAAATTACACATAAACAAAATATTCTCAAACTCTGGCATCATTACTTTTAAATGAATTAATGCACTTATCTATATTCAACAAATTAAGGTTATAGCTATATTTAACATACTTTCTACTGGACTGCCATTCTAAATACACACAAACTATTACATTTAGTTATTACAATTCGATTACTGTACAACAATGGTCTGAGTGCAATACATGTTGCATCACGTCAGTTCCCCTCATATTCTTTCCAAACCAAGTTTGGGGAGCGAGTGGGGTTAACAAGAGACAGCACATGCAACAGGAGAAAGACTGTCAGTGAATTTTACATACCTGAAAAAGAAATGGTAGCCAAGAATAAAAAAAAAAGTCATTATAGTAGAATTCTAAAACTCCTGTTCATATTACATAGACTTTCTGGAAAACCACAGACTATGCAAATATATCTACACCTGAGCACCAAAGCTGCTAGTTGTCCTGTGGAGAACAAATACAATACTAATCTTTCTTGAACTGTCACCTCTAACTCCCTACAATACTTCAAAAAGTAGTTACAATAAAACTAAAAAATTGAATGCCCATATTTTTAATTAGGAACAATAATTTTTGCTTCAATAGTCTCAGAAGCAAGCACTACAAGTTGAAATTTATTTAAGCATATAGAGAATCAGTCCATACTGTACACATCCTTTAGTTTTAAAGTTATTTTTCCATTTTCAAAAAAGTGAAAGCTATTGCATTATTGTATGCAAGAGAGTCAAGAAAGTAAAAAATTCAAGCTTTCAAATTTAGGATTCAAAACCTTTGAGGTTGTCATGGGTTCATCTGCATTTCTATGTAAAACCATCTCAGTTTAATTTATGAGTTCTACTTATAATCATTTCACATTCATATTCTTTCCTCTCTGAAGAGAGGGCCAGAGTCTAAGAGCCTTTTCTTCAGCTAGTGACTGAGATCTCCAAACCAAAATTATAAAATACACAATACTAATGTCAATTTTAATTTTGATAGATTCAGAAAGAAAAAATGTGTAGTCCTTTTACTCAGTGACGTAACCTGAAAGTAACCTTAAAATTTCTCCCTATGTATACACTGCAGCTTAATCACATAATTTAGGGCCTGAACCAAAGCCCACCTAAAGTCAATGTCAAAACTCCCACTTACACCAATGGGCTTTGGATCGTACCATTAGCCTTTAAAAAATTGTTGTTGGAACCTTGAGGCAGAGAAGGGTAAATAACATTTGAATTGTAAGCTTTTTTTGGAAACATTTAGTTTAGAATTGTCAATATTAAATCTTGGTTAGATACTCAAAAAAATTTTCAAATCTGAATGATTCCTTTGAAGACTAAACAGTTTTTTTAAAGGGCTTCTATTTCAAAGTTTTCCACATTTTCTTTCAAGAAGCTTGCCTTCACTTTCTGAATAGAGGTACATGGGGTGCACTGGTGAGGATGAGAGACACAATCATGTTCAGAAGAGGGTAGAACATAACAGCTTTGAGAGCATTTCAACTACACCACGTGCTTGCTGAACACTTCAATGGGTAACAAGATATTTTACTCCCTAGCTACCTTTTCCAATATTCCAGGGATCCGCCTGAATGTCCACCTAAGAGCCCCAGCAGTTGATTTGGAGTTAGGAGACTGGCTGATGTGACTACTCCTTAGGCAGCTGGCATAGCAGCCTAACAGCAGGTGCATCAACACTTAGCTGGCTTAGGGCCCATCTAGTGTCTGTACCAGCAGCACTTCCTCAGAAGCCTCCCGGAAGGAAAGGGGAAGCATCAGGGAAGATTTCTAGGCCAGCTGGTGGGGAAGCAGCTCTTAATTTGGGTGGAAAGCAAGAGTAACAGCAGATGCATTGGCCAGAGATATTGGCTAAGAAGGGATCAATACCAGCCAACAGTTCAGCCTAGACATCCTCTACAGATCAGTGAAGTTAGCATGTATATAAACTCCACTGATACTGCAGCACACACAAAAGTTGTGGGGACTGTGTATCGAGTCAGAAGATGCACTAGCTTCTTTACTATTGCCTCCTTCCTCAGAGTTAGGGCTTTCAGGAAGCTTATAGGGAGAGCTGCCTTGAACTGCCCCACATGAACAATAGGGCATTCCCAGGTTCATCAGCCTCCCTGAGATGGAGTCCTTGGATGAGGTAGCATGGTGAATATCCTATTACTCCCAGCACTGTTCCAGCAAGCAGTAATGTAAGATGTAAAGCTATCTAAGGGCAGGTCCACACTGGGGTGGGGGATCGATCTAGGAAACGCAACTTCAGCTACGAGAATAGCGTAGCTGAAGTCGACGTTTCCTAGATCGAACTAAATTTACTTACTTTGGGTCCACGCGGCGCAGGCAGGCTCCCCCGTCGACAGCGCTTCCTCCTCTCGGCGAGTAGGAGTTCCGCAGTCGACGGGGGAGCGCTTCTGGGATCGATCTATCGCGTCCAGATGAGACGCGATAAATCGATCCCAGAAGATCGATCTCTACCCGCCGAATTGGGCGGGTAGTGTGGACCTACCCTAAGTTACTCTGGGCCTGTTCTACATTTCACAGGTTCTTGCTTCAAAGTCCTCACCACTAAGGAATCCCCAAAGACCTGGTTTCAATCAGGAGGAACAGGAAACAAATTTAGTTTCTGGAAAGAAAATAGAGATACAAAACTTAAATTAAAAAAAAATTGTACTAGAAGAGTGTTGGACTACACAGATTTAGCGAGCGATTTTTGGAGAGTAGACATTTTAGAAGATCGTATGAAAGCAGGCAAAAGATATGGAATCTTTAAGTGGGCTTCCACACTGCATCTAGATTGATGGTGTCATGTGTGTCACTTTAATCTAAATACTATCCACTAGCACCAAGTTCACTACTATCAGTTTTAATTTAAACACTACTTTCACATATACTATTTCTTACTCTTGTAGTGAGAAAAACAGGTACCATTTTCTTCTAATATGAGACAGGTTCAAGTCAGTAAGCTTTCATACTGAAAACTGAGTTCTATGCGAAGCATTACAGGAGACCTCAACCTTCAGGGAAAGAGGCCTGAAAACACAAAACTTCTGACTACTTTTCCCAAATCATCATAAAACTGAAATTTCCTCATGATTAGAGCACCGATTCAACATTCCAGAACTTATGTTTACCCATCTGTTTAGGTGACCAGTACTGTCACTGATAAGATCTGCGAGATGAATACAGAGATACAGACACCCAATTAAGCCAAGTTTTGTTTAACAATACATCCAGAAGATATAAAAAGTAACCAATACTGTAATATCTCGGATTCATATATTTCTAAAACTGAAATTTTTATTTAGACCGAATCAAAGACTAATGTTCACCCGTTCAAGGAAATGCAACACCAGACTAAAGGAGTATGTCAATGCTTAAAGCCTCAGGATCCTTCTTCATTTATCATATACTTTTCCTTCCTTTCTTCCATGCACCATGGTCATTGCTCAGTAACTGATCTACTAATCCTGCTTTCATTCAGAAATGGTTTTCACAGGATGACACAACGACCACCACTCTTCCACTGGGTGAAAGCAAAGTCTCGGCACAGTTCCTAGACCACTGTTGGCAGATGGAGCAAGGAACCAAGCTTGGTTACCAGGCCAGCTACTGCTGCACCAACATATCTTTCATCCATTTGTGTGACACCACATGCAACTTCATATCTGTACCCTTCCCACACTAGACCTCTTGTCACACTCCCGGAATTGTCAAAGGACTGCACCTATGCAGCTCATGCCCAGAACATTCACTCCACGACCCAGGGAAAAAAGAGTGAAACTGAGCAGTCCTATGCTAGTGTCCCCTGCTGGTGCTACTAGTATAATATTATCTGGATGGGGTAGTAAAAAGAGAAAAGACAGGGATGATGAAAGCAGCACTCAGAATAAAAGTCCAAGTAAATAGTGGATATTGTTTGTTGGCTAATACAAGTGCAGTGTTAAGAACCAAACTTAACCCCTCTTTTCCCCACTGCAGCAACCAGGGACACTTTGGTGCAGTGTATGCCCAGTCTGAGGACAATTTGCCTCACTTTGCACTCTAGCATTCACCCTAGGTGAACTAAAAAAGCAACATTAATAGATTTCAGTAGGAATAAGGGTTAGTCTGCTTAACAGTAACCACAACACCACACAGCCATCTTTTCTCCCCCTAACTCCTCAAAAGGGGGAAACCAAAAGCAAGAGAAGAAAGGTTATGAGATAGATAAAAACAACTGGAGTTAAAAAGTGAAAAAAAGTCAATACCAATTTTAGATACCAGTCAAATAAAAGTTGGATGTAAAATTTTTCAATCACCCATTTGACTGGGTGGTGTATGGTGCTGAGAGTAGAGTCCAATAAAAATTAAACATTTTGCTATTAAATCAAAAGCACTTGATCTTTTTAAAGATTCAGTATCTTTAGATGCTCTTCAGGCTTGATACCTGGCTCGATGCAGATGCCCCATTCTTAACTAAGTAGGTTGATGTAATTATGTATTTTTATTTCTGATCTATGGCCACAGAATGCAATGGTGACTTTCCAGCACTTCCAAAAAATCAAATCAAGACCTTAAAAAAATATTACGACTAAAGCAGCATTCCTGGAATACACAATTCAGAAGCTATGAGCTTCCAGTTGCTTCAGAGCTGGAATACTATGCTCAAGGAATCTTCTGCAAGTCCTGTCCAAATTCTCTTCTATGCGACCTGACAGATGTAACATAACTCTGCTGGGAAAGATGATGCAACACAAGCATCAAGGCTAATACATGGAATTGCTATTTTAGAAATAAAGTCTCATTAAAATAATAGAGACATTAGATTCCTATCAAGTTACAGAGCATTTGTTTCCTCAGCAATCTATAGTAGGATGGTAGCTTGCCACAGTTTGTGTCCTCACCTTAAGATGAAGATTTTTCCCCATGATGAAATAACATCACAAACAAATCTGGAACAGAGTCAAAAAGTATATCAAAGAACCATAGGATTTCAGTTGCTAGGTTTTCATTCCTAGTTAATGTGTGCTTATGAAAGTAAAAGCAGATAATTTTAGTTTGATGTCAGATAGTCTGACCAAGTGCTATATAGGCACAAATTGTCAAATGGAGTTTGTTTTGGTGAATAAAGAGAAACCATCAAGTCAAGACTTTTAAAAATGTGTTTCCTTATTTGTTAAGAAAAGCTTAGACAGTTTTGAAGAACTTACAGTAATAAAAAGGAATCAAGTAACAGGGAATAAAGTATCTCAGTCTGGATAAGGAAAACAAACTAGGCAATTTCACTTTCTAGTTCACATCCACTAGGACAATACTGCACTATTTGGGTAGCAACACTGCAAGGAAATGTCTGATCGAACTCTTAAGTTGTGGAAACTGCTATATTTTAAGAAAGTAGTACTTTCTAGAGGGGGAAATAAAATCGAATGTGACTGATTTTGAAGCACAATACTCCAATATTTGGAGAAAGCTATATCCAGGGGGAGAGGCTCTTTTGTCTGGTATAATTACACCCTTACAAGAAGAGTTAATTTGGTTACAGCAAAACACAAAACCTAAACGTATTTTACTCTATTGAAAAGATCAGCCAAATTACTGTGTGTGGCCATACAGGTCACACAATCAGGTCATAATCAGACAGGATCAAAGGAGCTCACATATAAAAGACCCTATCAGTCTTTAAGACATGGCAACATGGTCTAGTGCAGACGTGGGCAAACTACGACCTGTGGGCGACATCCGGCCCGTGGGACCGTCCTGCCTGGCCCTTGAGCTCCCATCCGGGGATGCTCGCCCCCGGCCCCTCCCCTGCTGTCCTCCCTCCCCAACAGCCTCAGCGCGACGCGACTGCACTGCAGGGGCAGGGGAGAGCAGGAAGGGAGGCTCACCTGCAGCCTCAGGGGAGCAGGCGGGCAGTGCGGGTGGCGGGAGTGCGGGCGGAGGACTCAGGAGGAACACCGGGCAGCCACGCAGCTGGCCGGAGAGAAGCAGCGGTTTCCCCTTCAAAGCGCCGCTTCTCTCCGGCTGCCCCTGCTCCTCCTGAGTCCTCCGTACATGTTCGCAGGGCCGCATTCTGAAAGGGGCTTGGATGGAGGTGCAGTTCTAGGGGGGCTATAAGGGGGTGGGGGTGTGGATAGGGGTCAGGGCAATCAGGGAGCAGGGGGGTTGGATGGGGGTAGGGTTCCAAGGGGGCGGTTAGGGGCAGGGGGTCCCAGGAGAGGGTGGTCAGGGGACAAGGAGTAGGGGGGGTTGGATGGGTCGGAGGTTCTGAGGGGGGCAGTCAGGGGGCGGGAAGTGGGACGGGGCGGATAGGGTTAGGGGAGGCACAGTCTTCCCTACCCGGCCCTCCACACGGTTTTGGAACCTTGATGTGGCCCTCAAGCCAAAAAATTTGCTCACTCCTGGTCCAGTGGATCAAGTATTGAATTGGAATCAGGAGACCTAGAGTCTATTACTGTTTTATCCTGCTGTCCTGAAGACATGTCAAGTCTCACTCACTGGGTGTGTGAGACTCACTCATTAGCATGCTCTCTCTCACACACACCTTCTTAAGATTATCTCACTCATTTTGAGTAAAGATATAAAATATTTTTACTCAGGTGCTGAAAGAGACACCACCACATCTGGGGCCTCAGGCATGGGGCTTAGAACTTGGAAAGCAACTTGTGTACTGTGGTAAGCATGGAGACTACCAGCCTGTGTTCTATGTGTGCGCAAGAGGAGACAGGAGGCTACAAAGGGGTTGTGTGTGTGTGTGTGTGTGTGTGTGTGTGTGTGTGTGTGTGTGTGTGTGTGTGTGTGAGTGAGTGAGTGAATACCTGACGGTCAAAAAAATACGAGTTCACCCACAAAACAAGCAGGACTTGATCGAAAGTTTGCAGGTTCTGCAAAATATAGTTCAAAATTTAAATCACAGTGGACAAATTCATGGCCATTGTCCCGGGAGCAGGTGAGACTCAGACTTTTTTTTTTTTTTTTTTAACGTACTACTTTTTTAAATTGTGCTTTTCTCAAATTCCCATTTCTGTCCAGGGTTGCCAGGCCTGTCTTAATTTTATCCGACTCAAATGCACGAGAAGAGAGTGTTCAGTCTTGTTCTAAAGAGTAAGACACCATTCAGACCAAACCTCTGACTAGATGTGACACGGTCCTCTATTATCCAAGTGAAACTGGCAAATCCTAAGCCATGTTTCAAGTGTGAGCCACCAAAAGTAGTTATATAAACCACAAAGGGGGCCACATCGCAGTATAAAAGGCATATGAATAAAATGTGAAAGGTAATTAGATATTAAAAGAAATGTGGACCCTGAATCCTTTATCTACGGTTTCTTAGTTTCAAATTAAATAAATTCAATTTAATTATTTTTACAGTCATTTAATGTATTATTGTATTTCATTTTAATTATTTAATTTAATTAATTTATTTTGCATTTATTTTGGAATCTGATTATTTAAGTTTTGCTGTAAATGTAATATGAGCAATCATATACAAACCAAATATTTGTACTGTAGAGTGTTTTTCAAATGGATGATCATTATGACAAGGCAATAGGCAAAATAAACATATTGTTGTATTGGTAAAAGAGTTTTCTTTTATATATAAAGAGTTTATTTTTGAGTATTTCTCTTGTTCTGTCCACTGACTCTGTGCCTAAACCAAGGGTTATTAACTCTGGTCCTCAGGAATCTCCAACCATCCAGGTTTTTGTTCCAATCAACAAATAATTGTTTTTATGAAAATCCACTGGTTTGCATTGCTTATAGAATTTTCACATGCCCTAGTGGTCCCCAAACTTTTAACCTCGCGCCCCCCTTTCCACACACCCCTTCCCGAGACGAGGCTGGGAGCAGGGCCATGGCTCCAGGAGGGAGGGGGACGCGGACAAGGGTAAGGGGCCCGACGCTGGAGACACAGCTAGGGGGTGGGGCTGGGGCCTTGGGCCAACAGCCAGGGCCCTGGGTGCGGGGCCAGGGCCAGGAATGGAGCTGGGTGGCGCTCCCTCCCCACCCCCAATGGGGGCTGACCTAGGCCCCAGCTACATCCCCCCAATGTTCCTCCACACCACCCCCCAGAGGGGCGCACTGCACAGTCTGCCCTAGACTTTAATACAAATTAGGACATTTAAGTGTTTCATATGCAATATTAAGCAGCGTACATATTAAACAAACTATTAAATAGCTGGTTGGATTGAAAACCTAGACTATTGGATGTCGCCAATGACCAAAGATGAGAGTCCATGACTTAAGCAATCATTTAACACACTACCTGGAAAGTCTCACCCTTTGGCCTTGAATCTCACTCTTTGGAGCTGTAAATCTCACTCTTAATAACAGCCAACCCTTGGCATCTCTGGATCTGCTGCGTGATCCTGAGCAGGCCACTCGACCTCTCTGAATCTGTCACCCCCTCTTCCCCTGCCTTGCTAATTTAGATTGTAAATGTAAGCGTCTCAGGGCACAGCCCAACTCTTAATATGTTTGTTCAGTCTCTAGCACAGACTCTAAAACTAGGTTGGAGCCTCTAGGGGATACCCTAACAAATAATATTTTACAATTAAAAACACTGAGTTTTGAAATATTCCAGTGCAATTTGAGAAAATGCATAACTATGAACAAGGAGATAAATGCATAGAGGCTACATCAGAACAAAGGCATAGCAAATTTATATTATGTTGTTTCTACAAGTTAGAAATACTTGTTTTGCCCTACTACCCCCTTCTCCTCCTTTCGGCTACCTTAGTCCAGCCCATTCCCCTTGCTCCAAAAGATGTAGAAGGGAAACACCCCCAAAACAGAACCTTTGTATTAGTAATGAAGGTGCAAATTTCAGCTGGCCAGAGGACAGTTGTAAATTACATCAGTATACACTCATGTTCATTATACTTCTAGTCTCCAACAGAACCTACACATCTGTGAATGTTCCTGAACTAAAGTGCTTAGAAGCACAGCACGTTCTCGCTCCTACATAAACCACCAAAAACATTCTTACTTTTTTTTTTTAATGCAATTTTAAAGGAAAATATTGTTATTGAACGTAACTACACTGAGCCCCAAAAAACTAAAATTATCTTTTGATCAGATAAGTAATTATCTCATCTATATAAAGAAATCACAACAATGCATGGAGTAATTTGCACTCCGAAATAATGAACTATACATACGTTATTGTATTTTTAGCGACAACAGAATACTTGCCAGCCACTTAGGCTGCCTTTATTTAAAAGAAAGCTTCAGTTGCTAGAGAAATCACTCATGTAAGATAAACAGGAACTAAGCCCTATGTTTAAAATTATGTAAAAATGGCATAAAATGACAGAAATGGTTAAAATGTGAAAGTAAAGAATTGGACTGACACAGTATCACTCTGCACTTAGGATCTGTAGCCTGTGTCAGAACCAGTAGATTAACAACATGTTGATTTAACCCAGGGATCGGCAACTTTTGGCACGCAGCCCGCCAGGGTAAGCCCCTGGCGGGCCGAGCCGGTTTGTTTACCTGCTGCGTCTGCAGGTTCAGCCGATCGCAGCTCCCAATGGGGGTGGTGGGAAGCCGTGGCCAGCACATCCCTCGGCCCACGCCACTTCCCGCAGCCCCCATTGGCCTGGAGCAGTGAACCGCGGACAGTGGGAGCCGCGATCGGCCAAATCCACGGAAGCGGCAGATAACAAACCAGCCCGGCCCACCAGGGGGCTTACCCTGGCAGGCCACGGGCCAAATGTTGTCGATCCCTGATTTAACCTTTGATCTAGTAATTGTTGGGAGAATTACAGAAGGGCTCCACTATCTTTTATTAAAAAAAATAGTGAACACAGAGTGACAGGTTGTTACACCTAAAACCCTGCATATCTTAAAATGAACATTTAAAAAAACAGCATTCAAAGCAGGATTTTTGTACATTTATACTGATTGCTCCTAGACATTTAGTGCTAGATCCATAGAGAGATTTAGATGCTGCATCACTCAGTGTTGCAATACCTACCTGAAAGGAATCTTGTCACCCAGTGGTATCTGCAGCCCTGAGCTAGACTCCTAAGCTCCCAATACAACACCGGGGGAGAGACAGGTGCCTAAGAAAAAGATCCACAAAAGCAAACATGCTGAGCAGGAAGCCACCTAAGCTAGTCAATAGGAAATGCCAAGGAGAGGAGTATGGCTAAGCCCCATTACTCAAAGGGAGTTAGGAGCTGAAGTCTGGGTCAGAGAGAAGCACCTGTCTCTGCTTGGGATTCTCAGCCATGAATTCTCTCCTGGAGTTAGGCACCAAAGACATTTTTAGCAAGAAATGCCAGAGGAGGAGATGGTCATAGAGCCCCCTTTGTAACTTTTATCCTTGTGATAACTACTAGAGCACTCACTCATTATGAGAGAACCAGGTTCAATTCCCCCTTCAGCCGGATAGAAAGAACGTATTTAAACTTGCATCTCACCGCTCTCAGGAGGACCCTCTACCCACTGGGCTACTGGGTATTCTGGGGCAGGTGTCACTCTCTCCTGTTAAAGCTGTTCCACTTTGTATAAATAATCACTGCATCAGAGAATGTGACGACTCTGTAAGCCCAGTGGTTAGGGCATTCAGCTGGGAAGTGGGTGACACAGGATCCAGTCCGCCTGCTCCAATGCATATGAAAATTATTTATACAGTGGAGTGACTTCAACAGGAGAGCTTAAGAAAGACCTGCTGCTCCAGAATACCCGACAGGCTACTGGTCAGGGCACTATTCTTGAAATTCCTTCTACACATTAGGCAGAGGGGAACAGAACCTGGGTAAATGCTTTAACCACTGGGCTAAAATTTTTGGGGGACATGACCAACACACCCTTCTCCTGTTTTGTGTGGGTTTAGGAGTATTCAGATCACATGTACCAGATCAGGACCTACACATGAGATAGGCGCGGGGAATGCCTTGTTTGAGGATCCCACTAGGGTTTAGGCATGAGCTATGTACCCAAGCACTAGACTGAGGCAGCTGTGTGCATTCTCAATAGCAAAGCTTAGGCACCTAGGGAACTTTAATGGTGGAAATTTAGGTGCATAAGGACTTTTGGTGCCCCCAGAGTTAGACGGCAGCTGAGTAGTGGTTTTCAGGATCTCTGTGCCACCTAAATATTGGACTTTAGCACCTAAGTCCTTTTGTGGATCTAGCTCTTAGTATTCTCCCTATGCTGGCTGCTGCATACACAAGGATGCTCACAATCCAAAACACAGCCACATGTCATATTTCTTGATTGCCAGTCTTAATAGTTTCCCTTTAAATAAATCTGTTGAGTCCAAGTGTCCAGGTAAATGAACTTTATACACTAATCAGTTAAATCCATATGCAAAATGCCAAACAAACTAAGGGCTGAAAAAGCGATAATCTTAAAATTGCCCTGCAAAATTCCCCACACTGCCCCTGCAAGAGATGCTGAATAAATCAGTAGCTTCTTCAAGGGGCAAAGGCTGTGCTCAGTTACATCACTGAACCCACTGAAACCAATGGGAGTAAGAACATATGACTAAGCAGAGAAAAAATTTGCTCTAGAAATTTTGCTACTACATAATGGCCATATTCTACCCTTAATCTTTGTGAAATCAATCTTCTCTATTATAAAACTGGTTTAAATGACTTCAATGGAAGCTGCAGTTCATCAACACCTCTCAGGTTCCTGCTCATTAGCAGTAGGATATGTGCTGTGAAGTGAGGATAATTATTCATCTGGCCTATGGACAACAATTAAACGTGAAAAGCTGCGTTCCTCACAGACCAAGTATAACATCCCAATTCAAAGAAATAAAAATATACCAGTAAATCCAGATTATTCAAAATTCTAGAATAGCTTTGGAAATTTGGATAATTGGGATAAATTATAGATATGATTAAATAAATATGGTAAGAAAGAGGGAACTAGGTGATAAACAAGATTTAGGCCCAATGAAACTTCATGGACGTGTCCTGGTGTAAATGAACTACCTTCGGAAAAAGTTGTTAGATTCTGTAACAGCTGGCACGCAGATTACTAAATACCCATGGACACTATCTAGGACAGGGGTCGGCAACGTTCGGCACGCGGCTCGCCAGGGTAAGCACCCTGGCGGGCCGGGCCAGTTTTATTTACCTGCTGACGCGGCAGATTCGGCCGATCGCGGCCCCCCACTGGCCTCGGTTCGCCCTCCCGGGCCAATGGGGGCGGCGAGAAGCCGCGCCCAGCACAATGCTCGCCCGTGCCGCTTCTCGCCGCCCCCATTGGCCCGGGATGGCGAACCGTGGCCAGTGGGGGCCGCGATCGGCCGAACCTGCCGCGTCAGCAGGTAAATAAAACTGGCCCGGCCCGCCAGGGTGCTTACCCTGGCGAGCCGCGTGCCGAACGTTGCCGACGCCTGATCTAGGAGGATAGAACTGTTCACAGTGTCAAAAGCTACCCTGACAAAGAAAGAGCAATGAGAAGAAAGGAAGACTCATCAGATGGAGAACTGCAGTTTCTGACCGTAGCGAAAGCCAGACTGGGAATTCATTGAAACTATTAGCATGAGACATGACCAGAGGAGTTAGTTTCTCAGGCATTTATAAGAATATAAGAATGGCCATACTGGGTCAAACCAAAGATCCATCTAGCCCAGTATCCTGTCTGCCGACAGTGGCCAGTGCCAGGTGCCCCAGAGGGAATGAACAGAATGGATCATCAAGTGATCCATCCCCTGTTGCTCATTCCCAGCTTCTGGCAAACAGAGGCTAGGGACACCAACCCTACCCATCCTGGCTAATAGCCATTGATGGATCTATCTGCCATTAATTTATCTAGTTCTTTTTTTAATCCTGTTATCACAACATCCTCTGGCAAGGAGTTCCACAGGTTTACTGTGCATGGTGTGAAGAAATACTTCCTTTTATTTGTTTTAAACCTGCTACCTATTAAAATTTCATTCAGTGACCCCTAGTTCTTGTGTTATGAGAACTAGTAAACAAGACTTCCTTATCTTTCTCTACACCAGTCATGATTTTATAGACTTCAATTATATCTCCCCTTAGCCGTCTCTTTTCCAAGCTGAAAAGTCCCAGTTTTATTAATCTCTCCTCATACGGAAGACGTTCCATACCCCTAATCATTTCTGTTGCCCTTTTCTGAACCTTTTCCAATTCCAATATATCTTTTTTGAGATGGGGCGACCACATGTGCACGCAGCATTCAAGATGTGGGCGTACCATGGATTTATATGAGAAAAGGAAGGCTGGAAATAGGAAAATACTAAGATCATATGGAAAAATACAGGAAAACATGAAATGATCCAACACAGAAAAATTACATTAAAATCTGGTTCTGCAAAGGTGGTACAGTATTGCAAAACATCCATATGGCTTTCCAAAATTTAGGGTATGTTTTTAGTAATTTGCATTAGATTTCTAGGACATTCCCCAAAATTTACAACTAACCTACACAATGCTAATTACAAGATACCCTAATAAGAGATGTAGAAACTCCTGAGCCATTGCATTCTGCTGTATGGTAATTCACTTGCCACACAAGAAAATCATGGGCAAGCATTCTTACAGTGTGGTGCTTACAATATGCAAAAAAAAAAAAAAAATTCAGTCAAACTTCTTTAGGGACAGTAAGTTGCCTTTTATGTATGAGTGGCATGAAAGTGACTAATTTAAAAGTTAGGCAAAAAGGTAATTCAGAGAGTTACATCATCACTTCTGAATTTCCCTAGGTTTGTCAGTTACTTAACCTTTGTTTGCCATTTATTTAAAGCTAATTATTAGTTATTAATGTCTAATTTTGAAAAAGTCAAAACCCAGGGGGGAAGGGGAAAAGGAAAAAAACAGCTATTCTATTGAAAAGCTATACTGGAAGTTCAACATATAAAGAAACTCTGTACACTATAAATGAATAGATTAAGATTAAAAAGTGATTGCCTTAACATCTCTGGTGAAGGCTGCCACAGCTGACTCATTCTCTTAAATTTTCCATACTGTGTGGAAGTCTACAGTTGATTAATCAACAGGCTTGTTTACTGAAAAGCCGACGTGAATGAGGGCTTTCATACAAAAACTAAACAAGTTGCTGTGAAAAGTAGTCTGTAGTATATCGGCAAATTATTTCTCACAGTAAAGCTTTGAATGCTTTGATGTTTCTTAAGAGCTTTGACAAACTTCCTCCTACAATAGCACATACTTAATTCTGTATCACAGAAGTTCCATGAGTTATTTGTATTGTGTACAATCAAAATTTCCACCAACTAACCTACAAATACAACCATACCAAGGGACTCTGTTATACAGTTACCCCCTTGATCTAGTTACAACTTTTAGCATGGACCAAACCCCTCCATTCTGTAACTGGATCAGGTACATAAGATCAAGCTTTGGACTTCCTTAAGTCACTGAAGGCCTTGCAACGAGGATAGGTATCATCCAGGTGACAAATTTTAATGTTTTAACAGGCTCAGACAGCCATATTTGTAGTGCAGGGAGGTTCAACTGTTCAAAATATTTCCTGAACACTAAAATTAAATCTACCACCTGTCATTTCTGATGCAGCAATTGAAGTCCAACCTAATGTTTTCTAGGACTAGACCAAGACAGAGCATGTGTTTCCCAGGCACAACTACTTACATCAATGGCATTTTTGTGTCAAGAATGGCTAGAGTCAGACACTTTACACTTAATTCTAAATCTAATACAGCACAACACAGAAACCTAATACATTTTATGTGGTTAGCTCTGAAAAGTTGTAATGTTAGTAAATATCAAATATCAAACTGATCAAATAGAAAAGGTTGATTCTACTAATTAAGTATGAAGGCAGTGTGACAGTTAATGAGAAGAATAAATAATGGGCTTAAATTGCCACAAAATTTCAACATCTTAATTTAAGTGACTTGTGATCTGCCCGAGAAGCAAAAAGGTTGTTAAAACTTTCGCTTTCATTCGCAAAACATAGACCAGCTCTTTTGGGATGATTTTCAATTGAACGTGTAAATCAAAAGAGGCGCACTAGCCTCTTCAGCTACACCTGATCGTCCTCTGAACATTAAAATAACCTTATCTTTACAGTGACTTACATTAGTCACTTTTGTAGCATTACATGACAGACTGAATAATGAACAGGGTGTGGAAATGAATAGGCAATCTGCAGTTTTGTAATAACAGGATTTCAAAGTTCTCCTTGATATTTCTAAAACCCATAGTTGATGCAGAATACTCAAATGAATCCTGCAGCACTGCTTGCTGTGGCCCTACCCCAGATATGCCACTCCTGCGCCCAGCCTGAGAGCTTGTCTACACTTACCGGAGGATCGACACTGCGGCGATCAATGCAACGGCGGTCGATTTAGCGGGTCTCTAGATCTCCACCTGATCAAGAAGAGTAAGGGGAGTCGATGGGAGAGCGTCTCCCGTCGACATTGCATAGTGTGGATCCCGTGGTAAGTAGATATAAGCTACATCTATTTGAGTTACGCTATTCACATAACTCAAATTGCGTAGCTTAGATTGACTTTTCCCTTTAGTGTAGACAAAGCAGTCACTGCCCAAGGGTTGGGAAGGAACTTTCTGAAGGCAGTATTACAGCTGTCTTCTGTAGTACCTATGCTGACTGAAACCCTTCCCCAGCCAGAACTGGGGATTTCAGGGACTCTGCCCTTATATCAGCTGTAAAGGGGCTGGAGCAGAAGTGAGGACCTCACCCACTGTCCCTATGGTGTTCCTTCTTAGAGACTATTCTTCCTACAGCACCATTTTTATGCCATTAATTACTCTTCTGAAATAATGTGTACCTGTAATTATGGCAAAAGTTAAATAAGTGAAAAAGCACTCACTTGACTTATGAGTAATTGGTGGAAATTTGACAAGTGGTACTATATCTGCTAATATAATTAAAAAGCAAAACTTGAACAACCCTGATTTTGAGATTGCAAAATGGAGGATGTAATTTGCTACACAAGGCTTTAAGCTCTGATTTCACAATAAGCTCTATATGGGATGTCCCTTCACCTGCATGCAGCTCACTGTGGGATCAGGAGCCAAGTCATCAGTTTAGAAAGCTAAAAGCAGTCTTAAGTTAGAACTAATATGTAAAACAATTTGTTCTTTGTTGATCCTAAGGCTTAGTTTGGTGACGCTTTTCACATTTAATACTCCTATTAGGTAAATAAATTTTAATACTATTATGTTCTGCTAGTTTTGTACATTAAACTACATATCTAACTTTATTTTTCAAGATGGCCCTTACCAATCTACAAGGAAATTTAACAGAAGTTAAGCAGATACCAATATTTCAACTCCTACGACTGATCAGTTGTAATAATTAGGCCTACAAGTTTACTCCACTTGTGAGTAACTGTGGAAAGTGGTTAAAGTTTGTAAAGTGTAACAATAACTAACAAATGTTGATGGGAAAAGGGGCAAAGTGAAGACAAAGACTAAATTAGTCTAAAAAAAGAAGGCCTAGTGATCTAACTCAAGGATTGAGTTAAGATCATGCCTGGTACATAGGAGAAGTGTGGGACCAGAACTCAATGAACCAAAATTGGTATGTTGGAAATTAGACCTAATTGGTGAACAAAACCAGGAGGGAAAGCGCTATTCCAGTGGTTCTCAACCAGGGGTACCAGAGGTTTTCGAGGGGGTACATCAACTCATCTAGATATTTGCCTAGTTTTACAACAGGCTACATAAAAAGCACTAGCGAAGTCAGTACAAACTAAAATGTCATACAATTTCTTGTTTATACGGCTCTATATTCTATACATTGAAATGTAAGTACAATATTTATATTCCAATTGATTTATTTTAGAATGATATGGTAACAATCAGAAAGTGAGCAATTCTTCAGTAATAGTGCACTGTGACACTTATGTATATTTGTGTCTGATTTTGTAAGCAAGTAGTTTTTAAGTGAGGTGAAACTTGGGGTATGCAAGACAAATCAGACTCCTGAAAGGGGTACAGTAGTCTAGAAAAGTAAAGAGCCACTGGGCTATCTCACCTACCACTCCCTTTTGGGGTCCTTAACATAAAAGACTTTGGAGAACATTTGGCTACGGCAACGCTGGTTGATTTGAAGACAAAAGAAGGGGAAGGAGGCAAGGTTCACCATCATGGCTGCCATTCCCACCATCTCCTGGAACCCCAAACCTTTTTTGCCCTAATCCTGAGAGACGTCCTGACCAGATGAGGCCAGAGAGAGGGACCCTGATGACATCACCATTGCCACCACCACCTGGAATGGGAGTCTGTGTCACATATACCCCACCAGGTGTCCCTCTCCTTTCCTACCTTTTCTTTCCTATCTCTCTCCTTTTTCCTTCAATCTAATAGAGAGTCTGGCTAGACCAGACAAGACTGTATATTTTGCAACATTAATGTAAGTCTGTAACCAGAAAGGCAGCTAAATGCAATGCCTTAACCAGACCAATGTTGGTAAAACTTTGCCAGGTCTCAGAGTGGCGGTTAAGAACATGTGCAGTGCCTGTGTTTTTCCAACAGCGAGGCTGCAAGTGAAAGTAACACCAGGGGACAGAAATTTCATTTGATGTCTTTGCTGTTTTTTTCTTTCCCCTTCTGTGTGGGTCTGTCATTTTTCTCCTAGGAAATGGGATCAGACTTCAACAACCACATCTCCATTTCATCTCAACTAACTTCTTCTCTTTTCCCCAAAAAGGACAGCTACTACCATCTTCAGTACCATGGAACAAAGGATGTCATTAAAATGAGAGCCCTGTTTAATACCTTCCATTTTAAATTCTTTAATTGTTTTTTCTTTTCCTGTATCTTTAATAAAAGGTGTAAAAGATTTTAAATGGTGTGTTTGCCATGTTACCAAACAGGATGAAGTCACTGTGAACCAAATGCCGAGCCTGTTTAAAACTGTTTAATTTTGGAAAGTTACAAGGTCATGTAACAGCTTTAACCTGTGCCCATTTTTTCCTTCTAAATTAAATACAACACCTTTTGACAACTTCTTAAGAAGAATTTTGCAAATTCTGTATACAGACATAAAAGTTGTGCTTTGGAATTGGATATTGATAGCACAATGACAACAAATGCAATTAAAATATTAAAAATACTGATTTCTGATTCCTTATTTTTGGAGTATTATTCTGTGACCTTAACTTTATTATATTAAACTGTTCTATTGAAAGTATGTTGCTCTGACACTCATTAAAATAACTGATTCAAAAACCACAAGAACTTTAACACCAACACTGGCTTCCATCATAGATTCCTGTCTTGGTTCAGTTAGCTATTCCAGGTGTTTAAATTCACCATAGAATCTTGTAGCAAATACTACCTGGCAACCACACACTTTAAATAAAAAAAAAGAAAGAAAAAGAGTCCCTGAAAAGAAATACCCCCACTGAAAAGAATCGTTCCTGTGTCACTGCTACCTAGAAATGTAGGAGCATTGACAGAGAAATTTACAGTCTAATCAGTTTATCTTTGCTGCTCTTACTAGAGGCAAAGTCACAAGCAGGAAAGCTTTTACTTGTGAAGCATGCTTTCAGTAGAACAGAGATTGGGGGAGAGCACTAAACTGTGTATGGTACTACAGAAAAGTTACTCACCTACAAGCATGGTAGCTAAGGAAGTTCTGTGTGAAAAGCAGCAGCATCAGTATAATCCTTTGAAGAGCTGAGGAAAGAGGCAGGCTCAAATGACGGGAAGGAACAAGGGAAGAGAGAATGTGTAGAGGCAGCACATCCAAATTCAGAATTAAGATTGGTCCCAATATCGAGAAGGGTTGGGACCACTGTGCAGACAATCGCGATCCTGCAGAAATCCACTCCTGGTACAGACCAGACATAAAACAGATGGTCCACTAGCAACACACTAGCAATGTCTTACTCCAACATACACCACTTTACCAACCACTCTTCATACTAGCCACGCCCTGTGCTCTCACCATAGGGGGGAGTGAACCATTCACCAGGTACTCTTCCATACTTCATTTTATTCTTGTCCCCAAAACACTGTTGCTAATCAGACTCCTGTGGGCAGTAGTGAAACCAATGAGAATCACGTTAGTTTAACTCTGCTGCTGGAGAGAACTATGAACAGAGGAAGATAGATCCTTTCAGTGCCACAGGATTGGAGGGAGTAGAGTAGCAGACACGGTGTCTTGGCAGCAGAGAAGGGGAAGAATAGGGTAGTGCAGGGGTTCTCAAACTGGGGGTCGCGAGGTTATTACACGTGGGGTCGTGAGCTGTCAGCCTCCACCCCAAACTCTGCTTTGCCTCCAGCATTTATGTGGTGTTAAATATATTAAAAAGTGTTTTTCATTTATAAGGGGGGGGGGTCGCACTTAGAGGCTTGCTTTGTGAAAGGGGTCACCAGTACAAAAGTTACAGAACCACTGGGGTAGTGGATCCCACAACCACTGCTTGTGTGCAAAATCATTTAAGAGCATTAAGATTTCCAGATAACAAATCAATTAAACTGTTCATTCACACACAGTATTCAAAAAAATAAGAACATTAGCAAGAAAGATGAATGATAATCAAGTTTTGTGTAAAGCACATGCTGTGTATTACATCTAAAAAACACTAAAGAACCTGTGACCTTCTTCATTTATTAAAGTTTGTGCTATTCAAGATAGACAATATCAGCTCAAGTTGTTAAATTCAATGAATTCCAAACTGCTATTTCAAAAAACAATGTAACGGCAGGAAGTTTCTGCAGACAGGAACTGAAGAGCAATCAACAATTTTAGGCAGAAAAAAGGACAGAGTTCAATGACATAAAAACTGAGATGTTTACATGCAAAGATGAAGTACAAACTCAGGTTTTAACCATTCTTGATGACTTCTAAAATTACTTTGGAGCGAATATTTTGTTTAGTGCACTTAAACAGGCAAGGAACTTCTTAACCATCTTTTAAACATCCTTATTCTCTAAACAATGATTACAGCAATTTCTCAGTCAGTCTTATCACTTGATCTACTATCACTTCCTCTTATAAAAACCATCTTAACCATTTCCTTTAACCGCAGTACCACATATTGACTAGTAACTTCTAGTAATTTGAATTTCCAATTCTCCTCTTGAATACTTAAAGGGAGTTTCAAAACTAAAAACACTAAGATTCTTTCCTCCTGCAGAGTTCTCTGAAAATTCAGCAAGTTTCAGCTTGGTTTCAGACACAGTCTCATCTTTGAGGAGAGGTTTGTAGTCACAAAGAGCTCAGGGCATGTGCACTTCAAGTCCAAGATTCATGGGAAACTCTAGGTCCAACCCTATAGAAGCCCAACTCCTCAGCTCAGTGCCGGAAGCCCCCCACGCCACACCACAGCTCACTCAGACACCATGTTGCCATTGCCATTCAGTTACCACAGTGATGAATGCTGTTTAAAATAAAAATTAAAAAAACAACAACAATTAGGTAGAAAAACAAACAGCTACATGAACTCCCACACAGATTTCTATCTGGGACTCTACCAGCTTTGCAGTGGAGTACGCAACATAGAGCTGAACTACCTACATACTCCTAAACCATCTAATGTGTGAACACGGGATATCTGCAGGCATGACTGGAGTCCTGTCCTCCCTAAAGGTGCATCAACACTGGGAATTTTGGACACAATGGACAGTTAAGCACTTTTACCATCATGTCATCTGGAGCAGATGAAGGGCGAGCCTTGAAGGGCAAGCATCATATCCCCAAAAGGCCAAGCAGACCCAGTCCCAGTGAGTCACTGTTGGGGACTAAAGCCAGACCTACCCTTAACACTTTTTCCTGCATAAATATGTCAGTTTCAGGTTGAAATTTTTTTTTTTATAAGACAACATATGTATATGGGCAAAAGCTTTGACTTAACACAGACAGTTATAGTAGCAAAAAAAGTGCTTTTACCCGTATAATGTATTTCACTTGCCAAACCAGCATAAAATATACTGTCAAAAGATTATTGCCAGTATAATTGTGTCTACACTAGGAGGATTTTGCCAGTATACCTATACCTGCAAGCTTTTAGACTTCATAGAAGTGTAGATAAGAAAGATTTAATAAGTATCTTGAAGTCATTTCCCCTGAATACAAGGTATCTCTGTTTTACTATAACTTTATATTGTTATATTTATACTGCTATTAAATTGAAACATCAGAGAGAACACCCTGGTCACTTCCCAGTATACAAAACTGCAAGCTAAGAGCAATATATATATATGCCTTGTCTGCACAAGAACTTTTACTTGCTTAGACTGACTTAGTTAAAACAGTGAAAATCTGCTCCTAAATTGACAAACTAAATAAGTCCTAAATAAGCATGTCCAACACAGCCTTTTTGCACTAGTTTAACTAAATCAGCTTCAGCAAAATTGATATGTCTGCATGTAGACATGCCCTTATTCTCACATTACAAAACTATTAAAAAGCTACTGTGGCACATTGTTAAATTTTAATGTACTCAATGTAACTTCTAAAGTAAAAATGCTTCCTATAATGTAGAAGCTATCTGACAAGAAGTGTGTTGCAACTCAGTTCAGGAATCACTCAGTTCAGTCACTCAATACTTGGTGATCTGTGGTTTAAATTAAATAAATTTTTTAAATTCTTTTTTCACGTATCAAACCTGAAGAATTTTTAAAATAACAAATGCAAAATCTGAGTGTGCAGAATTACAAACTCATAGAATAGCTTGGGGGAATGTAAGGCCTCACTCCTGCACACATTTGCACATCCTCAGAATATAAAGACTACATCAAACAAAGTGCAATCAAACTATGCCTTCTAGAATACACTAATTAGATAAAGCAGAATAAAATAGGAGACTTAGTAAAATCTTAGTTAACCAAAACTCACCCTTTCAATTGGATTCATTAGAAACCTGAAGTTCTACCTAGTGTCGGTATGTCGTTGTTGAAGAAATTAAGCTAACAAAAAATTTGGAATAAGTCAACAAGAACTCAATACATCTAATAGCTGACTAAAAAGGGTCACTAAACAACAGTCTATAAACACAAAAAACCTTGCTTCAAAACTAAACAAGGTAGAACTAAACTTGAGAAACCTTTCCGAAGAGGGAGTGGCAATTTTTCCCTACATGATAAATCATAACATATGTTAACTTCCTGCACCTCTGAACTATCTTCCTTTATAAAAAACACTATCTTCTTTCCTTTATTTTTCTAATAAAAGTAAAACCAACGTGGAGACTAGCTGTTACTAGTCTTTTAGCACCGAGAACTCAAAACATCTGTTACAACTGAAACCAGCAGCAATCTTTCTAAACAACCACCTGACCTGCCTCAAACTTGTTGAGATTAAAGTGTATTACTTTTAATGAGATCTTTTCTCTTAGGTAGCCGGGAACCTTTGGCAGGTTGGGCTGGGAAGCTGACCCATACTCTCCCTGGTGTCATGACTCACAAGCAAAAAAAACCCTGAGGGGAAATGCCTGCTTTACACCCTGTTGGGCTCTTCCCAAGAAGTGCCGTGGTCAGACGGGAGACAATCATTTCATTTCACGGTGCGGGCGGCTCGCTGCCAGCTTCCCTTGGGATTGTGGGTGGTCTCGCAAACCTGGCCGCCCTTTGCACCTCCTAGAGGAGAAACACCCACTCCTGGACTCCACAGTTCTGTCCGATCGGCCTCCATCCTGGCGGCGGCCCCGGGGAGCGGAGGGGTCCCTCCCCGCGGCGATCTCACCCCAATACCGAGGCCGACGCCAGACGGGAAGTTTTCCCATCGCGGCTCCGCTTCCCTCGCAGGAAGCCCCGACCCCGCAGCCCCCGCCCAGCGCCGCAGCCGCGGGCCGAGCCTGTGCGGAGACCGGAGCTCTCGCAGCTCTGGAGAGCTCCATTGGAGAGCGGCTGCGCCCCGGGCCCCGCAGCTAGGCCGCGGCGGAGCCGCCAGGGTCCCGCTGCAGGAGCAGCGGCGGCCGGATCAGGCGCAGGAGGGAGGCGGCGGGGGCCGCCAGGGCCCAGGAATGATCGCAGCGGCTGTGATTCCGTCCGCCCGCCCGGCTCCCCGCGCCGTCCCGCCCCCGCCGCGGGGCCCCCGCACCTTCTTGATGTTGTAGAGCCGGGTGAGCATGCCGATGCCCCGGTCGTTGAGGATGGTCAGCTTCTCCGCCAGCTTCTGCTGACTGGGCTGCAGCACCGAGCGCGACATCCTGCTGCTACCGCCGCCGCCCCGCGCTCCCGGCCCAGGCTCCGCCGCCACCTCCCTGCCAAGCCCCGCTCACAGCGCCTCCATCGCCCGCCGGCCCCCGCGCTGCCCCTCCGCCCGGCCTCGCTCCCAGGCTCCGCTAGGTGTGGTGGCGGCGGCGGTGCTGCCCACAGCCAGGCCGGGCTCTGCCTCCGCATCACATGACGCGCCTCTCTCTGCCGCCCCCTGTGGCCACCACTGGGAGACGCGGCCGCCTGGACAGGGCGGGATTGGCTGGTCTCGCTTGGCCGGAGCCCTGCTCCAAGGTCCCCGTCCAGCCCAGCACTTGACGGGCCGGATTAACTTTTTGTGGGTCAGGCTCCAAACATATCTCTGGGCCCCCCGGGGAATGATTGTAAAAGACATGAGAGCTACACAGCAGGAGTTGTCTTTGACACAGCACACATCTGCACAGGTTTTATTTACAGGTTTAAATTGCAGGTGGAGGTGGCTGTCATTAGGGTAGCAGCAATGGTAGCCCTAGGGCAAAAAGAATACTCACAAGTGTACATAAAATACATTGCTAATCCTTCGCTCCAAGCCAGTGTTGCCCACAGGGATTGAAATTAGGGGAGCGGGGTGTTCAAAAATACTGGGGGGAGGATCAATGAGGGGTGAGACCATTAGGGCGAAGGTGGGCTGTATGGTACCATAGTAAAAACTGAAAAATGTTTCACAACCATTTTATTAGATTTAACTCATGTTTTTAAATCATCACACAAATTAAAGTTGGTTACACAAGCCTACTATGACGCACTATATGTACATCCTTCTTGGTTTCTTGTAATTTTGCACAACGCTGTTAATGAACTTCTCAAATGCAATGCATTCATTTTTGGTGGCTTCTCATGTGTCCAGTACTTCCAGTCCTTCATGATATGCTCATGATCATGCAGAAGGCGACTCCTTTCAGAACCCAAAATTCTATTCAATGAGGAAAAAGAACGCTCAACTGTAGCTGTTGTGAGTGGGACTAGAAAGAAATGAATTCCTACTTCTTTCATCCCAGGAAACAGCACAAAAATTGGGTCGAACCACTAGTGATGATAAAGAAGTCGAAGTCAAATCTTAATTTGTTCATCGTATGGTATTCCTTTTTGTGTTCAAATTCTCTATTTTGTCCTGATCACACAGCAGCCTAATGCCTCACTCCACTCAACTCGGCGTTTTATAAAACAGCCATCTGTAAAAGCTATGTAGAGATTGATAGAATTCAGAAGTTGCTGTTGTAGAGATATAAGAATCAAGTCTGTGTACTTTACTTTTTCAGCTGGCTTAAACACTTCTTGTCCTCTTCATTTAAGGAGTCAATGATGCCTAGATGGCATTGTTTAATGACCCAAGTGGTTTCAACAGTAGACTTACAAGAGATAATGGTGATTGTTTTCTGTAAACTTAGTAGCAAAAGTAGTCCAACATCCTCACTACTTAGATCCCTCCCATCTCGGTAGATACTTTCCAAAGCCAATAATAATGGTTGCAGTAATTTTAAGACAACAGCCAAGGATCGCTCATGAGAAAGCCGTCGGGTTTTCCCAGGTTGAACTAATTTGAACTTCAGACACAGTGTACCTTCTATATTTTACAAGACGTTCAGTCCTTTTGGACTCTTGCTGAAAAAAGAGTATAATGAAGACGTTAAATTTATAGCTTTTAAAATCCCTTCTGAAGATTCTGCAGCTCGTACTAGTGCTAGTTGGAGTAGATGGCCTCTGCAGTGTGTATAGAAGACTTTAGAGTTACACTTTTCTCTGAGCAAAGCTTGTACTCCACTTTGTCCTCCAGAGAAGTTTGCAGCTCCATCAAATGCACAAGCAACCATCTCTTTGGGGTCCAATTCACAAACATTTAACTTTTCTAAGACATGGATTGTCAGAGATGCAGCTGATGTGTCTTCTATAAACTGAACATCTAGAAAGTCATCTACTAGCCTACCACTGACATCAAGATAACGTACACAGTGACTTAATACTAGACACCCATTTACATTGGTTCATTCATCAGCCATATATGCACATTTTCTGAATGCGGTGAGAGAGTTCTTCAGTTTTTCAACTGCTGAGTCTTTCACTGTTGCATTGCATGCTTCTAAGCAGTCAGTTGAGTGTCTTGCAGAAAGATAGTGAGCATTTGCTGATCTTGGTCTGAACCAGTGTCCAACTTCAGGATTAACAAATGATAATGCACTTTACATTGGCCTCCAGTTTGTAGTGTATGGTATCTCTTGCTTAAAGAGAAAGTATGATGTGACAACCATGTTTGTTTGAATAAACTGTCTTATGTCTCCAGCATTTTTAACAGCCTCTGCTTGCCAGAAGCTGGGAGTGGACGACAGAGGATGGATCACTTGATAATTGCTCTTTTCTGTTAATTCTCTTTGAACCACCTGGCATTGGCCACTGTTGGAAGACAGGGTACTGGGCTAGATGGACCATTGGTCTGACCCAATATGGCCGTTCTTATGCTCTTATGTAAAAATTAATTATAATATAATAAAAATGTTTAGTACAGAAACTCCCCATGATAACAACCTCTTGAGATAGCAACAATGTGAGATAATGACCTTGGCATATAATGTGTTTTTAAAATCTTGGCCTACTAGGAAATGTATATTTATATAAGTTTCTCAGTCACAAATCTAGAAAAGTCACTAAAACATAGTCCAACAAACAAATGTTCCTTTAACGTGCCCCTCTCTTCTACCGCACCCCACTCATAGTTGTTGTCCTTGGTCAGTGAAGACCCAGAGTTCAGAGGTGCTTTTGCATGAGTTCACCTCCCACCCTGCGGGGGTGCGGAGGAGAAGGCACCTTCCTCGTTCCTCCAGCTGCTCGCCACTCACTCCAGCCGCTCACTCTGGCCACTGTTGTTTGTCGTGCCACCATTCACTCCACCACTCCATCATCGATGTCCCTGCGCCGTTACCTTTTGCTGCCACCTGCCACTGTGACCTCAGCAAGTTGGTCTCTTGAGGTTCCACCCAGTTCTCAGTGATTTCAGCTCTCAGTGTGGGAACCTCACAGCAAGTGCAGGCTGAGCTGTCTTTTCCACAGAAATGCTGTCCTGCAGCAGTTCTAAGCACTTAGACCTGATTATTAGTGATTTCAGCTCTAGTGGTCACTTAACAAAACAAAAGACTCTCTATTGAGCCTAATAAGTTCTATCTTTAAATAGAGAAGAGGGGCAAGTCAAATAGTGCCTGTGACTCTTAGGCATAGCCCACACCACCAAGCAAAACCCCTGTTTCCCCACCTCCCCCCCGTTCCACTGGGATCTGCCATCCAAACCCCTTGCTTAGCGACTGCAGTTCAGTTGAGCGTGACCAGTGCTGAATTTGTAATGAAAGAGGTGCTGGGGCTCAAGCAAGTTTTTTTATTTCATAACTGATGTGGCAAGCCCAGAGGTCCCAGGGCTATGAACTGCCAAGCCTAGGGGTGCCGGGGCTCAGCCCTGGCAAAAATTAAGCATCGAGGGTGACCCCTTCAATCAGGACAGGCTAAGTATAGTTCTTCTGCCCTTTACTCATACAATAAGGATAACAAGATTTCATGACCCTCACATTCAATAATACTAAAGTGATTTGTAAGCCAACACAAGCCAAAATTGATCACTTGGGAAGCACAGCTCTGTCTGCTGGATATCTAAGCAGAGTAGGTGAGTTCATGTAAATACAGTCTGGTCCTGAAGCCTCCCCCACCTGCCACCCCCCATCCCGGCCCCGGCTCCTCACTAGCTGTCAGGGCAGAGCTCATTCAGACCTTTCTTACAAATCATAATTTGAAATTATAAGGTTGGCCAACATTGCCGAAACGAATGTGCCAACATTGTCAGAAAAAACAACAGCTGTGTGAAGAAGCTAGTCTTTGTTCATACTTTTCAAACTTATTATCCTATTATACTTTTTCAGATACAAGTACTTTATCATACTCTGTATATGCTTTTAAAGTGTGTACTAATGTTTCAATTTCAATTCAAATTTCCAACCAATGACTAAATTGGCAACACTGCATGTAACTAGTTGTCCACTGGGGCGGGGGGGGGGGGGATGTGGGGAAAATTCGGATGTGTGTGTACACCCCCCATGGGAAATCCCCGCTCTGGGCAGAGAGGCACAGAGATTAGGACCAAGACCAGCTGTGTCCCCCAGACTGAACCCCGCAAACTGGACCAGACCCATATCCCTCCCCAGACTGAATTGGACCAGTCCCACATCCTTCTCCAGACTGAACCCACCAAACTGGACCAGACCCTTTTCCAGCCAGAACCTGATCAGACCCCTCTATGAACTGACCCCTCTCAACCTGAACCCTCCCCCCTGCCTATCAGAACAGGGCTCCTCCCAAACCTCTATTCCTGAACCAGACCCCCCATCCCCCAAATCCCCAGCCAAACCACTATCAGGCCCCCAACTCCAGAGCCACCCCCTGCTGATTTGCCCCTGTTCTCCTCCAAACCAAACTGAACCAGGCTGGGCCACACCTGGCTGCAGCTTGGCTGGGTGCAGCTCCCCACCAGGCCTGGAGCGCAGGGTGGGCTAGGGAGCTCTGAGGGGCAGGGGGCTCAAGTCTCCCCCAGGGGCGCTGATGGGGGGATGGGGCGATGGGACTCCAGCTGCTTCACAGGGGCTGGACTAAGGAGGCTTACATGAAGCAAGAAGCACCCACTAGTTGGGGTGCCTGCCTCCTGCCCAGCTTGGTCCAGGACCCCCACGCTCCCCGGCCTCCGCCTTCAAATAATAGTGGGGCCAGGGTGGGTGCACGGAGCGGGGGACCCCTCTCACCAGTGCTGCCCCGGGGCCGGCAGGGGCCCAAGAGCACAGGGAGAAGGTAGGGGCCACGCGATCTGCGCACAGGTGCCACAGGGGAGCCCAGCTGTCTGCGCGGCAGCCAGAAACCCCTGACCTAGGCCAGCCAAGCCTCCCCCTCCACACGCAGCTACCCCAAGTGGTATGAGCTGCTGGGGGTGCTGGGGCCAGACACTCCACGCTGCCTGCTGCTGGCTGCCTCTGCCTGCTCTGCTCAGGGCAGACAGCTGCTGCCCTCACCCCACACACCTGACCTGGGATTATGGTAGCGTTGCCAACTTTCTATTTGCAGAAAACCAAACACTCTTGCCCTGCCCCTGCCCTGCCCCTTCTCCGAGGCCCTGCCCCCACTCACTCCATCCTCCCTCCCTGCGTTGCTCGCTCTCCCCAACCCTCGCTCACTTGCTCATTTTCACTAGGCTGGAACTGGCGGTTGGGGTTTGAGAGGGGGTGGGGGTGAGGGCTCGGGGGGGGGGGGAGCGAGATGAGGGGTTTGGAGTGCAGGAAAGGGTTCCAGGCTAGGGCAGGGGGTTGCTGACTGGAGCCACCAGGATGCCTGGCAACCCTAGATTATGGACCCCTTCCCAAGTGTGAGCCTGGCGCCATGGAGCCACTGGCGCCATTATAAACCCACTACTGATCACCTCATCTCCTCTTGCTGCAGCAGCCCAAGTCCCCAATAGTCACAAACGATAAATCATCCCTCTTCCCCCCATAGTATGAGACTGGGTAAAAATCATGAGTTTGGCGGGGAAGGTTGGGGCTGTTGGGCTACATGTTCCCCCAGGCTAGCAACTGACTCTTTTTTTAAGAACAAAAATTGAGATTTTCACATAATCCCAGGACTCCAGGAGCTGGGGCCTAGAGCCAACACACCAACCACTGCAAGCCTCACTAAACAGCTATGAGAATTAGCCACACTGCAGTCTTTCCCTTTCCTAGTCCAGCCCCATAGTGCTGGCCTCTTGGGGTCAATGAAACCCACAATCATGAATTCCCCACTTAAAGAGTCCCCAAACCCAGTTCATGGGGGGCAGGGTAGCTGTTGCACTGAGAATGGTATGGCATTAGGTACCTAAGAGACTGTTGGTTCGGCCCCAGCTTCCAGTATCTAATCACCTGGTAAGTTAGACCCTCACCCCACTCTCTCAGGTAAGTAAAAACTTAACCCAGGATAAAGTGCAAAACAAACCACAATTTATTGAGGGAAGTATATAGAAAGTGGGGAAAATCCAGGGGAAAAGATAAACAAATAACAAACACCTCAGTGGTTCAACCATGCAGGCATGAAGCCTGGCTCCCAGATACCCTTGGCAACACTATGGGTTTTCTAAATCCTTTTATACTTGCAGATCCTGATGGCAGAGGCAAGCAGAGGATGGACAGCAGCTGTCACTGATGGTACAGTCTGCTACAAGCTGCCTTCCAGATGGGTACAGGAATGTGGGTCTTGGCATGAGGGTCATAAGGGGCCCACCCGACAGCCAGCTGCTGGGCTGGTGCCAGAATGTCCATCACTGCTCTTCCTTGATACACAACTCCTGTTCTCCTTGGATCTCCACTTCCTGTCTTCAGGTGGACTAAGGTCTATCCGGGCAGGGGAAGGACTCAGCCTCTGTCCACTTGAGCAGAGGATGCTGCAGTATTGTCAACTCCAAGTGTTCAAAAATCATGAGATTGGCTTAAAAATAATAAATTTGGAGTTCACTTTATTTGCCTTCTGGTTTCTGAGCCTGTAGGGTGCACTTGGGTACCAGTTTTATGCTTTATTCTACCAACATGAGAGTTAGAACCTTTTTTTGAAAATGAAAGCTGAGATTCTCACCTAATCACATGAACCCAAGAGCCTGGGCTTTAAGAAAAACATCAAATACAATGGGACTCATGACCAAATCATGAGAGTTGGCGACACTGAGAGAGGGGCCCTTGCCAACGGCTTTTCTCACTTTCAGGTGACACTGTAAACAAGAAGCGGGCACCATTATCTCCTGCAAATGTAATCAAACTTGTTTGTCTGAGCGATTGGCTGAAATAGGACTGAGTGGACTTGTAGGCTCTAAAGTTTTACATTGTTTTATTTTTGAATGCAGGTTTTTTTTGTACATAATTCAACATTTGTAAGTTCAACTTTCATGATAAAGAGATTGCACTACAGTACTTGTATGAGGTGAATTGAAAAATACTATTTTCTTTTGTTTATCATTTTTACAGTGCAAATATTTGTAATAAAAAATAAATATAAAGTGAGCACTGTACACTTTGTATTCTGTGTTGTAATTGAAATCAATATATTTGAAAATGTAGAAAAACAGCCAAAATATTTAAATAAATGGTATTCTATTATTATTTAACAGTGCAATTAATCGCAATTAATTTTTTTAATCACGCGATTAATCGCAATTAATTTTTTAATTGCTTGACAGCCCTATTAAAATTGTATCGGTTAAATGTTTAACCGTTAACAAGTTCACAATGAATCTACCGCACATATATATTTTCTTTGTCAAGTACCCTTATTAACAACAAAAACAGCCAGTCTTATGTGTAAAACCCACTTTTTTGTTTAACTTTTTACATAATATCCCTGAGCCGTCCAAAAACACAAAAGGTCCGATTAGAATTTCAATTCTACTGCTGATTTTTGTTAAGAAAAATTAACATGTTTACATGCTCTGGTGTCAGTCTTATGTGCAGCCGATTAACAGTAAGGCCAGCGTTGAAAAACACACATTCAGCAGGCACAGACGTTCCTTGAATGCACAGGTAACTCTTTACCAGTTTTCCAAGCCTTGGAAAATGCCTTCCACCTTTCCAATGGACTGCTTTCCAATGAATGACAAGGCTCCATAAAGTAATTTTCCAGTTCATTTTTTACTGCATTCTCCTATTTGGTATAATCTTCATCTAAAAGCATCACTACAGCACTCGTCTCATTTTCACGCATTTTTTTCGGCTCTATCGGCTCATCTGGTTCAGCACTTCTCAGTTTAGCCCTAGCATGCAGAGGTTCTTCTATTTCTAACATCGATGCAAGTTGCAGAAGCTTTGATTTAGCAGCAATCTGGACAACAAGTGAAAGAAACCGCATGTGTTTATGGCGTGGATCTAACAAGGAGGCAACAAGTGCAGGTTTGGCAGTTATTGCAGGATCGTTGGGTTTCATGCGATACTCCAGAGAGCGATGAACAGCAGCCTTGAAATCAGTAACTTTTCCATTTTCGACAGGAGCTTCGCTTCTAAGGTGAGTTTGGAGAAGACTGTTGCAAATGGCATAAATATTTGAAATTAACACTGACTGTTCAGCAGACATGACTGGATCAGACGGTGTCGCTTAACCTGAAGCTGTGTTTGTTTTCTTTCGAGTGCTTTTGCAGCCACGGTGCTGTGATGAAAGTGTGCAACTAGTCTACTTGCAGCTGCAACAGCACGATCCACACGACTTGAAGAAAACCCATCATTTATGGCGAGCTGAAAAGTATGGGCAAAACAATTGACAGATTCCCATGTAACGTACCTTGATGTGTTGGTGAGCACAATATTGTTTGCATTATTGTGTACACACACCAAGACATGGCCTCCCAGACCCCATCTTTCCACTGTAGCGTTTAATTTTTCAGTAAGGTTTTCCACTGTATGTCATTCTACCATACTCTCGGTTTGTAGAACTGCAGATCGAAGCTCCCAATTTTCAATATAATGGCAAGTGACAGTCATGTAGCATTCTGTAGTTAATGCTGTCCAGCAGTCAGTGGTGAAAGCTACTTTAATGCATTTTCCAATTTTTCCCAGACAGACTTCACACAGTCTTTATAGCACTTCTCTAGTCACGAGGTTATAGTCGGTCTCACAGGCACGTGGTATTCAGGTTCTATAAAACTCATCAATGCACAAAAACCTGTACCCTCAACGATACTTACAGGCAGCATATCTGTAATGATTAAGGTGCACAACAACTCCGTTAGTTTTTCATCACGTTGTGTGTTGAATTTTCTTGCATTGCCAGAAACAAATGCTGTCAGCGTTGTTTGATTTTTGCCTTCTTTTTCACATGAAACAGAGTGATGTTTCAGCTTCAAATGGTTCGGCATTGCTCCGGTGCTGTTTGTATACCTCAGCTCTGTATTACACAGTTTACGTTTAATGGTGTCTTCTGTTATTTTTGTCAAATGATTCCAGGCATTACTCTTTTTCGATCGCTCCATCTTCACTATGGAACAGTAGTTACCAAAAATCACGATAACCTACATGATGTTGTTTGAAGGTTTATTGCTATCAAAGTGTGATGTCAGTTGCCGACTCCTAACAATGCGGAACTTAGTTCCACATACACTATGAAATGGTATTGCTGCGGTGTTTTTAATGTGCACATTAGGCATTTAAATGGTAACTGAATGCATTACCGGTAAGACTAAAGCTTATTGGTTAACCAGTTAATATTTTACATATCTAATACATGGAAAATATGTGAGGCGTTTATATATATTTTACATTGGTCATCAAGACAGATAGCTGTCTAATCTAATCTATAGCAACAATTATGATGACCAATGTAACATAGGCTTTCAGTAGGAATCTTATATGACCTCTTTTGGTGAACCTATGGGATCCCTGTACTTCTATATACCTCTGTGCCTTCTGCTAGATGTCATCAAGACATGCTTGGGTCACATTGAATCTCAACAAATGAGCAACCCTCGAGGAGCCAGAGGGAGACAATTATTCCCATCTGATGAAGATGGGCTGTGATGGCTGAGAGGACCTTTGTAAAGATGCTCAGGATGGCTGAAAGGCTGAAGGATGCCAGGGTGTCTCTGCACTCCCAAGTACACCAGTACAGAACTTTGACATTCACCTCAAAATAGGGGTCCCTCCCACCGCTGTTTACCTCTTCCTGTTAATTTCCATGGTACTGATAGTGGTTCTTGCCAATGAAGAATCACAGGAAACGACTGTGGGAAGGGTGCATAGTTACATGAAAGTATGCATCCTGGAGGTTGAGGGAGATGAACCAGTTCCCAGAATCTATTAATGGAATTATTGTTGCCAGAGTTACCATCCTGAATCACTGTGAGAGGACAAAGGTGTTCCAAGTCCTGAGATCCAGAATTGGTCTCCACCCTCTTCTTTTCTTGGGAACCAGGAAGTATTTGGAATAGAACGCTTTCCCAATGAAGTCAAATGGAACAAGTTTGATGGCCCCCAAAAGCAGGAGAGATTGTATCTGCTGATTTAAGAGACCCCTGTGAGAAGGGTCCCTGAAAAAGAATGGTGTGGTGCGGTGGGAGGGAAGGATGGAGGTGAACTGGATTGAATAGCCTGTCGAAACCACCTCTAGGATTCATCTGTCCAAGATGATGAGCTCCCAGGAACGCAGGAAATTGGAGAGATAGTCTCCCTATGGTGGATGAAAGATGCAGCAAATGATCCAGACCAGGGAGCGATTTGTGACCGTCAACCAAAGGGTCAAAATGGTTGCTTAAAAGAAGTGGACAACTGAGAGATCACTGTAGATTACGACCCCTTCTTAGGAAATGTGGATCTCTTGCTCGGTGTTTCAGTCAATTTCTGGGAGATTTGGCAGTGAAAAGGGCAAGATCCAGTCATGGATTAATGCCTGGGCCCATGGGGGGCCCCCACAGAAGCGCCAGAACCTGTGTAGAAGTGTGGGGCCCACTTGTGCCAGAATTGTGGCCCTGCCCCCCGCTTCTCCTCTTCTGCCCGAGGCTCTGCCCCCTGGTCAGGTTGGAAGCCGGAGCTGGGACGTGGTAAGAGCCGCCCAGGGAGCCCAGGCCACTGTGGGGAGCCTCAGACCCTCCACTTGTCCTGACTGGGGTGCCTGAGAGCAGCCCCCAGCCCATGTCCCCACCCCGGTCCTCCATGGAGTTTTGTACTTCACTGGAAAGGCCAGAGGATTGCAGACATGATGCTCGATGCATGACTCTAGCAGTTAGTAGAGAGTGCAAAGCTGTGTTCACCTCATCCGGAGAAGCCTGAAGAGAATCCTTTGCAATCATCTGGCCTTCTGCAATGAGAGCTTGAATCTGCTTCCTCTGGACCTGAAGCAAATGTTCAATAAAATGAGAAAATTTTGTGTAATTTGTAAAGGCATATTTTGCCATAAAGGCTGACAGTTGGCTACTCTGAATGGTAGAACAGCTGAAGAATAGCTTTTGTGGCCAACAAGTCCAGAAACTTAAGGTCTTTGTTGGAGAGGGTTGATCTAGAATGATATTGTCTATTTCTCTTGTTGACAGCATCAGCAACCAAGGAGTTAGGGATAGAATAGGAGAAAAGTTACCCTGAACCCTTGGCCAGTACACAGTACTTCTTATCAGCCCATTTACATGTGGGTGGTATGGTTACTAGCGCTTGCCATACAATACAGGCTGGTGAGAATAAAACAGCATTAATGTGCAAGACAGTCTTGTCCCGAGGGGAGATATGTAAGATATCCAGCAGGGAGTGCTGAGGATCTTGTATTTCCTCTGATGGAATCTGTAAGGCCTCTGCTATCCTTTTCATGAGGTCTTGAAAGTCCTTGAGCTGAAGGATGGCAGAGGGGACATGTAGTACGGTGGCAGTCCTCCTTTCCCTCTGGGTCAGAGGGAGGCCATACCACCTCACTATGTCACCGGGGTCACTGCCTAATATCAGGGGCAATTAGCAAGTCAGATGCTCGTGGCCTGTCCTCTCTATGGGGTGGAGCACCAAACAGTCTATGGGCTCTGGCCCTCAGGCAGGGGGAAAACAAGCAAGTAGACTGTCGTCTTAGTGTTGGCAGATGGCAGACAATGCAGGCCTTTGGGCCCATGGTGGGGAGACTGCCACCCTAGGGGTGGGGTTGACAGCATGGGGTAGGGAGACCTGGGCCCACCCTACTCCACCAGGTCCCAGCCCAGGGCTCTAACAGTGGTGGAGTGTTCCACCACTGGGTCAGCAGGGATTCGCCCGAAACACGCTGACCCAACTTCAGGCAACAATGCAACCACCCACTGTTTGGTACCTCGGCTCCATGGGTGTCCGCTGGCTCACTGAAGTAGATTGCCAGCAGCAGTCCGAACAGCTCTTCTGCGGTCTTGACTTGGCAGCAGAGTCAGAGGCCTGCAGCAAGCAAGGTACGTCTGCCTCCTTCCCTGGCTGGGCTCCAACTGAGCTGAAGGCTCCACCTTTTATACTTCCTGTCCCGCCTCTCAACTTCCAGTGGGAGGGGTAACTCTGACTCTGGGTCAGGGCCTGACTCTGCCCATCCGGGCATAGAGTGTGGTTCCTCCCACTCTGGCTCGGAGGGAGGCCACACTTCCTCACTATAGGACATAACTGCCTCATCTGGTCTTCAGCTTTCGTATGCGTCACATATCAATACCTAGATTGTTCAGCCATCTAACTGCTACATCACACTCGTCTGGTAAAAAGAAGATTCTGTTAGATGGTGGCATCTCCTTTATTCCAAGCTCCTGTTCTTCTGGAAGCTGTTCTTGAGGAAGAGGGTCTCTAGGTGTCAGTGGCTGCTGGTCTTGATGGGTCGTCTTATGCGAGGGCAACCTATAGAATGAGTCACCATAAGGGGCCCAATGTTTCCCAAAAGCCCATTGTGGTGGTACATAAGGGAAAGGGGCAAGAATCCAGGAGTGCTCCTTCCAAGACTGATGGTCAGTTGTCTACTGGGGGGAAATACGTTGTCTACTTGTCCCCTGGAAATATGTTGAGGGAGGAAGTCAGAAAGCTGGTGGCATCCTGGACAGCAGCTTTGGACTCTGAGAAAGTGCCCTTCTTGTGTCTAGCAATGGAGCTACAGGTGTCGGTACCAGGGATCATCAGTACCAGAGACCAAGGAGGGGCTGGCAACCATGTCAGGACCAGCATCTGAGTCTTGATTTGAGGGTAAGCTGGTTCTGGAGGGTATATTGGTACCAGCAAAAAATCCCTCTTGGTACCCCTTAGCAGAGGGAATTTGGGCTCTTCCATGATATGAAGATTCTAATAGGAGAAGAACCTGGTCAGAATTGATGAATGTGGGTACTGTTCCTTAGGGGTAAGTATGTCTAGTGGTACTAGGGATGGTACTGATGAGCGAGCGGTACGTTCTTTTCTGGGACCCTAAATAAAATGGTACCAAAGATGACTTCTTTGAGGAGTCCTTGCTCTTTGGGGAGTCCTTGCATTTAGGAGGCTCCAATTCCAATAGTGATGACAGTGCCACACAGGACTGCTTGCAAAGACTTTTCAGTACATAGTGCACTGGAAGTCTTTCTAGTCTGTTCTCCTCCATCTCCAGGGAGACCAAAGTTAATGAGCAAACCCTGAAGATATACAATATTGCTATTTACCAGGATGGTATCCCCTTGCAGCTTTTGCAGGAGTGGAAAGGAATCACTAGTTATATGAGTGGCCCCAAGAAAGCTGCATTGCCAGGCAATGTGTCTGCCAAAATAGAGCACTGTCTTTGCCTTCAATTCTCTTTTATAACACCTCTAGATTAGCACAAAGTGCACTAAAAATAAACAAATGTTTGCAGTAATTGGTTTGAAGAAAAAGAATTAACAATGCTGAGGAGATAACTAAAAATGATTTGCAATCTCTATGAATTTTGGAATGCCTCTGTCTCCTGATTTTGGCAATTTACCACAAAATTTAATTGTACCTAAAATCTTAATGCATTGCTACAGCTATAACCTAAAGTACATTTTTCTACTGCTTTTTCTGTTTCTGTCACTGCTGCTACAATAAACATGCCTGCTATAGAATGTGACTGATTTTTAACCCACATGGTGCCAACATGTTGAGTGGGAAGTGAGTGAGGGGGAGCCACAGTGGACTGGGGCTGCACATGTGGCTGGCTGATGGTTGTGGGATTTGATACTTTAGAAAAATAAAACCATGCTAAGGCTCCAGCATAGACACCATTTTTAGTACACTGGATGGGGAGTGTTAAAAACTGAGCAGGTGTCAGAAGAGAGCTGGCACCCAGAAAAAAGTTGTTTAAATAGGGAGATTTACAGCTGTATTATAACACAGTGCATAAGACTTAATGGTAGAGTTCCCTTCTGTGGCATTTTCAGGCTGGCTGTTGGTAGACCTATCCTTCACATCATTTTCAATATGGCTGTATGTAGGGGGCTTTCGGGTAATCTCAAATCTACAGTTCATGGCTGCCCAGAAAAATCTCCTCCTGGTCAGATCCAATACATGGATTCTAATGTACTTGTCATGGTGTCTGGGATGCTTTGTAGAAAACTACGAGGAGTCCTTGTGGCACCTTAGAGACTAAGTTTTCGTGGGCTAAAACCCACTTCATCAGATGCAAAAATGCTCTCCAGATGCTCATAGTATGGACAGGTAGTGAGAGCATTACTGGATGTCCAGTTCTTGTTCCTTGCCTTCAGGTACTTCAGCTGGAGACAATTCAGGTGTGAAGCAATGCAGTATGGAATAGCAGTGGGAGGACTACTAGAATCAGAATAGTTAGGAATGCATCCATACAAACTCACTCCAAAGTAGAATTACTTCTCTTCCAAAGAAGATTAATTACCGTGACGCAATGCCAAATAATTCTATTTTTTAAAAATTGTGTGTGCACGCAAGGAACTTTAATGTGAAGAAACTAAAGTTAATTCAATGTAACATTCCAGTACAGATAAGTCCTTAGATGCTGTGGTCATCTCCTGTTTTTTTCTGCAATGATATTGTGGGAGTTATCTAGCTGCCCACCTCCACTCTTCTCGTTCACTTTTCTCATCAGCTAATCTGGGCCTCTCTTCATTGACTTTTATTTGAGTCTCCAGTCTCCTCTTTGGTTATTCTGTGTGTGTCTCAGTTCTCCTCTACATTCTCTCCAGTTTCCCACTTTGTCTAGGCACCTTCATAAAGTAATTCTTCAGTCAGTACCAGTTGCTTACCGACACAGTGATATCAATGATAAACTGCAAGTCAGTGTTTTGTGTATATTAATAATTATATCAAGTCTTTGGAAAGTTCCTTCTTACCATCAAGATATTTTTTCTGCCAATAGATTCTATTCTGCTTGTAACTAAAGACCTAATTTAAATGTTAGATAACTTTTTATTTTCAGGAATCTTGGAAAGGGGCATTGGCTGCTTCCCATGTTTTCTTAATAAACATTTAAAAAATGCTAACAATGGCTAAACCTTAAAATCTTTAATGCTACAGAAGCTGTGCATGATCAATGGTAAGGTTAAGCTTCCTTTTAAATATATATAAATAAAGCATATAAGACATATGCTTTATCATTTTAATCTGTTTTCCTGTTTGTAGGAAAGTCATAACATCAGGGGAGGGGCAGGATATCAGCAGCATGAACAAAAACCATTGTATCTTAATCAGTTTTGCAGAAATAACAGGTTTTCAAACCGATTCTCCTGGTGTTTTGACAGAGCACTTTCACAGAATATAATGACATTTTAATGTAGCAAGAGGAAAAACACCAGTTTCACTCTTCCATATAGGAAATGGTAATTATGATCTAATTGTATTATGTAGCCAAGAACTGATTTGAAATATAATAACAGAAACTTCCTGGCATTTAGACTGCTGTCCTTGTTATAGCTGGGTGCTCAGTTACCAGTGTGTGTCTATGTCACAGGTACACAGGCTCGGTACTCTGGAACTAGTCTGAATGAAGTTTAGACAGGATCCTCTTGTAGTGTGTCTCCCGTCAGGGCACACTCTCATTACAGCAAGCCTCCTTGGCTTCAGTACCTCGAGGGTCTGACCTCAGAGCAGTCAGCACCCTTTTTTCACGTCATGAGCTCCTCACAGTGAGTCTATCTGAATAGGACACCTGGAGAAGACTTACATGCCCCCAATAGGGACCATAAACCCCCAATTTCACAGTCAGCGGTGAGCCAGCGTTGTAAAACAGAAGGATATATTAGTTATCTGGAACATAGCTAGACCAGTTCTTGTTAGCACAGAAAGTAGGAAAGTAGCAAAGTCCATCCTGAAGGGGGATCCAGAGCCCAGAGCCCTAGGCTCTCTCCCTTGAGTCCCAAACCAAAAGACTGACTAGCCTTCAGCAGCCCACCCTCAGTCATGCCCTGTTGCCCTTCCTCCATCCGTTGTCTCTTTCCCAGACCAACAGGTCACCTGGTCTCCACCTTTTTCTTTTCTCCAACTCTCAGCTGGCTGGCTTTTGCAGAGGAGTCCTGGACATCAGTTGCCAGGATACAGAGTGTCCAGTTATTGTCTGTGCGCAGGCAGCTAGAGGCAGTCAGATCTGCCCTCTAGGGTCTCTGCAATGATCACACACTCTTGTCCCACTGTACCCCATATTCTTCACAGTGATATTATGATATGATATGAGTATGGCACAATTATGATGCATTTTATGCAAGATGAGTCATGTGAAGTGTCATTGAAAAAGTTATGATTTGCTGAATATGATTATCCTATTTGTATGCATGTATCATTTTTGTGTCTGAAGTTATGAATGTTGACTATGTAACTATTTCAAATGTAGTTACACCTGGGTAACGCCCACTAGACAAGATGCTTTCATTCTAGATAGTGGATGGGGAAGTGCCTATGCAGGGCAATGGGCCATTAGGAAAAAACAATAGGCCTTAGGAGGAGCTTATCTCCCACCTGGTGAGCCTTCCTGAGAATCCAAGTAATGGCTGCTAATGTGATGAGACCGCATGTCTCTAGACTCCATCTTGGGATGTCAGGTTTATCTCTAACCACACTTGCATAGCTAAATTAGCAGGAAGAGAGGTACCTGAGACTGTTGGCCTGGGAATAAGGATGAAGATAAAGGAGCCCAGGAAAGTAGCAGCAAGAAACTGAATTGAGCAGTACATGGCTGCTCTTTAAAGGGCCCCTGGGCTGGACCCCGGAGTAAGAGGCGGGCTCGGGCTCTTCTCAGGCCACAGGTAAAGTGATGTAAACCCAAAGAAGGACACAGGGCTTGTCTGGAAGTCCAAGTGAAGGACTGAATTTAAAGAACACAGAGCCAGGGATGAAGATCTTAGTGAGGGCAGGTAGACTATTCATTTGTTAGACTCTTTGCTACTCCAGAAGGGGTTGATTGTGACCATGTGATAGCTGAGCCACTGAAGATGAATGAAGTAAGACCAACAACTTACAGAAGTTCCAAGAGCAGGAAAGGACTGCAGCAGCACACCCAGCTGCAAGGAGGCACTCAGCAGGTGAGCATCCCCTTCACAGTATTTGTAACAGACATTTAGTTTTGAAAAGATATCATTGATGTAACACATTTGTAGCTGAACCATATCATTGATGTAACACATTTGTAGACTGTGACAAAGTGGGAATTTTCTTAATGCTTTGCATGAATATTGTGTGTGCCTCAGTTTCCCCTGTGTATCGCACAAGTATCTAGGTGGTGGGTGTGACAGGTTCCCCCCAGGGTGTCACCTGGAACTGGGGTACCACTGAGCCCCCTGACCCACCAGCCTGGGCTCCCTCTCACACTCTACTGTTGTGACAAGCTGCAAAGCCCTCCAGCCTGTACTTTCACCAGCATACATACAGATAGGGACACAGCCAGCTGCAGTTACATGCAGGCTCTCTGACCAGCCCCTGCATAGGAAGGCTACAGCTAAGGCAACTCCCAGCTCCTCAGGCATGCACCCCTCTGGAGTTTAAACCCAAAATTATACCATCTTGCGGTGCACAGGGAAGTGTACAGCGTAAGCTCATAAAATTCGCCCCTCCCTCCATGTGGAGAGGCATATGCAACGGCCTTTGCTCCTGAGTTATGATTCCCACAAACTTCACTCCAACTCACTGGTTAAGATAAAGCAAAAACAAGTTTATTATCTACAAAAGATAGATTTTAAGTGATTATAAGTGACAGCAAACAGATCAAAGCAGATTACCTAGCAAATAAACAAAAAAATGCAAACTAAGCTTAATATCCTAAATAGATTGGATATGAATAGCAGATTCTCACTCTAAGAGATACAAGCAGGCTGCAGATTCTTAAGGGGCAAGCTGCACTTGCTTTACAACTTGGAATCCCCAGGTATTTCATTCACAGACTAAAAATTTCTTTAGTCTGGGTCCAGCACTTCCCCCAGTTCAGTCGTTGTTCCTCGGGTATTTCCAGAAGTCTCCCTGTGTGGATAGTGAAGAATCCCAGATGATGTCACTTCTTGCCTTATATAGCTTTTGCATATGGCAGGGACCCTTTGTTCCCAAAGCTTGGTTCCCAGACCAGTCTGTGGAAAAATACTGACATCCCAAGATGGAGTCTAGAGACATGCGGTCTCATCACATTAGCAGTCATTACTTGGATTCCTCCAAGCCTGCCTAGAAAGCACCCGTCCAGATTCTTCTGGTCCCAGACAGGGACTGCCCTGCTAAGGCCCTGCAACTCCCTTTATCTGGGCCTTCTGGGCTCTGATTGGGTGTTGCTAGCCCTTCTAGCCCTTGGAGTACCAGGTCTGTTTAGTTTCCAAGATGGCTATTCCAGAAAGGCCTTTCTAGGCAGGCTTGGAGGACTCACTTTTGCTGTTCCTTTTGTCCCACATTGCCGATTCCTAGGGTCAGATGTAGTAGGATCATTCGGCTTCCTCTAGGGAATGGCAGAGGCCAGGTACATGCAGTCACAAATACAAAACTGCAAGCATAAAGAAACACCCCCAAAATGGCAGGACTGCAGCAGTACACCCAGCTGCAAGGAGGCACTCAGCAGGTGAGTATCCCCTTCACAGTATTTGTAACAGACATTTAGTTTTGAAAAGTACTTTTAGCTGAACCATATTATTGATGTAACACATTTGTAGACTGTGACGAAGTGGGAATTTTGTCAGTGCAAGTCAGCATAGGCAAGCATTTACTATTATATTATTATTAACATAGCTCCATAAATGTAGATATGTGTACAAAGACTGGATCCTTGCCTTGAAGAGCTTACAATCTAACTGCAGCTAACCATGCTTGTGGTTCTATGGAGGATTTCAAGTTTCATAACGATCAAGCTAGCACCTTTCACAACCACAAAATCCACACTGTTGTGGCTGTGTATTGGTTTGCTTGTTTTTTCAAATTGGGACCTGCATGTACAAAATTACTGTCCATTTATTCTTAGACATCCAGGGCTGTATCCTTAGCTGCACCAAGCCAACGCTTGGCAAAGCCTGGGTGGAGGAAACAGACGTGATTTGAAGTCACCTTTCCACCTCTCCTAGTCTCACGGTTGGCTGGCACTAGTTAGAGATGCCACAGAACCATTCTAACCTACAGTAGCTGGTTCGAACTTCCTAGAGACGATTCTGATAGCACAGGATCACCAGAGAACAGTATACTCCAGCTCAATCCCTTCAACCTCTGTAATAGCCCTCTTCCCATGTCGGAACGTCTCGTACATGGATGTGGCGAGAGTGGGGAGAAATGGGTCACATAGAACTAACTACACATGCTGTGGACAACTAAGAAATTCCCCTACTTCTGAGGAATCCCCAGCTTTTTCCTCTAAGGTAGCTTTAAGTCCCATTCCACCAGTGGAATGGTCCAAAAGAGTCTTAGCCAAAGCCAGTGAACAGGCCCCTATTGTCCAACTTACCCCAAATTTAAAAGGAACTGCGGCCAATGGGAGCTGCCGGGGTGGAGCCTGCCTTAGCCCCGCCGACTGGGAGCCACCCAAGGTAAGTGGGGCCAGGGCGCTATGTGCGCTGCCCCCTCCGCGCGCCACTCCCGGAAGCGGCCAGCATATCCTTGCAGACCCTGGGGGGGGGGCTAGGGGGCTCCGTGCGCTGCCCCTGCCTGCAGGCACTGTCCCCACAGCTCCCATTGGCTGTATTTCCCGGCCAATGAGATCTGCAGAGTCGGCACTCGGGGTGCGGGCAGCGTGTGGAGACATCCCCCCTCGGGGCCCAGGAATGTGTTGGCTGCTTCTGGTAGTGGCACGGGGCCAGGGCAGGCAGGGAGCCTGCCTTAGCCCCGCTGCACCACTGGATTTTTAGCAGCCTGAAATCTCCCAGATTGGCTTCAGTAGCCTCCGTGAGATACAGCCCAATTCCAGGAGAATCCCGGCAAAACCAGAAGGGTTGGCAACCCTACCCACAAGCAGTGGTGAGCTGGAGCCGGTTCGCACAGGTTCACGCGAACTGGTTATTAAATTTAGAAGCTGGTTTGGAACTGGTTGTTAAAGGGGTGGGCAAACTCCGGCCTACGGGACCATCCTGTCCGGCCCGCCTGAGCTCCCGGCGGGGGAGGCTCCCCCGCCTTCCCCCCTCTCACAGAACCTCAGTGTGCTGCGCCGCCGGCGCCAGCGCTCTGGATCGCTCCTGGGCAGCTCTGCAGCTCCTGCCGCTTTGAGCGGCATGGTAAGGGGGTGGGGCTTCGAGCTCCAGCAGGCTGCGCGGCATCCATACATGCTGCCCTGAGCAGCATGGTAAGGGGGGCGGGCCAGGGCTGGGAAGAGGGGTTGGATAAGGGGCAGGGAGCGGTTGGAGGGGGCGGAGGTTGGGTAGGCGTGGGAGTTCCGGGGGTCTGTCAGGGTGGTGGTGGATGGGGTCGGGGAAGTCAGGGGACAGGGAGCGGGGCGAGTTGGGTAGGGAGTGGGGTCCTGGGGTGCAGTTAGGGTGGGGGGTCTCGGGAGGGAGTGGTCAGGGGACAAGGAGCGGGGGGGTTGATGGGTTGCGAGTTCTGAGAGGAGCAGTCGGGGGCAGGACGTGGGTGGGGGTCGAATGGGGGGGGCAGGCTGTTTTGGGAGGTACAGCCTTCCCTACCCGGCCCCTGATACAGTTTTGCAACCCCGATGTGCAGGGCTGGCTTTAGGAAGTGCGGGGCCCGATTCGAACAGTTTTGACGGGGCCCCGGCAGGAATGACCAAAAAAAAACCATGTTAAAAAAACATGTGGGGCTTCTACTCACCGGGCGGCGTTCCGAGTCTTCGGCGGTGGGTCCTTCACTCACTCTGGGTCTTCGGCGGCACTGAAGGACCCACCGCGGAAGTGACGCCGAAGACCCGGAGCGAGTGAAGGACCTGCCACCGAAGTGCTGCCAAAGACCTAGTAGAGAACCAGTTGTTAAGATTTTGGCAGCTCATCACTGCCCACAAGTAATGACCATAAGTGTTCAGGACCTCTGGTTTAGGTCACTTTATATTTCATTGGTAAGATAGCACCTAGAGCAGCACAGTTTCCCACCTTCTTCCTCAGCAACGTGTTGGAGAGGAAATCTACTAAGTCTCCAACGCTGCTTCCTGCAGCCTCCCATTCAAGTGTTGCCAGATTCAACCCTACTACAGCGTCATTGAAGTTGATGTGCTCCACACAGCACAGAGGACTGTGGTAGTAGAGCTGATTACAGGCTCGCATCCTTAATATGTACAGCTCTATTACTAGCTCATCCTCTACTACTCAACCTAGAGCTGATCAGTACTGTGAATGAAGACAAACATGAACTTGATTATGAGGAAACTTTAAACAATTATATCCTACTCTAAGTTTCTATTTTACTAAGATTTACTTCTTAATCATTCTAACATAATTTTTACTTACTTTACAAGCTTTATTATTTACTTATAAACACAATATTTTGTATAAAAAGAAAAAAGCTAGTTCACCATGCAGTTTTTGGTTTTTTTTCTGATACATCATCTATGTTAGTCAAGCATCTTAGATAACCTTTCTCTCCAATAAGCTGCAGAAACTATTGCTATTGGTAATTTAACTACTGTAATTATACTGCAGAGAGACTGAGTTTCTAATTTTAAAAAGTGCTGATATTCTAGTGGTTTATTCCCTGGAGGAATGTTATATGATTGCATACACAGGAATATTAAGTAGAGCTCTAGATACTGAAGAACTAAATTTAATACTGCTTTCATAAATGTAATTGAATGGCTGATTTTTGTGCATCTGAAGTATTTTTTTCAATTTAAACAAAATTCACAGTTGGATAAAAAGCAACATGTGAAATGGTAATACATATTTTATTATGTTTTTTAAAGAAACTAAAATAATTAATTATGAGATTTATACCAGTTTTGTTTTTAACTGTTACCAGTGGATGATCTTCTGAAACTGATTCTTTCTGCGGGATCTAGAGTTTTCAGAAACCTTTCATCTTTGGCCTTACAATTTGTAACGTTCACTTTTTATTTGGAAAGACAATTGAATACTCTTGGATATTTTACAAAACTGATGACCTGCAGGTGTAACACTGTGAAAAACAGTGTGTGTTATTTATAATATATTGGGGGTTAAATGATGGAACCCTGGATCTCATGGCATATATCACTCACGTGAACAAATTCCTAATTTAGGGCAAATATTCCTCCTGTATGTAGTTTATTTTTATATAGTGTGACAAAGTTCGTCCTCTATTTGGTGGGTCCTGCGCTTATTGGCGGGTTTTCTTGCCTCAGAGTTTCACCATGTGGGTTGGGGAACAGCCCAGAGACCTTCCCCTCTGGAAGAACCCACAGTCCAGGTCAATTGGGAGGTTTGGGGGGAACCCGGGCCCGCCCTCTACTCCGGGTTCCAGCCCAGGTCCCTGTGGACTGCAGCTGTCTATAGTGCCTCCTGTAACAGCTGCATGATAGCTACAACTCCCTGGGCTACTTCCCCATGGCCTCCTCCAAACACCTTCCTTATTCTCACCACAGGACCTTCCTCCTGGTGTCTGATAATGCTTGTGCTCCTCAGTCCTCCAGCAGCACACCCTCTCACTCTCAGCTCCTTGCGCCTCTTGCTCCCAGCTCCTCACACTTGCACCACAAACTGAAGTGAGCTCCTTTTAAAACCCAGGTTCCCTGATTAGCCTGCCTTAATTGATTCCAGCAGCTTCTTCTTAACTGGCTCCAGGTGTCCTAATTAGCCTGTGTCATAACTATAAAGGGAAGGGTAACAGCTCTCCTATGTACAGTACTATAAAATCCCTCCTGGTCAGAGACTCCAAAATCCTTTTACCTGTAAAGGGTTAAGAAGCTCGGGTAACCTGGCTGACACCTGACCCAAAGGACCAATAAGGGGACAAGATACTTTCAAATCTTGGGGGGGGGGGGGGGAAGGCTTTTGTTTGTGCTCTTTGTTTTGGGGGTTGTTCGCTCTTGGGACTGAGAGGGACCAGACATCAATCCAGGTTCTCCAAATCTTTCTGAACAAGTCTCTCATATTTCAAACTTGTAAGTAAACAGCCAGGCAAAGCGTGTTAGTTTATCTTTGTTTTCTCAACTTGTAAATGTACCTTTTACTAGAGTGTTTATCTCTGTTTGCTGTACTTTGAACCTGAGGTTAGAGGGGGGTCCTCTGAGCTCTTTAAGTTTGATTACCCTGTAAAGTTATTTTCCATCCTGATTTTACAGAGATGATTTTTACCTTTTTCTTTAATTAAAAGCCTTCTTTTTAAGAACCTGATTGATTTTTCCTTGTTTTTAGATCCAAGGGGTTTGGATCTGTATTCACCAGGAGTTGGTGGGAGGAAGGAGGGGGGATAGTTAATTTCTCCTTGTTTTAAGATCCAAGGGGTTTGGATCTGTATTCACCAGGGAATTGGTGAAGGTCTCTCAAGGCTACCCAGGTAAGGGAATTAGCTTTGGGATGGTGGCAGCGGACCAGATCTAAGCTGGTAGTTAAGCTTAGAAGTTTTCATGCAGGCCCCCACATTTGTACCCTAAAGTTCAAAGTGGGGAAGCAGCCTTGACAGCCTGCCTGCCTTAACTGGTTCTAGCAGGTTCCTGATTACTCTAGTGCAGCCCCTGCTGTGGTCACTCAGGGAACAGAAAACTACTCATCCAGTGACCAATATATTTGCCCTCGACCAGACTCCTGTACCCCACTGGTCTGGGTCTGTCACATATCCCTCCCCCCTGCTCAACGCCAAGGGGTTGGGCAGCTTGGGACGCCAGACAGTGCACACGTGCCAAGCCATCGGCGTTGCCATGACGGCTCCCTGCTCTGTGTTGCACACGGAACTGGAAAGGTTGGAGGGATAAGAACCATCTGGTCACCCTTGTGTTCTTCTCCTTGTTCCGCTGCATCCATTGAAGAGGGGCATGGTCGGTCACGAGGACAAATCTGCGCCTGAGCAGGTAGTAGCGCAATGTTTCCATGGCCCATTTTACAGCGAGGCATTCTCTCTCCACCACTGCATATTTTTGTTCCCTTGGAAGGAGTTTCCGACTGAGGTATAGAATTGGGTGTTCCTCCTCCCCGACCATCTGTGATAGAACGGCCCCCAACCCTACTTCCGATGCATCCGTCTGCAGGATAAACTCCTTGGTGAAATCAGGGGCTATCAGTACGGGGTTAGTGCAGAGGGCAGTCCGTAGGTCTGTGAATGCTTCCTCTGCTGCGTCAGACCATCTCACCAGATCAGGTCCACGGGCTTTCACTAGGTTTGTCAGGGGGCTTGCCCTTGTGGCAAAGTGGGGGATAAATCGTCGGTAATACCCCACCACACCTAGGAATGCCCGGACTTGTTTCTTGCGACTTGGTCGGGGCCAATTTTGGATGGCCTCTAACTTGTTCACTTGGGGTTTTACCAAACCTTTTCCCACAATGTAGCCAAGATATTTGGCCTCTGTAAACCCTACAGCGCACTTGGCAGGGTTTGCTTTAAGGCCAGCTCGCCTGAAGGTATCGAGGACTGCCTCCACCTTCTCCAGGTGGGTTTCCCAGTCTGGGGTATGAATGACCACATCGTCCAAGTAGGCAGCAGCATAACTGTTATGCGGGCGTAATAGCTTGTCCATGAGGTGCTGGAAGGTAGCTGGGGCCCCATGTAGTCCAAAAGGGAGGACAGTATATTGAAAAAGACCCTCTGGTATAGAGAACGCAGTCTTTTCCTTTGCGTCTTCTGCAAGGGGAATCTGCCAGTACCCCTTTGTCAAGTCTAGGGTAGTCAAGTACCGGGCATTACCCAGACGGTCCACTAGTTCATCTATGCGAGGTATGGGGTACGCGTCGAACTGGGATACTTCGTTTAGTCGCCAGAAGTCGTTGCAAAATCTTGTGGTGCCATCAGGTTTGGGCACCAGCATGATTGGGCTGGACCACTGACTGTGGGATTCTTCGATGATCCCCAACTCCAGCATTTTTTTTACTTCTGCTTTTATTTCCTCCCTTTTTGCCGCTGGCACCCGATAGGGCCTCATTGTTACTCTGGCCCCAGGGTTTGTGACAATGTGGTGATATGTCTCGGTTGTTCGACCCGGTTTTGTCGAGAACACATCTTGGTTCCGGAAGATCATCTCAGACACCTCATTCTTCTGGTCTGGTGTTAAATCGGGAGACACTCTCACCTATTTGGAAGGCTTGTTTTCCTGGATTAGATCTTTTTGGACCATTGTGCATGCCTCTTGTGCATGCCAGGGTTTCAGAAGGTTAACGTGATAAATCTGTTCTTGTTTTCTGCGTCCTGGCTGCCGCACCTTGTAGGTTACTTCCCCCACGGGATCAACCACCTCATAGGGCCTCTGCCATTGGGCCAGAAGCTTGCTTTCTGCCGTGGGTACCAACACCATAATCTGATTCCCTGGTTGGAACTGTCGCACTTTTGCCTGGCGATTGTAATGGGTTCGCTGGGCCTCCTGTGTCTTCTCCAAATGTTCCCGTACAATAGGGGTAACCCGGGCTATCCGGTCTCGCATCTGCATTACATGCTCTATTATATTTCTCCCCTCATTGGGTTCCTCTTCCCAGATCTCTTTGGCGATATCTAGTATGCCACGGGGGTGACGCCCGTATAATAAGCCGAAGGGGGAAAACCCAGTTGAGGCCTGAGATACCTCCCGGATAGTGAACATAAGGTAGGGTAGTAGGGTGTCCCAATCCTTCCCGTCCCGACTTACCACCTTCCTTATCATAGCCTTGAGGGTTCGGTTAAACCTTTCTACCAACCCATCAGTCTGCGGATGGTAGACCGAAGTTCTCAGGGTATGTATATGGAGCAGCGTACAGAGGTCCTTCATTAACTTCGACATAAATGGGGTTCCTTGGTCGATTAATATCTCCTTTGGTAGCCCCATTCGGGCAAAGATCCCCACCAGCTCTTTGGCTATAGTTTTAGAGGCCGTGTTCTGCAGAGGGACGGCTTCTGGGTAGCGAGTAGCATAGTCCAAAACAACAAGTATATATTGTTGGCCCCGAGCCGTCTTCTCCAGGGGTCCCACTAGGTCCATGGCTATTCGCTCGAAGGGGACCTCTATGATGGGAAGGGGTACTAAAGGTGCCCTCAAGTGGGGACGGGGACTGTGCAGCTGACACTCCGGGCAGGAGACACAGTACCTCCGCACTTCTTCATGTACTCTGGGCCAGAAGAACCGTCGTAGGACTCATGCCAGGGTCTTCTCTACCCCCAAATGCCCCCCAAAAAGATGACTATGAGCAAGACTTAATACAGCATTCTGGTGTTTTTGAGGTACTAGGATCTGCTGTACCTTCTGCCCCTGTACTGGTGCAACCCGGTATAAGAGATCCTTCTTCATTATGAAGTAGGGTCCTGGTCCCTGGGTTTTCCCTTCCACGGGGACCCCATCTATTTCAGTCACCTCCTTCCTAATGTTGTCATACCTTGGGTCTTCTGTCTGATCCCGTCCAAAATTTCCTCTCCCGGGGCTAATATGCCCAAGATCTAGGGGCCCAGTCTCTGTTGCCTCTACTGGTTCAGAAGCATTAGGGTGGGGGTCAGACTCAGGTGCTTCTCCCTCCTGCGTGGCCTCCTTTTCAGCTGCGCGGGTCCGCCTACCTACAAGAGCGACCCTCTGGCTTTGGGTCAGTATTCGGGTTCCCAAGGCCTTAGCTGCCCTTCTTTCCCTTTTTGTCTTTCTACCCTGTCTGGGAGTGGAGAACAAATCTGGGGATACTTCAGAGAAGATTGGGGGTTGACAGTCTGCTGTGGATGCCTCACCAATTTTAGGGTCCCCATCTTTCTCCAATCCCCCTACTGGGAGTAAGTTGCCAAACCCTGGGAAGTCCCTCCCTATGACTACCGGGTATGGGAGTTTAGGGACTACACCTGCTGCTACCTCAGTAGTGTTCCTTTGGATCTCGATTTTTACTGGGATGGTGGGGTAGTAACTAACTGTCCCATGGACATATGTTATCCCCGTACGTTTAGCCTGCAGCAGCTGACTACACTTCACGAGCTTCCCTGAGATAAGCGTGATAGCACTCCCCGAATCAACCAGTGCCGTGATCCCTACCCCATTTAGTTTCACTGGTCTGGTATACATATGTGGGGCTAGTGAGCCCCCCACAAGGTGGATTAGGGAGCATGGATCTGCCCAGTTTCCCAGGTTACACTGCATAGGCTCCTCAGCATTGGGACACTGTGCAGCTATGTGTCCCCACTCCCCGCAGGCATAACATCTGTATGGAGCCCTAGGCATTCCCTGGTCTCTTGGTTTGGGCAGTCTAACATCACGATCCTCTTCTCCCTCAGTGCTCCGACTCTTTGTGGCCTCTGATGGGCCTTCAGCCTCTCTCTTTTTTCACCTGGGCCCTCCTGGTGGCCCAGTCACCCGAACTTTAGGGTTTGGTGCTGCTAGTTTAACCCGGGGTGCCTCTTCCTTAACTGGTCGGGTCAGCTCCCTCGCTGTCCTTCGCCTCTCTACCAGGGCGACAACCTCGTCATAGGTGGAGGGTTCATTCTGGCTTACCCAGGCACGAAGGTCTGGTGGTAGTCCCCTCATGTATCGGTCGATGACCAGAACCGCTAGTATCTCTTCGGGACTTCGGGACTCTGTTTGCAACCACTTTTGTGCGAGATGGATGAGGTCATACAATTGGGACTGCGGGGTTTTGTCTTCCTGGTACCTCCAACAGTGATACTGCTGGGCCCGCACTGCTGTCATTACCCCAGATCTGGCCAGGATCTCTGCTTTTAGCTGGGGGTAGTCTGCCGCAGCCTCTTCAGGCAGATCATGGTAAGGCCTTCTGGGCCTCCCCACACAGGAATGGGGCAAGGATGCCAGACCACTGATCTCGAGGCCAGGCCTCCCGTAGGGCTGTCCTCTCAAAGGCCAGAAGGTATGCCACCACATCATCCTCCCGTGTTATTTTCTGCAGCCAATGGCTGGCCTGTATGAGCCGCATCCCATCATGGCCGCGATTCAGCTCTGTAAGGGACTTTACCTGGTTTACCAGCTCCCGCAACATAGCTCGGTCTTGAGCAGCCTGGTCCATCAGCAGGCGATTAGTCTCTTGCTGCAGCCGCACTGCCTCCTGTTGGGCAGCTGCCTGGACATGGGTAGCCTCCTGCTGGGCCGCCGTAGCTTGTATCAGTGCCCGCACTACGTCATCCATTGTGGTGAAAAATAATAAACCCTCTCCCTTTTTTTGTTGTTGTTGTTGTTGTTGTTTTTTTTTTAAATCACCCTCCTTCTTCCGCTGCGCTGTGCACCCCAAGATCCCACCCCTGACACCAGTGTGACAAAGTTCCTCCTCTATCTTGGTGGGTCCTGCGCTTATTGGCGGATTTTCTTGCCTCAGAGTTTCACCATGTGGGTTGGGGAACAGCGCAGAGACCTTCCCCTCTGGAAGAACCCACAGTTCAGGTCAATTGGGAGGTTTGGGGGGAACCCGGGCCCGCCCTCTACTCCGGGTTCCAGCCCAGGGCCCTGTGGACTGCAGCTGTCTATAGTGCCTCCTGTAACAGCTACATGACAGCTACAACTCCCTGGGCTACTTCCCCATGGCCTCCTCCAAACACCTTCCTTATTCTCACCACAGGACCTTCCTCCTGGTGTCTGATAACGCTTGTGCTCCTCAGTCCTCCAGCAGCACACCCTCTCAGCTCCTTGCGCCTCTTGCTCCCAGCTCCTCACACTTGCACCACAAACTGAAGTGAGCTCCTTTTAAAACCCAGGTTCCCTGATTAGCCTGCCTTAATTGATTCTAGCAGCTTGTTCTTAATTGGCTCCAGGTGGCCTAATTAGCCTGCCTGCCTTAACTGGTTCTAGCAGGTTCCTGATTACTCTAGTACAGCCCCTGCTCTGGTCACTCAGGGAACAGAAACCCTGTCTGACCTGGGACTAATAGATCACTCTCCTGTAGCCCTCTGGCCTGGAGGGAGGGAGGGAGAGAGGTAGGGGGCTGCTCCTCCTCTTTCTCTGCTACCTGCTTGCTGGCTGGCTGCTAGACCCACCCACACCCTTGGTTGCTGCTGCTCCAGCTATAGCCCCTTGGGGGGGGCCTGCTGGCCCACTCCCCAGAGGAGGGGAGGGAGAGACCCCAGCCATTGCTCCTGCTGCTGGGGATGCCACCACCACCTCCACCTGAGAAGGTCCTTCCTGCTGGCCACCAGACTGCCGCCTGGAGCTGCTGCGTTTGCTGCTGGGGAGCTGCTGGAACCCTGAGGAGAAGAAGAGGACCATCTGCCAGTGGGGGAGCGCGTAGGAATTCTACAGACCACCGTGGAGGGGACCCTCCCGGACTGAGTAACTTTTGAACTGTGCTCTTCTGGTGGGGATCTAGATTGTGTTTGTGGAGACACAGGGGGTGTGGCGTGGAGCCTGCCCCCTGGTCCATCTGTGTCCCCCCCCCAATCCTCACCACCACCATCATCGTTGCCCCCTCCACCACCCCCACTGGCTACTTACCATCTACCTTGAGCTCCTGCCTCTGGGATTTCAGCTGCTCACCTAGGCTTGCTACGCCCTGTTGCCACCATTGGGCCTGATACAGCAGCCAGCTTCCAAAGACTTTCTTTTTGTTACAAGCGCACGTGGGTGCACGTACCCCCCCCTTTTGGATTGACCCCCTCCCCCCTGCAGCAAGCCCCCAGCTTTGCCCCTGCTGCCTACCCATTTGCCCCTTGCTGCCTTTTGCCCCTCCCCCCTTGCCCCAGCCCCTCGCTAGCTCCAGTTTGTTTGCCTGCCCCGCCCTTTCCCTCTGCAGCCTTTGTTTGACCCGCCCCAGCCTCTGAAGCTAGCCCCGTGGTTCCTCTGTCCAATTTCCCGCCTGGTTGCTCCCTTCCCCCTGCGGTCCCCTTGCCCTGATTAGCCCCTCCCCTCGTGCGCCCATGTCCCCTCCTATGCGCTTGTACCCCTCCCCGTTTTAGTTTGATTCTGTCTCACTGCACCCCCCAATGCTGTTATATCCTCCCTTCCTTGGTGCAACAAGAGGAGCCGGAAACCTTCCCTGAGTCGGTGACTGACCCCTAGCCCTTGATAGCCCCCCCATCCACCCCACCCCTTTTTTTTTTGGCGCCCTCCTCCCCTGCCTACAGCCTAGCGGGGAGGAGTGGTCGACCTGCTTCCCCCTTCCCTACCCCCCCTCCAGTGTTTGCTCTCCCGCCGTCCTCATTATGGCAGGGGACGAGGAGAGTGAGACCCCTCGGGCAGACCCTGCTGCCCCTCCTCCACCCGCCCCACCATCGTCCCCCCTAGCCTCTACCTCAACCGCCGCTGCCGAGCCACCTACTACCACCCCTGCTGGAGCACCGGCAGCAGTGGGTAACGAGGTGACCTCCGCTGCTGCCACGTCCCTCGCCCCCTCTGACTCTGGGGGAGTCCCTCCAACCGGCAGGAAGGGCCAGGGCACAAAGAAGGGTAAAGGCCCCGCTAAAAAAGCCAGGCCCTCCATGGCAGGGGGTGCCCCCACTGCCGCGGCCCTGCAACCGGCCACGGCGTCCCTCCCTGCTGTTCCCTCCACCAGCTCTGTGGGTGTCCCTCCCCCGGCCCCCAGGGCATACGCCCAGGTGGCGGCGGCCCCCCCGCCTGCCGCTACATCATCTCCCTCATCCACCGCCTCTGCTACCATCTATAGCGGCCGGGGCCCCTTCCCCACCTTGACCAGGAAGCACGGCGTCCGTTGCCTCCTGGTACCCGCCTCGCCCCACGTGGAGACCTACGTGCGGGCGTTGGCGAGGGTGGTGGGGCCCACGGCCATTGTGGCGCCCTTCAAGATGTACGGAAAGGTCGTCTTCTTCCTAGCATCGGAGGCTGCCGCCCAGGAGGCAGTGGAGAAGGGCCTGGCGGTGGGGGGCGTGTACGTCCCCCTGGAGCCGCTAGAAGACCTGGGCGCCTGACTGGTCCCGACTTCTGTCCCTCCCTTCCTTCCAAATGCCGCCCTGTTACCCGCCCTTTCTACCCTGGGGAGGCCGATCTCTGTGGTCAGCCCTCTCCCATTGGGCTGCAAAGACCCCGCCCTCCGTCACGTCCTCTCGTTCCGCCGGCAGGTACAGTTACAACTGCCGCCGGCGGCACGTGATGGTGAGGCGCTCGAGGGGTCCTTCTTGATCCCCTACCAGGGGGCCTGCTACCGGGTGCATTATTCAACGGGGGAGGCCCGGTGCTACCTCTGCCGGGCGATAGGACATGTCCGGAGGGACTGCCCCTTGGCCCGGCACGGAGGGACATCCGGGACCCCCGAGCCCCGGCAGGGCGCCGGCCCCGTCGTCGCCAGCGCCCCTAGCTGCCCGGCGCCCGAAGCCGCCCCTCCTCCTTTCCGGCCCACCAAAGCTCCCGCTCGGGCCCAAGGGGTATCTCCCCCAGTGCGCCTAGACGAGCGAGAGGGCCCCGCCTCTGCCGCCTGCGATCTGGCGGGGCCTGTGGAGGAGGGTGAGGTAGGGATATCGCCGGGCATAGAAGAAGGCATGCCCCAGAGAGAATCCTCCCTCCTACATGCTGCCCCACCATTACCTCCCCGAGTCCCTAAGCCTTTGCTCTTGCTCCCTGACCCGACTCCTGTTAGCCAGCCCCCGGATGATGCCATGGAGGGCTGGTCCTTAGTACAGGGGAAGTGGGGCAAGCGGAAGGCTCGAGCTCCGCTCCTTCCATATGATGCGGTAGCCCCCCAGAAGACCAGGAAGGGGGGCACCGATGCTGAGCCTTCCGCTTTGCCCCCGGGTGGGTTTTGTCCACCATTACCAGCTAGGGAAGACGTGGCAGCATCAGAGGAAAGCACTACCCCTCCTCCGGTAGTGATGGAGCCCCTCTCGCCCCCTTACAATCTGAAGCCCCTGCATGCACCAAGGCGAGCGTCGCTTCGGGTGCAGGCGGGGAGAGCCCTGGGGTGGTGGAAGGTGATCTCCTCTCCATTTATGAGGAGATCGAGGCCCTGGGTCTGACCCCGGTTACCCAGGGGGAGGACGACCCTCTGCCAGCGGGCCTCGATCTGAGCGACCTCGCCTCAGCCCCCCTTTCCCCATGTTCTGTCCCCTTACCCACTGCTTCCGCTCCCGCCTCCGAGGAGCCCCTGGACTCTTCCACCAACCCGGCTGCAGATGGCACCCCGCTAGCGGCCGCCGAGCCTCTTGAGGCGACGGCCAGTGCCATGCAACCGGAACCCGAGTCGCCAGGGGACTCCCTCGTGGCTATGGGGCAGCCGACCTCCTTCCTGGGTGGGGGCCCCGTCATTGATTCTCCACCTATGGATGCCGTGGCCTTACCATCTGCCTTGGAGCACGAGCCCGGCATCATGGAGGGCCCACCTCCCTCCCTGCAAATCCCTGAGCCCATTTTCGGGGTGCCACCCCCCCACCCCGGAGCCTGGCTGCTGGGGCCCCCGATCCCACTATCGCCCCTTCCACTGTCCCTATTCCTGACTCCGACCCTGCCCCTGACACCGACCCAGTCTCTATCCCATCCACTTCCTGTGATGCTATTGCCGCCCCTGGGGCTGTCTCCTTCCATATCCCAGAGGACGACCCCCAAGGAGCGGCCTTTGTTTTTCCCTGTCCCGACCCACCAGGGGCTGCTATTTTCCCTCCGCCGCCCCCCATTGAGCCAGGGTCTGAGGCGGGCCACGTGGCACCAGCCCATCGGATGCCACGTCGAGGGTCTGCCCCCTGCTTGCCCGTCTCGGTGGGCCACGGGGCTGTGACAGGGGCCCCGCTGGGGGATAGCCATAGATCGGTAACCCCATCCCCCCATACGCTGAGAGAGGAGCTACGAGAGTTCCCTGAGGATGTCCGTGGCTCCCGCAACAAGGTACAGCTTGCACTCCAGAGATGGGGGGATTTTCATCAGATCCTCCGGGCCGCGAGAGCCCTCATGGGGGAGGGTAAGAGGACCGGGAGGCAGGCCGCCGCGGCCTACCAACGGGTCCGCCTCTTCCGTGACTCCTTAATCGCCTACGGGGTAGGTCACGGATTGTTGCGCGGCCCGACGGAGGCCGTGGGCGTCTCTGCCGGCGAGGATCCCCCCCAGCCCTCCTCATGGCACCGATCATCTTCGCAACATTGAACACCCGGGGCTGTAGGATGGGTCTCCACAGGAGCCAGGTGCTCTCCTTCCTTCGGGAGGGGGGGTACTCTGTGATTTTCCTGCAGGAGACCCATACGGATCCGGCTGCTGAAGCTAGCTGGCGGCTGGAGTGGAGGGACAGGGTCTATTTTAGCCACCTCACAGTTCGTACGGCTGGAGTGGCGACCCTGTTCTCCCCCGACCTAGGGCCCGAGGTGCTGGGGGTCGCCGAGGCTGTGCCAGGCCGCCTGCTACACCTCCGGGTCCGCATGGAGGGGCTTGTGGTTAATCTCGTCAACGTTTACGCCCCGACATTGGGCCCGGAGAGGTTGTGTTTTTATCAGCAGGCGTCCGCCTTCCTCGGCACCTTGGATCCTCGCGAGTGCCTGGTCCTGGGCAGGGACTTTAACGCCACCCTTGAGGAACGGGACCGCTCGGGGACCGAGCAGCACCAGGCCGCCGCGGATGTCCTCCGGGAGATCGTCGAACATCACTCCCTGGTGGACGTCTGGCGCGACCACCACCCGGATGACGTTTCTACATTCACTTTTGTCCGGGTGGAGGTCCATCGGTCGTACCACTCCCGGTTGGACCGCATCTATATGTCACGCTTCCATCTTTCCCGGGCCCACTCCTCCAGCGTCCGGCCGGCCCCTTTTTCAGATCACCATCTAGCCACCGTGACAGCCTCTCTTTGCGCGGAGAGGCCGGGGCCGGCCTATTGGCATTTTAATAATAGCTTGTTGGAGGATGTGGGCTTTGTGGCGTCCTTCCGGGAGTTCTGGCTGGCCTGGCGAGGGCAGCGGCGTGCCTTTCCCTCGGCGCGGCGGTGGTGGGACCTGGGGAAGGTGCGCGCCCGGCTCTTCTGCCGTGACTACACCCGGGGCGCCAGCCGACGGAGGGATGCGACGATAGGGCAGTTGGAACGGGAGGTCTTAGAGCTGGAGAGGCGTCTGGCTGCCAGCCCCGGTGATCCATCCCTCTGCGGAGCGTGCCGGGAGAAGCGGGAAGAGCTCCGGACCCTCGAGGACCATCGGGCCCGAGGTGCCTTTGTTCGATCCCGCATCCGCCTCCTTCGGGAGATGGATCGCGGCTCCCGCTTCTTCTACGCCCTGGAAAAAAAGAGGGGGGCCAAGAAGCACGTCACCTGCCTTCTAGCAGAGGACAGCACCCCCCTCACGGATCCGGCGGAAATGTGCGGGAGGGCCAGGGCCTTCTACGCAGGCCTTTTCTCCCCGGATCCGACCGATCCTAACACTTGCAGAATGCTCTGGGATGAACTCCCGACGGTCAGCGCGGGCGACCGAGACCGGCTGGAGCTGCCTCTCACTCTGGCCGAGTTCTCGGAAGCCCTCCGCTGCATGCCCACCAATAAATCTCCGGGCATGGACGGGCTGACCGTGGAGTTCTACCGCGTGTTTTGGGATGTCCTCGGCCCAGACCTTGTCACCGTCTGGGCCGAGTCCTTGCAGGGTGGGGTCCTCCCTCTTTCGTGCAGGCGAGCCGTGCTCACCTTATTGCCGAAGAAGGGGGACCTCCGCGATTTACGGAATTGGCGTCCCATCTCGCTCCTCAGCACGGACTATAAAATCGTAGCGAAGGCCATCTCGCTGCGGCTAGGGTCCGTGCTGGCGGACGTGATCCACCCAGACCAGACCTACACCGTCCCGGGCCGCACCATCTTCGACAACTTGTATCTGGTCCAGGACCTCTTGGAACTCGGGTGTAGGGATGGTCTGTCGTTCGCCCTCCTGTCCCTGGATCAGGAGAAGGCATTCGACAGGGTGGACCACGGGTATCTCCTGGGCACTCTGCGAGCGTTTGGCTTCGGGCCCCAGTTTGTGGGTTTTCTCCAGGTGCTGTACGCCTCCGCAGAGTGTTTGGTCAGGCTCAACTGGACCCTGACCGAACCGGTCAGCTTCGGGCGAGGAGTATGTCAAGGGTGCCCCCTCTCGGGCCAGCTGTATGCTCTGGCGATCGAGCCCTTCCTCTGTCTCCTCCGTAGGAGGTTGGCAGGGTTGGTGTTGCGGGAGCCGGAGCTGCGGCTGGTCCTGTCGGCGTACGCCGACTACGTGCTCCTCGTGGTCCAGGACCCGGGCGACTTGGTGCGGGTGGAGGCTTGCCAGACCATCTATTCGGCGGCCTCCTCCGCCCGGGTCAACTGGGTCAAGAGCTCTGGCCTGGTGGTAGGGGACGGGTGGCAGACGAGCTCCCTCCCACCCGCGCTTCAGGCCATCCGGTGGAGCGCGGATCCGCTGCTCTATCTCGGCGTTTACCTTTCTGCCACGCATCCGTCTCCGCTGGAGAACTGGCTAGGTTTAGAAGGCAGAGTGTCGGAGCGGCTCCGGAAATGGACAGGACTGCTCCGGTGTCTCTCCCTTCGAGGGAGAGCACTGGTGCTCAATCAACTAGTCCTGTCCATGCTCTGGTACCGACTCAACACCCTGGTCCCGGCCCCGGGCTTCCTGACCACCCTCTGGACGTTGATTCTGGAGTTCTTTTGGTCAGGACTGCACTGGGTCTCTGCGGGGGTTCTCCATCTACCCCTGGAGGAGGGAGGGCAGGGCCTGAAGTGTCTGCACGCTCAGATCCACGTCTTCCGCCTCCAGGCCCTGCAGAGGCTCCTTTATGGTGCAGGTAGTCCGGCATGGAGCGTATTGGCGCACGCCTTCCTGCGCCGCTTCCGAGGGCTCCGATATGACCGGCAGCTCCTTTGTCTCCATCCGAGAGGTCTTCCGCAAGGCCTCTCCGAGCTGCCGGTCTTCTACCAGGACCTCCTCCGGACCTGGAAACTGTTTTCAGTGACCAGGTCCATGGCGGCCACCGTGGGGGCAGATCTCCTCGCGGAGCCCCTGCTACACAACCCCCAGCTTCGTGTGCAGGTGGCGGAGTCCCCCATGGTGCGCCAGAGGTTGGTCCTAGCAGAAGTCACCAAAGTCGGAGACCTCCTGGACTACGACCGGGGAGACTGGCTGGATCCCCTGACGCTCGCTCAGCGCATGGGGCTCTCCAGACCTCATACTCCCCGGCGCGTACTTCAGGAGGTGAGGGCCGCTTTGCCGCCCGCTGCTCAGGACTATCTCGACCGGGTCCTGCGAGAGGGCACGCCCCACCCACCCTCCACTCCGAGCCCTCCAGACTTTTTCATCGGGCCCCTGCCCCATGGACCCAACCAGCCCCCTCCCCGTCCATTCGCCATGAGCCGGCTGCACCATCTGCAGCCGGTTCTGTTCCGGACCGCGTCAAGGAAACATCTATACACACTCGTGCTCCATGTTCTTCATGTCCTCACCCTCGCGTCCCGCCCCGATACGAAGTGGCGGGACCTTCTGCCACTTCTGGAGGGTGAGGAGCCCCGGTGGGCCAGCCTTTATTCTGCTCTGATCCCGAAGCCCACCGGGGACATCAGTTGGCGGCTCCTTCACGGAGCCGTGAGCACGAGCGTGTACTTGGCGCGGTTTACCCCTATCCCAGACACCTGCCCCTTTTGCGGCGTGAGGGAGACCCTGGCGCATGTTTACCTGGAGTGCGCCAGGCTGCAGCCCCTATTCCGGCTCCTCACGGATATTTTGTTAAGATTTTGGTTGCACTTTTCTCCTCACCTTTTTATTTATGCACTCCCTATCCATCGCCCCACAAAGTCGCGGGACCTCCTGGTCAACCTCCTTCTGGCCCTAGCGAAACTGGCCATCTATAAAACCAGAGTAAGGAGGTTGGTCGATGGAGTTTCCTGTGACTGTGAGGCGTATTTCAGGTCCTCCGTTCTTTCACGTATCCGGGCAGAGTTCCTCTGGGTGGCGTCCACTGGCTCCCTTGACGCCTTCGAGGAGCAGTGGGCACTGTCCGGGGTTCTCTGCTCGGTGTCCCCGTCTGGTTCGCTTCGTTTGACCCTTTGACCTCACTCCTGTCCCTGTTCTTTTATTAGTTGTCCCCCGTAATTTTTTGGTCTCCAGGTCCTGTGGACCTCCCCTTAGGCTGGGGGGGATCCTTTAGCAGTGGGCGGGCTTTGCCCGCCCACCTCCTGGATCCCAATAGGTCTGGTCACTCAGGGAACAGAAAACTACTCATCCAGTGACCAGTATATTTGCCCTCTACCAGACTCCTGTACCCCACTGGTCTGGGTCTGTCACAATGGGGAATGGATTCTTCTTGAGCTTCTTCTTGCAGAGCTACCGTCTAATGAGCGAGAATACTTTCTGTGAAGGAGTTGCTGGGGTTCTATCCCGTTAGACTAATGGAACCTGAGACCTCAGGATCAGCATCTGTACACCTGCTCCTTGCCCCTATGGAAAAATGGTAAAGAAATTCTGTTAGTTGAGTCACAGGGTGTCTCCACTCTCTGATATGGGTCATTCCTGTATAGGGAGGATGGGATCATATGTGACCGAACAGACCCAATCTGCAAGATCTTAGCTTTTCCATTCATTAGATATACATCGTCTGATATAGAAGTCTAGTACCAAGTCATCAGATGGTTCTGTGTATAGTGTTCACAAAAATACTAGTGTAAGGCTAAAATATTTTACTTCATTTTACCCATGTCATGAACTGAACCCAGGACTGTAGCTGTTGAAAGGCTGTGCCTTCTCACTTCACAGAACTTTATAAGTATTTATTATGATGCATAAACTTTTACAGTATTAGCAAATATAAAAGACCAAATTCTAAAATCCTTTCTCAGGCCCTAGGCAAAACTCTCATTGAAATCACTGTGACTTTTGTGAGAGCCAGGACTTCACATTTGACTCACCATATATGTCATTGTACACAGATCACTGTTCTTATGGTGGATGTAGGTGTTCTGATCACCATCTGCCACATCACCTGATTTTCTTGAAATGTCCCATGTGCTTTGACAACTTTATTAACTTTATGGAAATCTTGCTTTCCAAACACTTTCAATTGCACTTGAAATGTTTCTGCATACAATGGTGCCCGCAACCATGCACATATTACACATGGTGCATGTCTAATGTATGCACATTGGCAGGGGGGAGAGTCGCTCAGAGTGGGGCGGGGGGAGGAGAGGGAAACAGTTTGCCCGAGGCCCTTCAAACCAAGTGGTTCTGTGACCCTGTGCTCTAGGTGGCAATGCCACTCACTGAAATTTGACCCAGCGGCCCCTCCATCACACCAAAGGGGAGGCTGGGCCAAACCTAAATGACATCATGCTAAGTTAAAGTGACAGTGGTTCAGTTGTGCCTACCATGTGAAAAATTTCTGGGGGTGCCCTGTCTGCATATACCTTTTTCTCACTCCCCCCCCCCCCCAGCAATTCCCAAAGACTTAAAACAAAAAATCCAACTGTGGCACTGCCTTTGCTGATACATTATCATCATAGTTAAAGGCTAACTTATAGTGGTGGTTTTTGCCCCATAAATACTATTGACTAGTTGTGGGTTTACTCTGGTCTTTTGCAGAATGTATTCTGTTGGAGCACACAGGCAGAGCTGTAGAGGAAATAAATATTTCTGTAATTAAAATGGAAAGTGATCCTATGGAAATTTTAGCTTTTAGAATGCTGGGCTCTTCCATCTGTGTTATTCACTTGATTGGAAAATGGAGAAATGCTGTAATGTCATAATAAGGATTGAGAATGACTTATTATGGTTATAGGTCTTATATATAAATGGTTTCCATATACTACTATCAGGTTTTGCTGCTGTGCATCATAGCTTTATTACATGCTAGAACATAAATACTCCATAAATATTGTTGCAAACATATAAAGGCAGAGGAATTTAGGGCCAGATTTCCAAAGGTATTTTAGGTATCTAAGGATGCAGATAGGAACCTAGTAGGGTTTTTAAAGGTGCTTAAGTGAGTTAGGCACATAACTTCCATTGACTTCAATAAGTCTTTCCACTTCCAGAAGATCAGGGAAGAAAGCCTTCGTTCACAAACTAGGGGTATCACCTTTCAAGCCATCACACTGATGTGAAGGACAGGTGAACAGATTGGGACCTTTCATGAGGAGATACAGATGAAGGAGTTTCCAGTAGTGACTTAATGCAAGGACTATCTAGTCCAACAACAACCAAATGTATGAAGCAAAAAATTATGCTGAAGATAGCATGAAGCTGGTTTCATCTGAACTTTTGTAAGAGGCATTGAATCAGGGAGAGACAGATACAGGAACTGCTCCCCAGTCCCAAGAGGATGTACTGGTGCTCACTTACCTGTGGTGAGATGAAAGTATCTAGCACAACACAGAGACAGTGTCATTGGAGTGTTTAGAAGTAAACTAGTGTACTGTGGGAAGTGGTGAAAGAAGACCAAAATAATTAGATTGTAATTTTTTCTGGGAAGGGCTCTGTCTAATGGGTGGCCTGTACAGCACTGAACATGTTGTCAGCACTCAGAAAGGGCCTGATCCAAAGCACATTGAAGTTGATGGGAGCCTTTTCATTGACTTTGATGGGCGAAATGTAGGGCTGGAAGGGACCTCAAAAAGTCATCAAGTCCAGCCCTTTGTGTTGAGGCAGGATCAAGTAACCCTAGATCATCCCTGAAAGGTGTTGGTGTAACTTGTTCTTCAAAACCTCCAACAACCGGGATTCAACAAGCTTCCTTTGAAGCGTATTCTGGTGCTTATCTATCCTTATAGTTAGCAAGTTTCCAATATCTAACCTAAATCTCCCTTGCTGCAGAGTAAGCTGATTACTTCTTGTCCTACCGTCTGTGGACATAGAGAACACCTGATCACCATCCCTTATAACAGCACTTAATGTATTTGAAGATGATTATCAGGTCCCCCGTCAGAGTCTTCTTTTCTCAAGACTAAACATACCATACCATACATGTGGTTGTAGGACCTATTTAGTCTTAATCCACTCCTTCCACTTCCATAAAAACACATAAAAGGATTTTCCATGGGGAATGGTCCATCCTCAGGGAATGTAGTTTAAATCATCCTATCACAAGAGCTAAGATTTCAAATAGATAAACCATCAGTTAGGCTTTGATTCTCCTCTTGTCTTCAATGGAGTTACACTGTCATAAGTGAGAGGAGAATCAGCTCTTTAATTCTGTGTGTACAGAAAACGTTAATCATCGACCATATTGATTCTTCAGACTGCATAGCTGGTTTTTCCAAGTCAGCTACTTGGAAAGTCTCGTGATGATCTCCCTTATTCTAGTTTTACATCAGTATAACTCTATTAACTTCAGGGGAGTTACTTCTGATTTACAGCAGTGTGAGATAGGAATCATGTGCAGAGTCTCTGCCTAGAAGAATTTACAATCGAAGGCTCAGATTCTGCCCCCTTTATTCACACTGATGGGATACTATTCATAATGAGTAAAGGCAGGAGAATCTGGCCCTAAATGAAGACATGGATCACAGGAGGAGATGAAAACCACATGGAAGAGCTGAGGGAGGGAAATATCAGCATGATAACAATAAGATCATGTGGTCATTTAGAGAAGTTTTATTTGCTTCTTAACTTTTTTTTAATGGAGACTAATATCCAGGGGTGAAAGTAACTTTCAAGACTTACCGGTACTGCCGGAGTCCTGAGGGGGGCGGGGCCTCATCCGGAAGAGGCGGGGCCTCTCAAGATTTAAAGGCCCTGGGGCACCGGCTGTGGCTTGGAGCCCCAGGGCCTTTAAATCAACCGGGGGCTCCCAGCTACAGAGGTGGCTGGGAGCCCCTGGGGCTCGGGGGCAAATTAAAGGGCCTGGGCTCGGCCGCCGCGGAGTTCTGAGCCCTTTAAATCCCGGCCCCAGCCTGGCTGCAGAGCCGCGGGCGGGATTTAAAGGGCTCTGGGCTCCCCGCTGCGGCAGGAGCTCCCGGCCCTTTAAATCCCAGCCCCAGCCCGGCCGCCGAGCCGCGGGCGGGATTTAAAAGGCTCTGGGCTCCCCGCAGGCGGGAGCTCTGAGCTCTTTAAATCCCAGCCCCAGCCCGGCTGCGGGCGGGATTTAAAGGGCTCTGGGCTCCCCGCTGCTGCTGCGGGGAGCCCAGAGCCCTTTAAATCCTGCCCGCAGAAGCCGGTGCGCTCTGACACGGCGTACTGGCTCTTGCCGGTACGCCGTACCGGACCGGCTTACTTTCACCTCTGCTAATATCTAACATATGCCCTTCTGTTTGTACAGGCCCTTTTTCACTCTGTGAACTTACTAACAATGAAGGAGACTGTTCTGCCCTTGTGATTTTCCACTTAGGTAGCAAGCCCCAAATATTCCAAAAATCCACATTACTGATGTTAATGAACTGTTTCTGCTCTCAGGAAAAGAGAGCTGAATGCCAACTGGTGCATTCAGGACTGAGACAGGCAGACCCATGATGGCTCACCAGAGGGTAGACCCTTGGATTTCAGTGCTCCATTTTACTAAATTTGAGTACTCCTTTTAAATTTGACCTCTGAAACTGTGTTTTCAAAAGTGTATACCTTAATCTGCCACCAGGAGCAGGGGCTGGCTACTGGGCCTTAAAAATTGTAGATTGTTTTCCTTCCAGAGAGAGATCTCTTGAAGCAGACAATTTCTTTGAAAGTTTTGGACCACCATGGGCTTTAAAAAACAACCTGCTCCAATACCCTTCATACTCTTGCCAGTAAATGATGGGCTAGAAACACTGCCATTTAAATAGCAGATGATGACAATGTTAAGGGTTTTATTATATAAATTTAGTACAATTTATCAAACTTCACAAACTTTTCAGCTGTTACAAAATCTTACACATTCATCAGCTCTATAAAATACTATGTCCCATCATGCAAAGAGAAATAGAGCTTGTACCTACGAACATAAAAACCTACCGTTAGGTGAAAATATTCAAACACAGTCATTAATCTTTAGCCTGCATGAGTAAGAAATATTCATGGAGTTGAAAACTCAAATAGTATTTCTGCAGTGAAAGGGAGTAGTTACATGATTCGTTTATTTTTAGACAAAGTACAAGGCCATCTAATATTGCAAAAATATACATTGATTTGAGACAAATTAAGATGTTTTAATATATTTTGATTGTTTTTAATCTGTGTGTTAACATTTCTGTCTTAATAATTTGTCTTGGGTCAAACAGCACATTCGGCAAGCCACAGTTCAAAAAATTAGAAGGGGATGAATTCCTTCGAATTCTTTATGCTCTGAATTGTCCTCAATATTGCCCTAGCATTAGATGTGCAATTACTCTATACAATTCTGTAAACTGTATTTTCTGCTTCACTGATCTACTGAACCAGGTAGATAGAATCAAGTTAATGTCATTGTAAACACACAGAGAGAAAATCCACCATTAGAAAATGTAACAGTGAAACTGAGCCACCCATGTGAAAATGAAACAAATATGAATTACACAATTGCTAACAATACTCATTGTTGATATGTTTTTCTCTTTGCAGGTTCACACAAGTCCATTATCAATTTTGTGGATCAGCCAAGACATCAAGATGGCTTTTTTGAAATCTATTTTTCTCTCTGCCACAGTAACTGACTAATCTTGCAAGATACTTGCAACACCCACTGACTTCAATGGGAGTTGAAGGCATTTATCAGTTTGCAGAAAGTGCTCGGCACCTCAAAGGATTAGATCATCTGTCTGCAAAAACTGGGTATGGATTACTGGATTATTTATGGACTTTTGTTCACAGATGCATTCAATGCTGAAATAGTTACCATAGGGACAACCACATCTTGTATGACTCCAGTGCTCATGATGCAGATCCCAGAGCATGACAAATATATTGTTCACATATACACACTTTGCAGCACATTCATCCCTTTTGGTAAATTAAAAACAGCAAACAATTTCATGTGTAGTGCTGACATCTGGTGGCTAAAGCAGCTGCAGCAATTATACCCATTCCTCACAGTAGATATGCCTTCAATTAGTCAGCTAGGGATTTAGCTGATTTTATGTTAACCCCCGCCCCAAACACCTTTACTCAAAATGGAGACTCTGAATCAGATGTTAAGCCTGGATGGTAAACGCTTGCAGGGTTTTTGTTTAGTTTGGTCAGAAAGATGGAGGCTTAAAAGATTTAGGGCCCAATGTTGCAAACTCTTACTCACATAAATAGGCCTTACACGCACACAAGGCAGATGTCATAGGTCACATGGGCTGATTTTTTTAGGGGCACTTCTGGCCCAACCCCTTTCACCAAAGATTTTTTTCTACCCCTTAAAGGCACCCCACATCATAAACTGGGACCAGGGGCCAAAACACCAATGCAGCTCCAGCCCAGCCACCTCCCCAGCAGAGCTTTTGGAGATAGGGGTTCCTAGGACAGACAATGTTCAGCTCCAGCCCTACTCCTGGATTTCCATTAATTTCAAAGGGCCTGCTTGAGTATGCATTGCCAAATTAGGTCTTTATTTCCTGAATCAGTTTGGAATTTGAAATGCTACCCTGGCCCAACTAAAATAAATGGGTAAAACAATGGTATGGAACCTTGTCTGGGAGGAGAACAGCCCCACAAACATACCCTCCAATCAGAATGCCTGAAAGTGTGTGTGTGTGTGTGTGTATGAGAGTGAGTGAGGGGGAGATCAGAGATGAGAACATCCTTACCCCTCCCATTTCTATCTCTCACTATGATTACACCAGTGTTGTAAGCAAGAGAGTCTCATCCTGCTCAAGTTTTTGGTGTTGGCTCCATAAGATTCTGGAGAGAAATACTGAGAGATAAAATCAGTCTTCATAACTATTCCATTTTGGTGCTTAAGGGTTTCTTTCCTGCAGGCATGGGATTTTTCCAATTACTATAGTTGGAGCTGCAGTGAAGACTCTGTTTATTATGGTTGACACCAGGTTACACTGCAAATCAACACTAGTAGTTTCTGCAAGCTTTTTTTTTTTTTTTTGCACCATCCTTGGCCACACACTGTCATAAAGAACTTCTCTCTTAAATTATACAAATTACCTGAACACACATCTTAGCAGTCAGGGCATACAAGCAAAAAATATATCTCCAGCCAACCATTTACAACAACAAATTAAACAAAATGGTATTCTAAAGGCAGGCAGATTACAGACTGGTGGGGCAGTAGGGGGAAGCTCACATACATATCTGGTCAAAAATTTTCATTGGACAAAAAATGGGGCTTTTGTCAAAAAGGAAATTTCCACATGAAATGGTTATTTTTGAAGAAATTGGTTGAGTTTCTCTTGGAAAACAAAGAACCTCAAACTCCAGCAACCAAAATCTGAAACATTTCAGTTAGTCGGATTAAAGTTTCCACTAAAATAAAAAAATGTTGCTTGACTGCCCCAAAGTTTTTGGCTTTATGTTGCTGAAAACTGATTTGTTAAAAATAGATTTCTGTTGCCAAAACCCAGGGGGAAAAAAGTTTTGCAGTGAAAACCTGAACAATTTTGTAAAAAAATTTCAACACAATGATTTCTTCCCCTACGCTTGTCAACATTTTTCACGGAGAAAGAAATCACTTCCCAACTAGCTCTGTTGCCCACCTTTCTGTATCAGGAGTTCTGTCTCCAGGCGTGTTGACTTGCAATGTTGACAAGCCCTGACTTCATCTGAAAATATTTTAAATTAAAACATTATAAATCACAATCCAATTTTACAGCTTCCCCAATTATTTTACAAATAACACTTCTGTAGCAGTCGACACAATCAACTAAACAAACACAACTAGAACACAGACAAATAACAACCGTGATCAGATCAAAACATAATGATTGCACAGAGCTATTTTTCATTGGTGTCTTGAGTGCTACGGATGGAAAGCTAGCTAACAGGAAGAAGAGATTGTAAACCAATCGGGGAACGCTTTTCTATGGCCAATCAAAAGCTGTCTTGCACAGCCGTGTTAGAAAAATGAGGCTTAAGGTGGTAGCCTTCTCTTCTGCCTGCTGCTGTCTGCCCACTCCAAGCAGCCTGCCTGTTCGGTGCAGACTGTGCCATAGGCTAAAGAGAAGGAGATTGGCTTCACTGAGAAGAATTACAGGCTGCTAGGTTTGCCTGTGTTACTTGCTAGTTGGAAGTTGCCTGCTCATGTAATGCACTCACTTACTCAGGAAATCAGAAGCTTCTCCAGGAAAAATCTTAAGAAGCAATGCACAAGGGTAACAACTTTAACGGGGAAGAGAATTATAGAGACATGGAAAGATGCCCGAATGCAGGTGGTGGAAGAAGCAGAGCCAAGTGATGGGTTCGGTTGTGGTTACGTACAGGACCTTAGCTTGGACCTGCAGGTTGGCGTTATTAAGCCCTGGTTGCTGCTAGGTGAGTGCGTACAGTATTTGAATTTAAATTTTCATCCCCTGTTAAATGTCTGCTCCTGTAAGGTCCTCCTGAGCACCAACCGGGGGGTACTTAACTCCCACGAAAGTCAACTGCAGGTGACGCCGATACATATCTTCCATAAAGTGCTCAGCACCGCACCATTTGGGATCAAGTTCCTTCCAAGAGATTGCTATCTTTGCATTCCTAATATGACTTTCTTCATGCTTGCCCTCTTGCATTCCTGCTCACGTTGTTTTATCCCGTTAAGCAGATGGAAAGTTGGATTTATTAAACTCAGATGAGAAGTTACTATTCACAATGTAAACATATTTAGATTGCATTATTAAAATAACTCATCATCCCCAAGGAAAAACAAATAATTAGCTTCTTTTAAAATTAAGTAGGGTATTTGCTTTGTCTGTTTATATTTTGACAGCTCTATGCAAATAATGTGATACTGAGGCCCTTCTCTTTACAGGATCACAAGATGCTGCTCAGGATCTGGAGACAATGAAAAAATATGGGGTAACAAACTGCCTAACAAAGACTATAGACTGTCTTATATTTAGCATTTGCTAGTGAGAATGCTTTTTTAATCATTAGAGAATGTTAGTTTTCTGACTTTTTTTCCCTTTAAAAATGAGCTATATTTTATATCTAATTTAATAAAGTTGCTACTCAAAAGCTTGCATCTGATCCATGCACACAATGTGATGGGTGTTCCTGGGTTTCACAAGAAATATGAAATTTCAAGATTAGCTATGGTTTAAAGTTTGCTTTATTATAGAACAGATTATATGCATTTCAAACTGTGTTTTCATCAGTCCTCAGATACTAAGCAGGGTCAATGAGCTTGCTCATTGTTTGTATGGGAGATATTCAAGGGGGGATGACATGGTCCTGAGTCTTTGGTCCCTTTCTAGATCACTGGTGATCTAATGAGAGTGGAATGTACTCCAGGGGGATTCCCCTGCTGCAGGCCAATACCCTGGCATTATAGGGACTGTGCGGATAGCCTTGTGCCACCTTGCCATAACTTAGAGTAGTCTCCAGCCAGGCCAGAATTCAGACAGTGCAAAAATGGCATAAGGCCATCTTTTCCCTGTCCTGCCTAGTCTGTACCTGCTGCACCATGAGGCCCCATGCTCCAGTAAGCAATGCTGATGACTCAATAAGTGCACTGTTAACCAGTTCTCCAATGTCCCAGCATAATGCTAGGGACATTTTGCTGATTGAGGTGTTGCCTCCTCAGCTGTAGGACTGGCTAATATATTTGGAGCACCCAATACATTTATACTTTTATCCCTCTAATTTTCTCTTCTGTTCTTCTCATGTGCTCTGCTATCCCCCTCTTCTGTTTAAAACCCTTATGCTAGCTGGTGTAGTTAGGGTGAGGGGAAGCAGTAGCTCTTCCATCATATGATTCAGCGTGAGGGTGAAGCCCTATTGGCCAGATCTTTCCCCAGAGTGCTAGCAGGCAAAGGTCTGGTAGAGCACCAGTCAGCGCACCCAGAGAGCAGAAGACCCTCACAGTCTTAATTTAATTTGGGCCCCACTCCACATTCAGCTGGGATGTTTTCGCCTACTCATAGTCATTCAAGATCCCATGGCTCCTTTCTACAAGGTGAAGGAGTACTTGTGGCACCTTAGAGACTAACACATTTATTTCAGCATAAGCTTTCGTGGGCTACAGCTCACTTCTTCAGATGCATAGAGTGAAACACACAGACAGAAGATATTTATACATACAGAGAACATGAAAAGGTGGAAGTACGCATACCAATTGTAAGAGGCCAATCAATTGAGATGAGCTATCAGTAGCAGCAGAAGAAAAAACTTTGAAGTGATAATCGAGATGACCCATAGAAGGTGTGAGGAGAACTTAACATGGGGGAAAAAAAATTCAATTAGTGTAATGACCCAACCATTCCCAGTCTCTGTTTAGACCTAAGTTAATTGTGTCTAATTTGCATATTAATTCGAGTTCAGCAGTCTCTCTTTGGAGTCTGTTTTTGAAGTTTTTTTGTTGCAAAACTGACACCTTCAAGTCTGTCACTGAGTGATTAGAGAGGTTGAAGTGTTCTCCCACTGGTTTTTGAATGTTATGATTCCTGATGTGAGATTTGTGTCCATTTATTCTTTTGCGTAGAGACTGTCCAGTTTGGCCAATGTACATGGCAGAGGGGCATTGCTGGCACATGATGGCATATATCACGTTGGTAGATGTGCAGGTGAACGAGCCCCTGATGGTGTGGCTGATGTGGTTAGGTCCTATGATGGTGTCACTTGAATAGATATGTGGACAGAGCTGGCATCGGGCTTTGTTGCAAGAATAGGTTCCTGGGTTAGTGTTTTTGTTGTATGGTGTGCGGTTGCTGGTGAGTATTTGCTTAAGGTTGGGAGGCTGTCTGTAAGCGAGGACTGGTCTGTCTCCCAAGATCTGTGAGAGTGAGGGATCATCTTTCAGGATAGGTTGTAGATCTTTGATGATGCGCTGAAGAGGTTTCAGTTGGGGGCTGAAGGTGGCGGCTTCAGCTGTAGCCCACGAAAGCTTATGCTGAAATAAATTTGTTAGTCTCTAAGGTGCCACAAGTACTCCTGTTCTTTTTGCGGATACAGACTAACACGGCTGCTACTTTGAAACCTTTCTACAAGGTGTCAGTCTTGCCAAATTCAATTTGATTAATCAGATTCTACCAGCCTAAAAATTCCCTTAGTAGTTTGTGGATTGGATATGGAATTCTTCATATTCTTTCATTATCTGTTACATACTGTGGCTGTGCACTATTAAATAGTAGGTTCATTCCACCCCAGAGGTGGCTATGTTTCAGTGATAAGTGAGGGGATTCCTATAAGTAGTTTGCAAAGGATTTTGGGTGCCTTCTTTATGAAAGGAACTAGATAACCTAAGATGCAGACTTAACCTGTAGCAACAACAACTTCTCAAAGATTCATTTTCAGAAGTTAACTGCTTGAAACATCATCATTACCCTTATGCTTAATTCTTCTTTTGTTAAGATGGACTGAAGAAAACTGAAATGCCACTTTATACATTTTAACACTTGATAAAATCTTAAGTGGATTCAAAAAGATAGTCAAGTTAGAAACAGAGACAGAATGTCTGAATAAAATTGATGACTACTACTCTTTGATGTTCCAATTGATGTCTGCTTAATGGATAATGCTATTTTTGTTCGTGTTCATTTTGCTTGTTGTCATCATAAACTACTTTTTTTTGGCTTAGGTTACTCATGTCCTAAATGTGGCATATGGAGTTGAAAATGCCTTCCCCAATGACTTTATATACAAGAATATTTCTATACTGGATCTCCCTGAGACTGACATCACATCGTATTTCCCGGAATGTTTTGAGTTTATTGAGCAAGCCAAGATGCTGGTAAATCAATATTTCATACTATTAGTTATTCTGGGTATGTGGCAATAACTTAAAACAGTTTCCTTTGGTTAAAAAAAAAACAACCAAAAACACATCAATCATGCTTTTCTTAGAGTGATCAAATATTGTTTACTATTATCTACTAGATTTTTTTTTTTAGTGCAGTATTTCTTAATTCGATCTAGAGCAATGAGTGACTTTTTGATAAGCAAGTCTTAACATAGGTCCAGATCCCTCTTCCAGGAGTAAAACATGCAGGGGAAAAGGAAAGCTCTATAAGCTTCCAGAATTCATCTATTAGCGAGGCAGTGTTTTGACATACCAGAGAAGAAGCAGGGAGTTTGGCAGTGCCCCTGGAAATCAGTGGGGTTTTGCTGGCTTCCTCCAGCTGTCAGGGATACCTCAGCCTGCTACTGTCCCTTGAACCCTCCCTTAAAGGTGAAACACAGTAAACTATGAATTCAACATAAAAATAGTTAGGCACTGATTCAGCAAAGCAGTTAAACACAAGCTTATGTCTATCCCGGTTCAATAAATATTTGCTGAACGGGGATGGTTTGCTGAATCAGGACCTTTGGTTACAGTTACTAACGTGTGCTCTAACTGCATGTCAAAATTCCTGTAGAAGAACAAAAGTAGGAAATAGGACAAAACTATCATGGCAGCATGGCAGCTTTCATTTCTGATATTCTGTTCTGTGTACATGCACTGATCTCATTTCTACAGAAGTGTAAGACCAGGATATCAAAACTGAGATCTACAAAGCAAGTCTGGGAACAGAATTTTGCTGTGTTTTAGGTTGATTCCTTTTTCTACAAGAATTAAGGCACTGTCAGGTTAGAGAGGGGGGAAAAAAAGATGTCACATCTCATGCCAGAATTATTAAAAACCTTGGCAGGCGCTACAGATAATCAAAGTCCTCTGTAATTGTTATATGTTGAATTACTATATTTCATACAGGCCATTGACTTTAACAGTGCAAGAAGAGAAAATGCCTTGACAGTCAAACCTGGTTCTGGATTATTCCACCAGATCTATCATGTTCATTATTTACATAGCTTAGGATAAAGGAAGGTAACATTGCCCCATCCGCTTTTGTGTCACATAGTGTTCTTTCTTTCTAACATATCATTTACAAGTTACCTGAAACGGGGTGTCACTTAATGACCTCCTTCAGGTTTCCAGTTACGATTTCCACTTCATTCCTAAATGATATTTGCCAGCTTAGTATCACTGCTCCACTTCAGAAGTTAATTTTCCAGTTACTTCTCTATAATCAGAGGTATTCTTATAAAGCCTTCCATGGCAATACTAATATTTCTATACTGCAAGATGTTTATGTGTGCTAGACTGCCAGGAGATTAGATTAGAACAGTGGTCACCAACTGGTCGATCACAATCGACTGGTCAATCCTAGAGGATCTCTCAGTCGATCACGATCTCCGGTGGCAGTGTAGTGTGGCTGCCGCTAAGGCTACCCCGGCCCCACACTACTTCCGGAAGCGGCCACTGCAGTCCCATGGCCCTGCGGGTGGGGTGGGGGAGCAGGGGTCTCCCTCCGTTCGCTGCTCCTGCCTTCAGGCACTGCCCCCACAGCTCCCATTGGCCGGGAGAGCTGCGGGGGCAGTGCACGGAGCCATGTGCCTCCCACCCTCCCCACCCCAGGGGCCATAGGGGTGCGTTGGCCCCTTCCGGGAGCAGTGTGGGGCTGGGGTAGGCAGGGAGCCTGCCTTAGCCTCGCTGCGCCCACTGCCGACCGGGAGCCACCGGAGATAAGTGCTGCCCAGCGGTAGGTCGTACTCCAACCCCCATCCCTGAGCCCCCTCCTGGAGCCAGCACCCCATACCCCTTCCTGCACTGCAAGCCCCAGCCCTGAGCCCCCTTCTGGAGCCTGCACCCCAAACCCCCTCCTGCACCCCAAGTCCCAGCCCTCACCCGTCCCAGAGCTAGCACTCCATACCCCCTCCTGCACCCCACCCCCTTGCCCCAGCCCTGACCCCCCCTCCCAGAGCCAGCACCCTGTACCCCCTCCTACACCCCAACACTCTGTCCCAGCCTGGAGCCCTCTCCTGCACCCCTGCCCCAGGCTCAGCCCAGAGCCCCCTCTCACACTGTGAACCCCTCGGCCCCAGTCCAGAGCCCGCCCTTCCGAACCCCAATCCCCCTGCTCCAGCCTGGTGAAAGTGAGTGAGAGTGGGGGAGAGCGAGCAACGGGGGGGGGAGGGCGGGATGGAGTGAGCGGGGCGGGGCTTTGGGGAAGGGGCGGGGCCTCAGGGAAGGAGTGGGGTAGATCCTGAGTTGCCCTTAGATTCAAAAAGTGATCTTGGGTGTAAAAAGGTTGGAGACCACTAGATTAGAACAAACTGTGATCTATGGAACACTTGCTGTTAGTCTGCAGAGAGTAGATTAAATTCCCAGCTGTTCCATAGGTTTACTGTGTAAGCTTGGGCAAGTCACTTAATCTCTCTGGTCTTAGTTCACCACCTGTACAGTGGGGATAATATTCCTTTCTCCCACACTTGATCTGTTTTGCCTATTTAGATTGTATGTTCTTTGGAACAGGGACTAATTTTACTCTGTGTGTACAGCATCTAGCACAATAAGGTCCTAATTTTGATTGGGACCCTTAGGTGATACTATAATAATAATAGTTTCTGGACGGGAACCTTGTCATTTACAAGGTCTTATTTCCCCAGTGAAACTTCCATTGACTTATTACACGTTAGGGGCTGTCAAACCTGGCCTTCGGGTATTTAGAATTTAGATTAACTAAGAATATATGTATACTTTAAGAGGTCTGTCAGTTTCAGTATCTTTATTCAGCAAATGGTGCTAGTGATTTTTCTCAATGGAAGTGAGATATTTCATCTGACTGGACCTCTTGCCAGGTCACAGACTAAGATGCAGGCATCACAAAGTTTGTTTAAGGTAAATACTAATTTTTCTTGCTTTACAACAACTTTGATAGTCTTTAGATTTCCCATCAGTTCCAAAGATAAGCTGCATTTCCTGTGATTTTTCTAGATGGTGGCTTCCTTTTTAATTGTTAAGTAATCTCCATTATTTTTATCAGAACAGCAACATCTTTAAAAAGTTGTTCAGGACGTTCAAAAATGTTGTTCAGACAAGGTTCAAGCTGTTTTAAAAGAAGTATTATTACTATTTGTTATTATTATTTAATTCGAGACGAGACTGAATGTAACTCCCAGAATGAACCCCTGTGAACTTGGGGGAAATTCAGATATGGATCAGGGTCAGGATTTTGCACTCAGGTCTATCTCTAGTCATTTATGTCTAATCGAAGTACAAAATAGAGTAGATAGCAAATTTATTTCTGTTCATTACACATGTTTTTCTAAGGTCTGTTTTGACATAGCTATTCATGAGCCTTATCCTGCCTACCCAGAGTCCTCACAGTTTGTACAGTGCTTAGCACAACCGTGTCCTGGTCCAAGACTGAGGCTCTGAGGCATGACAATAATACAAATAAATAATAATGATGAATGAGTCTTGAGTGTGCAAAGAATGTGGGATTGGACCTGCAGGATTTTAGCCTGGTTACAAAACACAAATAAGTTCCTCTCCACACTACAAATCATTGACTCTGGGACTTGCTCTCCCCAACACCATTGGTCTGACAGAGCCTGGATTTCTTAACTTCCAGGGCAAGCTGCAAGGAATCTATTTTAGGGAGTGAAGAGGAATGGCGTGAGGGATTTGGGGGTAATTGATTGCAGGATCTTAGTATAGAATGGGAGGTTCTTAACTTCAAAAGAGGCTACTTATGTTATTACTTGGCCATTGTGAAGCAGCTTTGGTCAGTAAAGTTTTTAGTTTAGGGCACTTTATCCTTGTTTGTAGGTATTGATATTTATACAATTGCTTAGAGCTAGACAAGGTGCTTTTAATAAACCTAAATAAACAGTAGGACATGATATATGAGATGTCACTGCCTATATAATAGACAGTAATACAGTATCTCAAATGACTAATGTGTTTCATTTTTCTCTTGAAGGATGGAGTGGTGCTGGTTCACTGTAATGCAGGAGTTTCTCGTGCTGCCGCAATCATCATTGGTTTTTTAATTAATTCAGAAGGACTCAATTTTGCTAGGGCATTTTCTTGGGTGAAAAATGCAAGACCTGCTATCTGTCCGAATCCTGGCTTCATGGAGCAGCTTCACAAGTACCAAGAGTGCAGTAAAAAGGCAAATGGAAGCATAAATGATCACAAATGATAAAATGAGAGAAATGCATGCAACTATCAGTGTGGTTGTTCTGTAACAAATATGCTGGCATAGCATACCTTAAACTGTCATTTCTGAATTTAAATAGCTATATATGAGGGGAGGGTAAATTCATTTCCCCCACAGTTAATTCTTCAGCTTTTTAGTCTAAATAGACTGTTACACTAGTTGGTCCAGGCATCAAGTTGCTAAGAGACCAGCTTTTCCCCTGATATTCTTCCATTGACTTCAGAGATGATTTGGCCCAGGGACACATTTTTCCCAGAGTGGTGAAAAAATGATCAAACAAGTTCTGGTTTGTTTGAAATATCAGATAGAACAGAATGGTAGGTTTTCATTGAACTGTCTGTGGAGGTAGCAATAGAAAAATAAAATAAAATGCAGGCTCAGATAATAAAGTTACCCCATCTACTTTAATACCAAGTCCAATCTTTATCCATTCTAGCGGGTTATAAAATCTAGATAATAAACTGTTCTTATGACAAAATGCCTCTGTTTTGTTCTTAAGTTGATCTTGCAAGGCAAACAGGTTTTTATTGAATTCCGTGGGTTGGCGAGACAGTAAGGAGCCTTCTCTTCCCTCGCATCCTGTTCAGGGGTCAGCCACAAGCCTCCTTAAGAATAAAGGAAGTGCTTCCTGCTGGAGCTTTCAGTGATTCTAGTCTCCAAAGCAAGAGGGGGAAACTTACCTCTTCCTCTTTATCTCTTGCAACACATGGTATAGTTAGGCCTGCTCAAAGAAGAGTTTACTTTTTCAAAGGGTGCTATTCCAATGTGCACTCCCTTGAAGTGGCCACTCTGTAAGCCCCAGAATATGGCTACAGACTTAAAACCCACAATGTTGTGTACACTTCCTTACAGAACAAGGACAAAATACTGCCCTCATTTACACCCCTTCAAACCAGTAATATAAACTGGTTTAAAACTGAAGATGGAGATGACAAAGAAGCAGTGCCAAAAACAGAAGGTTGAAGCTGAGATACCTAAAAGAGGCAGGACGGTGGAACAATTAGTAATTTTTTCTTTAAAGTTCTTCATCTCGTCATTATCCTGCCAGCTCTCATAATTGACAAACAACTCAAAGTGAGAAATTCAAGAATAAATAGGTGTGAAAAGCTTTAAAAGATTAATTTCTTTACCATAGGCAGTATTGTTGGTTTCATGATTCAACATTTCTGATCTCTTAATTTGCAGTAGAAATGAAATAACAGGATTTGGGTGGGTCAAGTATAAATGTGTATGTAAAATAAAGGACAGCTGAGAGATTTGTTATAAATATATAACATACCTGCCTTTGCGCACCGGTAACTTGACTTGCAGTATTTCCTACAATAGGTTTAGGAAATGCCACAGTAAATTTAATTATATTAAGCAGTAGGTATTGGTATTTTTAAATGGTGGCCATTGTATTAGTGTCTCATATATGTATGTTTTTGGCAAACTAATCTAAGGCGCTTTTATCAAAAGCTAAACCAGAAAGTGTATCTCAAGCATATTATCAGTAATGTCAGCAATGTTCTCAAGGCTCAGTAGGATTTATTTTATCCTAAAAAGTCCATGGTCCTGATCCTGCAAGCAGATCTACATGAGTGGAACCCTGGGCCCATGTGGAGTTTCACTGAAGGCAGTGATGCTTCACATGGGTTCAAGAGTGGACTCACTTGCAAGATCTGGGTCTATATCTATTAATTCCTGGAGACTCCAGGACAATCCTGGAGGGTTGGCCACCCTACTCACAGTGTATATGGTATTGTGTGTGTTACAGTTTCCAGGGGAGAGGTGGCAGTTTGCTGTGCATGTTAGTCTTGGGTATGGTAGAGGCTGTTGTGGATGTTAGTCTCCTGGGGGAGGGTGTGTAGGGAGGGTTACCCTTCCACCCCCACACAAGGTAAGCCAGACATAATCCCAAACAGAAGGCAACTTCGCAACTCCCCCTTCAACAGTCACTTACAGTATCTAGTAACACATATAGATAAGATTGAGAAGATCATTGAATGTGGTGTATGTTGTTGTGTGTGTGTGTTACAGTCTCATGGGACGGGAGTATTGTGTGTATGTTACAGTCTCACAGGGTATAAGTGAGAGAGGTTGCTGTATGTGTGTTACAGTCTCACTGGGTAGAGTTTGCTGTGTGTGTTACAGCCTCACAAGGGGGTGGGGATTGGTGTGTGTGTTAGTCACACAGGGGTATGAGGTCATGCGGGTTTCTGTGTGTCTGTTACAGTCTCACAGATGATGCAGGAGATTGCTCTCTGTGTGTGCGTTTTTGTGTTACAATCTCATGGAGTGTGGGGTTATGTGGGTTGCTGTGTGGGTGTTAGTCTTCTGGGGTTGCTGGAGGTTACCATCTCAGGGGAGGGGGCAGCAGTTGCTGGCCGCGATACAGTGTCACAGAGGTTACTGGGGTTTGCTGGGTGTGTTACAGTCACGGGGGTGATGGGTGGGGGTAGTCAGGCATGTTACAGTCTCACAGGGGTGATGGGGGGTTGTTGGGTTTGTTACAGTGTCACAGAGGGTGATGGGGGTAGCTGGATGTGTTAGTCTCATGGGAGTGATGGGTGATGATGGGGGTGGTGCTGGGTGCGTTACAATCTCACGAGGATGCTGGGGGGTTGCTGACTGTGTTACAGTGTCACAGGAGGTGAGGGTAGGTTGCTGGTGTGTTACAGTCTCACGGTGGCCATGTGGTGGTTGCTGGGTATGTTACCGTCTCGCAGGGGTGATGGGGGTTGTTGGGTGTGTTACAGTCTCACGGGGTGATGGGGGCGAGCTGGGGCTGACCATCTCGGAGCAGGGGGGCATCTCGCCGGTGTAACGCGTCCGAGGGTCCCTGGTCAGTGCAGGGCAGAAGGCTGAGGTGGGGATATGGGCGTGGTGAACGTCTGAGCGCGCTACCGTCACCGTAACCACGCCTCTTCCTGCCCTGAAGTCACGCTCCCCCAAGATGGCTGCTGGGCAAGGCAGGAAGTGACGCATCCCAGCGCGCCCCGCGGCGGGCCGAATTTCCGCTCTATTTGAAAGTGTTCGCCGCGGCGGCTGCTGCTGCTGCTATTGTTTCCCGCGGTTCCGGGCCCTCAGCGTGATGGCCGCCTTCGCCATGGAGCTGCCGCCGGCCGGTAAGCAGGGTCTCGCGGAGCTTGGGGGGCGGCTCCGGCTGTTACCGAGGCGGGTGGTGCGGGGCAAGTCGCGGCTGGGGAGGAAGGCCCGGCCGGGGGGGAGGGAGGGATGGACCGGCGTGTCAGCGGCCTGGCTCCCCGCCGTGTGCGGCGCTGCACGGCCCCGGCCGCGCTCTCCACCTGGCCCGTGACTATCGCATGGCCGGGCGGGCTCTCCCGTGTCCCGGCTTTTAGCGCTGCCGTGATTGACGGTGATCCGAGCCGTGCAGCTGCCAACAGGCCTAGCAGCGCCTGTGGCTCCCCGGTGGGAGCGCTGCTGCGTGGCTGGCCTGGGGCAGGTCCCATCATGGCCGAGGAGCGCTTCCCTTTTTTCCCGACGGTGCCAGTCACCACGCTCAGCACCTCGTGTCTGAAGCTGCACACAAAAGCTACAAAAAGAACAGGAGCACTTGTGGCACCTTAGAGACTAACACATTTATTTGAGCATAAGCTTTCGTGGGCTACAGCCCACTTCATCGGATGCAGCAAAAGCTACAGCAGCGCAGGGCCAGGATCGTTAACGGTCCATGGGAGTTAGATGCTTCGTTACTTGGAAACATCCGGCCCTCAGTGACTGTCACTTGTGCAGCTGGGGGACTCGGGCAGTGACGTGACTGAGCCGGGCGACGCACTGAGGCAGTGATGGAGCTGGAATTAGGATCTGGAAGTTCCTGGTTCCATCCCTACAGTGTGAGCGCTCTGTGCTGCAAAATGAAACAAGGAGCAGGAGGAAAAGTAATATGTAAAGTTAGTTATTATTTCTTTAAAGTGATAAGAAATAACAGCTGCTATGGTCACTGAAAATGCAGGTTTAGCAGGTATTGTTTCTGATTATAAAAGTAAATCTGTAATGAGGAAAGTTCTTTCATATCAATTTCACAGCACTAATTTTAACTTTCTTGTAATTTTCCATCAGACAAATTCTTTATCCTTAGGAACTGTGGTATGCTGAATCACTAACATTTCTAGATTCTTAAATTTTGGTTTACTAATACAGGAGCTGAACCAATGACTCTTGGTTCCCCCACCTCTCCAAAGCCAGGAGCTGGTGCTCAGTTCCTACCTGGATTTTTAATGGGCGATTTACCAGCTCCAATGACTCCACAACCTCGCTCTTTAAGTGGCCCTTCTGTTGGTGTGATGGAAATGAGGTCTCCTTTACTTACAGGTGAATACATTTTACTATGAAGCCTTTTGTAGAAGTAGCTGTGTATTTTTTTATTTAAAAAAAGGCTAGCTTTGATTTACCAATCCAGTGGTTTTTGTTACAAATTTGAGTCTCCATCATTTTCCAAACTGTAGTTGCTAAAGATGGCCCCAGACATACTCAAATTAGTTTGAATAGCCAATTATTGCAAATAAGTCTTGAACAAGTTTCATGGTGATTTAACTATGACTCTTTCAGTCTAACAAAATTTCCTCAAGAAGTATAATGTGAGTTTCTGCTGGCATAGGTTCAATCTAAGGTCGGACGTTTGACTTGTCAAAAATAATTGGTCCGTTAACTGGTCATAAATGGTCAAATATTTTAAAGCACTAATTAATGTAATTGGTAAAGTGGAACAACTTGAGAAATAAATATTATAGCACATAGGAATTTTTGTCTGTTTGAAATAGTATAGTGTTGGCATAAATAGCTCTAGCAAAGTATGATCGAATTCACTTTCCTGCTCAGAGGGTACGCTATCCAAAAAACCCCAATAACTGATTTGATGAACATCTGAAGACTTTGTAGGAGTAGGAGTTTTCAATGCTCAGCCAGCTAGAGTAGCAAAAATCTTATTAGAGGATGAAGCAATGGAATTAGCTTGACTTTCAGAAAAGGAAAGAGTGGGAGTTTGGTTTTCCACAGGTAGATTGCTGGTAAAAGTAGCTGCTCTGCTAGTTGGGAAGTTGTTCGATCAAAGCAGTGATCTGTTGTGCTAGCACAAATAAAATGAAGCTTTTGGGAACTTGATTTTTAAGGAAGACATTACTGGTAAATTTGCCTGAGAAATTGTACATAGATAAAATTGTCATTGAGGAAGAACTAAAAATCCTTTTCAGAATATCTGACTGTTTTTGTGAGGTGCCTATTAGCTACATTAGGTGAAGGCTGTCAAGTTAAATTGGGCATATATGGGAAAATTATTGATTACATAGGCATTACTGATTACATAGGCATGTAGTAAGTAATGTATATCTACTGTTTTCCCTCCTGGCTACTGGGAAAATTGTGTGAATCTGTTCTCCATCCTGACAACTGGGTGGGTGGAAGAGGCTTTACCCCTCTCTCTGCTCTTACCCAGAGGAATGCAATACTATGTCAGCTTTTCTCCCTTCCTTAGACACACTTACCAGCTTCTACATCTCTAAATCAATGTATTCAATGTCCCAGATGAAGTAGGAAGTATTTGTTTCACTGAATCAACTAACTACATGGGTATAGTGTGAGCAGCACGCTAGTGCCACTGGGCAAAAGTTCCATTACGGAGGAGGGGGTTAAAGGTGCAGAATGCAGTACTGACATGTTCTGTCTCCTTTGAGCTATTGTGTCAATATTTCAGTATAACTGGTCTAAATATCACTTTGGACTGAAATGTGCTGTTACTTTCAGCTATTGAACTAATTGATTAGCTTTTTTTAAGTGTTCATAAATAGAAATTTCAGCAGTTTATGTTGCATTGTCCATTAAGGACTTGGCGCTCCTGATTTTCTTAAAATACAAACTCTTCAGAAAATTACCAACACAAATTTAGAATAACAATGTAGATTTAACTTAATCCTCCAAAATTAGGAGTTACTGCAATAGAGAATAAATTGCCACAAATTTGACACCCCGCAAGACAGTGAAAGTAGGGCTTCCGCCTAAGTCTTGAGGGATGGTTGGAGGCAAGCCATCAGATGATAGTCTAACTACAAGACCCAAAATGGGGCAAGATTGAACATGTCATCTTAAACTTGGGTTAATTTAAGAGATGAGTAACCTGGAGGCATTAATTTGTGGATGCTCCATATAGTGCTTTATAGCAACTTCTGGACATTTTGAGCTATTAAAGTAGTTAAATGATTGGAAGACTTTCAGAGTATGTCTAACCAGAAGCTGGGAAGTGTGATTCCCAGCTCAGGTAGATGTACATGTGCTAGCTCCGCTTGAACAAGCACCTAAAAAAATAGGAGTGTGGCTGCAACAGTACAAGCAGAGTCTTGAACTAGCTGCCCAAGTAAAATCCTGCCTGATGCCCTGGGAGCGTGCGTGGCTGGCTAGCTGTTGAGGGAACATACCTGTTTTAAGGCAATAGCTTTAGTAGAGCTATCAAGTGTATACCCATCAAACCCCTCAATTGCTGTGTGGATATACCCACCGCTTTCTGCAGCTCACAAATAATTCATTCATAGGGAGTCTTGCAGTGCAGGATTGAGAAATACATTTGAATTGGATAGCAATAGAAGTTTAATGTAGACATTATTGACTTACCGAGTTCCACACGCACAACTATTCTCTTGAGCATGCCCACGTAAATGTTCTCTTGGGTGCATCAAGGTTCTTTAAATCAGTTTAATTTCTTGAGCTACTCTTACTAAATATCCTTGTGTTGTGGTGGCACCCAGAGGCTCCAGTCAGATTTGTGGCCCTGTTTTGGTTGATGCTGTATAAATTCACAGGCAGTTAGTCTTTGTCCCGAAGAGCTTACAGTCTAATTTATGACATAATACAAATGGGAGGGAAGAGAGAATTTGAGCAATGACAATGAGATAGTTTAACTGCATGCACACCTTAATGTTTCAAAATCCTTGATGATTACTCATATAGATGTCTTAATCTCCCATGGTCCTTTGTTGTTGTTGATTAAGCTCTCATGACGTCTTCTGTTTCATGCTGTAGTGCAGTTGGTTAACATAAAATGACTGTTGCGAATACTACATTGTTACACTGCCATAAAACAGCAAGAGGTAACTGGAAAAACAGTTGTTAAATAACATTAGAAATCAGAAGAAAATGAAAAGGAACATCTAAATGGATTTAGGTTAGATGGTTTAGAAGTTCCTCTAACTTTGACATTGCAAAAATCAGTGCAATTGTTGTAAACTGATCCTAGAGAGTAGTCTTATGTCTTTAGGTAGTGTAGTTCATGACTATTTTTTTTAAAAGAAATCTGTGATCATCCTGTTGTACATTCATAGTATGGTAAACTTAGTGCAAACAGTCCTCAAATCCTGCTATTGTACTATATCCAGATACATTAGGCATCTAGCATATGCTGTCCAAGCATCAACAATGAAACCAAGTGACAAATTAGGGCTGGGATGTTTGTATTTCGAGCTTAATATTAACACTTGTACATTAATACTATTTTTCTGACAAAGTACATAGACCACACTCTGACAGTGTCCACAGAAATGCAAAACAGAACTCAAAATTTAAAGTAACTTCACTTCCAGTGAGTGGATAGTAATCAAAACTCGTGTCATATAATCTTTGAAGTTACTGGATATATTCCCCTATTGCTGTAGTGTTGTGCCATACAGTATTTTTTCATGCTGTGTTCTGTATAACTTTAAATGTTATAAGCAGCAAATGCATTGCCACTGGAAGACCATTGGGTAATTAGTAGGGACTGGGTTTTGATATCCTTCCTCATGTTGAGTAGTACCTTCCTCTGTAAAATGTCCCATTTACTTCAATGGGATAACTGAAGGAGTTAAAGTGCTACTCAGTGAGTGATAGTATCAAAATCTGTCCCTTTGATATATCCGATGTACTGAAAACTGTCCAACAAAGTGGTTGAACAGTCTGTTCTTAGTTTATAGAAATTAGGTGTCCAGGGGGATGGGGGGGGGCAATTAAAAAACTAACTAGACAGTCTTATGATTGCTAAGTGTTTGAATGTCGAAAGGCTAGAGTTTCAAAATTAATCTGGTGGAGTAAATGGAAATGATAGGCTTTCTACTTGCTCCTTTCCATTGCAGGTGGATCTCCTCCACAACCAGTAGTTCCTACACATAAGGATAAAAGTGGTGCTCCCCCTGTTAGAAGTATATATGATGAATTATCTAGTCCAGGACTTGGATCTACACCTCTAACCTCAAGAAAACCAGTAAGTGGTAATCTTAAAGGTTAGTTGCAAAGCTAAACTGAAACTTGAGTTAACTTAGGTAGTGAATGCCTTTACTTCCCAGGTTGGGTGCAGGCATTTGATTCATACAATTTTTATTTCAGTGTTGAATGCCTCTCATGCTCTGGTTAGTGAGGGCTTCAGCTCCTGAACCTTAACTTAACTCAAATTTCACTTTAGTCTGGTTACCAGCTGCTTAGTCTGACAAACAAGCACTGCAATATTAGCATGTATCTCCTTTAGTTTTTTTCCTCTTCCTCCATATGACTTTGGAGGTTGAAATATGAAATCAAGGAATTTCTCTTGAAACAAAACAGTCAAGTCTCTTACATCAGACCAGAAGTTACATATCTTTACATGTTTGCCACAACTTAATTAAGACTTAAAATACAGGAAGACAAAATATTTTAAGTTTTTTTTGGGTATCAATAATGCAACAAAAAGTTAGTGTAAATGAGATGGCAGTATTCTGTCGAAGCAATGGGGCACTGCCAGCAAGTCATCTTCATGCTTTTCAATTAAATTCTATTGAGTGAAATGCCTGGTTAAACTTTCAGTTTCTGATGCAGGCCGTCATCAACAGGCCAGAAGTAAGATTTCTGGATGGTCAGTTCAGTAACCTGTCAGTCAGCCTCTTGATTCATAATAAGAGAGCAAATACTTTCACTAGAAAACTCTTCTATTGCTAAAGAGAACTGACTTACTCTATTGATTGTGTACTTGGTCCTGCATAGAACATAGGCATGTTTTCTGGCATAAGGATCTTATAAACTGAAAATTAGTTATTTTATGAAGGGGAGAAGCCACTAATGTAGACTGAAGGGCTGGAGACTTCACAGAATGCATACCAATTCTTTCACTATAGTTAATAGTTCCTGTTAAATTTAAAAGTACTTCTGTTTTCTTAATCATATTTTGTATTTAAGAAAAAACATGCTGCCTTTAATGTTGAAAGGGCATTGTTGAAGCCCTTACTTAAAACACTGACATTTCCTTTTGAGACACCTAAACTTCTGAATACTCTGTTTCAGTTTGGAAGGGGGAAAGAAGAGAATAGATAGCGTACGGTAAAAGTCGTTCAAGGGTAGGCAATCCAACTGAGTGTTCTCGTCATACCGCAGATGTTGCCGAAGCTTACAACTGAGTGAAGGGAAGGGGACATAACTAACTTAAAGAACTGATAGACACAAGTGAGGCCTCTCATTTGATATGTTCTTTGTGAATATTTATTAAGCTGTTGTGGTGAGTTATGTTAACTCTTCAAAATAATGAAAGGTCTTTGGGTATAGATGCAAAATACTTATTCATTCTTGGCAAAACATTGCTGTTTATAGGAAAGCTGACTTTTACTTCAGTAGTTCAGAGGCCCCTCAATCTGTGGTGTGCATAGATGTCCCTAATGTATGATGATTGGTTGCTGTCTAGATGGCAACTGCCTTATGAACAAATTTATAAGCAGTGTGCTGTTCACAATGTTTCCCCAATGTGAAATAGTTACTAGAGGAGTTCACTGTGTAAAAGAATAGGAGTTAGATACTTTTAGTCAGAAGACCCATAGTCAATTGCACTTTATTCCACAAGGATAAACAGTGAATTAAGCTCTTCATTATCTACCAATTGAGGGTTATTTGGATATACAAGGAATTTACTAGGTTATATAAATTATTGCATGTTAGGATCCACTTATTGGGTTTGCACAATTGTTTCACTAGCTGCAAGCAGAAGAATGTTTGGTTTAAATTGATATTGGGGCAAAAAATTAACCTTTTCTCCTGATTTTTAACAATTGGGCTGAAAACTGGTCTTTACTGACTATATGAAAAGAATGTACCTGCAACTATGATTTGTTACTTTTCTGTATTTTAATGCAGCCCAGCTATTCTGTAACGCAGAGTCCATTGGTTGGAGCTATGCCAGCAACCCCTGGAACAGGTAGACATCCTGTCAAACTGCTTGCTATACTTCTGTTAGCATGGTAGAGGGCCAGCTCTGTCTGAACTCTTTCACTTTTTTTGTAAATTGCCTTGCAAATAAGTAGCATTCTTTCTGCTTGCAGGCAATAAATGTGAGCAGGAAAGTACTGCCTTGTTTATTGTTAGGGTACTGCAGCCAGAACAAGAACAAGGAACTGCAGCTATTTATCTGCTCCTTGCAGTAGAACTCCTTCTGCTGTATTGAACACAGAGGCAGAAGTGGCTGCTCTTAAGGAATACTATGGAGGATGACACATGGTGCCACCATTCTAAAGCCTCCTCATTTCCTTGTATGAACCCAGCAGCGTCTTGTAAAGCTTTCTGCTGGGTTCTTTGTTCCCACAGTAGATGCAGGATCAGGATTTGGCCCCATTTCTAGCAGCAGCTGACAAAGGTGTGGTAAGTAGCTCAGTCACAGAGCTTAGCAACATGTTTTCAAATTTCACTAGTCTGAAGTGTGAGTTAATGTCGTTCTACTGTGTTTATGAAAATAAATCGCCTAATTTTTCCTGCTAAAATAATCTTGATATCAAATTTATACTCTTAGGTGCCTAGCTTTCTACACTACTCTGACTAGCTTAGTTACAGTAGCAATTCATTGAAACCAATCCTATTTCAATTTAACAGCCACAGGTGTATTTAGTCCTGCAAGTATTGGACAGCCCAGAAAGACTACACTGTCTCCTGCTCAGCTGGATCCTTTCTACACTCAAGGGGATTCTTTAACCTCAGAAGATCATCTCGATGACACCTGGGTAACTGTATTTGGGTGAGTGATCTGCAGCATTTTTCTAAGACATCTAATGGCAAAGTCCTTATACTTAGCTATTCTGTTTGAGTACTGGTACATGTAGATGTACAAGCTATACATCACTGAAAAATGTATGCGTTTTAATTACTTAAATTTTCTACACTACAGTATACTGAAATTTAACTTGCTTCTTAGGAAGTGGGTGAGAGTGGGCAGTGCAAGGCCAGAAAGAAGCAGCAATAGGACATTGTGTTGGGGTACTAGCAATCACAGGACTCAATCCTCAAAGCCAGGAGACAGCAAGTGAATACATCTGCTAAATAGTAAAGTGGCTTCCTTAGGAAATCTGCACATCATTCTCTTCATGCAAAAGTGTAGATGATGATGAGCCAATAAGATCTAGAACATTCTGTTATGTTAAATACTGTTTCAGAATCAGTGCTTAATGAACAGTTTAGCTGATGTTGCACTTTTGGGAACTCTGCCAAGGATATATATTTCAGCAAAACATTATAGAATATTTAGTGTGTTCTATAATAGTTTCTCACTGAACAGCATTTTGAGTACCTTGTCTGTTGCTTTCAGGTTTCCACAAGCATCTGCTTCCTATATTCTATTACAGTTTGCACAGTATGGAAACATATTAAAGCATGTGGTAAGTCTTATGTTGACTATCTCCTAAAAACATATGCTAATTTGTTCATTCTTCAAATACTAAATTTCACTACTTCCAACCAAAACCGAGACAGATGTCCAATACAGGAAACTGGATGCATATTCGGTATCAGTCCAAACTGCAAGCCCGGAAAGCCTTAAGCAAAGACGGAAGGATTTTTGGTGAATCTATCATGATCGGAGTCAAGCCTTGTATAGATAAAGTAAGTTAGCCATCCATTCTGTATGGAATAACAAATTAAATTATAAGGCATCTTTGTTTTGGTCTCTTCCTTGCTTTTCCTTTTCCAGAAGCATGTAGGTGGGGGGAGGGGGGAAAGGGTTCATATGTTAAATCAGGTGGCATACATCAGTAGTTTGCAGTAGTAGAGTCCTTTGTTATCTGAGGACTTAACATGGAAACTAGAACTGTGTGCAGCAGTGCTACACCACACTTAAGGCTGTGAAATGAGTATATTAATTCATCTAAAACTGCAGGGGAAATGTAGCTGGGTAGAATGCATTTACCTGAGTTGGAATTTGATTCACTAGGATTAACACTTTGCTGGTTACTAACTACTACAGTTAGTAGTTCTGCAATTTCACATTTGAGTTCCTTCAGAACTCTTGGGTGAATATCATTTGGTCCTGGTGACTTATTACTGTTTAGTTTATCAGTTTGTTCCCAAACCTCCTCTAATGACACCTCAATCTGGGACAGTTCCTCTGATTTGTCACCTAAAACGAATGGCTCAGGTTTGGGAATCTCCCTCATATCCTCAGCCATGAAGACCGATGCAAATAATTCATTTAGTTTCTCCACAATGGCCTTATCGTCCTTGAGTGCTCCTTTAGCATCTCGATCATCCAGTGGCCCCACTGGTTGCTTAGCAGGCTTCCTGCTTCTGATGTACTTAAACATTTTTTTTTTTTTTGCTATTCTTTTTGAGTCTTTGGCTAGCATATATACTTTGGCAAGTATATAGATCCCCAACCAAAACAGTACAGAGACACTTGGTAATTGTCTCCTCTACACTAAGAGGAAAGCACGCCTGCCTGTTTGTTTAAACACCAATTCCTGCAGCACTCTGGCTATCTTGGCAGTCTCGTCTGTATACTTGCTTGAGCTGACTATGCTGTCAGATGTAATGGGGTTCAAATGTGGCTGTAAACCATCTAAAGGGAAGAGGTTAAGCTACATACCAGACTAAAGGGGGTGAAGGATGAGCAGGAATAATGTAGGACTGGGGAGATACAACTGAATAGGAGTAGGCGAACGAACGATTCTGCTCAGAAAATCCTCTAAACAGGACTGAGACCTATTCTTGCCCCAGCTTTAATGGGCTGGCTGTCAAGAAGCTTGTCTTGTGTTGCAGAATCAAAAAATAAAAGGAGGGAAAAAAACTCTTTGGAAAGACAAAATATAAACCTCTGTTCTGGAAAAAGCCATCGGATCACTAACTCTACAGATAACCCAGGATTGTTTGGCAGTAAACTCATGGAAGGATGAAGGGTTGAGTTGACATTATCCAGGTTTGAATCTATAACATTTAGGTATTTAACACCCAAGGTTGGACCCACTACAAGCTTGTTGAGACTTGCTTTTAGTTTATTTATAAATCACTAAAATCATGTTGTCTGTACTGTTTTCAAATTTGGTTGTGATGTTATCTTGAAGGCTAGTAAATCATTAGTTCACCACTAGCTTGTACTAGCATCATTCAGTTCTTTTAAATAAGCATTTTTCTTACTGCTGCTCTGTGCATTAATGTTCATCGTAGAACATGTACTGGTAGTTCAGTGTCTGGTACACTGTCTAAATATCTTACATACTCTTCATTGAATACATAATGGCAACTTTATTAGAGTCCTGGTCCAACTTGAGCTACTGGGATATTACTTTTTGTCAAATCAGATCCGGTTACTGCATTAACTGGAATTAAACTGATATGCACCTAGTATTTGCTTCCAGTTTATTGACATTTAAATAGCCTATTTCCCCCTCTCTTTCAAGAGTGTGATGGAAAGTTTTGACAGAGGCTCTGCATCCTCCATGTCTTCAGTCTTCACGCCACCGACAAAAACCTTAGGCACACCGATGCAGCCTGCAAGTACTCCAAGGATTTCTACAATGAGACCTCTTGCAACAGCATATAAAGCTTCCACTAGTGACTATCAGGTATTTTGAGAGGGTAGAGAGCGACAAAGGTTACAAAATACTTAAGCACATTTCCAAAAAAGGAATTTGTATTCTTCTTGACTTTCTCAAGGTAAACTGCAAAAGAAACAACTAAGCCAAAAGACACGCTGAATGCATGTTTGTACTTTCTGTACTGAGTAGTGGGGACATCAGCACATTGTTCTAGACGTAACTCATTTTTCATCTCCACCTGTAGTTTGCTCCTTTCCCACTTGTCAAGGCAGTTTTTTTTTTTTTTCAAACTTGCCAAAACTATGTAGTTTTTTTTCAAACTACATAGCCTATTCATCTGTCAAAAAGCTTTCGGAGTGACTTTTTTTAGAAAGTCCATCATTCCAAGAAGTTGAATTTGCGTTGAGACCCTTAGATGCCCATTTTTACAGTCATAGTAATTCTAAGAGCTGGGGTGTGTAAATAGAATGAATGCATGCTGGCTGACCAAGTGTTTTTGTTTCTTCTAGGTGGTTTCTGACAGACAAACCCCAAGGAAAGATGAAAGTATTGTATCTAAAGCTATGGAATATATGTTTGGCTGGTAGTAAGCAATGGAAAGTATTACACTAAAACACAGTTAGGGCTACAAATAGACTGCCAGCTTCCTGGTTAGTTGTATAACCACTCATGGCAGTATTTCAGCTTCCCTTCATACCAGTTATGCCTTCTGAGAGGAGAATTCAGCATACATTGTTTGCACTTTAAATGATGGCAATGTACACAGCGTTTTAAGATGTTAATCTTAAACTAATCAGTGTAAATACAAGTGGTCTCTTGCTGTTTGTGCTCTAGTGATTGCATGACTTCAGGAAAAAAGTCAGTACTGATTTGCTGTAAGTTATGAAATTGTGTTAATTATACTTTCCAGTAAAGTGATAATGTATAAATGATAACTCAGTTCACTGTTTCCCAATAATGTAACAATGTTTCTTAATCTTTTCTGGAAAGATAGTAAGTTTTCTGCAGGATGTATTCTAGTAAAACAAGGGATTTTTCTTGGGCTACCAATTTTAAAATGAATGTTTAAATTTTAATTTGGATGCTGTTTAATACTTCTCTGTTTATATAAAGTTCATCTTGGAGTCCCATTCTAAATGTTCATAACAGCCTTTTAACCTTTTTAACTTACATTTTCCTAATAAAATTTAATTAAGAGTTTGCAAAGTTGAGTTCTTTCAAAAGCTTGAGTGATCCATGTGTTCATGAACTTCCCATTTGTCTCTCAGGTTTGAGCCAGGCATATTGCATGTACTACCTGAACTTACATGGCACTGTATCAGGGTTGAGGTAGCCAGGTAAACCAAATGGGTGGATTTAATTTGCGTAAATTGGAATTGGTAACACTATTAATATTTAAATTTGGACCTACTAAGAAACTAATGTAGTAGTGTACTGTGCCACTTATTAATACCTTATGCATTATTTAGAAAAGATCAAAAATATGCTACACAAACTTGTATGTTTCACCAGGACTAAAATACATCCTCCCCTTGAGTGCACAGGACATGCCCACTTCTAACCATGTTCAGCACACTACAGCTTGAAACAAGCAGTTAAAAATATCCAACTGCAATTGCAAGTGGAAAAAATTCCTGAACTGTAACTTGGCCAGAACAAGGACTAAACTAATTACTGCAGGGGGCCAGAGCCTTTTTCATCATAAGACTTTCTAATGAAGAAGCTATTTCTGGTATGTTGGCAGAATAGTGAATCAAAGGGTAGAATGCTGTCTTACCAACATACTTTCCTTCAGTATCCAGGACTTTCCTGAGAGGTGGCCTATCCGGGACTGAGGAGGCTTCGCCCTACATTATGTGAGATCCATGATCATAGATTGAGATGTGGTTAAATACAGCTTATTTTTTCTACATTTACTCAAAGGGAAAAATCTTGCCTCTGTACACTACTACTCCTACACACAGTTACAAACTTCAGCCTGACTCTGTAAATTTCCCTTTCTCAAGGTGCTTGAGAGGAAACTTCTCTCCCCTCAATAAGCTTAACATGTTTCAATTAGTATTGGGCTCTAGTAATAATTCCCCAGAATTCAGTTCTACAGCTGATGGCAACCCCTCTAGCTTGGGGCAGCATGTGGCTCAGTGCACCACTGATAGTCTTATCCCAGCAGTTTGTACTTGGTTCCAGAGCATATCAAAGAAGGTGCATGTGTCTTTACTCCCAAATAGAAACCAACTATACATGGTACATCCTGGATCTTACACAAAGTTGGGAACATAAAACCATGGGAAACATATGCAGTCTTAAGCCTTGTCTAAATATGTATTGCACCAGTTTAAGATAAATTGACTTTTAAACGGACATAAACCAGTGCAAAACCCAGCAGAGACACTATTAGTTTAAGAGTAGCTTATGGTGGTTTAGCTTAAACTTGTTCTTAATTGATTCAAGCTAATTTGATATGAAAGGTTTATTGTTTGAAGTGCCCACATAGCTTTGTGCACTAGTTTAACTATATTGGTTTTAAATAACCTTTATACAAGCAGTGTCATCTGCTTAACTAGACCAGCCCTGTGCTCCTTTTGAGAGCTATTATATTGTGTATAATAGCTGGTCTTTAGTAAAGAGCTGTCCTTTTGTTGGAATCTAAACAGGGACAAGCAATCACATGTCTATTAATCAGTATGTTGGGTTCCAGTTGCTCCTTAATTGCAGTCCCCAATACACCTGCTCAAAATGCAATACCTTCTCTCTGGCCCCAGCTTCCAAACAGCCTGTTAAACAGATGAGCCCATACAGAAAACAGGTAATGAAACTTTTTTCTGACCACTGGCAAAGTACAATCTTTCCTCCTATAAACTCTCATGACTTCCACAGAATTCTTGGTGTATTGTATTTAGCTGCTCACTTTTGATCTCCTGAGTTCCACTTGGATTTATCTCCTTTTTTGCTCACTCTCCCTCCCTTCACTGAACTTAGAGCTCAAGATCATTTGTTCACTAACTAAACTGCTGAACAATTTGATGGTTCACACTGTTTCAGGTACCAGATTTTAGTTTCTCGACTGCTGCTATTCTTTTGTCTTGTTTCTCATGGAGTTTAGGATGACTTTTCTGCCCAGACCGGCACCTTCACATACTACTTTTTTCTTCATTGATGCTGTCTGTACATTAAAACTGCCTAGGAATGTTGGATATTGGTTCACTTCTCTCTGTAGGCAGGGAGAAAACATGCTCAGGATCAAAGAATCAATACACTTTGCTTCTACTGTCTAACTTCTGCTGTTCTGTTGCTGATCTAGGTTCTTCCTGGACTGACTTGGAGTTGTATCACATGCTTGTTACAATATGTGTTTCCAAATAGTGTCTAATGGTGTGCTTAGTAGCTGTATTCATTTTATTTGTAGACTAGCTCATTTAAAACGGAATGCTCACCGTGAATATAGTAAGAATTATCTAATGTCTTACGCACCCAAAACATTGCACGAAATGCTCATTTTTAGACTATGTTGCTGGCAAAAGAAAGCATCTCTATTTTACAAATGAAGAAACTGAATGCTAAGGGGAGGATTTTCAAAAATGCCTAGTGCATTTAGAGTGTTGTAACCCTGTTGGTTCCAGGATGTTAAAGAGATGGTGGTGAGAATTTTTTCTGGACCAGCTTCTGTTGCTGAAAGATACAAGCTTTTGATATCTTTGGGTCCTATACATGCCTATCACTACATGTGTGCACTAAATGCCCCAACAATTATGTGGGTGAAACCAATCATCACATTCTTGAATGAACTCTCACAGAAAAATAAAAAACAAAAACCACCATATTACCTGTGGGTGAACACTTTTCACAAAACAATCACTCTATACCTGACCTCTCAATCCTCTTCCTCAAAGGAAACCTGAACAACAACTTCAAAAGATGAGCCTGGGAGCTTAAATTGCTAACTTTGCTAGATTCTAAAAATCATGGTCTTAATAAAACACAGAATTTATGGCTTATTACAAGAATCTTTAACCCACTAGCTCTTCTTTTTTCTGTCCTATTTTTGTCCTGCAGGGATGTTAATGGGCCACTTTACCTTGAATGGTATGTGTGTTAACTACTTACACTAAACATTCTGTTCCACCTTGTATTTAGCTGTGACATTCTGAAGAATGACCTGAAGAAGAGCTCTGTGTAAGCTCAAAAGCTTGTCTTTCACCAACAGAAGTTGGTCCAATAAGAGATATTACCTCACACACTTTCTCTCTCAAGTATTTAGAGACTTCCAGGGACTTGTGCTCCTAAATCCCATAGGTGCTTTTGAAAATCTCCAGCCTTATTTTGTCAAGGCCGGAGGGTGAGTTACAGGAGAACTGGCATTAGAAATGTAGGAGTTGTTCCTGTTCTGTGCACTTAGTACTGCTGCTTTATAATGGAAAAGTATAGTTACAGGTAGCTGACTTGCATTGTACCTGGAATTAAGGGGCCATTTTGTAAAACTACTACAAGATACTCTTAGTATGACCTTTTATGAGTGATGTACCTGAATATTTGGATGCTAATACTTTAACTGAACCACTGAATTTATTAACCTTAATCTTGGATATTGTGGATTATGTACTATAGGTATTTTATGATTTTCAAACCACACTTTCTACTTTTGGATAATTTAAGCATTATACCCAGATGTACAGAGACACTCTCCTTAACCTGTGTATTATATAATTTTAACATTAGCTTTAATAAAAAAATTTAAATCTGTTCTTATTCAGTGTCAGGTTCCCCCTAGGCCCCAGTCCTGCAAACTGAAATGTATTCAGCTCAATTGACTTCAGTGGGGCTTTGTGCTGACTGGGAGATCTACCCACGTGGGACCAAGGCCATAATTTTAAACAATTTTTTTCATAAATATTCAACATATTGTTTAATCTTTCCTGCTGCTACAACTGAGTCAGCTTAGTCAAAGGCTTGATTGTCACATCTACTATTATGTCCTAATTCTATACAGTTTTAAACTCTTCATTAGTAGGGTCCTGTAGCCTCTGCTATTTCATATCCATTTAATGAACAATTTAGTTGGCAGTGTCCTTTTTGCAGGCAAGTTCATTGCTGGATAATAGATGAGAACATAACCACCTCTCAGCCCAAAATTTAGAGCCTGCTTTTAGGTAACTTTCAATTTGGTAACTTTTTGCCAGATGGACAACTATAGAACACAAATGTGAATGATCAAAAGTTATTTTAACTGTAGTATATGTTTATTTCTCTAACCGAAAATACAGTTTCTACTTCATGTTGTAGACTGCTATCTCCATCTTGTGGCAGCTTTTTAGAACTGTCTGGTGTGCAAGCTTTATAATTGAATTGGAGGTTAAACTTCACACAACAGTAGTTAATCTTGATGTACCAGTGCATATGCTTTATTAAACCTATGTGCGTAAACAATACCAGAAGAAAAAAGCACACCTTTTAAAAAAGAAATGTAATAAGTTTTCCTCTAGACCAGCAGAGGTGTGGGCAAAAGAGAAGGAAAGTACAGAGCTAGTGTGTATATATAGCAGAAATGTTCTTACCCAGTGTAGCAAACAAATTACAAAGGGGATGGCTTATGTATCTAAATATTAGGCTTGAACTATATTGTGTCTGGAACCTCACTTAAGTTCCATCAGTATTTACTCATTCATTTTCCGGAGAGATTCTTATGCTCAGACGCTGTTTTTGTCTAGTGAACATTATTTATTTGTATTGCAGGAGTGCCTGCACAGCTACCAACCAGGGCCCCATTGTGCTAGGCACTGTTCAAACACATCAGTGTTCCCATGATTCCTTTTTTAAAGGGTAAGGGGTTGTACACTTCTAGTCCATTCTTTTCCTTCCCCAGGACCTCTTTAGCTCAATAAAATAGACTGCCTTTGTGGTAGTGTATATGTGTAGTTTGTAAAGTGCCTTGGGCGAAGAGTTTTTAGATAATGTAAAATAGTGTAAGCACAGTTCTTGGTAAAAAGCCGTTTAGTTCTATAAAATTGTGTTTTAAGTACTAGAAAGGCCATTAATACAGATTTTGCCAGCAGGTGCCAAGAGAGAAATAACATTCATCGGGTGTACAAATGCACCTTGAGTGCTTTTATCTGTCCTCATAGTAGCTGCAACCAATTAAGAAAGACACTAACAGTGTCCTGCAAATTAGAACTGATGGCCTCACACAAGAAGTGTGTGTGCAGTGATTTGAATGATGAGAGGGAAGCTGTTTAGTGCACAAGGGAGGGAGATGCATGGGAGGAGGCACAAAAATGAGTGGGGAACGAATACAAAAGGGTACTCAGAAGGGGGTATGAGACAAGCATAGGCAACAAGAGGAGGAGGAGGAATTCCACCTAAGCAGAAATATAGGCACGGCAGATCTAGCAGAGCCTTGAAGGTGAGGATGGGAAACGTAAATACCTATAGTGAGTGGACCTCAGTGAAAGGATTCAGAGGGGCAATTATTAGAACATAGATATTCAGGCCTGCCTGTAAAGGCCTATACTTTAAGAACGTAGGTGTATTTTTATCACTTAGCTCAGGGGTGGGCAAACTTTCTGGCCTGAGGGCCACATCTGGGTGGGGAAATTGCATGCAGGGCCATGAATGTAGGGCTGGGGCAGGGGGTTGGGGTGCGGGAAGGACTGTAGTGTGTGGGAGGGAGTGCGGTGTGTGGGAAGGGGCTCAGGGAAAGGTTGGGGCTGAGGAGGGGTGTGGGGTGTATGAGGGGGCTCAGGGCAGGAGGTTGGGGTGCAGGAGGAGTGCAGGGTGCTCAGGGGGTTGGGGTGCGAGGTGCGGCAGGGGGATCAGGGCAGGGGGTTGGGGTGCGTGCAGCAGGGAGTTGGGGGGCAGGAGGGAGCTCAGGGCCGGGGGTTGGGTGCAGGAGGGGTGCGGGGTGCAGCAGGGGGCTCAGGGAAGGGGGTTGGGGTGCAGGCTCCGGCCCAGCGCCGCTTACCTAGAGTGGCTCCGGGGTGGCAGCGGTGCACACTGGGACCAGGGCAGGCTCCCTGCCTGCCCTGGCGCTGCACCGCTCCCGCAAGCGGCCCGCACCACGTCCCTGGGGGAGCGGGGGCAGAGGGCTCCACGCACTGCCCTTGCCCGTGGGTACCTCCCCCGAAGCTCCCATTGGCCATAGTTCCCCGTTCCTGGCCAATGGGAGGTTTGGGAGAGGTACCCACGGGCAAGGGCAGCACGCAGAGCCCTCTGCCTCCCCCTCCCCCCCAGGGGCTGCAGGGATGTGGTGCCGTCCGCTTCCGGGAGCGGTGCAGGGCCCGCGGCGCCATGGGGTGGCAATCCCGTGGGCCGGATCCAAAGCTCTGATGGGCCAGATCCAGCCCGCGGGCCATAGTTTTCCCACCCCTGACTTAGCTAGTTACAGGGGTATAAAAACAAAGAATCAAAATCACAGTCCGTCTGTGTATGGGCCTTGTCTCACTAGGATAGTCTGAGGCCTTGTTCTTAGGGTAAGGCCTTTGGCTAAGCAGCAGGGGCAGCCATAGGCTGGGAAGGCTATGGTCACATCCTCACATTCCAAACCAGTCACATTGAAATAAGGTGATATTGGGCTGTTAGGAAGACGATCCTGTCCTGATAGTGCCCATCACCACCACCACCACCAGATAAAGACAGAGATCTTCAGATGGTTAAAGAAAACTTAGTTTGCATCCTGTCTGGCAAGAAATTACTTATCAATGGTTGTGGTTGTGAAACCCTCATTTCTGTATTGTTTTATCTTTATGGCCCCCACTTTTCTATTGTTAATCTGTCTAGTTCTCTAATTGTTTCTGTCTGCTGTATAATTAATTTTGTGAGGTGTAAGTTAATTAGGGTAGTGGTATATAATTGGTTAGATAATTGTTACAATATGTTAGGGTTGGTTAGTTAAATTTCAGTAAAATGGTTGGATAAGGTATAGCTGAGAATATTACTATATAAATTGAGGGCAAACAGGAAGTGGGTGGAAAAAAATTGGAATCATACTTGCTGGAAATTAACCCCAATAAACATCACATTGTCTGCACTTTGGACTTCTGGTCTTTTGATGCTTGCTGTCTGCGTGACAAGAACCAGGGAAGTGGGAGGGAAAGCCCTCTAACAGCAATGACAAAGTCAGAACAGCAGGAGAGGAAGATGATTTAACAGCAGCATTTTGTATGATGTGGATTAGGGCAAGATGAGATGTGAAGACAAAGTTTCAGTAGATTAGAGGTAGCAAAGGCAAGGGCATGTATTTTAATGATAGAGTTGGAAAGTAAAGAACAAATTTTAGAGATGACATATAGGATGAAGTGACCAGGTCAGGTAAAAGCTTAGAAATGTGGGGAGAAGAGGGACTGCCTGAATATGACAGAAATTTCTAGTTTGTGTGATGGGGAGGCTGTTGAATATCATTATTGATATGGTTATAGGTCTGGATAGCTTAGCCTGTACTGTTTTGTTTGTTACGTACAAAAATACAATTTAAAAACCACTGTTAAAGAACTGACAATGAAGAATGAGGAAATTCCAAAATAAGGTTTAAGTTTGGAATTTTTTGGGTTTAAATAGAATCTTAATAATATGTTTCTTACATTTAATTTATTTTTAAAAATATTGTTAACAGCACTAAACAAGTGTAACATCAACCAACCCTCCCGCCCTCCCAATACCTTTCCAAATATCTGTAGAATTTTTAGACTTGATAAGTGAGTAGGCCCATTCTGTTGATTCTTTTGTCCCCCATTCAATGTAGCAGTTTTGCACAGCTGTTAAGCATTGACAACATACATAATAATAACCTTCAATGAATGTTGTGGATCCATTATAATTTTATGACTGCCTCGCAATATAGAGTGTATTGGAAAGTACTGCTGTGCATTAACAGTTAGTGCTGCCCTAATGTGGATAAGTGCTGTTCAAATGTATACCTTTGTGCACACATTATTGATTAGTAGCATGCAAATGTTCACTATTAAAATGAAGTAAAACTTTTTACTAGGAGGGATTTTATATGCTATCTACCTAGGAGTGGGTAAAACTAGGCAATCTTATTTGAAGAAAAAAATTAAACTACTACTCCTAGTCCGTGAATTTATATTCCAAGTTTCAAAGTAAGGTCTGATCTACACAGTTTTTGTAATCTGTAACTATTCCAGTTAGCGGTGTGATTTATATTTTTACTGATATAGTTATGCCAGTACAACCGCTAATGTGGACACAGTGATGCTGTTATACCAGAAATGCCGGTATAGGAATGGCTATACCAGTATAAGCACATTTATACCAATAAAATTGCATGCATACTGGTGTGGGGGGTGTTGGACCTCCTGTAACAGTTCAAGCAGTACAACTTTGTGTGTAGAAAAACTACATTAAAGCATAGATGGCACCTGTGCTATACTACGAGATTAGTAATGGAAGAAGAAACAGGAAATGCCATCAGGATGTTTATTTTTCCATACAGGCTGCCATTAAGCCATAGACAGGGCCGGCTCCAGGCCCCAGGCAACCAAGCACATGCTTGGGGCGGCACCTGGTAAGGGGTGGCCAATCTTGGGGTGACGGGGGGGGGCGCTCCGGCGGCGCGGCATTCCGTGGGGGGGGGCGCTCCGGCGGTGCGGCGGGGGGGGCGGCACGGGGCGCGGCGCTCGGGGGGGGTTCCGGCGGCACGGCGCTCAGCGGGGGGGGCGGCACGGGGCGCGGCGCTCGGGGGGGGGTTCCGGCGGCACGGCGCTCAGCGGGGGGGGGGCAGGCTCTGGCGGCGCAGCGCTCGGTGGGGGGGCGGCACGGGCGCGGCGCTCACGGGGGGGGGTTCCGGCGGCGCGGCGCTCGGCGGGGGGGGTGGGCTCCGGCGGCGCGGCGCTCGGGGGGGTTCCGGCGGCGTGGCGCTCGGCGGGGGGGGGGCTCGGTGGGCGGCGCTTTTTTTTGCTGCTTGGGGCAGCAAAAAAGTTAGAGCCGGCCCTGGCCATAGATTATGTGCTCTCCAAAAAATTTGGATTTTCTGTGCCTGTGATGCAAGGGACTGATAGCTCTGGCTAGATAAAGTAAACAGCGTTAGCTGGGCAAGGTAGGCGTCTCCGATTAGTGCTATGAAATGCCCTTGCTATTCCACTGTTGTTCTGTTTGATTTTTTTTTAATAGGCAGCAGTTATTCTATCTTGGAATGTGATCTCTCCAGATCTCATATGCTAGGCAGGGCCAAACTTGGTTAATAAGTGGTTGGGAGATCTCCAAAAAATCACCTAGTTTCTGCAGGAAAAGTAGTGTTGGTGATTAGGCAGGTAGCAGTTTTCTCTCCTAGGCAGTATCACATTAATGTCCTAGGGAGCCCTGTGCAACTGGTGCTGGTTTTTGGGTGAGCACTAAAACTAAGCTCCTGAGCACCTGTGGTAACTGAACATCCCATAGCGTTGGTTTTTTTAAAAAAAATTTTCAAAGCTTAGGGATGTGTTAACCTCAGTATCCTGGAAAATTCCAGTGTGGCTAGTCCATATCTTCCAAATGTTTTCCTTATCGTTTCTGTTATATAACATATTCTTCATATCCTCTCTTAAATAGTCGTGAAGTGTTTCTGTGCGCTCTCAGTTCGCAATCATTCCTACAAGTGGTAGCTGTGTTTCAGCGGTAGATGAAGTAATATATACACACGTGCACAGGTCACCATATTCTTCCATTGTTTTTCATGCAGAACTTCCATTGCTAACAGTGTAAGTTTAGCATAAAGATCAAGGTTAGAGTTGGCCTATGCAGTGCTTTGTAAATCAATTTGTAAAATGAGTTGTGATCCTTCTGGATGAATAATGCTCTATAAACTTAAGTCATAATTATTTATGTAAAGTAGCCACAAAGGATTGGACTTCAGACCAATTGCATCATAAAAAAGTCTGATTTGATACCAGATATCCAGAGGAGAAAGACAAGTTTGCAGACATGCTGAGTTACTTAGCATCCAAATATATTTACTGTTAGACTTTACTTTAGACCTTAGTCCATCCTATGCTTTGCTGCACATTGGGCTACCCACATTTGCCATCCTTGCCTGTCAACTGCCCTTCTCTCCAAATCTTCCCATTTCATGTTGAGGTGCTTGATGTCGTTCAGAACTGTTAGTTTCCATGTTATTCGTGGTCTTCCTCTCTTTCTTCTTGTGTTTTCGGGCTTCCATTCAAGGGTGGTATTGGGTAAGCATTCTTTTTCCATTCTCAGCACGTCTCAGCCACTGATGTATTCTTTTGTAGATTGTTTGTTAGAGGGTGTCTTGTCCAATAATTTTTCTGACTTCTTCATTTGTCTTCCTGACTCCATATGTTATTCCCAATATTCTTCTCAGACATTTGTGATGAAATGTATCCAGCTTTCGTGAATCTTTCTTAGTAAGTTGCCATGTATAAGTTTGAGATACAGTGCAAAGAAGTGTAAAGTCATGTTAATGGGGACTACAGGGACAGAAATTAAAATTGAAGAAGAGAAACTGGAGAAGGTGAACAATTTTACGTATCTTGGAAGTACCATCAGCTAAGATGGTACTAGTTCCGAGGAAATAATAAGAAGAATCGGGAAGGTAAACACTGCATTTGGAAGACTCAGAAACATCTAGCAACTCAAAAACATCTCCCTCAAGACAAAACTGAATGTGTACAAAGCAATTGTTATCACCATCATAACATATAGCAGTGAGACATATTTACAGTTAACAGGGAAAAATCCCAGGATTCCTCACCATGCTGCTCAGATTTAAGTAAAATGAATTGAACTACTTACAAACTTTACTACAAGATTAATGAACCAGGTTATAAACCTTGAACTGAATGGGTACAGTCAATGGAGTAAGCATTCTTCATCCATAAAGTAGAAATGTTAGCCCTCAGGCAAATTTGTGCATCTTTGGTAAAGCTATATTTTTAGATGATCGGACAAGAGAAAAAGGCCTGCCTTCGATTGTAGTACATAACTGTTAATAAGCATTAAAATACTAACAGCACTGGCTGTCAGGCTTGTATGTATTAATGTTTATGAATGAGGTTTTTGCCTCCCAGGAGGAAAACAAGTTGTTACAAGTTCTACAATGATGAGCCAAGTACTGGCAACAACAGTTTGATAGAAAGTCTTTAGTTTAGTGAAGTGACCTTTAAAAATGAATGCATAAATAATATCAACATAATCAGTTTGTAAAACATTTTCAGTCTCCTGCTAAACACAACTAAAGTATATCATCGCCTGATGCATATGTACTGTGCTTCCTCAGATAAAGCTAAATCTGCCACCATGCTAGAGGCAAAACTCATACTGAAGCCAGTGGCAGTTTTGCCTGAGAAAGGACATCAGAATCCGACCTTATAAAATACTCTCAGCAGACTATATCCTGATATTATTTGAGAGCCACCAGAGAGGGGTTTTGTCATTGTTTCATAAATATATAAATGGACTTGTACCTTAAATAGGCCAAATTCACTCCTGGCATAATGATACAAAGACAATGAAGTAAGTTGAATTGCAAATTTGGCTTTTTGTAGATGAAGTATATTTTTTTTATAGCAAGGAAAGACCCTTTTTCTTTAAATCTTCAGATATCTTTTTTTTAGGGAAAAAAAACCCTATTGCAATTATGCTGTCTCCACAGCAGTCCAGGAATAGTTTTGACTCTACTCCATGGGGACTGCCACTTTGAGCAGTTTTTAGTTTCATCCTGCTGTCTTTTCTTACATTCAGGCTTAGGGTTGTTTTCACTTCCCAACAGCTCCAGTGTAGTTCTCCACAGAAACTCATTTACTCAGGCTTTGTTCATAGTAGGGGTGAATTTTATCCTTAGTAGGAAAAATCCTCCTTTGCAAGGACATTGTCTTTTTCCTATGTGTCTGCTATTTAATTAACATCTTGTTAGCGACCACCCCAGCCTCGTTTATTCTGTCAAAATCCATCCCTTGCTGCAGAATTGTGTTCCAGAATCTCAGCTTCCTTTGTAAATTAAAAATAAAAAATAAAATAAAAAAAAGAGCTTTCCAGCACATATGGTTGCAAAGATAATCTTGCAAACATGAACCAAGGATAAACTGATGCACTGATATTTGTCTGAGCCTGTAGAAGGCCTAAAACAATAGCTCGGATGTGTGAACCACCCCATTAATCGAAATTGGTTATTCACCCTGAAACCTAATGATGGCACAATATCGGTCAATATTAACTATTTCACTGCTGATCATTTTAGTTGAAACATTCCACTAATGCACTTCTCACAAACCCAACCTTCCTCGTCATATGCCAGTCCCCTGCACAAATGCCAATGCCACCAGTTTCTTCCTTACAACTTCTAGAGTGCAACTATGCACCGTCTCTACAAAATCTGTAGCACACTGAATGCCAATAATGTTGGACAAGGTAAAATAAATTGAATTTAATATGCAAACAACACAGCTACTCTTCAGAGTCCTACCTCTCATTTTCATTTTTAGTTTATTATAAAGCTGCATTTTTAAAATTAAATAACAGTACCACAGAATTTCTAGTCTGCTCCATGCATTCCAAAGACTGTTGTAGAGTTTAGGTCCACTTTACTGTGGAATGCATGGCACCTCACTATGATTACAGCTGGTTGACATTATGGTTGCAAAATGGCCTGTTTGGAAAATTCATTTTCACAAAAGGAATTAGATATTTTCATTTTTTTCCAATTTTTCAAAAACTTTTGACAAACCATGAGTAATAAAATGTAGTCTTTTGGTTTTTTGGTGCACAATATGCTAGTTGGAGAGGAAACATGTTGGCCTACTGTTTTCTTCCTTTCTTACTTTTATGAAAAGTGTCATGTGATCTTTAATGTCATTGCAGGGAAGAAAGGAACTTGGATTTTAGTTACAGCTTGAAGACTCCCACACAGCAAACTGACGTAAACTGTATTATCCACAGAAAGATGAAGCGCTAAGTTAAACTTGGTAGAATTGAAAATCCTGGGTTCAAAGAATCTAGGTAGAATAAACCTGGAGCCTCCTCCTGCTCCTACTGAAATCAGTGGAAGTTTTGCCACTGATTTCAATGACAGCAGGCTTGCTCTCACCACTAGGCAACCTCCTCTTTTCATTGCTCCCTTGTTGCACTTCTCTTTCAGTTTCAGTAAGATATTCAGTTTTCCCCAAGCCCGATATACCTATTTTAAAAAAAGCTCTGTGGCCTCCTGTCTTAACTTAAAGAAGAATGTTCATATTAAATGAGGCATCTTTTTGCCAGACATCTTAAATATTACTTACTGTATCTGATCAAAATTGATTTTCATAAGACCATCCTATCATTTCTCACTGGAACTCTAAAAGTCTTCAAGAAACCCAGACTCAAAGAATCTTTTTGGCACTAAATCTACTAAATAGGTATGTAAAACATCAAAATTGATCAGCAAACTGAGTTATGAAAAAATATATGATTGGAAATGTACATCTGTTTTGAGTTAAATGAGATTACATGAATGTGCATATTCTTCTCTTTGTCATTTTGAATAAAATAAAAATAATGTTTGAAGTCTAACTGGACATTTTCCTCCAATAGTGTTTTCATTATGATTATAGCTCATCCTACAATTATATTTAAAAATATCTTTAATATTTTTAACTCTATTATTTTTATATCGTGTCTCTCACTTTTTTTTAGTTTTAAATGATTTTATCTCCATCCTCTGCATTCTAACCATCTGCCTCTATATTCTAAGCCTCTGTGTGCTAAATACATGTCCTCCATACTTAGGAGCCAAACTAAACATCCTAAACTAAATTTAAGGGCAAGGAGAATTCAGGATGATCAGTGTCTCACTGGATTAGTCCCCTGGGATCTTATCCTGCTCCCTTTGCAGTGGACAAGAGTATTGTCATAGATTTCAGTAGGAGCAGGCTGAAGCCCATAGGAATTTCCAAGCACATAGTATAACAGCACATAGTCTCGTATTTCAATACATTAAAGGGAGCTGAAATTACCCATCATAGTGGTACTGTAATAGGCTATTGATTTTAGGGACCATTTTCTATTTCTTTGTAATTGAATTGTGCTCATGAACATAAGAACATGTTCATTTGCAGGTTGAAGACAGTGAAGTGAAAATTGCACATAGGGTCAGCTTCATTATGCACAGGCTAGAGAACAGTCAAATAAACATTAATTGGCCTATTGTTTTCAAATGACTACATTATTAAAAATGGAATTTCCATGCATATTGAATGGGACATTACTTCACGCTTACTAATGCCAAATTAGACACCTTCTTACACTTATTCAAATCCACACATTCATTTTTATGTTATTCATATACAGCAAATTCCCATTTCTGTCAAGCCTTATGACTTCTTCCAGCAAGTGCAATTCTCATTTAGGCTAGGAAGAAATATCAAACCCTGAGGGTTGAAATTGTTATTTTCTCACTCAAGGTGTACTGTGTGCGGGGGCGGGGTGTGTGACACAACAACAACTAAAACAACAACAAAACAAACAAAGAACCCAACACCTCTAGGCCTACAGCATCTTTCTAAAGGTGAATCTAGGGGAAGGCAGGCACAAATCTAGAAATCTAGATTTTGTATGTTGATTAAATCCATATACACTATCATGATAATGTATAGGTAAAATTACACAGGAAGTTTAACTATGAAGCAACTAGTTTGTCTTAATATCTATGCAGTTATTATTAGTAATAGTACAATTTATTTATTTAGACTGATGTGCCAAAATGTGATCATATGGCAATGAACCCAAAATGTGCCACACCCTTTTCAACCACAGAAGAGGACAGTCCCTGTCCAAAGATCATCAAGACAGGGAAAATTAAAAACCAAAAGCAAGGGCTAGTGGCAGATACACTCCACAACCCCAAATCTTGCCAGAAATGAAATAAGAATTAAGGGAAAAGACTTAGGCATGCCTTTCCACTTTCATATTGTCATTTTGGTGATTTATATCACAATTTACAGATTATCATTGTTTTTCAGTAACGGAACCTCTTTTGAAGAGGTCTTCTCACTATGCAACTCACATACACCATATCATTCCCTGCACAAACATCATCAGCAGGGTTTGACCCTCTTCCGCTTTAGCTCAGTTCTGTACTAGTTGAGCTGCTGGAGTAATTGCTAGCCCTGCTGTATACCAGCCCCTGCAGGAAGTCTTGACAGACGCTTTTCCTGTACATCATACAACTATTTACTAGTTAGCAGTAGACTATAAGTGATCAGGAATCTGGATTCTATCCCTGGCTTTGGGAGAAGAGTGAGCTGCATCGGATTTAAAGATATGATAATCTAACCTGCTTTGTTGTTCTGAAAGGCAGTGTGGTGTAGTAATGAATAAGCTTGGGTTTATCATCATAATATGGGGGAAGGAGTGTTGCATGAGAATTTAAACCCCATTAAGAAGAGGTGATATTTGAGCTCTTAGTGTCCTCTATTCTAGCTTAAGGAACTTTCCCCAAATTTACAGGAGTATTTGACAAAAGTGCCTCTCTTGTTTGTTTGGGCCCCTGGAAGCTAGTGAGGGTGTTTGCACTATGGCAGATTTGTTGTCACATTAACATTCAGCAGGGTAAGCTTGGTGGGCATATTTTCCATTATGATGAAAAGTTATAAAATTCTCTATAGACAAAGACTACCCTTCTACATTGGTGTGCTATTCTAGGAATCAGCACACGAGCTGCAACACTATGGCCAAAGGACAGGTTCCGTTCTCTCTCTTATTCTCTCTGTATCAATTCATTTATCATCAAACCACCAGGAAAAATTCAAATAGTGCTCTGAGTTTATATTCCATTTTGATTTTTTGGCATTTCAGTACGATTTTTACAAATAAAGGTTTAATGCTTCTGTTAAAATTTAACTTTGTAATGAAACTTTAACTATGATACAGCTACCATTATACCATAATACATATAATGACAGCTACCATTATACCATAATACATATAATGAATGGGGTTGGACAACATTTTATCTGCTTTCAGACCTGCCATCGGCTGAAAGAGAGTAGTGTTCTAAGCAGACAAACATGACATAACTGTATCCCCCCCCAACTTTCTCTCATTACTCTGCTTCATGTGCAATCAGAACCACAACATGATTCAATCACTGAAGTACTGTCTGTGTTGTGCCAAATGGGAACTGTTGGCAATCGGAGTGTTACAAATTATATTGCCTGGAATGGTACCACTGCTTTCCTCCTTCCCAATTTTCTCTCTGATAGGAGAAAAATCCCCATTCTGCCTAGTGATGAACAGGCAGCACAGCCAGTCTCTGGCAGCCAGAAAAGAGAGTTTCAGCTTTCATATAACAAAAACAAACAGCATCTAGTCCTTTTCCTTTTGAAGATGGAACGCCCACATTTTGAATACTGCGTACAGATGTGGTCTCCTCATCTCAAAAAAGCTATACTGGCATTAGAAAAGGTTCAGAGAAGGGCAACTAAAATGATTACGGGTTTGGAGAGGGTCCCATATGAGGAGAGATTAAAGAGGCTAGGACTTTTCAGCTTGGAAAAGAGGAGACTCGGGGGGATATGATAGAGGTATATAAAATTATGAGTGATGTGGAGAAAGTAGATAAGGACAAGTTATTTAGTTATTCCCATAATACAAGAACTAGGGGTCACCAAATGAAATTAATAGGCAGCAGGTTTAAAACAAATACAAGGAAGTTCTTCTTCACACAGCGCACAGTCAACTTGTGGAACTCCTTACCTGAGGAGGTTGTGAAGGCTAGGACTATAACAGCGTTTAAAAGAGAACTGGATAAATTCATGTAGGTTAAGTCCCTTAATGGCTATTAGCCAGGATGGGTAAGGAATGGTGTCTCTACCCTCTGTCTGTCAGAGGGTGGAGATGGATGGCCGGAGAGAGATCACTTGATCATTTACCTGTTAGGTTCACTCCCTCTGGGGCACCTGGCATTGGCCACTGTCGGTAGCAGGGCCGGCTTCAGGCACCAGCATTCAAAGCAGCTGCTTGGGGCGGCAATCTGCAAGGGGATGCAGTCCGTGTGTTTTTGCAGCCCCAACCAGCCCGCGGACGGCGGGGGCAGTCCGTGTGCCGTTAGGGCGGCATGCACGTTTCCGTGGTGGCGGCAATTCCGCGGCAGTTTCTATGTTCAGCTGCCTGCGGCAGCAATTCGGTGGCTTCTGTCTTCCAGCTGAAGACAGAAGCTGCCGCTGAATTGCCGCCGCCGTGGAAACGCGCCTGCTGGCCTAACGGCACACTGACTGCGCCCGCGCTGCTTGGGGCGGCAAAAACTGTAGAGCCGGACCTGGTCAGTAGACAGGATACTGGGCTAGATGGACCTTTGGTCTGACCCAGTATGGCCATTCTTATGTTCTTATGTAAGATAGAGGTCAAGGCTTTGAGTGCAGAAGGTGGGGGCCCGCAAGGATTCTAAAAATTAATACTGGCCACTCCAGGCTGGTTTTAAACACCCAAGGTTACAGCTTCTCTCTGACCTTGGATGGGTAGATGCTGCCACCACCCAAATGCAAAAAAACCCTTTGAACCCAGGAAGGCGCACTTGGGAATTCCTCCCTGTGGAGTACCCTCAAGCCCTTTCACCCCCACTCTAGGGAAGAAAACAAAGAAAACAAAGGAAATCAGCTGTTGCCACCAGCTAATTAAACAACATATGCACAAACCTCTTAGGACACAATAACCCCATCCTGTTCTTAAAAAAGGTAAATTTTATTAAAAAACAAAAAGAAAATACATCTGGAACTTAGGCTTTTTGCTAGATCTTAAAAAAAAATTACAAAAATTAAGCATCAAGATAACGCTCTTGAGGTTCAGCTTAAAGGTTACAAGCAAAACAAAAGCACCTAGGGTTAGCACAGAGGAGTCCACAAGCCATAAAGAAATAAAAGAGAGAAACCTAATCACGTCTTCCTAGACATTCCCTGATCTACTTACATATCTGGGGTTTCAGATAAGTAGTTTCAAGGTATGATTTGATAATTTTTCATACCTGGTTTAAAGCTTCTTATAGAGTTGCTGCTCTGTGTCTCCACGCTCCTGAGAACGACAGACAGACAAAGGGAAAGTTTTTTCCCAATTTTAAAAAGTTCTAGCCTTCCCATTGGCTCTTTTGGTCAGGTGCCCACTCCCTTCCTTTTACCTAATGGCTTTTTTAACCCTTTACAGATAAAGCAAGTAGAGAACAGCAACTAACAGGGATTTTGTAGCTAACTGGCTGGCTGGGTGTCCATAAAAGGGAGCTACCTCCCCTTCATTTATCACAATAGCCTTGAAATGTAAGATGATGTAGATGATCAAAGCAAACTGACGCTAAAGGTATGGCTACAGAGCAGGTGAGAGGTGTAATTCCCAGCATTGGTAGACATGCACATGCTAGCTCTGCTCAAGCTAGTGCCTAAAAATAGCAGTGTGGCCCTGATGGCCTGGGAGGGGTTTCAGGCTAGCTGCCTGAGTACAGACTCAGGTGGCCAGGTGAGATTGAACTTGGGTGGCTAGCCCAAGCCGCTGCCCATGCTGCTGTGGCCACGATGCTATTTTTAGGTGCTAGCTCGAGCCGAGCTAGTGTGTGTATATCTATCCATGCTGGGAATTACACCGCCTGGCTTCTGGGCAGACATACTGTTAGGCTGAAAGAACAAGCACTGGGCTCCACCTGTGAACCAGGAGGCTGAGGGAGGGAAATCCAATGATACACATGTGACAGTGTACCCCATAAGGCTTTATGAGGGGTGCTTATAAATGTATGTATGATATAACTGGAATAGGGTTTTGCTACATATGCCATGTAACATATCTATGTAAAGTTTATGATCTACTGGTTATGTTCATCCTAGTTGTATGCAGGCACCATTTGTGTGTTCAAAGTTATGAACATTGGCTGTATAATTGCTTGATTTCTAAGTAGCCTTAGTTAGAACATTTGGTCACTTCTTGGGAAAGGAATGTGCAAATTAAGTGCTCAATCAGGAAGCACTTAACAGACAAAAGAGCTTGGAAGACTCCAATCCCCATAAGAAGTCTACCTGAGGATGTTCAAGGTAGCATGTGGGTAATGGCTGCTATCTGCAAGTCCTGAGTCATGCATGGGCATGTGACTTGCCCATGTGATTCTGAATCTCCATTTTGTGACTGGATTCTACACAGGGTGAGGAGGGGGTCTCCACCCACAAGAGAAAGTCTATTTAAACCTGTGGGAGACACCTCCATTTTGTCTTCAGCTGACTAAAGAAGGAGCCTCTCCACCCCTCAGGATACTTGAAGAAAACTGGAACAAAGGACAGTAACTACAGGGGGTGTGAGTGATTGCTGGACCCAGGCTAAAAGGAGATTAGTCTGTAAAAGGGAGCATTCTGGAACTGGTGAGGATCTTATCTGTATTTAGTTTGATTAGACATAGATTTGTGCATTTTATTTTATTTTGCTTAGTGACTTACTTTGTTCTGTCTGTTACTACTTGGAACCACTTAAATCCTACTTTCTGTATTTAATAAAATCACTTCTTACTTATTAATTAACTCAGAGTATGTATTAATACCTGTGGGAGCAAACAACTGTGCATATCTCTCTATCAGTGTTATAGAGGGCGAACAATTTATGAGTTTACCCTGCATAAGCTTTATACAGGGTAAAATGGATTTATTTGGGTTTAGACCCCATTGGGAGTTGGGCATCTGAGTGCTAAAGACAAGCATGCTTCTGTGAGCTGTTTTCAGGTAAACCTGCAGCTTTGGGGCAGGTAATTCAGACCCTGGGTCTTTGTTGGAGTAGACGGGAGTGTCTGGCTCAGCAAGATGGGGTGCTGGAGTCCTGAGCTGGCAGGGAAAACAGGAGCAGAGGTAGTCTCGGCACATCAGTTGGCAGCTCCCAGGGGGGGTTCTGTGATCTAACCCGTCACAACACACACGTAAAATGAGTTCATTAAGTGAAGAGTGTATCTTAACGAATCATCTAATTAACCCCCCCCCCCCAAACCGTCATGTAATTTCACAGGCCCACTCCAAAATGGTAAGGCCAGTCTTGCTGGTTATATTTTTTGACTCATTCTTAAACTGGGACTGAGCCAGCTGTGGGTGTGCCAGCCATTTCCATGGCAGCTACTGCATGGGGAATGCCTTTATGCATGCTCTATTAAAGTGGCAATATAGTCCCTGTAGCCCTCCACCCTACCAACTACTTCAGGATCCTAGAGGAAAGGAGCCAGGGCCAAGCAGCTGCTGCACCATATGGGAGTTCTACTTCAGAGGCTGCAGGATGACCCACCTGCCAATCCCTTCCTATGTCCTTGTGCTTCCCATGTGAAGTTCCCATGTCACTACTTAGCTTCTTCTGACTGCCATAGGTAGTAAGCAAGAACTCAGCAGTGTCTGTCATTGCCAGCATCCATCCATTGTGGGAGAAATTGGCATTTATTCTTTCAAGTTTTACCCAGAGCTCTAGGATTGCTGGTGTAAGTCAGTGTTAAGCTTTTGCCAACCTTTTGGCCCCACTGGTTTTGTTTTTTCAAGGCTCCATTAAGCTGTCCCTGTTCCATGACAGGTCTTTTGATCCTTGTCTAAGACCAAGTGGTACCATGTCCATAGTAGGTGAGCACACTAGGACTTTACCACAAAGAGACACATTTCTGACTGTTGCTCTGTGTGCCAGGCTTTTACTAACTGCACCTGTAGACTTTGGGTGAGTTCCCATAAACTATTAGAAATGGCTTTGAGGGTGTTGTTCCCAGACCATCGGGAGGAATTGACATCAAGGTCTCAGTTGGGTGAATTGGGAACCAGTGGCCAGACATTTTTCTTGGCTGGAAGAAGTTTGATGCTCGGGGATTTGACCTCACATTCTGTACAGTAGACTCTGTTAAACTGCTCTTCAATCTCTCAGTCTCATGCCCTAAAATTGAGCACCATGAGTCATAAGGGGTTGGCTCCAATGAGTGCCACATCATTGTTGTGTCCACTTTGTAATGGTAGGAAGGATTTGAAAAGAACAAGATAGCGCTGGGTTTTTAGTTGTTTAGGGAAAGAAGCACCACATTTTCCCAAGGAGAACAGCCTTAGACTTCTCTACAAAGTCTCTTGGTAGCAGTGCTTCCTGTGAGCAGTATTTTAACCACCAAAGGTTGGGATATATATCTGCTTAATATCTGTTGCTAGCTGTGTCTTATCTTCAGATGCCACTGCTGAAGTTCAGTTCCTAGGAACTAATAATCATGTAATGAAGCACAATTTTTTCTTGAATAAAATATTGCTATTAGGAAACACTTATATAGTGCCATAAGTGTATGCAGCAATTTACAGACATGGATTAAAAGATGTTCTCTGTCTTGAGGAACTTACACTGTAAGATAGACAAGACAGAGGACAAGACATCAGGAGTGGCAGTTATATTGCCGATGAGAGGAAGGTGTTCTTGAAGATAAGGGTCTTAAGGAAGGATTTGAAGGAACAGAGATAGGATGTTTAGTACATGTGCCAGGGAACTGCTCCACTCTTGGGAGAGGGCAACCATGGTGACTCATCTTTACTTTTGCAAATGCAAAGAATACAGACCATTTTGTTTATAGATATACTATATCTTTGTATCGTTTGTTTGTGCAGTGCCTATAAAATGGGGCCCTGATCCCTGATTGGAGTCATTACATTTTAATTGCAATAGAAACTATAGCTACTAATAATATTTGTGACTATACTTTGAAGCTTTTAAGAACCAGAAAATTTCTTTGTGATGAAAAAAGCATTTGATTTCAATACATAAACAAATTAATTCCTGCTTTAAAGTAATGAAATAATTTTCAGATGTTTAATAATGTAGATCGTTATGGATTGATTACTCACCTATCATGCATTTAATTAGGGGACTGGCTTTCCTTTAAAGGCCGGTCTCCAGAAAGGCTAAATTGTTTTTGTCCACTCACCATAGGTCTGATCTAAATCCCATTGGAGAAGTCAATGGAAAGACTCTCTTTGACTTCAATGGCTTTGGATCAGGGCCCAAAATAGCTAGCGTTTGTGAACTTTGTAGGAAATTAAAAATGAATTGGGAATGTATATAACTGAGGAAAGTTGTTAGTTCAATAACCAGCTAATAAACAAAAGTTTAAACACTTTCAAAGGAAAAATTCAATAAGTAAAGCATAGGCTTTTATTGCAGTTCACAATCTAATGAAAAAAAAAAGGCACAGCATTTTTAGTTGTAAATTTGGGAACTTAATTTTAGCTTTAACACTGACACATAATTTCAGCAGCTGCAAAAAGAGTCTGGCACCATTGAATCTAATATAGCAAACTTTCCTTATATTATTGGAAACAAAGAAAGAAGAGTACAAATTGGTAGCTATTTAAAAGCAAAACCCGACAGGAGTGAATCAGCTAAAGTGTTGAAAATTCTGCAGCAGCACATTCCTGCACATTAAGTCCAATCAGAATTTGCTTCAACCAGTTAGGTCTCAGTCTTTGACACATATATAGCTATGAAATCTTAGAACTGAAAAGAGCTGCAGTAAGGCAAAGGTGTGACAGAATGTACCCCTGTATTCACATCTTATACTCTGTTGTAATAATCTTTGTACATAGTATGCCTTTAAATGTATCATTTGAAAATTCATAATTTGCTGATTGGTATACTGATAAAATATGTGTGGCAACATTGTATGTGAAGCTGTAAGATTCCACTGCATGGTGTTAACACCTTCTAAACTGAGGTTGGCAAAAAGGTCGGTCTCCCTAGGTACAGGGGTTGGATTCATAATCAAAAGCCCCCTCAAAACACCCTCATAGTAATGGTACATGGGTTGACAGCAGATACCTTTCTTTTAATTTTTAAAATCTTTTTGTGACATACCAGGGTACAATCCAGACTAATGAGCAGCTGTGTCCGTTACCCCTGGCTTGCAACTTTGGATGCCTTAAGAATTCTCCACTGTACCTAGTGATTTCTTTCACAACCTGGTCTCGATTAACATTGGAAAGAAACAGTTTTACTTACTGGAACAAGTGTTTATTTATAGTCATCAAAATAGAAGAAGCCGACCACCAGAGCACTGACTGTTACTGTCCTTTTCATGGCCTTTCACAAGGGTGTTTCAACGTGCATGTAAAGCGTTCCCCTTTGTATTGTGTCAGAGTATTCATGGACCTTCACTGATCACATCCACTTCCATTATGTCTCAGGCTGACCTTGGAATAGTAAGCAAAGCCTACCTCACTATTTAAAGGGATCAGTACCTATAAATGGAATGTCAGACTATTTTCATCCTATATCACTGAATTATGGTAGATATATGATCAAGCCAATAAGGGGCCAGTAAAGGTAAGAAGATGCTACATGACCTTTACAACAGATGGAAAGAAAAGAGTGTACATAAGCAGCACATCGTATACAAACATGATGATTTGGGGAATCTGTCTGGCCAATAAGGAGTGCAGATACATTTTGTTTTCATTATATCCTGAGGACTTATAATTTTTAATAATAATAGGTCAGATCTTATCTCTATATGGAAATATCAATGTAGGGACTAGAAAACTCTTCTTGTGGAGTTTCCTGTGAAATCTTCTGTGATCTAGGGGTTCTCCCTCCCAACAAAAGAAACCAGGGATGTTTTCCACAATCCATGCAGATCTCTCTAGAAACAGTCCTCAATACACCACAGAAATAAAAAAATCTAAACTTTCCACTCTGAAAATGTCCAAACATCCCATACTGATATTTTTGAAATTTGTCTCCATTTTGTTTCAAGATGAACGGTCATTAAAATTGATAAGATTTCAGTTTCATCAGAATGGCATTTTCTGAAGGAAAACTGTTTCGACTAAAATATTTTGAATGATTCTCCTGCACAGTCTAGCTGCATCTCTCAATCCAGCTGAAACCATTTAAATACTTTTATTGCTAGTTGCATTGGTGCTAATCAGCATATAAACCAATGACTTTTTACACACTCCAGTCCCGCCCTGACAGACTACTGTGTGTCTGGCAGAATTGAACAGTTGATTGGTCATTGGAACAATTTACCAATGGCCATGGTGGAGTCTCCATCACTGGCAATTTTTAAATCAGGATTGGATATTTTTTCTAAAAGCCATGCTCTAGGAATTATTCTGGGGAAGTTCTATGGCAGGGATCGGCAACCTTTGGCATGCGGCACATCCCTCGGCCGCGACACTTCCCGCAGCCCCCATTGGCCTGGAGCAGTGAACCGTGGCCAGTGGGATCCACGATCGGCCGAACCTGCGGACATGGCAGGTAAACAAACCGGCCCGGCCCGCCAGGATGCTTACCCTGGCGGGCCGCGGGCCAAAGGTTGCCAATCCCTGTTCTATGGCCTGTGTTTATGCAGGAGGTCAGACTAGAGGATTACAGTGGTCCCTTCTGGCCTTGGAATCTCTGAACTGCATGGATCTCAGTGCTCTACTGGGGTGCATGGCTACTTGTGTAAAGGCTCAATGCTTCCAGATTGCCTCTAGGTCCCTATTATTATTAATATTATGGGAGTACCTAGAAGACCTCACCAAGATCAGGATTCCATTGTACAAGGCACTGTACAAACACATAGCAAGAGGCAGATACTGTTCTGAAAAGCTTGCAATCTAAATACACAAGACAGAGGATGAAAGAAGGGATAATAATTATTATAATATAACCTCATTTTACAGATGGGGAACTAAGACACAGACAGCTTAAGTGACTTGTGCAAGGGCACACAGGGATTCTGCAGTAGAGCTCAGAATTACATCCTGCTCCTCAGAATCACAGTCCAGTAATTACACGGCTATCCTTCCTCTTCCTTGGTTCTGTCCCAGCTCCCTGCTAGTGCATCTCTCCAATTGGCATTTCCCTCTCTTAGGGAATTCCTCAGTGCAGACAAGCCTGGAAAGTTAATGTGGCATATGGCTATAGTAACAGTCTTATTTATCCTTTAGCTGCTGTATGTAGGGAGGGAGGTGAGATGCATATACCCCCATTGCACTTCTACTCACTCCCTGTTTGCAGCTAACAGGAGTCATGGAGTGCCCTCCACAGGGTCTGTGGAGTGTGGGAGTGGGACTTAAGTCCCTTCTGTGTGGGGTGGGGGGTTCTGTACACAAGTCTAGCCCAATAGTCTTACATTGATATAGCACCTTTTAGCTTAGAGAAATCATGAGCTATATACATACAGCACCACTGAAAATGCAGGAGAATAGTAGCCAGGTTGTGCTCAGCACACTGCACAGTAATGTCATTATTGATCCAGGACACAGGGGCAAACTCCCACTCTTATGAAAAGTGCCATAGGGTTTTTTAAAGCTCACAAAATAGAGAAAGAATCTCAGTGGTTAAGGTCTTACCCAACCCCCAGTAAACCGCACGATACTTAGTTATCTACAGTTTATCAGAAAATTTCTGAGGGGAGTCTATTGTTCCAGAGAATCCAGGTATTCCCAGTCTTAGATTTAAATGTCTAAGGTACCCCCTTCATATTTGTAAACTAGCTGGACATTGGGGATTATTAACATGGTCAGAATATTTTGATGAACTGAAATTTCACAGAAATGAAATTTCATTAACATTTTTGCATTCCTCTCACCTTTTTACAACAAACTCTAGGGATCATTTTATATATTTACCATCCGTCTCCCTGGGATGATGCTTAAAGTAAAGCAGCAGCAGCTGATGAGCAAATCTCTTTTGTACCATCTGTACCTGAGGAAAGTTTATCGCATCAAAGACTTTGCAGGACTTGATCGCTGGAGGGGACTTGCATTTTGAAAAGGTGGCAAAGATGATTGCAAAGAGTAATGAGCTCATGACCCAAGGTTTTGATGCTTTGCAGGAGACTGTCTTGGATATTGATCAGAAATCTGTAGTATTTTATATCTCAAGTGTCTGCTGCAGATGAGAAATTTGCCAGGTTTCGAATTATGCTCGGTGGCAATTTGGTTTTGATCACAGACCTAAGAAAATGAAAATGAGATTCTCAGGGGCAAAATGGGCATTGTCAAAGGTAAATGAAAGGTGAAAGCATGGAATTCCAGCAGTGACTGGAATAGGTTCTTTATAACGTGGTTGCCTAAATTTGGGTGTTTGCCCTAGACCTTTTCTGTCACTATATGACCCCATCTAACCTCTCTCTATTAAGAAAGTGGAAGACCAGTCACTTTCTGACTGATCCTGACCTCACTAACTCCAGGCTTCCTCCACTGACTTTAGTAGTTACTCCTCATTTACAGCAATGGTATTAAATTGATAATCAATTGTCTGATCATCCACTGTTTAGGCAGGAGTAAAAAGATTGAAATAAACAGGTCAGAATTTGTGGTGAAAAGTTTGGATAGTGTAGGAAGGATATAGGTGAACATAATTAGTATGCCTGGTATTGTTCCAATAGAGCCTTTAATGGTTCTTATTTACTCACAGAATTCATTAATCATTCACTATGTATACACATAACACTCTATAATGTAATCAGTATGATAATGAAACTCAGCTTTATATTTCCTTTCATTAGATTTTAGCAGTGTGTATTGTTCCTTTGCTTATCCAGGGCCATGAGGGGGACTCAGGACCTAATTCTTCAAGACACTGAGCATTTCACAGGATCAGGCCCCCAGTAAGGGTGCAAAAGAAAATATAAATCTCTCAATCAGAATCTCATAGGGAACAAATATCTATGAAATCAAGTCACAAAACTGTCTTCACTAAACTCTAACATTTGAAGCTAGTAAAAAACCAATATTCAATTTGCTTTAGTCTTCAGCAACTCACAATGACATTCACTAATTTTGCTGCATTCTTAGCAAAGTCCAGGCATATTGTCTTAGTGAAACAGCTACAGTATTATTGGAAACAGAAGTACAAAATAGATGGTGTCTCTTTGGAAGCAGAAAATCCATTATTGTTTATAAAGTATATTGGTCCAAATCAGAGTCTAGCCATCCATGGTGAATTTATCATCAATTGTTGTGCTGATTATGGTTCTTAGATATATATCCTTCACCATTATGAGCCAGATCCTGCAACTGTTTACTCCTATGCATATGCTTTCTCTGGGTGTATAATCCCATTGACTTTAATAGGACTCTGTGCATCATTGCTTGCAAGGCTTGGCCCTATGGCTCATTGAGTTGTGCAAAATATTGAACAGTCAAAGCTATTTCTTCTTCAAGGAAAACTCCTGTAAGCATTAGAAGAACATTTTGCTTTCCTCTATGCTGGGTCCCAGAAGAAGCAGAATTTTCAAACTGTTGACAAAATGGGACAGATTCTGATCTCAGTTACATCAAAGTAGAAAATTACTTTAGATTTCTACTGTGTACAGGAGGTTGGAATCTGACCCATTGTCTTTCTTGATTCATACAGTTATTTCAGTTCCCTGTCTTGCATGTCAGTTAAAAAAAAAGTTTGCTTCCTATACCAGGTGTTTGCTTGGAATCCTAAGTACATATTCAATTCTCAGCAGGCCTTATTCTAACGTTGCTTACATAAGTATAACTGAAATAAGTACTAATTTTCAAAATATAACATTGACTATTACACAGCTTCAACAAGCACTTCACTTCTCTGACACTGCAAGAGGAAATTTTGTAAACAGGGAGGTTTTTCTTTCTTTTGCAGTATATGGGGTGGGTGTAGGCTGAGGATGGGATTGCCCTATTTTGTAGCATGTGTCAGTGATATGGAAGGCTTGTGTCACACCTGCTGGGAAACCTGTCCTCATAGAGTCATTAAACAATGCTGTCTCTTGCCCAGTAATCTCAGTCTCTTTTATTTCTTCTTTCCCTCTTCCCTCATTTTAGACTGCAAGAGTCAGAGAAACTAATTATTAATTGGAACACATGGCATCATCCTGCTTATGTGGATACCAGCTATGTTTAAAATAAAATAAATAAATACTTTCTTTTGATTAAATGTTTCTATTGTATGCAGAAAAATCAACACACCTATGCATTACAATATAAAAATACCATGGTAAATGGAATATAATGCTAACAGCACATTGCACAATCATATTTTATATTTCTGCCCAGATTTATGCGAGAAAAATCAGGGGAAAAGAACCAAAGCAAAGAGAAAAGAGAAACAAGCTTTAGAAAACAAGGGAAAGTTGACACTCATATGCTGACAGAGCATATCAGAGCAAGCAATGCAATATAAAGGCAGAAAACTGTCCTCATTCAGCAGGGACATGAGTCTATATAATATCTATAGAAGGTCACTTGTATTTAAAAAAGTCAAATTACAGCTTTTAAAAAAACAACAGCACTTTTTATGTCTTCATATTTCAAATACTTTCTGGATTTTCTCCTACTGTATTTTAATATTAATGAATAAAATAATTGGTGTATTTTATCACTCAGCTCCCTTGAAATGAATTGTTGGCTACTGTAGTTTATTTCCTACATAAAAGGCTTTAAATGTCATTAGTGTTATAGAATAGTCTGACAATGCCACTAAATAACATTGTCTTGGTGACCGCCAGTATTATAACCAATTGGGATTTGTGTTCAACTATAAGCAGCCACTTTGGGGACAAGGGCCCTAATTCAGGGAAGCAAATAAATACATGGTTAAATCCATCCCTGTTCAGCAAAACATTTATATACATGCTTCACTTCAGCTATGTGCTTAAGTCCCATTGTCTTTGCTGCATGGTGATGCTTTGCTGAATCAGGGCTTAGATCTTGTTGGCTGAACTGGTTTTACACATAGGACTAGATCTTCATCTGTGTTGAGTTTATATTTAGGATAGCTGAGGTAGGGCTGGGAAAATGTGGCTCTGAGATATCTTTCCATTCTTTTGATCCTGGTCAGGGGCCAAAATGGCCACCGTGTAACCTAAAACAGCACAAAGGCCATAGGGAATTCTTCACTGGCTGAAGATTGGCCATTAAAGCAGAAGGCACAGAAATTAAGTGACTTGTCCAAGGTCACAAAGCAAGTCCATTTCACAGCCATTATTGGAATGCATACATTCCTGACACCAGTCCTATGCTAAGACCACTAGACCTTGCCTTTTACTGAACTGATAACTTTGTGCCTGACTCAGCTACCCTTGAAATCAATGGGAGACTTGATCAGACCATGTAAGAATAGTGAAAACATGAAATGAGTGCTGTTTTTAAATCAAGGCTAGAGCTTGGGGTTTCCTAAAAATTGAAACAAAGATTTGTTTTGCAACATAGAATATAAATAAAACAAAACTTTTTTTTCTATTTCCATTTTTGTTTCCTATTGCCAGCCATAAAAAAAAGGGCTTGATCTTCAGATGTTAGCTTCTTGTGCATGTATCCTTACATGTGCATGAACCTACATGTGTGTGTTTCCTGCAATAACACATCCAGGTTCAGAGGATAGATTCCAACAAGTGTGTATGTGCAGGTAATAGAATTTTTATGTGCCAAACCCACTTGTGAAAATGTTATCTCCTATGCATAGAGGTGTTAGTGCTTTGTAAGTGCGGGATGATGTGTATGTGCAAAATTACATATGCAGAGATGGAGGCTGGGTTGAAAGATCACTGAAAATCAATCTGAACATAAATTTATTTCATGTAGCACCTCACTTGTCTCCTTTTGCAAACTGAACATACTGTAATAGAGAGAAGCTATGATATAATTGTGTTATCAAAGTGATGTGATGACAAGACCCAGTGTATACAGAATAGGGTGCGTTCTCAAGGAAAATTTTAAAAATGTGTTGGGTGACAGTTTAAACCAAACAAGCTTTATGACTGTAAAAATCTAGTCTATCATTAGCTCTTTATGGTTCATTAGTCCTAACATTTGGAAGTTGAATGCCACCTGGGTAAGAATGCATTAGATTATTTTCTGCAGTGTTGTCTCTTTTGATATAGTGCTGACTCTGTTATTCTTGCATCTAATGTATTCAAGTTGGCATGGACGTGAAAGACATAATTCTCATTACATGTGCTAAGCCAGGCAGCAAGGGAAACAAGCCTGACTAAATGCTTGGATTTCACCCAATGGTGCAGTAAACTAATGTTGATTCTGAAAATGAAAGCTATTATTGTATTCTTCTTGGCTTTAAAGTTAAACAATAAGCTGAGGCCACTGTTGAGTGAGTAAAGCCTCTTCAGTTTGAAAGCACTGAAACAAAGATCTCTGTGAATAATAAGGGTGCTTGTTGCTAGTATCACAGAACAGTTTGGTGACCTGATGTTGAAGGACATATTGTGTGACATTTTTATTTTGAGTTGATGCACTCCTTGGCAGCGGCAGACAATAAAAGTGGATAGAAAATTTTCAGTCCTACTAGCTGTTCTAAGAACTCTTGTAGGTCAGTTTTGTAGAATGTGCTTTATAGCTAAGAGAGTTGTATCAGCAAAGTTCCAGTTGTCCTTGTGAGCTTGATACACACTTTGAACTTATCTCTTTTTCACTGCAGCGCATAATTGTCCCACTGTGTTTGTGGGCTGGCATTACTCTTATTTAGAGCACTGGCCTGTTCCTTGAAACAAGCTATTCCCAGTTAGACAGCTCGGCTTCCTCCATAGCTTAAAAGCTTTCTTGCCTTTGTTGTTGGGTTTTTTCTTTTTCCAAGAGCCTGCAGAGTGCATGGCTATTTATTAGAATGTGTGACAGCTTAAATGGCTCTTGTCAACAATTACCCATTTAGAAAAGTGGCAGGTTTCATTTATGATCCTATAATGAAAACTGATCTCCAAAGAAAAGTCTCTTGTGTTTTTCAAAATATAAAGCAATGGCTCTACTGTGTATTATGTAGGAAGCTGACAATCATTCAAAGAATAATTTGTGCTGTATAACAGGTCAATATGGAATACAATGTTAAGATTTTCTCAATGTATCTCTTCAGATGAAGTTTTTCTGTTTTCACCAGCTAAGTTATGGATAATGTGGCCTCAGATGAATTCTACTGGTTTTAGCAGTGGTTTCCTCGCAAGTGTACTGATGTCATGGGGGTGGGGGAGGGTAGATATAATCCATAGAAGGGAGAGGGAGAAAGAGAGAGACTTTTGAACATATTCAAAGGGTTCCAACATATTTAACTCTCAGAATGTGGCGGTTCTCAAACTACTTCTCAGCTCTTCTTAAAATCCTGGCCCCATTGAAATCAATGGGAAGTTTGATATTGACTTTAACGGGGCCAAGGTTCCATTCTTTTGGACTGAGCCTCCACTCTGTTACACTGTTACAGAGTGGAGACTCAGGCCAGGTCTACACTACAGACTTATAGTGGTGTAACTATGTCACTCAGGGGTGCCCAAAATCCACCCCTTATAACGACATAACCCCTGGTGTAGACAGCACTATGTCAGCAGGAAAGCTTCTCCCATCAACATAACTACTGCCTCTTGCAGAGGGGGATTTACTATGCCCAAGGGCGAAGCTCACCCATCAGCGTAGGAGCGTCTTCACTTAAGCGCGACAGCGACGCAGTTGTATCAGTGCGGCTGCGCTGATGCAGTGTTTTAAGTGTGACATGTCCTTAGACCCCTAAACTAGGTGCAGAGTTTCACCTTCAATAGCTCTAAAAGTCCATGGAAACCCCTAAATATAGAACGGATTCAAGATGGCAAGTTATTCAGTAAAACAGATGTAGACAGACAAGTAAAATGATCTAATTCCAAAATGTTTAATGGGGATAGGAATGGGAAGAAGTTATTATTTGGGAAATACATCTAAAGACAATTGTATATTCAGTCATGGCATTCTGATATTTGTAGGTATGAGAGACAGATAACTCTGGCCCTAAACGTGGTAACAAAAAGCACAAAGTCAATTATCAAGGTGCTATTACATGATCCTGCAGGGCTTTACACAGGCAAGTCTTTCACTTACTCTCTGAGTAGGGATATCTAAACTGAGCCCAAAATGCTCCATGAGTGGTGATTATTTTGCATTTCCACATACAAATACCAAACAATTAATTTCAGCCTGGATAACTTTTATTATTGATTAAAGAAACCACCAAACAAAGAAAGAACAAATAAAGTCTCCATTGACAGCAGAGGGTGTCTCACTCTGTAAGAGTGACCATAGTGAACTACCTCACAGTATATTTTGCTCACAGTTAAATCTGTGTAATTCCAATGAACTCAGACTCACAAAGGTGGAAATGAAATGAAGATAGAATTTGCCCCATAATTCAAAACATGGAAAATTACAGGAGTTTGTAGCCACCTGGGAAAGTCACATGTCCATGAATGATTCAGCTTTTTTGCAGGCCGACGCCATTGGTTATATGTTAGTTTGAACATTCCCAGGAAAGCTCAGATGTGGATTGGCATCTCCCAAAGTCCATTGTCAGTTAAGTATTTCTTGATTGGGCACTTACTGAGAATAGTCCTTTCTCAAGAAGCTGACCAAATGCTGCACTGAGGCTACTTAGAATCAAACACATTGAGATACAAGTACATAGCCAATATTCATAACTTCAAATACAAAAATGATACACACATACAGACAGCATAATCATAACCAGCAAATTACAACCTTTCTATAGACCCCTTACTTGACCTCCTTTGTACAAGATTTAGTGCAACTATAGGACCTTGGTTGCAACAATGATCTATACGGTCAAGTTCATATCAATAACATTACACCCACACTCCTGTAAATCTAGAGTTATTCTGGTGTAAATGAAAACAGGATCAGGCCTATTAAATTTCTCTCTCCCCCTCTGTCCCCTCTCTGTTACAAGTCACCTAACTCAAAGCTTTCTGCAGCTATTTTTTTGGGTCTGGTAACAAACACGTGCCCTACATGCAAGTAGAGTGGTGCTTCCCACATTTAGTGGATCTCCATCTTTTGGATTCAGGTTTAGCATTTTTAACAATTTGTATTATTTTTATTATTATTATTTATGTAGTGCCAAATGATACTAGATGTTTTACAGACAAATAAAAGAAAAAAAATGCCTGCTTTGAAGATCTAGTTATCTAAACAAATCACAAAAATAAAAAGAAGATAAGGATGGGATGCACTAAAGAACACAAGAACTAGTTGCAAAATGTATCGCCTTTTGTGAGTTCCACGTTTATTACTATTTTAATTGTTGTTAATTTATGGACACATCTTTTATGGGAAGAACTGTGTTTTGAGGAGGATCTGGAAGGAGAAAATGGAAGCACAATGGACTGTGTCAAGGAAGAGCATTTCAGAGTGTATTTCAGCTATGAACAAAAGTTATAGGTCCCATGTAGTATCTAATGATTAGATATTTAAACGCTATGTTAAAGGAAAAATCATTGACCATGTCTTCCTAGCACACCTCTATCACAAACAAATAATTAATAATAGAATCATAGACTTTAAGGTCAGAGGGACTATTATGATTGTCTAGTCTGACCTCCAGCACAACGCAGGCCACAGAATCTCACCCACCCACTCCTGTATCAACCCCCTAACCCAGGGGTCTCAAACATGCGGCCCGCGGGCCGGCCCACGCCAGCTCCCCTAGCCTACCTCCAGGCTAGGGGTGGGCAAACTACAGCCACGGGATTGCCCCCCTCGAGCCCCGCGCTGCTCCCTGAAGCGGCTGGCATCACGTCTGCGGCCGGGGGGGAGAAGGGGAAAGAAGCAGAGGGCTCCATCTGTGTGTTGCCCTGGCTTCCAGGCACCGCCCCCCCGCAGCTCCCATTGGCCGGGAATGGGGAACCGCAGCCAATGGGAGCTTCGGGGGAGGTACCTGGAGGTGCGGCAAGCAGCATGCGGAGCCCTGTGTCCCCTTCCCCCAGGGGCCGCAGGGATATGGTTGCAGCTACTTCCCAGAGCGGAGCGGGGCCGGGGCCAGCAGCCTGCCCTGGCCCCTGTGTGCGCCACTGCCACCCCGGAGCCCGAAGCCCTCCTGTACCCCGCCCCCCAACTCCCTGCCCTGAGCCCCCTGCTGCACCCCACACCCCAACTCCCTGCCCTGAGCCCCCGCTGCATCCCATACCCCTTCTGCACCCCAACTCCCTGCCCTGAGCCCCCTGCTGCATCCCATACCCTTTCTGCACCCCAACTCCCTGCCCTGAGCCCCCTGCTGCACCCCATACACCTTCTGCACCCCAACTCCCTGCCCTGAGCCCCCTGCTGCACCCCATACCCCAACCCCATGCCCTGAGCCCCCTGCTGCACCCGATACCCCTGCTGCACCCCATACCCCAACCCCATGCCCTGAGCCCCCTGCTGCATCCCATACCCCTTCTGCACCCCAACTCCCTGCCCTGAGCCCCCTGCTGCATCCCATACCCCTTCTGCACCCCAACTCCCTGCCCTGAGCCCCCTGCTGCACCCCACACCCCAACCCCCCTGCCCTGGGGGCAGGGAAGGGGTGGGAAGAGGCGGGGCCTCATGGAAGTGCAGTGGGGGCAGGGCCGGGGGCAGCGAGGGGCGGGGTTTCAGTGATGCGGCCCTCAGGCCAATGAACTAGCCCTCATGTGTCCCTCATGGTCATTTGAGTTTGAGACCCCTGCCCTAACCTATGTCTGAAGTATTGAAGTCCTCAATACTGGAGGAAAATTCCTTCCCGACCCCAAATACGGTGATCAGCTAAACCTTGAGCATGTGGTCAAGACTCACCAGCCAGACACCCAGTGTTAATAAGAGTGCAAAAAAAAAAAAAAAAAAAAAAAAAAGACATCCATGGAATAAAATAGCTTTATTACAGCTTCTGCAAGAATATTCCTGTCCTGTGACCTTCATAACCAGACACATTATTGATAAATAAGCCTTCGTGGCAGTCATAAATTAACTGTCTACTAAGCTCTGTTACATGGAAAAAATGTGTGGCCTACTTCATGAATAATGAATGGACTGCATTGATCAACCTGAAAACAGAGCTGGAAATGAATTGTCAGTATGTTTATTTTTTAATTGTATCGGAGTGATGCCTTCTGTTGCTGCTTGATGCTATACTAGTACCCCAGGCCTGGTGCAGTGTGTCATTATAAGCACTTTTGTTGTTTTTTAACAAATACAAATTTATTACAATTTTCAAGGTCTTTCAAACAACCCCAAATTGGCATTAATGTAAGCAAACAATGAGAGGCCACACTTCACAATCAATACCTGGATCCAGCAAAACACTTAAACACATGCGTATCTTAAAATCCTTGGATTAGTCACATGCTTCAGTGCCTTTTCTGCATCAGGGTCTAAATTATGATAAATATCTTCTAAATGCTGAGAAGTTTCATTGTGCCATTTTACTCTCAAGCAGGTTTGATTTAAAATGTCACACTCAGCAGCGCGGAGTGTTCCCGTTTGTTATGTTTTAAAGGGACACTGAGAATGAAAAGTTGCTAGTTTAGTTATAATAAAAATACAGTGCAAGAAAACAATGCACAAATTTCTGCTATTGGGGATCTTTTGCAACAGTTAACGAAGAAACCTGTGGGTAGGGCTTAGGACCCACATTTTAAAAATTGGACCCTGGATGTCATTGGAATTTTTGAAGATGATTAAAAGTTAATCAGTGTACTCAGCTTTTTGGCTAACAATCATTAATGTCTTTTATTTCTAATGAAACAGAAACTCATAAGGTTCTGTTTTGCTTCTTTCCTTCTTTGTGCCCGTGCATAATTTAAGAGCACGCTCTGTTGGCTGTCAGCTGAGGAACACTTCATAGGGGCTCAAAAAAATTACCATGAAAACTCCACATTTAATTTCTGTTGCCAGCTGACTACAAATAATCTGATTATATATTAGAGATCAAATATATTAGCAGATTTATGCCTCAAAAGCACACATGGATTATATCAATAGAGAAAAATATTCATGACTGAGTGGTTATAAACCTCCAACATTTCACTCTTAAATCATTTCAGTAACTATTCCTGCCCCATGATCTAATGCACTTTGATTTAGAAATAGTGTCTCCTTCAAGCCAATAGGATAAATAGATTATTGTCTCCATGCTCATATGGTCTTTGGTTGGCAGTGCTTACTTTATGGAAGAACTCAAAATAAATGGAAGTACCATAATCAAACTGGAGGATGTGTCAGTATTTTGAATGGATTCAACGATAGGCTGAATTGGAAACACAAAAATCCTAGGAACATCATTCCTTTTCTTTGGGCTGTGAAAGAAAGAAAAAGAAAGTTGAATATGTATTGTAAAACTTACAAGAGTTAAGGTCACTTTCCTCCTCACATCCATGTGAAAGACCCCTCACCCCATACCACCCATTGGTACATATACTCTTGGCAAAATGAAGAGAAGTTAAAGTAGATCATAATGAAGGGAGATCAGGCATGTTGTTAGATATTGGAGATTAATGGCCAGATCCTCAGCTGGTGGGAATCAGGGTAGCCTCATTGAATTGACTGGAATTAGGCTGATATACACCAGCTGAGAATCTGGCCCAAAGATTCCTGTTGTAAATGAGGGATGAAAGGGGAAAAAACCCTCTTTTTGTTTTAAATAACAGAGCAAACTTCTTAGAATGTTATGGAAACACAAACTAGAAACAGAAAACAAACAGGGCTGATCACCGTATTTCTCTGAAGATGCTCATGAGAAACAAAAACCTTGATATGGCCATGAGCTGCCATGTATTTGAGAGGAGGATAGAGTCCTAATGGTGACTGAAAGCTGGCATTGTACGAGATAAAAGATTCATATGTGAGTGACCTAATTATTTTAGTGAATTTTGTGCTGCATTGCCATTCATGGACGATGAAATCCTCTGTTCTCAGAACAGATACAGTATGAGCAGCAGCAGTGCAAGCTTCTTAGTGCATCCCTGACAAGGTACGTCAGCATTGTTCTGCAAGGACTAGGGGAGAGAGGATAGTTCAGTCTTTACGACCATTTCCATCTGTGGTGTGTCTGCTGAGAATACCAATTCTGTGGAAGGTTCTTGTAGCGTACATACTTCTTAGCTGTAAACTGAACTGAGACTATAATGTTCACTTCACATTAGGGCTGCTGGAAAATAAAGTTTCCATTTAAAAAAAGTGGAAAATATTGCAAAAAATGAGGTGAAAAATGTTGCAGTTTTGAAATTTGTTTTTGTTCGGCACTGGAACGAAAATGAGACCTTTTGAGGAAAAAACAAGAGTCCCACCCCAGAATAGCCAGCAGCTTAGTGGACTTGAAGCTGGATATCCCACATCTGAAACAAGTACCTTAACTATCAGGCCATGGCCTATTCAGGGCTGAGGGAGGGTCTCTCTTATTGGACAAATAAGTCTCTGTAAAAAGTTCTGTTTTGACAAATTGTCATTTTCTGACAAAGGTTTTACTGTACTTGTCTGAGGCAAAATAACAGAGGTGATTTTCTAGATTAAAGTGATTAGTTTATAATTATTGCGGCCAGAGGAACAATCCATTTTAAAACTGGGGCCTTGTGCTCCCTTGCCCCTTGGATCATTTGATGTTTGATGAAGACTAGTTGATTCACCCTGTATTGTGTGGGAAATATACAGGCTGCTAACGTTTCCGTTAATCTATGCCTGGAAAAACTATTGCTATGCTGCAATTGAAAGTGCTGTGTCCTGTCACCAAACAGATCACTAGCCTCCATCTTCTAACTCCAGTTGCACCATTCTCATGTGCTTAACAACTAGTAAAACAGTTTGGGACACTACTTTTCTTACTGAGCAGGGCCCCATATAGTCTGGATTCCCCATGCTGTTGAATTGTCTCCTGTTTACCATGGACTATACAGGGCCTTGTTAATAAACTCAGCAGCGGGGGCAGCAGTTTGAGAAATGTGAGAGGCAGGTGGAGAGGAGAAAAGAGCTGTGCACCCGTCCCCCACAAAATATTACACTGTAATAATCTACAGGGTGGTTTAGTAGTCTAAATGTATGGGTTTAAATACCTAAGGATAAATTAACCCGCTGAGTAGGGGGTGTCACTTCACTGAAGCCAGTAGAGTGATGCCTGCTTTCCCCCCCGGGTGGATTATTTTTTGTCCTTAGACTTCCTAGAACCACATGTTGAAATCCTAGCAACGTTGGCTCAGCTCCTCTTCCATGCAAACACAGGTAAAAGGAGAACCCAGGTTCTGTCTGGTCTTTGTAGAGACTGAACATCCCCTATGGCACTTTTGTAAGATGAAGGATTTGTCCCAATGTCCTTGGCAAGGGATTATCCCTCTCCTCACTGCTGTGTGATGTGCTGCGTGCTGCTTGAATGCTGCTGTCCATCCCAGGCCTGCCGCTTCCTGTAGTTCCCATTGGCTGGGAATGGCGAACTGCGGCCACTGTGAGCTGAGGGGGGCTGTGCCTGCGGACGGTCAACATCCGCAAAATGTCCTGTGGCCCACAATCAGCTTACCCTGATGGGCCGCATGCTGCCCATGGGCTGCAGGTTGCCCACCACTGCACTAGGGCCTTGTGTACACTACAAAGTTTTGTCGGCAAAAGTTATGCCACTTAATTAAAGCGCTTTAATTAAAACCGCTGTTGCATGTCCACACTAGCTCCTTGTGTCAGCAGAGAGCATCCACACTAACAGCTCTTGCATTGACACAGAGCAGTGCACTGTGCAACTGGCCACAGGATGCTTTGGGCAGGGTTTGCAATGCCTCAGGCAGGTACAGCATCACATGAGTTCCAGGGGCATCCTAGTAGATTGTCAGTGGCTTTTTCAACTGAAGTGGGGGGGTGGGGGGAGAGGGAGAGGAGAGTGGTGTGCCTGGGGCGGGGGAGACAGCAGGCTGACTGACTTATCCTGAGGCAGGGGGGCCAGCCACGGCACAGCAGTCTCTCCTGAAGCAGCCCACTCTGCCTGCCTGAGTATGGTTCTGTCATTCCCTCCCAGTTCTCCCACAGCCTCCTCAGGTGCCAGGGCATCATCCTGAGCAGCTCTGTGAGCTCTCTGTGCTGAGGAATGTCAAAGCAGCACAGCAGACCCCCCCCCGCACACTGCCCGTAGCAGCAGTCTGCCTGCTGCTGTGTTTCTAGTGCAGGGCAGAACAGGAGCATTCCACCCTAATGATTTGCTCTTTGTTCCCCAAATGGAGCAGCACGCTCAGCTGCCAGATAGTTCAGGGAGCTTTGAAAGGGGAAGGGCGCATGCCTGCAGGGCAGCAGAGATCAAAACAGTGAGCAGAGCGGTCAGGGCAGGCATTGTGGCGGGACCAGTTATGTCGACAGAACAAACAGCAGTGTCTGCACTTATGCTTTGTTGCTTTAACTTTGCTGCAATAAGCTCTATGCCTCTCGTTGAGGTGGTTTTGTTTTGCCACCAAAAGTAGCTTTGTAGTGTGTACCCCTCCCTTATTTTGTCTACAAAAGGCAGCTTTTGCCGACAAAGCTTTGTAGTGTAGACAAGGCCTTACTTGCCAATGGGACCATGTGTTTCTGCACCTATTTAAGGGAAAAAAGAGGCATTAGCTACTGAGAGACTGCAGGAGAGAGCAATCATTGGCAAACTGGAATATTTCTAGGGTGACCAGATGTCCCAATTTTATAGGGACAGTCCCGATTTTTGGGTCTTTTTCTTATATAGGCTCCTATTACCCCCCACCCCCTGTCCCGATTTTTCACACTTGCTGTCTGGTCACCCTAAATATTTCCCCCCATTTTGTGTTTAAAGGAGATCTTGGGATGATTTATATTAAGTCTCTTGCCCCTTCAGGACAGGATGGGTAATCATAATTATTTATGTGTGTTTAAAAACAAGGAGAGAGAAATAGAGTGTCACACTGGCCTCTTAGCAAAATCCCAGAAGAAACTGGGTCATTTACTGTGTATTTAAAGAGCCTGAAGCTTCAGTCTCTTTCTTTTGAAAGTGACATATTAGTAGCTGTGAGTTCTAGAGGAAGACAATTACCAGCCTGTAACCCATTTCTTTTTGCTTCTATGTATATGTAAGGAAAAAGACACACTAGCCATCGCCTGGGTCAGAATGAGGTTTTTTTGCCCCTCTCTGATTTTGAAATCAGGAACACCCACAGGGATATCTTTGGGGATACCACTCTGTGTTGTGCTGTGAATGTAATACTGTTTAGTGAAGGGAAATCCTCCAATAAAAAAAAACATTTTGTCACTACTAAGGACTCAGTACTAGAGCCCTTAAAAGAGAAGGACTGATATGGGGACAAATACTCTGGTGGAATTCTGCTCTCAGATATGTAGCCATAATACCCAGACCACCCATTGTGGTCACTCATCTGAGGCTCAAACAGGTTTTTGGACAGAAAATGATTATAATGCATTCAGAAAGTAAATGAAGCAATTACCGGTGCCTCTGACTAATAGAAATGTGAATGAATGGACACTTTAGCTACCTCTGAAAGTTAACTGCACCCAAAACTTTGAACTTGAAAGCCAGGAATAGTACCCATGTCTCCTAAGGCCCAGGCCAGTGCCTTATTCACTAGGCCACATTTCCTTTCTAAGGGCCCCCAGGTGGAGGCTGTTGTGAATATGATGATGGCACATTCCATCCAGCATGGTTCTGATGGTAATATGAGGCAGACATGATAGGAACCAGAAAGAAAGAACCATTAAAGAAGCTGTTATGTGGTATTTCAAAGGCTTGTTGGTCAGGTTTTGGATGGCAGTTAGACCAGGGTTCCATTTTGTTCTAAGCCTCAGGACTGGGTCAGAAAAGGAGGAGCAAGTGGTAGTTCAAAGAAGACAATCCTATTTTGTGTTCTTTTTTCTAACCTTGACCATTTAAGCCAGTTGAGTGGAAAAAGGTCTTGATCTAGGGACCCCTGCTCTGAATTTAATCCTTCAGGCTGTGTCCTTTCTACTCCTTGTGCATGCTTGGCTGCGGTACGACAGTCTGGGTTTTATTCACCTGCAAAGTTCCATACACAATTCAACAGGTTAATGTAAATGTCTGTTTCTTCATAGCACAAAACTCTCAGCCACTTTGACTTTGCTATCATTCTTGTAATTAAGGGCCAAATTCTGCCCTTCATTATTCCACTACAAATCACTAGAGTTCCACTGGATTTACACCCAGCTAAATGAGAAGTCTCTTGGTTGTTTCACAACTCAGTGCACCTGATTGATTTTAGTGGCGTTGCTCTCTGTTTACACAGTTGTAAATTAGAACAGAATCAGTCCTGCTAAAGCATACCTCAAAACTGGCTTTTCTATGATCTCACACTGCAGCTAGGGGCCACTTTCTGCCCATAGATATATGCATAAACATCAAGTCAGTAGGAGCAGCGTGTACATATATGAAGACAGATTAGATCCTTACGGTGTCCATATCTGTGCTCAGTTTCTAGATACAGTACTTACTCAAAAGACTGTCAAAGGTTAACAATTCAAGATCATGTCCTTGGGGTGAAAGTAGGTACCTCACTTATATCTTATGTCATCTTCTAGGCACAACTCTGTGGTCTGGTTCTGGGATACAGAGTAGAACCCTCTGGCTGTACCTTTTAGTGAGTCCACCTCCTTTGGGGGAATATAAAGTAATCTAAACAAAACAAAAATACTTCACCTCCCATTCCTTGGGCTAGGGAGAGAGAAGCAGTCTCTCAAGCCCCACAGGCAGACTCAATTTCCTCTCCTTAATGCAAATAAAGGTTGGGGCTTAATCAGCCCAGCCTGTCTTCTTCCTCATGGGGCTTAGGGGCAGGTAGTGTTTACAAGCTGTAGGTCGATTAGTGCCATAGAGCCATCAGTCTGAGAGCCTTGACTGTTTCTGAGGGCTATATCCATTGGCACATAGTTCCTCCTTTTTAAGGGCCTGCCTCCATGCCTGACAAGCCTCATAGGTGTGGCTTATTGGTGCTGATTGTGACCATAGGAATTCCTTAACCTTTGCCTGGCTGTTGCAGGTGTCATCTGCCCCGTCACAGACTATATGATTTATTTTTAAAAAAATTATTTATGTTAAAATACTGTGGAAAGAAAGAAAGACATTCCCATGATTAAAGAGGTAGCAAGTGCTGCTATATACACTAACTGTATATAAAATGCTAATAACATTTAATGTATAAAGGGTAGTTTCACTTCAAGATAACTCTGTGGATATGTACAGAAAGATGTTCCTTCTACATTTTGTATAAGTCTGCCGTACTTTGCTGCAATAACTAAAGTTAGAGTGCATATTCTTTTGTCTTCCTCAATGAGGGAACGATATAATCAAGTTCAAGCAGTAGGCAGAGCAATGTACGTGCACAACAAGCTCCCATCTGTCAATGCCTTCTTTATATTGGAACCATTGTCACCACCAATCAAACAAACCCTCTGTTGTAAGACAATATTGAATCTCTGTTTTTGTTCACTCAGAATAGTGTATGAAGTGTGATCAACAAGGAAGTGTCCTGGAGGGAAGCCAGCTTCCAGAGTTTCTTTTACATGTGAAAGAGCTCCATCATGCTGTTTAAAGATGAAGGGCCAAATGCAACTCCTGCATGAGTGAGTGCAACACAGAATCAGTGGAGCCGCCCGCACTTGCTTACATTAAGGCCTTAGATGTCTAAGCTCACCTCCCTAAAATATTTCCAGATAATTCTCATTGACATTAATGGAACTGTCAAGCAAGTGCATGGATTCACAGTGGGGCTGATGCTGATTCCACTGAAGTCAATGAGAAGTTCCTATTGACGTCAGTGGGAACAGTACTGGGCCCCAAAGGAAGTTCTGGCTGGTAACTAATCTAGAGTGCCAAGGGTCAGACTCCAATTTCAATGTCACTACTGTACAAATACAGCAACTCCATTGGCTCCTTTTTGAGGTTTGTGGTTCATCGTGCACTCCTATGCTGTTGACCTTCAGCTGATGCAAGGGTGAGAGAGTAGAAGGCTGGGCCTCAGCCATATTCTCTAGGCCAAGTCATGATGGCTTGGCTGCATAGTGCCTCTGCAGTATGTGGGTGCAGTCATTTGCCAGGCTTATCTGGGTATATCTCACTTAATCATTTCCCTGCCATGCAGGGGCCTTGAGCACTGGTGCATCTTGGTCCCTCCTATTCTTTGCCTGTGGCACATAGTCTAGTCTCCTGTGGGCTGTGATACTTTGGTCTCATTTTGATTGTTGGGTTTAGTTGGTAACCTATGATATACAGGAGGACAGACTAGATGATCTAGTGGTCCCTTCTGGCCTTAAACTCTATGACTCTGACTCTATACAAGGAACACAAACACAGCACTTCCAATTGTGGTCTGCACAGGGCTTCTGGTATTCCCTTCCCCCCTTGGGTTCCCACAGGAAGGGCAGTCTTCCAAATGTTGTAACAAACCAAGTGTTAACTACTATAGTTACAAAATCATTGCCTGTCAATTGCATCAACAACTCCATTTGAAAACTGAGAATTTTAAACACTGTTTGGCAGGTGCAAATGAGCCCAAATCAACTCACACAGCTTCAGAAATGTTCAGCAGCTAGGATAGTTTTCACTGGGTCATTTAAAACACTAAAGAAGGGAGCTAGAGAATACAGACGTACAGTATGTTGTGAAGAGATTGTGTTGGTTCCTCTAAAAATATAACTACAATATATTTTAAAAATAACCTCAGCAAGTGAGACTATGAGGTTTTTTTTATTTGTTACCCTGATCTACTTCTGGATATGAAACGTTTGGACATGATGGTTAATTAAACTGCTCCAGGAATTTCTGAACTGATTTATCATCCCCAGCCTACTCTCCACAAAAATCATAGACATTATCACATTCTTTAATCTGTAGTTTAGCTGGAAACAATAGGGTGTTTCTAATACAGTGAGAAACTCTTTCTACTAAGGGAAGAGAGGGAAATTACTTTGTGCACAGCACTCTGGGGCAGGGTAGTGAGATTGGATTCATTTACCTTTTTGTTTTGCTTCCTTTTGCTTGATCTGCCAGCAAGAGTCTGTCCTTGTCCTTAATGTCCATGAGTCTCAGGATAACAGCATGTCCCATATCCGAGTTATTTTTATTCTTACCTCCTGGTAATCTGTAGGCACTCTCAGCCAAAACTAGGTCACGTTGAATATTAAATAATAGAAGTTTGGGAATACATTTTAAAAAAAAAAAAGTCATTTGGTTTATTACCTTTTCTCCCCGTACCAGGCCCTTGACTGGGAGGAAGTCTTTACCATCCCAGAGATGATTCTCGATTAGCTTGTCTTCAGTGCTCTTAAACTAAAACCAAAATTCTACAACGTTCATCATGTTTTGCATGATAACAGGATAATTAATCTTGTCACATCATCTGTTTAACCACATTTTTATGGGTAAATGGTTAGAATTGGTGCAATGTTATGAGACAGAATGACAGTTTTTATACCGTTTTTATTCTGGTTTGCATGAATTAGCTACCATTTGGTAAGCTAGAGTTACACTGGTGTAACTTAGAGCAGAATCTGAGTTCATGACTTTTTCATTAGCGTATTGATATATAGAGTTTTCTCTTGTGGGAACACTAGATTTATCACAATAAGTTTATGTTATCTTACCCTAGGGACAACCAAAGTGTGACCGAAAGGGTCCTAAATATGGCCTTTGATTGTAGACAATTTGTCTGTAACAAGGGCCAGGTCTACACTAGGGAGGGGGATCGATCAAAGTTACGCAACTTCAGCTATATGAATAACATAGCTGAAGTCGATGTACTTAGACCTACTCACCGTGGTGTCTTCACTGCGGTGAGTCAACTGCTGCCGCTCCCCCATCGACTCTGCCTGTGCCTCTCGCAGTGGTGGAATACAGGAGTCGACAGGAGAGTGCTTGGGAGTCGATTTATCGATCCGGTGGGTAGTGTAGACATACCCTCAGAAATAGAGGTATGTTCCAAGGAGTGTAGATAGTAACGCAATACAGTCCGAGTCTGTTATTCCCCGCAGCACCTTGGGTCCTGATCCAGCACCAATTGAAGTCAGTTTGAGGTTTTCTGTGATTTCAGTGGGTGTTGGGTCCCTTGGAAAACATGATTTTTTTCCTTTGAAGGAGAACTCAGCCAACAAAAGCAATTTCTTGTTCTCTAAGGCAGGTATAAGAAAGAAATATTTTGGTTGGGTGCATTTTTTTTAAAGTATGGAAATATATTTGCAAACCTAGGTTACCAGGCATTGCTTGGCATTGGTTGGTGTCACAGTTGCTGGGCAGGCTGCCCCTTCTGAGACCCTTTCCCAGTCCCTTGAGTGAACCCTTTTCAAGTTGCAGGCCCTTGCCTCCCCTTCTCTTTGGGTGGGATCCCACAATTCAACCACTCTCTGACTGGGTCACACCTCCCTGCTTGCCAATCTTGTTACCTAGCAGGTCTGACTGGGCTTGGACCCTGCCGGAGTTCTCCTTCGGGAACCTGTGGTCAGGAATAGTATGCAATGACACAGGAGCAGTTTCTCCAGAACCAAGTATGCTTTATTTTGCCCAAATGAAACTGAGAGAAATAGATTTAAAAATAACAGACCTATATGCATATTGTCTTACTGATGCTTTGCATCCCCCTGAAGCTCCTATGTAGACATGACTAAGTCTTGGCGTGTAGACGTTCAGGCTTGGGCTGGAGTCTGAGCTCTGGAAGCCTTCTGCCTCCTGCAGTCCCAGGGCTCTGGACCACATTACATCACAATTAAACAGCCCCTTAGCCTGAGCCCCATGAGCCCACGTCAGCTGACTTGGACCAGCCATGGGTATAGGCATACCCACAGTGTCCCCTGTTCTCCCTGGGCACCAAGTTACAGCTTGCTTGGTGCAGAACCAGACTCTCAGTCAGTCTTTGTATCAGCCTGGTTTTATGCTGACTCAGTGTCCCACTGTCAACTTCTAGCTCACATGATCATTCCCCTCCCTTTCTGCAAGGGGCACCTTTTTAACTCATCAGGATCTCGTGATTCTTTTAGGGTATCAGCCTGTACAAACCAAAACCTGTTAACTGTGCAGGTGCTTGGAAGTGCCTTCTTCCAGTAATAGCCCCATTGTTTTCTCAGCTACATTGAAGCTGGGTAGCTCAGAGGCTGTCTTAGCTGTGACATTGTTTTACCTTTCCTCAGTTCTTTAATAACCCCCCTTTTGATCTACCTGTGCATTCAGGCAGGGTAATATCACACAGGTACTCTAAGGGTCATGACACTTATAAAGAATAATGCAAATCTTTCCCAGAGCTGATAGTCCAATGTCTTCTGGGTAATTAAAAATGCCTTTAGATCCAGTAGAATTTTACCTACGGTTCAGTGCATTTCCCGTCATCCTTAAACTTAAATTTGCCTTCCAGCACACCATGCCACAAGCTGAGAATCAGGTGATGCTTTCTATACTCTCAGACACACAATAGTGTCTTTCCTCGTAAAGGACACTATACACCTAATACATTTATTTTAGGAAATGAAGTCATTGGCAGGACTGGAGCCCAATTCTGTAAAAATATTAAACAATTAAAATGATTAGCGACCTTAACAATGCCTTTTAATTACTAAAGGCTATACTGGCAAGCATACTAGGTCACATGCTCCCCCAATGTTCCTAAACTAAAGCATCTCTCCTTTTAGCTCTCTGTCCCCCAATGTCTCCGGTGCCCAGGCAGTGCGCATGGAGACATAGAATCATAAAACTGGAAGGGACTTTGTGAGGTCATCTAGTCCAGTCCCCTGCACTCATGGCAGGACTAAGTATTATCTAGACCATCCCTGAGAGGTGTTTGTCCAACCTGCTCTTAAAAATCTCCATTGATGGAGATTCCACAACCTCCCTAGGCAATTTATTCCAGTGCTTAACCATCCTGACAGGAAGCTTTTCCTAATGTCCAACCTAAACCTCCCTTGCTGCAATTTAAGACCATTGCTTCTTGTCCTATCCTTAGAGATTAAGAAGAACAATTTTTCTCCCTCTTCCTTGTAACAACTTTTTATGTACTTGAAAACTGTTATCATGTCCTCTCTTAGTCTTCTCTTTTCCAGACTAAACAAACCCAATTTTTTCAATCTTCCCTCATAGGTCATGTTTTCTAGACCTTTAATTATTTTTGTTGCTCTTCTCTGAACTTTCTCCAATTTGTCCACCTTTCCTGAAATGTAGTGCCCAGAACTGGACACAATACTCCAGTTGAGGCCTAATCAGCACAGAGTAGAGCGGAAGAATTACTTTTTATGTCTTGCTTACAACACTCCTGCTAATACATCCCAGAATGATGTTTGCTTTTTTTTTGCAATAGTGTTAAACTGTTGATTTATATTTAGCTTCTGGTCCACTATGATCAAAGGAAGCTATCAGGTTGGTTTGAAATATCACCATTAGTCATCAGAGTTAACACTTCATTAATATAAAATGGGAACATTCACGCCTCCTTTAGAGCTGGTGTTTCAGGCTCTAAGTCACAAGTACATCGGTATATATTTGGAAGGTTTTCTTTGGAACTAGAGCTAGAATTGTCTCTAAACGGAAAGTTTGCATTTTGCAGAGTGCAGAGGCTGGATGAATACTTTATGGGGTTTGGCCGTGGGCTGGCTCTCTGACACCCCTGCTGCAGTCTGTATGTTCACTTGACAGTTTGGCATTTTAGTCACGGACATTAGTGAGTAACCACAAGCAGAGACACTGGGACAGGGAAAATAAAGGATTTGAGACATTCTCAGGTAAAAGGAACTAGAAAACTATAAAATAAAAATTTTACTCTACAGATAACAAGTCAGGCATCTTAAAGTACTTTGGTTCCTGAGAGATTAAGCAGGTTTGCCAACCTTCATTGACAAACGCATTTGTCCAGGATTGTTACTCGCAGTTAAGTCACCGCCATGGGATTTCACAGCCAGCATTAAAGTTGGAATTTTTTGAAAGATGAGTTTATTTTCCCTTAACAAGATACAAACTACTTTAATACTCTGTAATAGGACAAGAAAAATGATTCTGGCTTGGAACAAGAAAAGTAAATGGGGAAAAAAATTACAGAAAACCCCTAACCTCTCAACAATCTATAATCTGCCTTAGGTTTTTATAGCACTTGTCACTGTAGTGCTGAAGCACTTTCCAGGTAAACTAAATCTACACGGTGTTGCAGAAGCAATGAGGGAGGAGGTGGGAGGCATGCGGGGGTCACATGCCCCCATTTGCTGCTTGGCTTGTACTGAGCATGTTCACACGGACTGCCCATGTTCAGTAACACTGCTGAAGCCGGCTGCCCTCACTCTGCTGCCCCCTCCCCCACTATTGGCATGCACCAGTCATCTCTGCTTCCTTGGTTAAAAGTTTCCTGTAGTATCTGCTTCCCAAAAGCATGTGGCAATATAAGAAAGGAGGACACAGTATGAGTAGCTTATTCATGCCAAGCTGGCATCCCATTTTTGAGTTAAGCAAGTCTTTTCAGACCCAATGAGAACGCACGTTAGCTGTGGTAATGGGGAGGTGACAAAATGCACAGGCACCTAGAGATACATTTTTCAGAATCAGAGGAGCTACAGCGACTTACATTTCTGTTAAAAGTTTGTGTACTAGGGCCAGACCTACAACTAACGTAACAGCCAAACAAGTTGAAAATAACCATCCATTTCCATTCTGCCTGAGAAGCACTGGTGGTGGATGGGGGGGACGGAACCACTACAAAATACAACTGCTGAACAGAAAGGTTAACCGGCCAGCTGCAGATGGGCCTCATAGGCTCCTGCTGTACTAAGATGTTACCAGTGAGCATGGGTTGTACCTTTTGCCTATCCTTACCTACACCAGGCTATACCAGACTGAGTCTTGAGAGGAGTAACACCTGTGCATGACTGCTTGGGTGAACTCTAGCTTTAAGTCTATTTGTGGCAGTGCTAACTACATGAATCCCAAAGCAAAGGGGACAGTTTTCCTCTCAGATTGATCTCAGTTTCCTCTCAGAAGATCACAAATACTGTATTTCAGCAGAGTGCTGGTGTCTGACTTTTGGGTACAGAGAAGAGGGCTGAGTATATTTGTGGGTACGATGAGTTAGTTTCTATATCCCAGCTGAAGAAATGTCCAGCAGATGGTGCAATTTACTTTATCATTCTCTTCAACCTCTCTGACCACCCCCTTCCACAGAAGTCGTGGGGCGATTTCCTTTCTGTTGCAGTTATCTTACATGGTCAGCTCTAAGTGTACTATTCTAAAGAATTCATTCAAATTATTTGTAATCATATTAGTGAATATAAATGTATACAATTTGTGCTTTTTTTGCAAGCAAATTTAGTTCAATTTGGATATATTTTAAAAAGCTCTTAGTATTATAAATACTTCTGAAATCATGGCATCTGAAGCCCTGGAAGGGCCATGGGTTTGATTCACCACTGTGGGTGCAGGGAATGCAATTTGTAACCACCTGTACCTCTGGGCTGCACCCACAGATGTGCTTTCCCTCCAGGGCTCTGCTGGGGAAGGCTGCTTTATTCTCTGTGTGGGCACCAATCTGAAAAGACTGTCCAGGGGATGCATTGAATCCATGGAATGAACTGGTTCCTAACAGAATACAATAATGGGAGTTTAGTACTGGCCACTCTTTCAATCCACAGGGCATTAGTGTTCTACTAAGAGCTTTCTGAGCTGGGGAATAAGGATTAGTCATACAAGAATGCAAGATTGCTTTTGATACAAGCCCCTGCCTACTGTTCTATTTTCCCTATCCCTGCCCTGTACACCCATGCATATATTGTAGCTAAGTTTTATAGCAGAAACATGGAATTTTAGGGTCAGATAGATATGAGACTCCCTTACATCTTAGACTCCCTTACTTTGACTCCCTTAAATCTATGTACATCAAATCCACACCCCTGAGCGACATAATTATACCGACCTAATCCCCAGTGTAGACAGCACTATATCGATGGGAGGGCTTCTGCTGTCGACATAGCTACCACCTCTCGGGGAGGTGGAGTGTCTCCACCGACGGGAAAAGCTCTCTTGTTGCTATAGGAAGCATCTTCAATAAGCACTGCAGCTGCGCCATTGCAATGCTGTAAGTTCTTTGAGCTCAGTGGGGCAAATCAGGGGTGATATGTAAAGAGATGGGAATGTAAATTATATATTGGTTGGTGGGGGTGAGTCTAAGTTAGTGCAACAAACATTCCTTGCTACACTTAGACTCACTGCTGAATTTTGCCCAGCACATTTAAAAGACCCATTAGATCATCCATCCCATCCCTTGATAATACAGAAAATTCCCGATAGAACCAAAGGATTGGACAATGGAGATCAACTGTGCAATCTAAAGGGCAATACATTTTATTGTAATCCTGAAACAAGCCTATAAATATTTTATTAAATCCTTTTAAAATGTTGTGTTTTCTAACTCCCCATTGTGAGCTCCCAAACACAGCACTAATGGGGGTGAAGTGCTTCTGGGAAACCCAGGAAAATGCAATCAGATTCAATTTAATACCTTCACTGCTTGCCTATATCTTTTGGTTTTCAGTAGTGCATCATGGACTGGCTTCTTACTGGTAAAATATGAATGCAAGTATCCAAGACCAAGTCCTGAAATCAAAAACTAACTTCCCAAGGGGAAGACTGTAGAGTCAGGGTGCTTAGTGCTTGTAGGAGGAAACATAGCTCTTACTGTCATTTTCCATAAACCTTCTGTGGCTGATTAGGGGCCCAATCCAGCTCCCTTTGCTATAACTGATAAGCTACTCAGAGAGAGGTATCCTCATTGGAAGCATTCTCACCATGCCACAGACCTTATGAGTGGGTGAGGATGGGGGATCCCAATAGACCTGCCACTTTTCTTGTGGCAAAAAACCCGAAATGGAATATGTTACGGTATTCAATTTTTAGTCAGTGTTTGGGGTTGTCTATTCAGTAGTAGTCCTAGTGGTCAAGGCCTGCTGTTCCAGTTTCGTTTAGTTCACTATGTCCAGAACCCCCTGAATGAGGTTCAGCTGGGTTGGCTGCTTTTTCAGTAACCCCCTAGTCCTGCCCACCCCAGGACTAGGCATAGGGGAACCTGGGGTGGGTGGTGGACCTGGGCCTTCCCACTCCACTGGGTCCCAGCCCAGGGGCCCTGAAAGCGTGACATCATGGGATGGCCTATGCTCAGCCCAACTCTTTGTTCTTCTTCCCCTGGGCCACTTCCTATCCACTCAGTGATTCAGTCTGGAGCATGGCTGCTGTTTAATTATAGTCCTTTGCTCCAAACCCTAGAGTCTCAGGGCTGGTGCAGGCAATTATTTGGTATCCCTGTATACGGTTTCCTCTACCCCTGGATTGATGTCTCAAAGGAGGGGTGGAAAGACTCATAGCCAGACCTTCTTGGTAAGAGCTTCTTCTCATACTGTCTCAGGGCAGTGCTCCTCCTGGAAATGACTTCTCTCCATCCCCTGCCTGGGCTCCTGGAGTCCTCTTTATACTGCTTCTTCATCAGGAGCATGCTCAGCAGTGCCTGAGAGGCAGCACTTTCTTGGCCCAACATCGCTTCAGCCTATCCCCTGCCTCAGCTTTAGTATGGGGTTTGTAAACCTCAGCACACCAATCAATAGTACTTGATCGTGTCATTCCTGCCAGGTTTGAGAGTTATACAGAAAACGCTTGGGATTTCTTATGTCATCCTCTCATTCATTCTGGGACATATCATTAACTGGTCTTTAATTGCATTTGTGACAGGGTGTATATACCCCCACACTGATGAAGAAGCTGCCTCTCCAGTCCTGTCAATCATGGGTGGTAGGGTGGAGACCTTAAAGGAAGAAACTGCAGTCAGTTGGTGGGTGGAGGAGAGATTACCGTGAGGGCAAAATGACTAGAGTGACTTCTGAAGCTGAAGAAGGAATGCCCATCCAGGAAATCTCAACCTCAATCTTACAGGGAGTGCAGTGAACTGCCAGACTGAGCCCAGTTCAGTTACCCTGCCAGAAGGATTCCTAGAAAAACCACTACACAGAGAGCCCCAAAGCAAGAAGGTAATGCTGGCCTTCTCACCTTTTAGTTGGCTCTGGGAAAAAAATATTTTTTGGGGTATTGGAACATTTATCTTCCTTTTGATCCCCCATCAGAAGAGACATAAGAATGCTCACAAAGGGTGGGATCCTCTTGCAAGGACTAAGAAACTGGGGCCTGAACATGAGTCATCCAGTGTAGTTAACTGGGTGTGGCCAGGGACTCCCACATCTGGGAGAAAAATGTAGGGGGGAGTCTTTTACAGGGCGGCTGAAGTTTCTACTATCAAGGCTTGGGAATTGATTTTTCTGAAATATTCTAGTGGTGGCCTGGCCCTTCTAAATAAAATGCATGAAACAGAGAAGAAGAAAAGTCATAAGTGCTTCCTAGATATTGTCTGTCTCCACTCTGACATGTATGATATTCTTACATACTTAACTGGAATTCTTCTGAAACCAATTAAAATTTCTTCTATAAACAAAGGATATACTTTTCCATGTGCAAAGTTACTATTATTGGGCCACATCCTAAAGCCCTTAGGACTGAGTAAACACGGCATTACTCAGCAGAAACTCCCACTGACTTCTGTGAGTGAAAGCTAAGTAGGCCCTTCAGAATTTGGTCCATAATAAACAAACAGTCAAGTCATGATTTCCTCCTCTTCTTCATCTGCTTATGCTAGAAGCAAAGTCATAACTCATGTCAAACTCTATGGCATATGGTTGATCAATGCAGTACTCATGAAAAGCTGGGAATCTCTTTTTACCCAAATGGCCTCTTGTTTCTTGAATGGCTCAGCAGGCAGTTATGTATTGTAGCAGCAGCTCTAGAGATATTTAAACAAGTAAATAGTAAAAACAGTGATATAGTGGAGTAATGGACCATATAATGTGTAAAATTGTCTTCCTTTCTCTCTCTCTCTCATCTATCAGTCATGGTTTTGGAGATATGTCCTTGTGTTTCTTGCCCCTACATGGGCAGTTCCCATATTTCTCTTTTGAGCAAATGTTATGTTTGCAACATTGTGGTACTAAGGCCATTGTAGTTAGTACCAATTCCTCTTTTGTGAATGAGAATTCACACTATTTTCATTGCACCAATTCTGGAAGTTGGGCATGGAACATTCCCTTGTAAAGGCAGAGCTAATCAATCAGTTATGAGGTTCTTCTTTTTTCAACTTACTGGACGTGATTACAGCTGATCTTCCTGCTTTTTAAGCCAAATGGAAGTTTATGGACTACTTTATTGTGCAGGCTGTTTTCCTCTTCCCACATAGTGCAGGGAGACAAAAGAAACTTGACAATTTACAATCCGTGCAAAGAACCCCAGCCAGGCACAGCAGCAATTGATTTGGGATGGTCCCGGAGACAGAGGCTTAGTGAGCTGAGCTACTTACCCATTGCTTTAGATGACAATCTAATGGTCTTAAATAAATAGTTGGTATCTTTTAATCTCTCACATTAAAGCCACTGTTATTTTCATAAATATAATCAGATTATTTTCCTGTTTTGATTTAAAGGTTTATAAAATAATGTTGCTGCTGTATGTATTGAGTGAATAGGAAGCATGTGCACAAAACCCATTATTTTCTAATAGGCGTGGTGTGTATGGAACATTTAAGTTTACTTTGCCAAGCCTGGCAGATCACCCGCACTCCTTCCCCCTTCCCTCTCCCCCCCAGTATAACAGATAAGAGAACATCAGCTCAGATGTGACTGACTTCTTACTTAGATGAGAGAGAATTGATTTAAAATTGTCCCATTTAGTTATAGTTGTGAGCCTGAAACAATTGACTTATTATGCTAGAAAACTGTGCATGCCAAAAATTAGCATTACTATATATTTTAGTTTTAATTATGGAGGCATCAGCAATGACTCCATAGTCAGGAGTGCATTGAAATTTGCTCCTCCAGCAGGAATAAAAGCCCTTTGTTTCATACTTGAATGATTGGATTTTGTCTTTAAATTTGGCATAAAAACTCTTCAGAGGACAATCGAGATGGCATTATAATTTTTAAAGTGAATATTAACTAACTTTTTGTAGAGGGAATGTTTTAAAATGTTCATTGTGAAGTTTTGCCATGTGCCCTTATATTTCTTTGAGTACTTCTAGCTAAACATACACAGTCCTCAGAAACTCCTCCCTTCCACTGCTTTGGGCCATTCTGGCAACACAAAGCAGCCATCATCCTGGCTGTACTGGCCACATAACCTGGGTTTACAGCTCTCTTGCATCACTGGAATGGCTCAAATCAGCCACAGTGCACTTAAAGTGTTATTCCCCTTACTAGTCGTAACTGGAATGAGATTTGCCAAGATAAGCTGACAGAGCTGTCAGGCTCCAGCAGCTACTTTTGCTTCAACCTTCCTTCCTGACTCATTAGATCTGCTCACCTCAGAGACCCTGGTGAGCCAGAGAGGCAGGCTGGCCAGCAGAAGGTCTGAAGCAGGGAGCTTGGAGAGGCATGAAGGAGAGATAGGGCTGTCTGGAGAAAATGAGGGTCTTGAGAGGAGTTGTGAGAGTACAGAGGAATAAGGGGGTTTGGAGGGGAGACCAGCAGAGCAAAGGAGGAGCACAGTCTGTGTACATTGCTGCCTCAGCACATACAGCCTGGGCTCCCCACAACAATGCTGTATTGTGCATCATATACATTCCCACTACCTCCCTGGGAGGTTTTTACCCTTCACAGCTGTAGTTCCAATGTGACAGACCTGCTCAGATGGCATGTGTTAGGCCAGAACTCCCCTCTAGGGAAACAGGAGGGAGAGGCTACCGTAGGAGTGGAGCTGGAAACTCTTTTCCTGAGAGCCCTTCAGATATAAGTCTCCCTATCCCTGACTCCTCTCACCATAACAGGGGGAGAGTTGCTGCTAAACATGCCACAGGAGTGGAAATTATGAAAGCCGCACAAGCCCTCTATTAATCGTCCAAACAGAAGAATACATCCACCATCAGTAAAGATGATTGGAGTCCAAGGGGGGCCACTCCTTGTTCAGAATGCAGGTGGACATATGGGGGGTAGAAGGCAGGTAGCTGAGGCTGAGAAGGGGAACTGATGAGTAGAGTGTTAGGCTGTTGAATGATGTTCTTGCCTTTTTTTCCTCTACAGAGTGCATTGGTGGCTTATGCAATTCAGCACCTTGAACACAAAATTAATATTTTTTTATTTTTGCGGGGGAGGAGGGATATGGTTATAGCAGGATTTCAATCTGCTAGATAACATTTGGATATTGTCTGTCTCCTTCTAGAAAGGCTCTTGTTGTGGCTTATATTAATGAAAAAAAGGTACACAGGACTGTTGATATAAAAACATTTTATTACGCTACCTGCCAAATTTCCCACTTTGTTCCCATTGTCACACACTTTGGTTAACATTAGTAACTGCCAGGGGACTAGAGAACTCCCAGCAATTGAAACCCATGTTTGTTGTAGTTGTTAGGATCTTTCCATAGATTTTGTTTTTTTTCTGTAAAGTCAAAACTTTCCTTAAAAGCCCCCAACAAATAACAAGAGGCGTCTCACCCTTTCTGTTGCAAAGGAAACTGCAATATGTCACTGTTGCAAAGGTAACCTTTATGTCTCTACATTAATACACTGCTACACTGTAAACCCAATGATGCAGAAAACTGTCCTCAGCTAAACAATAGCAACAGCAAAGGTCTGAACTATATCTTGATCCTTCCCCAGGCCTTAAAAAACTCAACGTATTTTACATGGTTCACATTTCAGACAGTTCTAACCGAGAACTAGGGACAAACTCCTCAAATTCCTTCACTACTGTGGCATCACGGTCCACATAAAATGTAGGTTCTTTGGGCCAGATTCTGAGCTGATTTAAATGGATGTAGCTCCATTCAGTGGATTTACACCAGGTGAGAAGCTGGACTCTTATCTTTGTTTCCAAGGCCCTGCAAAACTTAGTTCCTGTGCATTCTTCTGCTCTTATATTTTCCCTTTCTCCCTTTGTCCCTTTCACTCTGCCCAATTTGCATGACCAACCCCATCCTCTCCCCCCTCTGTGTCATCCTTTCACTCTTACTTACATGTCACTGCCATCTTCCACATCATTTATGCCCTGACAGAGTATGCCATACCTCCACACTATTCTCCTTTGAGTCCCACCTTAAAACTTACTCAGAAAGGCCTATAAACCCTATTCTTTCTCAAATGAAATATGAGCATAATAGATTATAAGGTAGCAAATCTAAATAATGAAGTGGTAATTAATATTTTACTAAAATCTCTCAATACAAATTGTGCAACTAACAAGATACATGCCAAATTTCAACACTCTCATCTTAGGATGTAACAAAGAAACCTTCTCCACATTGCTTGCAAATTAGTTGTCTATTAGATTAATTAGTAATGATTGTTAATAATACATTTTTTAAGTACTGACAGTGTACTCACCCCTGTAAAACATCATTTACCATGAATAGTTCACAATATAAAGAGAGAGAGAGAGTAGACAAGATATACTAGGAAGGGGCCGGAAGAGGGGAACTAGCATTTTCCTTATATTATTAAGACATTAATTCACTTTGTGTGGGTTTCAGAGACATTTGTAAACCCTTCGGGACAGAGGCCTTTCCATTATCTGAATCACAGCATTGCCCTGAGAGAGACTCCTGGGCACAGCCAACCCTTTTCCACTGTTAGGATGGCAAAGTGGTCATAGGGGTTCAGACTCAAGACTCTGTCTTCTCTTAGGTGTTCAGATGTCAGGCTGATGGGCATGTTATCAGAACCTGAATAAAACAGAGCAGAACATACTTATAGATAAAGCTTACCATTGTGACTACAAAGATTAGAGTAATAATTGTTATAAAAATGGTGCACTATGGTATTTAGAGAAAAGAGCAAACATTTAATCAAAATAGCATTGGATCCTGACGAGAAGGTAGGAGTCTCCTGTTTGATTTTTTCAAAATGCATGTGTAACTCATTCACTCTGCCTGGAGAAGGGTTAAATCCACAGCCCAATTAGAGCCATGTAAGTGCTGATATAATTAAGCCACAGCATCCTTAGAAACAAACACTCAACGAACATCAAGGAAACAACCAGGTACGTTTCCTCCTTTCCAATGTGCATGCCAACTCCCTTATCTGCTCTGTAGATCTCTGCTGCATTCTACTCTGCATTTGTGCTGCTTGAGTAATTCCCAGTGGCAGTTGTGTGTGTGAAACAAGTGCAGAATATGCAGTAGAGCTCTGTCATGAAGTGAAGCGATACACAGGGCTACATTTTCAAAAGCGCCAGTTTGTATCTGCAGATGTGTGATTGGAGGCCACAGTCTGTGTACACATCTGATGTCCTTGTAAAGGACAGACCCTGCCTAGTGCTCAAGTTAGGAGGTGCTGAAGCCCTCAGCTCCCATAAAGAAGTGCTCATAACGTGACTGGACCAGGCCCTAGGTGACAACAGAAGTGAACATCATCATCATGTCCCCCACCTTCTGCCATTCATCAGCAGGCCCAACAGCAACATACATGGGGCTGCTCTCAGTTCCATCTCACTTCATTTAACAAGTGCAGATAAAACAAACTGTTAATAAAAATCGCAATTAAAAAAATGAACAGAAGGTGCTTTGTGGCCCTAGTTGGTGGTTCTTTCTCTTTCCCTCTTGGGCTTTTCTTTGGGGCTAGATGGCCATGTATGGGTCCAGCTAGTGTCAATGGGCCATTCTGAGGCCAAGCTTTTGCCTCAGTATCCTCCCACACTTTCCTGTTTAATGGTGGTGGGATATTGGGTATATGTCAAGTTTGATAACATTTCAGTGGTAAGGGGCGGGGGCTTGTGATGTGCTAGTGGATTTGGAGTGTGTTGGAGTGTGTAGTTTTGTCTAGTAAAGTCAGTAATCTCTTTGTTTGGTTTCAAAGCAGCATAGCCACCCACTTAATCCTGCACTCGATTTCTGATGAGGAGCAGGCAATTAAAGCATTGTCCTTCCCTGTTTCTCCTCCAATCTTACCCTGTCTTGTCTTATAGTAGACTAATGTATTATACTCTTCACCTATTAACTTCCTTAATGTTTCTTTTCAGAAACTAGTTGTTCCTTTACGTTTCATGAATGTATTTCTTATTTATATTGTTGTTTTTGTGGGCTTTATTATTACAGTTGTAAATGTTGCATAGTAAAAGTTATTATTAATTGCTACACCTCTAAAGAGCGGACAGCAACTTGCTTAATGTGGAATACTCTTGGGCCAGCTGGGAGGGACAGGGGATCTTACTAAGGATTGCTGGTCTTCACTTCAGACCAGATTGTATATGTGAATTTTACCTCAGAAGTTGGCTTTAAAACAATGAAGTGAGAAAGTGGGCCTAGTTCCAAGAACATTCCTCAAACTGATGAATTCTTCCTTGTCGTTGAAAAGTGCTTTCTGAACAGTTGTTCCAGTTTAGCTAAATTCTTAGCGGAATAAAGCTGTATTAGTTCATGCTTACAATTTTGTTAAAAGCAGCCACAAATCACGGTTTCCCTCAATTTAGGAAAAATAGGAAACTTATTTCTGTCTCAAGAATTTTGAATGTGCCCATCATTGTAGGCCCCATGTGAAGGAATTTAGCATGGATGTGATGCTTTTTATAAAGGATTCTGATCTGCATTTCTCTCTCATTTGTTCTGCTCACTTCAGTAGGGCATTGTTGTTCCTGGGATCGATGCTGCTGACCATTGTGTGGCTGTTGCTGTTTAGGGAAGGGGTTATACTAGTTTGTTGTCCCCAGCTCATTTTTGGGTGCATGTGTGAGTGTGTTTTGTCTCTAGGGTAATGAGCAGTTTTTCTCAGGCATAAACTGTCTTTCATTGTAGAGACATTCCAAGCAAAACTGGTGACAGTTTGTATCTGTAAACCCTCCCCTGTTCCTGTTCTCATCAGAAAACTATAATTATTGAGTAGCCTTTCCTCACATGAGTTGTCTCATGGAAGCCCAGAATGAAGAGCAATGCTAGTGGGGCTGTTCATCACAATCAGGACTATTCAGCATGAGTAGGCATTGCTGAATCTGACCCCCAATGAGATCAAGCTGTCTAGAGAAAAGGGGACCTGGCAGAAGGTCTTTATTTGCTTGTTTGGTAGATCTGACTCCCTGGTCTGCTAGTGCAATATCTTAAAATATTCTTCTAGCTTGTGGCTTGTTTCAGGAAGAACTGTAGACCAATGCACTGTAACTAAGCAGTCACTAGGGCTGTCAGTAATCTCAGTAATGTTTTCTTAAACAGCGGTCTGAGGTTTTTCAGAGAAGGATGTTTTTTTCCCTTCAAAATTTCCTTCTGTCCTGGCTCTTGTGTAATATTTTACTATGCAGGAGGGATGCAAAATATCAGTATTTCTACTTTCTAATTAAAAAAAACAAAACCCAAAAGGTGATATTTACTTTGAAATAGAATCTTTGTTTCTGAGAGTTAATTTTGTTTGTGTTCACTAGATTTAGAAGTTAATTTGTTAATATGCCTAATGTTGTATTTGTGGCATCCTGCTTTCTCGGGCTCGCTTCTCTGATCAGTCCATACTCAGAACTCCAGGTGACTGCAGGGAGAGTTGTGTGCACGGCCTCAGGCTCATGGCTCATCCAAACCAATCAAATGCAACATCGCATACAGAATTTTTTTTAAAAAATTGTTTTCATACAAAGTGTTTAGCAATACCAAAGCAGAATTTAGAAAATACATGATGGATAAGCAAATTGTCCCCAGTGAAATCTTTTTTCAAAATTCTCTAAGATCGTACTGGATCTTTAAGGCATCAGCATACAGATTCAATACTTGATGGTATAGCTATTGCAATATCTGGTATCCATGCCTGCCCATAGATATCAATATCTTCCATGAAGATAGAAGCATAGGCAAAGTTTAAGCATATACTTAATTCCCATAGTGGTTAATGGTTATGTAATTTGCTGAATAGGGGTATGTGTGGGTAAAGATATGAAGGTCACTGTCTCTCCCAAGAAGACCAGTCCCACCCACCAAGAGCCAGGGTGGCACTGTGCTGGTGAACTGCTGCCTCATGATCATCACTGATGATGGAGTGAGGTGGAGCCTTGGACTCCAACAATGGCAGAAGGCAGTGTTTGGCAAATGTGTTAGTACTACATAGCCATTGCTAAGGGGATCTAATTAGAGATGTGTGACTGCTAAGACAGGTAAAGCCAGAACTTGTGTTGCTAACATATTACAATGTCCTTGTAAATATTTTCCTGATAGCATTTTCATTGCCACCCAAATCAAGATAGCACTCTGAGCTCTGAATTGTGAACTCTTAGCTTTTTTATCAAGTTCTGTTCAACCCCACTGTTTCTAGTTATGGAGTAATATCACCTAGACTAGCTGCCCTGGTTACACTTGTCTGTTTCACAAGGCAGTCACAGATTTGATCTCTAATTGACCTTAAAGTAACAGAGGGAAAGCAACAGTTACATAACCAAATGAAGGGAGAGAGAGGGGGAGGGAGGAGCAATACAGTCCTGAATGAATTAAACGAAGTGGTGTGTTTCAGTTATCTTCTGCACTGTGCAAATGCTTCTCTGCATTCTGGTGTATCCCAAGGACAACTAATTTATTTTTCCTGCTAAAAGTCATTCCCTTAGTCTCCTGAAGATTGTAATACTTTGGTCTACTTTCGATTGTTGGGTTTAGTAGCTGGGTGGTGTTGGTGACCTGTGATATATAGAAGGTCAGACTAGATGATCTAATTGTCCTTCTGGCTTGAGAATCTGTGAATGTATGAATCCTCAGTTCACGTTAATGGACACATCTCTATTGCCTTCAGAGGAATTGTGCTTATTTGCATCAGCTCAGTATCTGGCCAGTAAAAGCAATGCAGCCATCCTTCTATGGAGTACAAGCTTGTCAAATTATGTAAGCAGAGGAATCAGTCACAAGGAAAGAAACTATTGATTACTGATCCCATTACATAAGGCTCTTGTTAGGATTCTTTTGTACTAACGTGTACAGTTTTGGTCACCAGGTTGAAGAAAGGACATTTTAGTGTTGGAAAGAGTCCAGAAGCCATAGTCATTGAGAATGGAATACATTTACTCCTGAAAAACTGAGACTATAGAGACCAAATTATGGTATACAAAAAACTTAGCAAAGCATATAATGAGCTTGGAATAATTCTGTTCAGGCTAAAGATAAAGGCATAACATGGACTTGAGCAAGGAGAGATTCAGATTAAAAATAAACAAGAATCGTTATGAGTGTTGTAGTACCACTTTGAATTTATATAGCACCTTTTACCCAAGGATCTCAAAGTACTTTTTGAACATTAACCAATTAAGCCTCACAGTAATTAAAAATAATTATTGCCATATTCTTCTTCTTAGCATATGCACAACGTGCCTCAGGTGGCATGTGACCAGGATTCATCACTGAATTTGGTCCATTGGTTGGATCATCAGCTTCCCTGGCCTGGGCTGGGTACTGACGGGGAGTGCAGTGTGAACGCTGATCCATGCGACCCATTCCCATATTACAGATGGGTAAACTGAGGGATGGAGAGGTTGAATGATTCACCCAAGGCAACACTGTGAGCGACTGAGTATTCCAAGAATAGAAATTGGATATCAAATTTAGCCTTTTGCATAGGTGGGTAGAACTCTCACTGGCTTTTCCTCCCTCATTTCATATACATTCTGCTTCCAGATATTATTATATGGCTTGATAATTGGCTAACCACATACAAAAGGTAATGAATGGTAAATGACAATGGGTGGAGCTGAGGAGATGCATTTAGTAGGGTAATCCAGGGATTAATTTTATGTCTGGTTTTATTTCACTTCTTGATTAATGGGCTAGAAGGAGAATAAACAGCACATTTAATTAATTTCCAAAAGATGCTACAGTAAGAGTTCTGGTGAACAGCAGAGAGGACAGAATAATATAAAGGGACCTTGGTAAGTTAAAGTATAGGCAGGAAATAAGAGATTCAGCTTGGAAAACCTACTAGTAATCAAACTCCGAGGCAGACGCTGGGAAAGCAGGATGCTGCAAGAGGCCTTTGTTTTGAGAGTGGGTGAGTTTGCCATGTGATATGGTAGCATAAAAGGCCAATGCAATTTCATGCTGCCTATTTCTTTGTTTGGATTTATAATAAAAAATTTAAAAGTGCCTATCCTATGCCCAGTCCCGTTTATATACATTAAACATACATTTCCTGCAGAAGCTGGACATAAACCAGCAGTCCCCTCTCATCCCATAAATTAAGCAAACAAAAGGACTCATTCTCCTTTAAATACAAACCTTGGGTGCCTTCTCCCTCCCACAGAGCCCATGAAAATAGCTGGCTTTGCAGCATGCTCTCCAGGTAAATTTTTTGTCTATTTCAAATTAAAGTCATAGACCCCTTTATAAAGAACATCCTGCCAGCAGCCTCCCTCTCTTTTAAGATAAGGGGACTCCAGCTCAAGTATCTTCACTAATGTCAACTCCAGTAGTACTGCATGGAGAGTAAGGTGGGTCAGAGCCCAACCATTTGAGACTTCATAGGTAAAAATGAACAACTTTACCTAGGGACACATTCATATGTATAGACATGCAGTATTTCTGATCCAAAATCCATTGTAGTCAATGGGAGTAGTTCCATTCCATTTAGATCAGGCCCTTTATGTGAAAGATAAAGGATACCCTCTCTACATTTTTCATGAAGTTGCACCTGGAATATGCATTAACTTCTGGGCATTTCATTACTAGAAAGATATTAACAAAACAGAGGGAGGTTAGAGAAGAGCAACAAAAATGGTTAGGAGGCTGGAGGGATCTCTCTCTGTTAGTTCTCTTCTAGGTATTTGCATATGTAAAGACCTATGAAGAAAGCCCAAAGATCTGCACCACAATTAAACAGCCCCATAGCCCGAGCCTGAGTCAGCTTACACGGAACAGCTGTGGGTGTTTAATGGCAGTGAAGACATACTCATTGTGCTAGGTGCTACAGGAAGACAAATGTACAGTATAGGTGTTTGGGTCAGAAGAGATATTCTGGTAATCCAGTGTTAGGTATTTCTGATAACCCAATAGTGTGTTGCAGCAAAGCATGCTGAATTATTTAGAAATGTTACATTGCTGGGAAAATTCATAATGGTGAATAAAATCCTGCTGGGAAACAAAAAGGGTACTAGTGATTTTGGGAGCAAAACTAGAAAGGCAGCAACGAGCTTATTATTATGTGCTAAAGAAGTTATTTGAATGCAAGAATCTCAAATTACATTTAGCTGAAAATGCTTCAGACCTCAAAGAACAAAAAGGAATCTCTGAGGACAAGAAGTTTGTGTTCAGTGTGCAGGGTCTCCAGAGTGCTATTTAAAGTGTGGGTGTGGGGGCACAGATTTGCCAATCAGCCCATATACTCACCCCCTCCAGACCTGAGGGGTGCTATGACCCTGTTTGCACCCCTCTGTCATGACAAGGGGTGGTCAGGCTAAATTAGAGACTAGAGTGAATGGCATTTCAACCTGGCATAGGGGGTGCAGCACCACTCAGGTTTGGCCCAGCCAAAACGTGGTGAAAATGATTAAGAACTAGAGATTCGAGAATTGTTTGTACTTCCGGGGAAACCAAGGACAAGTCAATTTAACTAGTCTTATCTGGAACTTTTGAACAGAGAGGCCCCTAAATTATCAATGTTAGTGTGATGTGCATTATTTCTTAGAGTTTAAGTCTATAGGACCAAAGCCTGCAGTCCCTATTAAGTCCTTTCTTAGGCAAACTAATTGAGTAAATAAGAGTGAATGCCAACTGGCCGGATCCTCCAATGCAGTGTGGCTGCTTTGTGCCACATCATCTGCATAATCCTGCCTAAAGTCAAGTATCACTCTAGTAAAAGGGGATCCTCCAGGGGATCTGGCCAGCATCTGGGCTCTTAAAACTTAAAACATACACCCACCTTGTTCCTGGCATATCAGGGAAGTGACATGTGATCAGAGGAAAAGGGAAGTGGCCAAGATGGTCCTGCACTATGCTGATCCTCGGCTGCATTTTTGTCCCCAAGGCCATTGCAGGACAGCATAAGTTAGAACACGCACAACATAATGCTGGGCAGCTGGGCCAATCAGAGAAAACCCCCTATCAGTGAAGTGCAAAGGTGAACTTTAAGCCACCTTTGTATAATGTCCACTTGACTTGTGATCTATGTAGTTAGGGCTAATCCTTGGCTATGGCTAATGTGCTTTGTTGAATAAATGAAGGAGGACCGAGCAGGCCCTTCTGGACTTGATCCATTTTTTCTAAAGTAGAGCTAGGGATAAAATATGACTGGAGGAACTGCTCACTTTTTTCTGAGGGAATCTAAAAGTCAAATATAAAACAGAAATCTTTACGTCATAGCACAGTAATCAGAAGCTACAGTCTTGATGGCAGATTATGGTTCCTGCCAACATTCCTTTGTCCTGATGATGAGTCAAAAACGTTACCTATCCAGAATACTTGTTATCGAAAAGGTAACGCTAAGTGCCAGGGAAAAGGTGTTCATTACAAATTCAGCACCACACAGTTTCAGCATTGAGATAAACGTAGAGTTTCTGCAGCAGAACTGGGAAAGTGTACTAATTGGTCCATAATTCAGACAGAAACATGGAAGGGGGACAGTGAGATAAGATGAAAAACTGTTAAGGGAAGCAGCTAGATTTGCTGGAGGCTTTGTATAGGAAGTTAAGGGAATGGAGTAGTTCCCCAAGTGAGTTGTTTGTAAAACAGATGTAATATGAAATCCCTTTACTTGCATTATTTGTATTCAGTAGTGCTTAGAGACCACAGTCAGGTTTGTGTCCCTTTGTGCTGAACCCTGTATCAGCATACAATAAAAAGATAGTCCCTCCCCTAAAAAGCTCACAGTTTAAATATCAAGGAAGTATAATAACCTGCCCCTTTTTACTTCCATTGTATTTCATTCTCTTGCCTTTCGTCAGCTGATTCAAGTGTGTCCATCCTCTCCTGCACTCCGGCACCAGGTGCCTGAATTTCCTTCGTAGAGACAGTGATGGTGGTGATGTGCTATTTTGGCTGGGATGGTTTTGCTCTTTTCTTGTAGTTCTGCCTCTTTTAAAATTTTTCTTTTCTCTGTTTGCTTCCCTTTCCCATCTTTGTTTCTCCTCTTCTCCTGTCTCTTCTCCTCTCTTTTGCCCTGTCTATTCCATTGTCTCAGCCTCCTCTACTAAGTTATCTTTACCCCTCCCATTCTCTGTTTTCTCTTCTCATCTCACATTCAGTCTTCTCTGACCCTCTCCAGAATGTCTGTCTTCTCCTAAATCCTCGTTGTGTTTTTTTCCACCCTCCTCCCCCTTAACCTATTCACACTTTCTCTTGTGAGTTGCTCCACCTATCTCTATATTTTCCATCTGTCTGTCCTGCTGCAGTGTGTCTCTGAAATAGCCTAGCTGCACACAGCACCACTTTAAACAGAGGAGGAAATGTTGCATCAGGATGCAGGGCAGTGCTCCCTGTCACTGATTGATGGGAGGTCCAGCTGGGAGTCCATCTTCAATGAAGTGCAGCAGTACAACAGACAATTAGACCAAGGCCTCTTGTGCTATAGCCCTGGAGATATAGTTTTTATAAAACATCAAGTCTACTTCATGAGCTAACCTGGCTAAGTTCCAACACTGCCTATTGGCTCATAGTGAGGAAATAGCAGGGAATGGGGGTGGGGGGGGGGGGGGGGGGAGGAAGGAAAGAAAAGAAAAGGACAAAGTTAGCTGTCTGCAGCTCATCTTTCTGTTCTGCTATTATTATGGCTTACCATAGTTTGTTTGTAATAATTACTGTTATATTACCAAAGTAGCCTTTAAACTGGATTGTTGTTGTTACAACAACTATTGTTCAAGAATTACATTTTTCAATTAGGGGAAATACTTTAGGTACATTATCTATAACAATCTCTTTTAATGATAACAACGGATATGGAAATTAGTCCAGAGCATAAAATTAAAGATATTTGAATAATTATAGTGTAATCAAGTCAAAATTACGGATGTCTTTATTTGAAACTAGATTATGTGACAAGAAGCACAAGAACATACGTGCTTTGAAATCTGAAATGCAGCAACATTTGACAGCATGTTTGCATATATTGTACCAAATAATAATTTTGTTTGTTTTTCACAGACCTCTATGAAATTAAAATTTAAATAAGATGGGGCAGGAGTCCCAGGGGGGCTGTCAGGGGCAAGAAGCAGGGGGGATCAGATAGGGGGCAGGGGCCGGGCCATGCCTGTTTGGGGAGGCACAGCCTCCCCTAACTGGCCCTCCATACAATTTTGGAAACCCAATGTAGCCCTCAGGCCAAAAAGTTTGCCCGCCCCTGTCCTACATCAATCTCCAGAATAAGCATGTTGCTATTTTTAATTTTAATCATAAGTAAATAATTTTGTACAAATTTAAAAATAAATAAATACATAGAATAAACTGTCTTGAGCGGATAGCTGTTTACAGGCTGGCAGATTAGAACAATGCCACCAACTTCAGAGTAAATCTTTGTTTTAAATGGGTCTGATTAAAATGATGGGAAACGAAGAGGTGCCAAATGTGTGTCAGGATTTCTTCTTTACTCCTTGGAATACAGCCCAAATCTTAGCTACATTTAAACCAAGACACCGAGCCCAGATCCAGGAAAAATGGAACATGCTATGTTGCAGGATTGAGGCCATAACCCTAAAAGGTTTGTGCTGGTTGTGAAAGCACAGTGGGGAAATAAAAGTTATTGGCTATAGGAGGTGAGGGGAGGAAGTGTTTTCACTGACAGTTAAAATTACTCTGAATTACAATTGTACTCCATATAATGCTGCCCAGTGAAGATTTCGAAACCTGATGTACAGAAACCTCCCCACTGCTTGCCATGCATGGCAGCATGCTGCAGGGAGGGTTCTACTGTAGCAATGCTTCATAATTTTTAATGTAGACTCCTCACCTGCCGATCCCATGAGGCTTTCATTGCAAATGAATAGGAAACCTTTCCTGCACTAGTAAATTGCATGAGCTATTTTAATTGGAACTCAACACACTTGCCAAAAGACTAAGTGGTAAGTATTGGGAACAGCCAGGAAACTTAAATGAGGCAGAGTGGTACCTTGCGCCGGGTGAACTAGCTAACTTAGAGAGTTACGTATTGTCTAAATTGTAAAGATGAGGATGATCAAAATATGATGCCCCTGAAAAAGGAGTGGGGTAACCGCCACTGTCAAGTTCATACTTGAAGTTCCTGTGATACTGTATATGTATTCAGTCTTTCTTTTTGTATTATTGTCTGCTATGGGTCAGATTTCACTCTGTCAAACCAGTGAAATTCCAAAGTAAATCACTCATGCTGGGCTAGATTATGATCTCAGTTACCAAATCTAGAGTTACTCCAGTGAAGTCCACACTTGTACTAGTGTAACTGTGTAAATCTCTCTCCTTATAGTTATATAGTATAGGAACTATCTTTTCAGGCTGTTTTGGGTAGGACCACCTGTTCATGGGGTCAGGAAGATTATTTTTCCATTGGGGGCAAATTGGCTGTGGCCTAGTCAGTTTTTTGCTTTCCTCATAGCATCATGGAGTCAGTCAGGTTAAAGAAGGATAGGATTTAGGAATTTAATGTTAAGAATTGTATGAGTGTTAGTTAATCACAACTTGCGGCTGGTGTATAGTGTGGTTTAAAGGGCCAGTGACCAGAAAATAAAAGACATGGGATTTTGCTGGTGGTCCGCAGGTCTATGGCAAATGGGAGACTTGAAGTTCTAGAAAACTGGATCTCTCTTTGGTACCGTGTGTCCCCTTTGCGGGGGGAAGGCGAGAGGATTCAGCAGAGCAAGCTGAATGCTTGGGATAGATAGTGAAGAGTCTACCCTGAGTTATGGGCTAGATGATAGATGCTCTGTAAACCCGACTCTGAATCCACCTAGATGTGTGGTATGGGGAGATGGGCAGATAGTGTCCCTCTCTGATGTTAAATTTTAACAAAGTAGCACCCTGCCACTTAAAATCCATCCCTGTGTCTTTCTTTATTCACTTACATATCCTGATCAATGCATGTAGAACTGAATAAGGCATGTAGTCTGTTTACTATAATTTTGTGGCTTTCACAAGTTAAAACAATTCTCATGCACTGTTTTTATCCCCTTGCAGTTAGACTGGACTAAAAGTTAATGTCTAAACTTGGTTTGCCCTGAAACATCATTGTATCTCCATATGCTGCCTAATTTATACTGTCAATTGAGCTGCAAAATTTTATACACACAGAGTCCTAGACAACACCATAAAAATCAACAGGAGTCTAGATAATTGAGGCCAGTTTTTGGCATATCAGTCCGTTTCTTCTTTGGTTTCACAGAATGCTGTCAACACATTGTTTTAAAAGTAACTGACAAGGACAATAATAATAATTTTAGGGCTAACTTGATAAAAACTGTGTTCATTGCTAATTAAACTAATTTACTAGTGAATTCAGCAAGTGCTCTGTATATTGGTATAATGTAGATTTAAATCAGAGTTTTGATGATTTTAGAATATTTTCATGACAAGAACAAATTTACATAATTCCTTTATACCTTGCATTTAGTTGGATGGAGAGAAAAGTAAATGCTAGAATCATTAACTATTAATTATTTATCAGTAATTAATTTTCATTTGTGTTACTGGCCTTGTTAAGCTAGGTAGTATATAAACACATTGTAAGAGACAGTCGTGCCTCAAAGAGTTTACAATCTAAGGAGCCCAGACAAACAAAGAATGGAAGTGGAGCAGAGCTGAAGTGACTTGCCCAAGGTCACATAGTTGCTAAATGGCAGAGCCAGGAATGGAATTCAGATCTCCAGACTCTGTCCTATCCACTGGACCATGCTGTGAGAAATTGAATGAGAGTGTGACTTACAATAGGCAGAAACTTGAGCTACAGCTTTCCCAGTCCTCTGAGTGGGGAAAAGGATGATCCTCTCCCTTATAATGGTTAACATCAGGAATAAATCAACTGAAGTCAGCGGAATTACACTAATGTGTAAACCTGGGTAAGTGAGATCAGAACCAGGTTCTCAGTCTCTCTTAAAATTCCTTGGTTGGTGTTTATAAAAATCAGTTTAATTCATACTCCGGACAATAAATAATTGGGAGAAAAATCTGTGAAAGATACAACATGTGCTTCCCTTTAAGGTCTTCCAGCAAAACTGGGACGAAAAGACCCCATACCTAATGTGCAAAAGCATGCAGATAGCAGCGTTTGGGAATCTTTTTATTAGGTGATCTTTACACATCACAGAGAAGCAGTAATGGGTACAAACCAACCAACCTTTATTTTTCTTTGCTGTTTTCTGTTAATGTTTAGACATTTCAAGCCAGTTAAAATAATTGCTAACATCTGTAGCTTAGAGCTGGTTGAAAAATTAAAGCAAAGGACAATTAAAAAAAAATGCAGAGTTCTTTCTATATTACAGGGCTCAGAGCAGTCCATGTTCCCCCCCCCCCCAAATTTTTCATGACCTATTTCTTAGGTATATTCTTGATCACAACCATTATCAAAACCTTTATTGAAAAGGTGATAAAAACTGAGTTTTCTGGAACCTGGTTTTCATTAAAGGAAATATTTCCAGAAATGCTTTCAATAACATTTTTTATTTTCATATTCTGTTTAGAAAACTTTTCATTTGCAAATTTTTCACCAGTGCTACTTTAGCTCTTTACAAACAGCTATGGACAGCATTATCTAATTGTTCTAAAAATCATTGTGTCCCTCCATCACAGAAGTTGAGTTCAGTGGGGAATACCACTAACCATACTGTATTTATTTCTTCGCTATTTGGTGCACAAGACCCCTTTTTTCCAACACTGTTTCAGGATTTGCCAATTTCAGTTAATAAAAAATGAATTCCCTAAAGTGAGACATTATCTTTCCTGGCCAGAAAATCAATGAGACAATCTGGGGGTCATGCTTCTTTACACCTTTATGTGGTTGCCAGCAGTTAGAGATACAGATGACGCATTCAGAACAATTAAGATTTCACTTTTACATCCATTCTTCCGTGCCATTTCAAACATACTTTTGGCAGGGCAGAGGAAATGGTTGCTTGAGCCAATGTGTGGGAATCGGGGGACTGGCACAACCCTCTACCAAGAAACTGTATTTTCCCCCCATTGCATTTGATAAAAATGCAAATGAGAGTCTTGGCTCCCTGTTGGTTTATAATGGTTGGCTGCTTATTTCAACATTTAATGTCTTCAGGCAGTCTTTAGTATACCAAAGATTTACAAAATAGTGTATAAAATTGCTTTTTATGTGAATGGGTTCTGCTTTTTCTAATGGCTAATCATGTATCACAAACAATAGAAATGCTTTTAAAGCCACATCTAAATAATGAACAAATCTATTCAGTGCTTTTTCGAGCTAGGTCACTTCCATGCATTTTCAAGTCAATTTATCATACCGAGAAGGATCTATTTTGCATTAAATCAACCAATTCTTAGGCCTGGATCCTGCAAACTCGTGTGTAAAGTTATGTAAAGCTGAAGTCAATGGGACTGCACATTTGTGGTTTTTTTTGTTTTTTTTGTTTTTTTTTTTCCTTTCCTGAATCAGCGCCCAAAATAATTTTTAACTGGTTGAATCAAATTTCATTCTCTCCTAAAGTTGATCTTATACTTTTCAAAAAAACAACGAGGAATCCAGTGGCACCTTAAAGACTAACAGATTTATTTGGGCATAAGCTTTCATGGGTAAAAACCTCCACTTCTTCTGCTTTTCAAAATAGTTCTTGCTTTGCAATCTCTTAAACTATCATCCAGTCAGTGCGGATAAATAAGAAGAAATGCTAAGTATTCTCACCTATGAAGAAAAATCATATGGATCAAATACATAGCTACAGAGTCAGGCTCCAGTCCTTCAAACACTTGTGCATGTACATGATTTTATACACATGACAAGTCTCATTAAATTCATCGGGAACTCACATGGGTAAAACTACACATGTACATAAGTGTTTGGAAGACTGGGTTCTTAATGGCTACTTGTCACTTTCATCTGATTTGAAATGGTGCTGTCTTCCCACCCTAACTTTATATCGTAGACTTCAGTACCCAGCACAGACTTCCTACGCAAGCACATCAGCTCATTATAGCCATAAATTACATAGCAAACAACCTGACATTAGACAACTATGGTGGATAATGTGCACCTGCAAAGGTCTCATGACTCCTAATAATTAGAAATTGGTTGAAGCCCTAAAACATGGAGCTTTAGATTCCTTCTATTTCTTTAAGCATTAACTATTATAACTGGATATTCTTGCTATCTATATAATTATCCAAATCCTCTTTGAGTTCTTGGGCGACAGACAACTCAGTAACCATATATAAAAGTGTGTACTTAACCTTAAGCATGTATGTAAGTCCCATTGAAGTCAATGAAACTAAATGTGGGCTGTCTTCTTTCTTGAATAGAGGCCTTTGGTATGGTATGAAAGCGACAGGTAGCTGTAGAACAAGATTTAAATTTCAGTGTGCTCACTGGAAGCTCCAGTCCCCAAAAGCCTTTATTTAAAAAAACAGTTCTTATTTTTCTAAAAAAACATTTCTTCTCTCTGGCTCAGTACCTTTGTAGTGTATCATTCCCCATAGTGTCATCTAATTGTTTCTTGAATGATTCCAATGGTTTAGCTCCAACAGTCTTGCCTGGTAAGAGGTTCTACAGATTGATGATTAACTGCATGAATAGAGTACCCTTGGTACTCTCTCCTGAATTTGTTTTTTCTTTAGTTTCTATCTATAGTTTTGTATTTCCATCATATTTGAAGATGAAAAAACATAACTAAGCATTGACCAACCAAACAAATTTGAACTGTATGGAAATAGTTTAAATCCTATACTTATACATCTTTCAGGAGTCTCAATGAGGGGGGAAAACAATAACAGAAAATGTGGAAATGGCAGAGGTGCTTAATGACTTCTTTGTTTAGGTTTTCACCAAGAAGGTTGGTGTAGATTGGACGTCTAACATAGTGAATGCCAGTGAAAATGAGGTAGGATCAGAGGCTAAAATAGGGGAAGAACAAGTTAAAAATTACTTAGACAAATTAGAAGTGTCCAAGTTACCAGAGCCTGATGAAATACATCTGATCTGAGCCATTAGCAATTATCTTTGAAAAGTCATGGAAGGCGGGAGAGATTCCAGAAGACTGGAAAAGGGCAAATATAGTGCCCATCCATAAAAAGGGAAATAAGGACAACCTGGGGAATTACAGACCAGTCAGCTTAACTTCTGTACCCGGAAAGATAATGGAGCAAATAATTAAGCAATCAATTTGCAAACATCTAGAAGATAATAAGTTGATAAGTAACAGTCAGCATGGATTTGTCAAGAACAAATCATGTCAAACCAACCTGGTAGTTTTCTTTGACAGAGTAACAAGCCTTGGGGGGAAGCAGTAGATATGGTATATCTAGACTTAAGTAAAGATTTTGATAATGTCTCACATTTCCTTCTCATAAACAAACTAGGGAAATACAACCTGGATGGAGCTACTATAAGGTGGGTGCAAAACTGGTTGGAAAACCATTCCCAGAGAGTATATAGTGGTTCACAGTCATGCTGGAAGGGCATAACGAGTGGGGTCCCGCATGGATCGGTTCTGGGTCTGGTTCTGTTCAATATCTTCATCAGTGATTTAGATAATGGCTTAGAGAGTACACTTATAAAGTTTGGGGATGATACCAAGCTAGGAGAGGTTGCAAGTGCTTTGGAGGATAGGATTATAATTCAAAATGATCTGGACAAACTGGAGAAATGGTCTGAAGTAAATAGGATGAAATTCAATAAGGACAAATGCAAAGTACTCCATTTAGGAAGGAACAATCAATTGCACACATAGAAAAAGGGAAATGACTGCCTAAGAAGTAGGGCCGCAGAAAGGGATCTGGGGGTCATAGTGGACCCTATGGACAAGTGGACAAGCTAAATATGAGTCAACGGTGTAACACTGTTACAAAGAAAGCAAACATTATTCTGGGATGTATTAGCAGGAGTGTTGTAACAAGACACGAAGTAATTCTTCTGCTTTACTCCGTGCTGATTAGGCCTCAACTAGAGTACTGTGTCCAGTTCTGGGCACCACATTTCAGGAAAGATGTGGACAAATTGGAGAAAGTCCAGAGAAGAGCAACAAAAATAATTAAAGGTCTAGAAAACATGACCTATGAGGGAAGATTGAAAAAATTGGGTTTGTTTAGTCTGGAAAAGAGAAGATGGAGAGAGGACACAACAGTTTTCAAGTACATAAAAGGTTGTTACAAGGAGGAAGGAGAAGAATTGTTTTTAACATCTGAGGATAGGACAAGAAACAATGGGTTTAAATTGCAACAAGGGAAGCTTAGGTTAGACATTAGGAAAAACTTCCTAACTGTCAGGGGGTTAAGCACTGGAATAAATTGCCTAGGGAGGTTGTGGAATCTCCATCATTGGAGATTTTTAAGAGCAGGTTGGACAAACACCTCTCAGGGATGGTCTAGATAATACTTAGTCCTGCCATGAGTCCAGGGGACTGGACTAGATGACCTCTCGAGGTCCCTTCAAGTCCTATGATTCTATGATTTTTACAGGTAGCTTTGTTGTTCCTGGATCTGAGGGTATGTCTACACTATGAAATTAGGTCGAATTTATAGAAGTCGGTTGTTTAGAAATTGTTTTTAATAAGGTCGATTGTGTGTGTCCCCACACAAAATGCTCTAAGTGCTCTAAGTGCATTAAGTCGGCGGACTGCGACCACAGTACTGAGGCTAGCGTCGACTTCCGGAGCGTTGCACTGTGGTAGCTATCCCACAGTTCCCGCAGTCTCTGCCGCCCATTGGAATTCTGGGTTGAGATCCCAATGCCTGATGGGGCAAAAACAGTGTCGCGGGTGATTCGGGGTACATGTCGTCAGGCCCTACCCTCCCTCCCTCCCTGCCGTGAAAGCAATAGCAGACAATCGTTTCGTGCCTTTTTTCAGCCCAGACACCATAGCACTGGGATCATGGAGCCCGCTCAGATCACCGCGGCAATTATGAGCACTTTAAACACCATGCGCATTATCCTGGAGTATATGCAGGACCAGAACCTGCCAAGGCAAAACCAGGCGAGGAGGCGACGGCAGCGCGGCGACGAGAGTGATGAGGAAATAGACATGGACATAGACCTCTCACAAAGTACGGGCCCCAGCAATGTGCAAATCATGGTGTTAATGGGGCAGGTTCATGCCGATTCTAGGCCAGGGAAACAAGCACAGACTGGTGAGACCGCATAGTGTTGCAGGTGTGGGACGATTCCCAGTGGCTGCGAAACTTTCGCATGCGTAAGGGCACTTTCATGGAACTTTGTGAGTTGCTTTCCCCTGCCCTGAAGCACCAGAATACCAAGCTGAGAGAAGCCCTCACAGTTGAGAAGCGAGTGGCGATAGCCCTGTGGAAGCTTGCAACGCCAGACAGCTACCGGTCAATTGGGAATCAATTTGGAGTGGGTAAATCTATTGTGGGGGCTGCTGTGATCCAAGTAGCCAACACAATCAAAGAGCTGCTGGTATCAAGGGTAGTGACTCTGGGAAACGTGCAGGTCATAGTGGATGGCTTTGCTGCAATGGGATTCCCAAACTGTGGTGGGGCGATAGACGGAACCCATATCCCTATCTTGGCACCGGAGCACCAAGCCAGCAAGTACATAAACCGCACGGGGTACTTTTCAATGCTGCTGCAAGCACTGGTGGATCACAAGGGATGTTTCACTAACATCAATGTGGGATGGCCGGGAAAGGTACATGATGCTCGCATCTTCAGGAACTCTGGTCTGTTTCAAAAGCTACAGGAAGGGACTTTCTTCCCAGACCAGTAAATAACCGTTGGGGATGTTGAAATGCCTATAGTTATCCTTGGGGACCCAGCCTACCCCTTAATGCCATGGCTCATGAAGCCGTACACAGGCAGCCTGGACAGTAGTCAGGACCTGTTCAACTATAGGCTGAGCAAGTGCAGAATGGTGGTAGAATGTGCATTTGGACGTTTAAAAGCGCGCTGGCACAGTTTACTGACTCGGATAGACCTCAGTGAAACCAATATTCCCATTGTTATTACTGCTTGCTGTGCGCTCCACAATATCTGTGAGAGTAAGGGGGAGACATTTATGGTGGGGTGGGAGGTTGAGGCAAATCGCCTGGCCGCTGATTACGCGCAGCCAGACACCAGGGCGGTTAGAAGAGCACAGAAAAGCGCAGTGTGCATCAGAGAAGCTTTGAAAACCAGTTTCATGACTGGCCAGGCTACGGTGTGAAAGTTGTTTGTTTTTCCTTGATGACCCCCCGCCCCCCGGTTCACTCTTCTTCCCTGTAAGCTAACCACCCTCCCCTCCGCCCTTCAATCACCGCTTGCAGAGACAATAAAGTCATTGTTACTTCACATTCATGCATTCTTTATTAATTCATCACACAAATAGGGGGATAACTGCCAAGGTAGCCCGGGAGGGGTGGAGGAGGAGGGAAGCGCCGGGTGGGGTGGGGGAGGAGATAAGGACAAGGACACACTGCACTTTAAAACTTTACAACTTATTGAAGGCCAGCCTTCTGTTGCTTGGGCAATCCTCTGGGGTGGAGTGGCTGGGTGGCCGGAGGCCCCCCCACCGCGTTCTTAGGCGTCTGGGTGAGGTGGCAATGGAACTTGGGGAGGAGGGCTGTTGGTTACACTGGGGCTGTAGCGGCGGTCTGTGCTCCTGCTGCTTTTCCTGCAGCTCAACCATACGCTGGAGCATATCAGTTTGATGCTCCAGCAGTCGGACCATCGACTCTTGCCTTCTGTCAGCAAGCTGATGCCACCTATCCTCTTCAGCTCGCCACTTGCTCTCTTCAGCCCGCGATTCAGCCCGCCACCTCTCCTCGCGTTCATATTGTGCTTTCCTGCACTCTGACATTGTCTGCCTCCACGCATTCTGCTGTGCTCTGTCAGCGTGGGAGGACATCTGGAGCTCCGAGAACATGTCATCCCGAGTGCGCCTTTTTCGTCTTCTAATCTTCACTAGCCTCTGCGAAGGAGAAACATTTGCAGCTGGTGGAGGAGAAGGGAGAGGTGGTAGTTAAAAAGACACATTTTAGAGAACAATGGGTACACTCTTTCACGTTAAATCTTTCTGTTTACATTACACAGCACATGTGCTTTCGTTACAAGGTCGCATTTTTCCTCTTATATTGAGGGCCTGCCGGTTTGGTGTGAGAGATCACTCACGCAGTGCCAGGCAACAGAATTCGGCTTGCAGGCAGCCATGGTAAGCCACAGTCTTTTGGCTTTTTTAACCTTCATAACATGTGGGAATGGTTTCAAACAGCAACGCCCTCATTTCACATACCAAGCGGCCGTTGGGTTGGCCATTTAAAGTGGGTTTGCAATTTAAAAGGAGGGACTGCGGCTTCCGGGTTAACGTGCAGCACAAACCCAACTAGCCTCCCCCCCCCCCCCCCCACACCCAATTCTCTGGGATGATCACTAACAGCGGGGAATATTTCTGTTCAGCAGAGCAGGAATGGGCACCTCTGAACGTCCCCTTAATAAAATCACCTTATTTCAACCAGGTGACCGTGAGTGATATCACTCTCCTGAGGATAACAAAGAGAGATAAGGAATGGATGTTGTCTGCATGCCAGCAAACACCGGGACCATATGCTGCCATGCTTTGTTATGCAATGATTCCAGACTGGCCTGGCGTGGTAAAGTGTCCTACCATGGAGGACGGAATAAGGCAGCCCTCCCCAGAAACCTTTTGCAAAGGCTTTGGGAGTACATCAAGGAGAGCTTTCTGGAGATGTCCCTGGAGGATTTCCGCTCCATCCCCATACACATTAACAAACTTTTCCGGTAGCTGTACTGGGCGCGAATGCCAGGGCAAATTAATCATTAAACACGCTTGCTTTTAAACCATGTGTAATATTTACAAAGGTACACTCACCAGAGGTGCCTTGTGTGCCCTCAGGGTCTGGGAGCACGCCTTGGGTGGATTCGGGGGTTACTGGTTCCAGGTCCAGGGTGAAAAACATATCCTGGCTGTTGGGGAAACCGGTTTCTCTGCTTCCTTGCTGTGAGCTACCTTCAATGTCTTCATCATCATCTTCCTCGTCCCCAAAACCCGCTTCCGTGTTTCGTGATTCTCCATTGACAGAGTCAAAGCACAGGGTTGGGGTAGTGGTGGCTGCACCCCCTAGCATGGCATGCAGCTCAGTGTAGAAGCGGCATGTCTGCGGCTCTGCCCTGGACCTTCCGTTTGCCTCTCTGGTTTTGTGGTAGGCTTGCCTTAGCTCCTTAATTTTCACGCGGCACTGCTGTGCGTCCCTGTTATGGCCTCTGTCCTTCATGGCCTTTGAGACTTTTTCTAATGTTTTGGCATTTCGTTTACTGCTACGGAGTTCAGCTAGCACTGATTCGTCTCCCCATATGGCGAGCAGATCCCGTACCTCCCGTTCGGTCCATGCTGGAGCTCTTTTGTGATCCTGGGACTCCATCATGGTTACCTGTACTGATGAGCTCTGCGTGTTCACCTGGGCTCTCCACCATGCTGGGCAAACAGGAAATTCAAAATTTCGCGGGCCTCTTCCTGTCTACCTGGCCAGTGCATCTGAGTTGAGAGTGCTGTCCAGAGCGGTCACAATGGAGCACTCTGGGATAGCTCCCGGAGGCCAATACCGTCGAATTGCATCCCCACTACCCCAAATCCAACCCGGAAAGGCCGGTTTCAGCGCTAATCCCCTCGTCGGAGGTGGATTAAAGAAATCGATTTAAAGAGCCCTTTAAGTAAAAAAAAAAAAAAAAAAGGGCTTCGTCGTGTGGACGGGTCCAGGCTTAAATCGAGGTAACGCTGCTAAATTCGACCTAAAATCGTAGTGTAGACCAGGCCTGAGTCTTCTTTTATATCAGTGTAATTCCATTGACTTCAGTAAAGGTACATTATGTCTGGTTCTGCTCTCCCTTACATCAGTGTCAGTAAGAAGTAAGTTTAGTGAAGTCAGTGGAATTATTCTGATGTGGGATAAGAATCAGGTTGTTTTTGACTTAATGCTTTGCTGAACCCCCTTGCTCCCAGTGTGTGTGCAGGGTTGTTAGATTTCAGATTATGTCAAAGATCTGAGAACAGAAAGGAAAAGAGAAATAGTTTAGTCTCCAGACACACTGAAATCGCTTCCTAGAGCCACATGGTATGAAGAAGGGAATAACAGTGACTGAGTGCTGATCAGAAGATTTCTATGTATTTGTTTACAGCCTCAAAAGGGAAAACAACACGGGAAGCAAACCGATGGTGGCCCTTATGCAGGCTGCAGCCAAGGAACATACTGTAGTACTCAAGGGTGTGCGTATGTTTCAAGTGTTCCCAAATCCTGTGGTCACTGTGTGCCAGTCTGGTCCCCGAGTGTCAGAGCAGTCTGGATACTGCTCTAAATTACACCAGTTGCCAATGCTCCAAGGGGCTATTAAGGCAACTGGGGGTCACAGAGTTCAGACAGGACCTAGTCATACCCCCATTTCCCCAACCATACCAGATATGCCAACTATAGGGATATCAGATGGTGTAAAAACCACTATACTAGCTCTATACCACTGACGAGCCTTCCTTCACTGGGGTGATCTCCCAGGGCTGGCTACACCCATTTTAGGGCTCTTTGAGCAGATGTGTGTCACAAAGCTGCCTCAGCACAGGGGAGAATCTGGCCCAGTATCCCTTTATATCTAATAACCTCTGACTATAACTCTTTGAAAATACAAGTTTTTCAGATGACATAATGCTGGCAAAATAAGTCATTTTGATTGAAAGATTTTTCTAGCTAGAATCCTTTCAGATGAGGAATGTAAAGACATGTTTAAACTCTGACCATAAAAGTGATTCCACAGGGAAACTGTGGCAGAATGTTATCTCCAGGGGAAATGCAGGGAGGAATCTGTGTAAAATACCTGCAAACCTTTAGTTTGTATCAGTGGACATACAAAAATACCCTCAGATTACCTGGCTCTCGACAATTCATTCAAGGGTGTTTGTAACTCAATCTAATTACAAACAAAACCTGCGCTCAGAGGGAGAGAGCGAAAGCAAGAAAGAATGACCTTTAAGAAGGATCTGAATCTGTCTATTCCTTCTGGAGTGTGTATTCAAAAACATATTTAGGGTTCATCTCAAAGACTTTCTTTAACATATAAGGCAAAATTCTATCCTGTTCTGTGTAAATGAACTAGGAAGTGGGAAAGAAGGCACAGGCAGCCTCTTCCCAGGCCCACCATGCACTCACACAAGAACAAGGCAGAAGACAGTCCTCATGCTTCCTTGAACACTAGGCTGGAGTTTTGATTTATGTGCCCAGTAGTACTGGTACAAGGCAGTGGGGGCTGCTAGTTTAGGGGCATGGCCTGGTCCACAGGGCCCTTGGGTTCCTGCTGCCATCTGATGTAAATGGTGTGGGAGGTGCACACTGCCTCTCTTTTGGAAAAGCATTAAGGAGAACTGCTGAGTTTGCTGCTGTAGGCAGGAACCTTCCACTTGTCACTATGATTCAGCTCCCTCTACCTACTTAAGAACATAATAATGACCATACTGAGTCAGACCCAATGGTCCATCTAGCCCAGTATCCTGTCTTCTGACAGTGGCCTCTGCCAGCTGCTTCAGAGGGAATGAACAGAATAGGAAATCATCAAGTGATCCATCCCCTGTTGTCCACACAGCTTCTGGTGCACAGAAACTAGTTGCATTCCTGCCCACCCTGGCTAATAGCCAGTGATGGACCTGTCCTCCAGGAACTTATCCAGTTCTTTTTGGAACCCCGTTATAGTTTTGGCTTTCACAACATCCCCTGAAAAAGAGTTCCACAGGCTGACTGTGCATTGTGTGAAGTACTTCCTTTTGTTTGTTTTAAACCTGCTACCTATTAATGTCATTGGATGACCCCGAATTCTTATGTTATGTGAAGGAGTGTGGCAGGGCTGGGGTATAAACCCCTTGGATGCTCTGCCAAAGGGGTAGCTCCTTCCCGGTAGAACGGCCAAGTGCGGGGGCCCAGACACTCAGTAAGGAGCTCAGTTAAGCAAATGTGTGTTAATAATCCCATTGATTTCAGTGAGGACAGGCATGCGCATAAATACCTTGCTAAATCAGGGCCCATGTGCATAAGATTAAGTATGTATGTAGGTGTTTGTTGATTGGGGACCTTAATGAACACCCATAACAAAATACATAGAGCTAAATTCTATAGCAGTTGATTGATTGAGCAAAAATCCCATTGAAGTCAATGGGAATTTTGCTTGATTAAGGACTACAGGGTTGGGCCTATAATATCTACAATATCTAATGGTGTTCTACTAACACCAGTAGAGACCCTTGTTTCAACATCTTCAATTGTGCCACACCCTGGGAAAAGAGGGGAAACTTCTTCCCTCTCTAACTGTATGAAGCCCAAAGCAATTTGTTGTGTCTGTCACAAAGACAGGTCAAGCCTTTGCCGTTGTTGAACAAAAATAACTGATTTAATCAAAAGAAGTTAAGAGATAAAATTGTCCAGCCTGCAGGGTAGTTTGAACTGTCACACATGGAACACGGAGCCCAACATTCTGTTTTATTGTAAGTGATGGGTACCTTAGAGAGACCCAACACAACTGTGACAAAATACTAATATAAAGAACAAATGTAATAAAAAAATAAATGAAGAAAACAGTATAAAACAATATAAAATCATATCTGACAAACAGTTATAATGCAATTGTCTGATCCACTAACATACACTTAAAGAATATTCTTGGAGAGAGTCCCAAATGTAATTTATGTACATTTCTAGGTTCCAGTTACTATGAAAAGGCTGCCAAATCTGCCTATATAAATCCCACTAATCTCATATTTTCCCTTCACATGCTTTGAAAGAGAGCAATCTTTTTCCTTTTTGCTAATCTCTGCTAAAAGATAGGAAGGCAAAAGTTTAGTTTTTGCACTTTGGCTAGATCAGGGGTTCTCAAACTTCATTGCACCGTGACCCCCTTCTGACAACAAAAATTACTACATGACCCCAGGAGGGGGGACTGAAACATGAGCCCACCTGAGTCCAGCTGCCCCGGGCGGGGGGCCAAAGCCAAAGCCCAAGGGCTTCAGCCCCAGGTGGGGGGCCTATAACCTGAACCCCGCCACCCAGGGCTGAAGCCCTCAAGCTCTGGCTCTGGCCCCAGGTGGTGGGGATCGGGCTTTGGGCCAGACCTCAGCAAGTCTAACGCTAGCCCTGGCAACCCCGTTAAAACAGGTTCATGACCCACTTTTTAATCCTGACTCACAGTTTGAGAACCGCTGGGCTAGAGGCAGCAGCATTTACCAGGTGTATGCATGATGACAAACTAGCATTCTTGGCAGCTTTTTTTTTTTTAAAGCTTTGAGGAATAAGGCTGTTTACAGTGTGCAAATGAGTTGCCCAAATGGGAGCAGCACTTAGGCTAATGAGTGAGGAAGAATTCATCAGTGAGCACAACCTTCTTTTGTTGGTTTGAAAATCTGGTTGCACATGTATTTAGGGGTTTCATGCTCTGGGGTGCAATCCAGACCAGGGAGGGGGTTTCACCACCTGCCTTTTAACCCTGAAACCTTCAAAATACACTGCTGTTGTGGTTCTCTTGTCTGTACACTTCCAGCCAGTGTACAACCATGCACTGAATGTCTTTGTGTCAAGCAGCTTTGACTCGGCAATTCTGATTCCAGCAGCCTGCTTGTTACATCAGTGCCATACTCTGGCCCCCTCCAGCTTTGGTTACACCTGGCAAGATGGCTCCAACATCCCCAAGACCCTGCATTTTCCCCACACCAAGTGCTTTGCAATGTCCAGTCCTCTTCTGGACCAGTCAGAGAGATATTAAGGTTTGTTTGTTGACTACAGCCTTGGTTCAAGGTAATGTTCTTATCATACTACCTTCCAGCAAGATGGCTGATCAATCCCTCTGGTCAGGATCTCCCACAAAGTTCTCGGTTCCTTTGTCATCTTAGGTGAAAGGTAACTTGGGGTTCTTTGCCCCTTTTATAGTCCAATGAACTTTTGAAAATTAATCTCCAAAGTAAAGTTGTTTCAAGCTGCGAGGAAGGCAACATGGAGTCTGGTGGAAAGTTCCATGCTGGTTTCTTCCCACATTGGTGTTAGTTAAAATGCAAATTGATCTGTTTCCTGCAATCTCCTCCTCCTGCTGTGATGCTTAGTGGTTATCTCCTCCCCTTGTTGGCTTGATGGTCCTGTTTACCTTCTATGTAAATTGCATTCCCATTGTCTCTTAGTGTACTTGGAAATATCTTCCAGGTGGCAGAAGCATAATTCCTTTGTCTAGGGTGGGGTAACTTTAACCCTGACTGGCAGACACTTAGTCTCTAAGGTGCCACAAGTACTCCTGTTCTTTTTGCGGATACAGACTAACACGGCTGCTTCTCTGAAACCTTTGATAACATAATTTCCAATATGTTTGTAATGTTGAATTTGTCCTCCATATGTATGCCACACAATAATATTAATGATCAAGAGGTTGTTAGCTTTTAGGGTCACAGGGGGGCACTAAGTTAGACATGCAGTTAGGCAGCAGAAATCCCTTCCTTTCAGTTGCATCAGGCACTTTGGTTGTGCTTCTCAAAATAATTGTATTTCCTTTTGGACACATTTTCACATGTTATTGTGTGCTTTAAGGAGGAAATTCTGCCTCTCTTCTGTGGATGCAGAAATCTCCCTGGAAGTGTAATTGGTGCAGGGGAGAGACACAGGGGTGTATGCTCCCTGTGGGACACGTAGCTCTGCTTTCCAGCAGCTCTGTGTGCACCAGCTTCTAAGGTGTGGTCCAGGCAGAAGTGGGTCTGAAAGATCCCCTCCTTTGCAGATCCTCCCATGCTAATCCCCATGGAGGGGATATGTTAGGGATCATTGGCTTGTGGGAACAACTCCTTGCTTCCCTGACTTGCTCTCCTGGCAGACATGCCCAGAACAAAGCTCAACATTTTACTATATTTGATGGGAAGACTCTGGCCTATGTGCATTCTTACAGACTGAGGGCTAGATTCACAAAGAGACTTGGGCACCTAACTGCCACTTTTGGTGCCTAAATCCCAGAATCAGGCCTCACGGATATTCACAAAACCTTGGCTCAACTACTACCAAATCCTGTAGGTACCCAAATGGACTCAAGACCTAAGTTTTTTTCAGTAAAAAGTTCTCCAGGCAACTGTGTTCTGCCTCTGAGCACATGCACGGCATGACTGGAGGAATTGCTGGAGCACAGGATCCTGGGTCTCCCACATCCTGGGTGAGTGCTCTAACTACCTTTCTGTTCCGTCATTCTTCTGCTTACATGCTCTGTCTTACACATGCGTGCTCTCTCTCTGGCCCAGTGACTTCCATTATTTATCCACAATGGAACAGCTTCAACAGGAGAGATGGATGAAGTCCCCATAGCCCAGTGGTTAGTGCATGCACCTGAGAAGTGGCCAATCCTCTTTGAATCCCTTCTCCCCCTCAGATGGAGGGACTTGAACTAGAGGCTCCCACATCCCAACTATTGGGCAAAAACTTCCCACCACTTCTTGCAAAAACGGCATAGATGCCTAACTCCAAGTGGGTTTGCAAATGAGAATCTCAAGCAGAGGGATTTCCTCTAGCCAGTATTTACGCACTGAACTCCCTGAGAGGGGTGGGGCTTAGGAGTCCCCTCTCTCCTCAGTATCTCTTATTGGCTAGCTTAGGCAGGGAGCTGCCTAGCATGCTGTTTTTTGTGAATCCCATTCTCAGTTATCTTTCTCCCCCAGTCATTGTCTAGAGAGCCAGAATGTCTAATTCAAGCTTTGTGAATTCCAGATTTTTTTCCTAGGTGCCTAAAAGTTCGGCGTGAAGGTGCTGAGCATCACCACACCTAAATTCCTTTGTGAATCTAGTCCCAGATCTCCAGGAGAGCTGCATATGAATAGATTGCATCTCAAGAGAAAATGTGACATGTGGGTAACAGAGTGGTAAATGCTAGGATCTTGCATAGGAAGAGCCCTAGAGTCTGAGTCATCCTGATATTAGGTGCTTATATGCGACATATGGGTGCAGCATAATTATTGCTGAGGTGTAGTAGCAGATGATCTTGTTAATTTCAACCAAGATACAAGAGGGGTTAGACGCTTTTCTTAACAGAGGGAATAGAGCTTTGGATAGAGGAAGTGCTACAGGAGAAAGTCTAGGAGAAGCCAAGTTTGGGGAAGAATGTTTAGTTTTATGTTTGATTTTTATAATCTGTGTTACCAGGAAAGGGGATAGGTTTGAATTTGGACTACATATTGCGTGTCTCTTCTATTGTAAACAGGGTGGGAACGCCACCTATTTAGAGTGTCTTGTGATAGACCCAGGCCAGTTGGGAACAGCAGAGTAGTCCTATTGGGATCCAGGAAGTGGGCGGGCAAAGCCCACTGCTAAAGGATCCCCCCCAGCCTAAGGGGGGGTCCAGGACCTGGAGACCAAAAAATTATGGGGGACAACTAATAAAAGAACAGGGACAGGAGTGAGGTCAAAGGGTCAAATGAAGGGAACCAGACGGGTACACTGAGCAGAGAACCCCGGACAGTGCCCACTGCTCCTCGAATGCGTCAAGGGAGCCAGTGGACGCCGCCCAGAGGAACTCTGCCCGGATACGTGAAAGAACGGAGGACCTGAAATACGCCCCACAGTCACAGGAGACTCCATCGGCCAACCTCCTCACTCTGGTTTTATAGATGGCCAGTTTCGCTAGGGCCAGGAGGAGGTTGACCAGGAGGTCCCGCGACTTTGTGGGGCGACGGATAGGGAGTGCATAAATAAAAAGGTGAGGAGAAAAGTGCAACCAAAATCTTAACAAAATATCCGTGAGGAGCTGGAATAGGGGCTGCAGCCTGGCACACTCCAGGTAAACATGCGCCAGGGTCTCCCTCACGCTGCAAAAGGGGCAGGTGTCTGGGATGGGGTAAACCGCGCCAAGTACACGCCCGTGCTCACGGCTCTGTGAAGGAGCCGCCAACTGATGTCCCCGGTGGGCTTCGGGATCAGAGCAGAATAAAGGCTGGCCCACCGGCGCTCCTCACCCTCCCCAGAATCAGTTCGTCTACGAATGATTTAGCACCAGGTTCCCCACGAACATGCGGTGCGCAACGGGTGAGAGGCGGCTCCCTTCTGTCCGCACTCCGGTCCCGACACGAATGGCTCTCCTCACCGAGCCATCAGCAGAGTAGTAGATGGCAGATATACTGGCCACTGGATAAGCAGTTTTCTGTTCCCTGACTGACCAGAGCAGGGGCTGCTCCAGGCTAGGGTGGACACATGACTCCAATTAGCCTGCAACTAGTCAGTTGAAGCCGTTAGGCTAATGAGAACACCTGACTCCAATTAACCTACAAAGAGTCAGGTGAGGCTGTTAAGCACTTGACTCTAATTAAGGCCCCTCTGATGCTAGAAAAGGGCTCACTCCAGTCAGGCCAAAGAGAGCCAGAGGAGAGGAAGTGCTGCTGAAGGGCTGGGTAATGAAGACACCCTGAAACCACTGGAAAGGGAGCCCTAAGGTAAGGGTGAAGAAGGCGTTGAGAGAGAGAAGCGGGGGAGCTGTGGGGAAGTGGCCCAGGGAAATGTAGCAACTCTGGCAGTGAAAGGTTGGCTGCCAACAGCTGCTGCCATTAGGGTCCCTGGGCTGGAACCCGGAGTAGAGGGCGGGCATGGTTCCCCCCAACCTGCCACTACAGAAACATCTCCTGGGAAGGGAAGACAGGCCCCTGTCAGGACAGGAGACTCAACTGTTCTTGAATAAGCCTGTAGGGACAACAGAGACGGTGGGAGTTTTCTCACCAACCTCCTTGCTGGCTTATGATGAAAAGGGCTCAGTAGATTGTACCCTGGCCGTAGAGAGAGAAGGGCTACATGGAGGGTCGCAGTGAGCCTCTGAGGCTAGCATAAACAGCCTGGAAGTGCGGGACCCATGGGGACAAGGTCGGAGCTCTGCCACAACCTTTAAAGCAGAAGAAAAATGGGAACCCTTTCTAAAATGAAAAATAAATCACTGAGCAGTATCAGGAGTAAACAGTTACAGATAGGGGAGTAAAGGAACAAGCTGTTTGAAACATTAGATATGGATGAGCAGTGTTAACTATTGCCCACACATAAAAAGAAGGGTCCTGGTGAAAGAGAACTTTGTATTTTGTGACAGTTCAGGGAATTAAGAAGACTCATAAGTGGATAATAGTCTGGTAACATAATTCAATGGGAGGAATAGTAAATAATATGGGAAAACAGCAAGAGATGTTAGTGAGGCCATTAAAAGTGTAATAGATGACAGAAAGATGTTAAGAAGGAAAGTATAGAAAAAGACTACTTTGTGTTTTTTATTACAAGTGTGCAGGCACCATGAATGTATGAAATAAATACCAATGTGGAATTAATAAATGATGAGATTTAACAAACTAAGAGGCAATTCTGGTATCACATCCAAAAGGCCAGCCTTTGTATGTGATCCACTGACAACTGGAAAGAAAGATGAGTCCAACACACAAGCTATTTGTATCAGAAGTATAAAGGAAATAGTTGGAGCTCTGAAATAAAACAATGAGTCTAGAATCTTGTGGATTATATTGGTATATATGGCATCCAACCTAGATTTGGTATTCTCAAAGTACAGTAAAAACGAACGATCATATCTAATTGTACATTACTTTAGGTTAGAGTAATAATGAGAGAGTTGTCATCATTATATACATTTTGTTTTAAAACCACATAAACCCCAACCAAACTACATTCTATCCCCATAAACTCTCTTGAGAACAATCATATATAAATGGTCATTACTAGAATGTCAGTTAGTAGAAAGCTATTTTAGGGATAATTAACATTTAAGTTCTGTAACATAATTTACATTCAAGTGCAAAGCCAAATCCCACCATTTTGGACTAGAGAGGTTTTTTAGCCTACCTAGGCATAAAATGTCTTTTTAACCTGGAGATGTCAGTTATTTGGCTTTTCCCTCATATTTTGGAAATGACCATAGTACCTAGGCTGCTTTGTTGGTGTAGTAAACGTTGATATAAAGTTATCATTCATTCCGGTGTGGTGGATATATTTGCAGAAACAATGTATTTACAATATTTTGCTGTCCATCATTCTAGACTCTTATAAGGCCATTCTTAATATCCACTCAGAGCCACTGTGAATAATCTCAGGAAGAATTGAGCAATAACTAATAGCAATTGAATATTTAATTATTTGGTTGCCCCTCAAAGGGATAATGCAGGTCCCTGTTACAGACTATATCTCCTGCCATAAAATATATATAGTCTAACAGGACTAGCCACAGGAAAAGAGCAGAAAGCCTTACTATTGTGATCCTCTTGAGATGAAACAACAACATTCTGTTCTCTGGCTGGACAAATGTATAAATCAATCTTGCTTGGGACTCAAAATGAGCCAAGACTTGTATGCCTTACTGGGAATATAACATTAAAAATGGCTCTATAGATTTAACTCCACAGACTGCATCAGTGCAGGGTTGAGCTTCAGTCAATAAGAGACATTGGATGCTCCCTAGGGAAAATGACCAGCATGCAGAGTCCACATCTTCAGACACAAACATATGCAGAGAAGATGAAGAATCTGCACTTTCATTTATGGTCTACCCTGGAGCACTAGCAGCTGCAGTAGAGGCTCTGTTACCAGGCCTGAAAATAGAGGATTTAGTTGGTTGAGGGAATCTTAGATGAGGGGACCTGACAGGCAAGGCAGAAATTTAATGGGACAGTTGGGAGACAGCGAGTTAATCTAGGGTTACCATTCGTCCGGATTCCCCCGGACATGTCCAGATTTTTGAGCTAAAAATAGCGTCCGGGGGGAATCTGTAAATGTCCGGACTTCCCCCCCCCCCCCCCCCATGCAGAGCGCGCGCGGCTAACAGGGCAGCCGGCCGGATGGTGCCACTTACATGAGGCTCTGACAGCCAGAGAGAGCCCCTCCTCCTCTCCCCTGCAGCTGAGATCACTCCCTCCCTCCCTCCCTGCATTCGCAGATCGCCTCCGGCAGTCTGGAGCTCCTCTTCCCCTGCCAGCCAGCCTGCCGGGACGAATGGCTCAGGCAGTTCCTGAGCAAGTTCACAGAGACATTAGGCGAAGACCAACAACAAGGGGGGCAGGGGGTCGGAGAAGGTGCAGGGAGGTTCTGGAGGGGGCAGTCAAGAGACCGGGGGGGGTGTCGGGAGTTCGGGGGGGGCTTTCTGGGGGAGGGTGTGGATAAGGTTTTGGGCAGTCAGGGTACAGGTAGGGGGTAGGGTCCTGGGGGGCAGTTAGGGGGGGGTCTTAGGAGGGGGCAGTTAGGGGATAAGGAACAGAGAGGCTTAGGTAGGGGGTGGGGTTCTGGAGGGCAGTTAGGAGCAGGGGTCCCAGGAGGGGGCAGTCAGGGGACAAGGAGCAAGGGGGGGGTTGGGAGTTCTGGGGGGGGGCTGTCAGGGGGCAGGAGTGGGGAGAGGGATCGGAGCAGTCAATGGGACAGGGAGAAGAGGGGTTTAGATGGGTCGGGAGTTCTGGGGGGGGGGGCTGTCAGGGGGTGGGGAGTGGTTGGATGGGGCGTGGGAGTCCCAGGTGTCTGTCTGGGGGTGGGGGTGTGGATAAGGTTTTGGGCAGTCAGGGTACAGGTAGGGGGTAGGGTCCTGGGGGGCAGTTAGGGGGGGGTCTCAGGAGGGGGCAGTTAGGGGACAAGGAGCAGGGAGGCTTAGGTAGGGGGTGGAGTCCTGGGGGGCAGTTAGGGGCAGGGGTCCCAGGAGGGGGCAGTCAGGGGACAAGGAGCGGGGGGGAGGGTTGGGGGTTCTGAGGGGGGCGGGAAGTGGGAGGGGCAGGGGCGGGGCTAGGGTAGGACGGGGGCGGGGCTAGGGCGGGGCTCCTCCCATCCTCTTTTTTGCTTGCTGAAATATGGTAACCCTAGTTAATCAGGCAACCGGAAGGAGAGAAAGAAAGAGAAAGGTATGGAGGAAGAGAGGGAAGTGGAAGGATTATAGAGACCATTAAAGAAAGAGACTGACTGGTGTGGAGAAAATTAAAGGGTTAAGAGAAATTAAAATGGGACCAGAGTGGAAAAGTTTGCAGCACTGGGCCTATAGTGTCTCCAAGTTTTGTAGAAGTTTGTTGTATCTAGCTAGGTGCAGATAGCTACACCAGTTGGTGTTTGTAAGTTTGTTCCTAAGTGCTTCCTGTAGCCTTGCATCCATAAACTACATTTCCCAAGATGCCTCATTGAAAATGGGGGTGGCAGAAGAGAGAGTTTGAGAAAGGAGAAATTAGAATGTGAGTGCTGTGAAGGAGCGAGGAGACTGAACCTTACCGTTGCTGTTACCTACCTTTCTGAGTCTTCGTCACAAGGATTAAGGGACAAAACAAATTGGCAATGTGCATAAAAGAACCAGAAATCTAACTGTTTCATGGTTATCCAGGTGCTTCATAATTCCTGCTCTTGAGACTTGCTGTTGCTGCTCCTGGGGAAACTCTACAAGCTATCAGCAACTGCAGCTTGCTAAGAAGAGAAATTTAAAGGGGCAGTGACTAATTTTTCAAAGTGCTCCTTTTTCCCCAGTCAGCATGTTCCTCTGCAGTTCAGAGTACCCAGCTGCACCATGAATATAGTTTTACAGGGCCAGTCAGACATTTCTGTGATCAGTAAATCTTACTAGCTGACTTGTTCTCCACTTTTCTTCAAATCACTGGATGTCTCCTGCTTGCTTCCACATTTATAACCATGACGGAAGTTCTTCCTCAACCATTCTTCATGCCTACCCCAGGAGATCCTCTTCTCCCAAGGGAAAAGTGGAAGTCTGACTTCAGCAACTATATGCTTGCTATAGAAACTTCTACGTACACACCAGAAAAACAGAATTACTGCTTCATTACCTTGGTTCTGCAGGGCAAGAAATCTTCAAACATCTGCCTTCTGTTACTGATTTATTTCAAGATCCGGCACCATATGATGACTTCCAAGCCCTGGATGATGATTTTAATCCTCTACTAGATATTGTTGCTGAATGCTTCAGTTCTATTCCTATGTACAGATGCCTCACAAGCCCATCAACCACTACATTCCTGCACTATATGAGCTGAGTGTAACCTGTGAATTTGCCAGCTTCACAGATGAAATGATCAGGGATCAAATTGTCATGAAAACAAACAGTTCCAAGGTTTGTGAATGACTCCACATGATAAAAGGCCTTACCTTGGAAAAAACCATGGAAACTCCCTGACAAGTGGAAAGTGGCACCACCATGCTAAGTCACTCTCTGCAAAACTAGATGTCTTCAGAGGTTAATGCAGACTGACAAAAGACTGCACCCTGAGAGCTCCTAAGTCAACATCCATAGTACCACACACAAGATTGCTACCAATGTTACACATGTGGTGACCTTGGTCACAAGTCAGACTTTCAAGGGTTTCCTGCCAAGAAATCAGCATGCAAGAAATGCAACAAAAAGGACATTTTGGTAAACTCTGTCATCAGTGTTGTATCAGGAGTTCTGAATGATGATGATGATGATGATGATGATGACTGATGATGAATTGAAACCCAACAGTGTCCTGAATGTGACAGGAGATGACCACTTCACACTGCCCAGTGCAGGTCAACAACCACGAGATGAGGATTTTAGTGGATTCTGGTTCACCTTACATGATTCCGATCAGGTCTACACTGTGCTATTTGCCAGCTCCCACCCTGCATTGCATCCTCAAGAGATACACCCTGGAAGTTATGGTGGATTGCCCATCCCCATCAAAGGCTATTTTACATGTACCCTCTAGTACAAAGGCAGTATTATCCAAGGGAGAAACTATGTAACCCAAAAAGGAGTTTGTTTTAGGATGAAATCATCAAAAGGATTTTCAGATGATATTAGATTCAAAGAGGATGTAACCTGTCCTACAAACAGAGGATAGGGTACAACCAGGAATCACTGCTGAGTCTCCAGAAGTTTTCGCTGGTATCACAGCTGTTGGGGGGAGGGGGAGTTCAAACACAAGATCCAGCTAAAAAAAATAAACTATAGTACCTGTACAGTATAAAGTGCAAAATGCACCAATCACACTTGCACAACTTCTCAAAGAAGGGATTCTGAAACTATGCAAAGCAGATATCCTTGAACTGGTTGGGTTTCTCCTATTGTTATTGCCAGGAGGCCTAATGGTGCTATCTGCATGTGTGTGGACTTAGGAGATCTGGACTCTAGCATTGTGGTGAATTGTCATCTTCTACCTAACATCAGTAAAATACTCACCTTGAAAGAGACAAGAGTCTTCATGACTCTTGACTTATCCTTTGTTTATCACCAGATCCCTTGAGTCGAAGAATCCCACAAGCACATAGCTTTCATCACTCCTGAAGATTTGTTCCAATTCAAATGGATACTGTTTGGGTTAGCCTCTGCAGTGTCCATATTCCAGAGAATGATGTATATGGTCTTTGTAGAGAAGACAATTGGTGTTACTTTCAAGATGACATTCTAGTGTATGGCAAAGATGATTCCAAACATGATGTCATCCTAACAAAAGGTTCTAGAAAAGCTTTGACAACAGGGACTTAAATAAGCAAAAAGAAATGTCAGTTCTGTACTAACTCAGTGATGTACGTAGGACATTCTATCTCTCAGAACAACCCACCCTCCCCAGACCTAGTGAAAGCTATTCATGAAGCACTGGAGCTGAACAACAAGGACAAACTTCAGTCCTTCTTGGGATTGTGTGAATGCTATTCAAAGCAGTATAAAGTGCAAAAAGTATGGCAATTGACTATGAAAATAGTTCCTTTACATCATCTCCTAAAAAAGGATGTGAGGTTTGAATGAGATGAAGCATGCAAAAACAGCTTTAACAAGATAAAACATGCAATTTCCACCAGTCCAGCTCTTAGCTTTTTTGATTCTGAGAAGCAAATGATTGTCCCAACAGATGCTTGTGAGTACGTGTTGATGCGGTCTTGATTAAGCGAAAAAGTGGAGAAGAACTCAGTTTTTCATTTGCCTTCAGAACCCTGTCTGATCCAGAAAAATCTTAGTCTGTCATTGAGAATGCAGCTCTGCCCTGTGTCTGGGCAGTAAGAGGCTTCAGAACCTACATGTGGGGTAGGAGATTTCTCTTAAGATCTGACCACAAACATTTTTTTGATTCTCTTCAGCATGCGAGCTCCTGGTCAAGCAACTCAAAGAATTACCAAATGGACCATCAAACTAATGGACTTTGATTTCCAGATGCCAAAAGCACAACTACAGATTAGGCAGGTGAGATGTACAAACCTTATGAGAATGCAATAGAGAAAGATGATGAGATTGTCATTGTACAAATCGCTGCTAAAATTCAAGGAGTGATCAGTCTCAGAGTGGGCAACAGCTATGAGAGAAGATAAAGTACTTCAGGACCTAAAGACTTACATAGTCAATGAATGGCCTTACATGATGATCATGATGACATTAGAACACTTGAAGCCACATAGGCCTGTATCACATTAACTGTCCCTTGTAAATGAATGAATTTTGAGAATTGATTGTCTTGTGACTATACTCCTGAGAGAACGACTGATTCACCTGGCACATGAAGGACATCTGGGGATGAGTCGAATCAAAAGACAATTGTGACAAGAGTTTGGGTGGCTAGGAATAGACAAGAAAATTGAGGAAGTAATTAAGAATTCCATGGCTTGTGCTAATAGTGATAAGTCACAGAAAATCTTCAGTGTCACTCCACTTGACTATCCCAACTGTCCATGGGAGAAATTGGCTCTTGACATAATGGGACCATTTGAAGATCACCTTGTTACACAAAGGTTTGCCATAATAATGGTAGACTATAATTCAAAATGGCAAGATGTTACATTCACTGGAAAGATTACCACTGAAATAGTGATTAAGTTCATGTCATCAGTCTTTGCCTGAGAAGGATTTCCCAAGGAATTGATAACTGACAATAGAATGCAATTGACCTCTGCTGAAATGCAACAATATCTCAATACCAATGGTATCAAGGATAAGACTGTTTCTTTATACCATCTGAGAGCTAATGTTCTAGTTGAGAGAATGAATAGACTGGTGAAAAAGCTTGCAATTTACCAGTTTGCAAGTGAGACTATGGAAAGAAGCTTTATGTGACACACTATTTGCTTACAGGACCATCCCATGCTCAACACAAGAGTATCACCCTTTGAACCGTTAAGAGGACACAACGCTAATAAATGACTTACTACCTATCAAGGGCTTACTCATTTCCCTCTTACAACCAGACCTTCAGATGAAACTATTTATGAGTGTGTTAAGAACAAACAAGAGCAATACAGACAGGGGGTAGATAATACAGGTGCTAACCCTCACAAGTTTCAAATTGGAAATTTTGTTTGCATAACACTGCCATACAGACTCAAAAAAGGACATAAAAGATGTTCATTTACTTTACAGATAACAGAAATCTGAGGGGATTTTGCAGTGTTAATAGATGGAAAGAAAAGGAACATTTCAAGATTATCTGCAGCTCATCAACCAGCAGCTGAAGAAGAGAGTGATGATTTCCACCTTGGACCAGAGAACACTGATGACTCCGATAGTGTTGAGTGTGACGGGACACCGGGTTGCAGCATGGGACTGTGGGACTGCTGTGCCCCCTTAACTCTCTCCAGCCTGGGCTTTCTTTCACAATGCTTTGCTAGTGACAAGCAGCAAGCCCTTCCAGGTGCTGTGATCACTCAGCACAACAGCATGTGAAGCCCCACACCCAGCTATATTGCATGAATGCTCCCAGAGTCACTCATAAATCACACAGAGGCACCAACCACATCCCCTCAGCTCCTAGCACTGTACCTCAGGAATATACCGTCTTGCACTGCTCAAGATGAGCAATGCAGATTTATTAATTGGTTCACCACTTCATCAATGGAAAGTGGATATACGCCAGCCTTTGCAAAATCTGAGCAGATTTTCCACACACTTCATAAATAAATTAATGGAGATACCCTATTTTATTTATCTCCTAGAACTGAAAGGGACCTTGAAAGGCCATAGAGTCCAGTCCCCTGCCTTTACTAGCAGGACCAAGTACTGATTTTGCCCCAGATCCCTAAGTGGCCCCCTCAAGGATTGAACTCATAACGCTGGGTTTAGCAGGCCAATGCTCAAACGACTGAGCTACCCCTCCTGGTAAAGATAAACAGTAAAACAAATGTATTGACTACAAAAGATAGATTTTAAATGATATTAAGTGCTAGGCAAAAAGTCAGTTAGTTACCAAAATCAAATCATGCATTCTAAACTCTCAACATCTAGATCAGGGGTCGGCAACCTCTGGCATGCGGCTTGCCAGGGTAAGCACCCTGGCTGGCTGGGCTAGTTTGTTTACCTGCCGCGTTAGCAGGTTCGGCCGATCGCGGCTCCCACTAGCCGCGGTTTGCCATCCCAGGCCAATGGGGGCTACGGGAAGCGGCATGGGCGAGGGATGTGCTGGATAGAGAAATGACTTTCAGCAGATCATAACCTTTCCCCTGATACCTTACAGGGCATACTTTATATGCAAGATCATGATTATATAAAAATGAGGAATATGGGGGTTACAGGATGCTCCCCCAAAGTATAGAATGTCACAATGAGGACGATCTACTAGTGGGAATTGCTCCACAATCTCGTCTTGTTCCTGCCTCTCCAGGTGTTAGGTGAAGTTTAAGACAAAGGAGACTGCCTAAGAATTTGGAGGACTTTGTTACCAGCCTCTGGAGGAAGGAGGAATTAGAATGTGAGCTCTGTGAAGGACTGAGTGGAATAAACCTTACCTTTGCTGTTATCTAGCTCCTCAGATCTTCCTCACAGGGGTTCAGGTACAAAAAAAGTCAATGGAAAATGAAAGAAAATATTAAATCAGGATATGAAATGACTCTCTTCATAACAAGCAGATCATGTCTCTGAGCTTAGACAGTTTGCTTTACTGAAGGATACTAACAGAAAACAAACACAACCAGGACTCTTGTTTGAAGGAAAAATAATTAATTGTCCCACAAAGAAATATTTTAAAACCTACATTTGTTGTATATCTTAAGGTAGTATGTGTGTGGGGGTGGGGTGGTGAGCAAATTCCAGGGCCGGCTCCAGGCACCAGCTGAGCAAGCTGGTGCTTGGGGCGGCAGATTGTTGGAGGCGGCATTCCGCCCAATCCTAGGGCGGCATGGCCGCTTTTTTTTTTTTTCTTGTTCCGCTCCGGCCGCCCTGTAGGGGGCGGCGGTGCAGAGAACCAGAGCGCCCTGCAGGGCCGTCCTCTTCCTTCCCTCCCCGCTGACTGGAGCGGAGCCCTCGTGGCAGGCGGCAGGAGATGGTGCAGCGGGAGGGGCCACGTGGCAGCGCCCCTGCTGTAGCCCTGGCTGCCCCCTTCTCTCTCTCTCCCGCCCGCTTCCTCCCCCTCCCGCCCCCCCCAGCCGGTCCCCCTGCACCCGCGCTCTGGCCGCGCTGCAGGTTTTTTTTTTTTTTTGCTTTGCCGTTCTGGCCGCCCCGGTGTTTTTTTTTTTTTTTTTTTTTTTTTGCTTGGGGCGGCCAAAAAGCCAGAGCCGGCCCTGGCAAATTCTGTGAAATCTAGAGAAAATACCATACTTTTTGCTGCTTACAAAATAGAGTCCCCATTTTAAAATCAAGTGTCACATATCTGGGGTGGAAATTATTTCATTTAGAATAATATCAAATGTGACCTTTTTATGACTTTCATTTTTAAATTATTCATTTCTTCTCAGGGCTCATTTTCTTCAACTTTCTGCTTAACTTGTTTTGTAAATTTTCATTTTAAAATAACTATGTTTTTATTTAAGTTTTAAGAGCATCTACAGTAAGTTCTATTATCCTTGACATTTCAGCATCCCCATAATGTGAACTGCAATGGGAAGCATAATCCTTTAATCTGGCTAGCTCAGATGCATAGTTCATACAGATTCATTTTCCAATTCTGAATATTTATTAGCAACTCTGAGCACTCACTTCAGCCTGGCCTCTGTTTGATGAACACTGGTTTATTTATTATAAGCCATAGTCAACAATGGGCCCAATCCTGCAACCGTTCACACGAGTAATCCCAATGACTGTAATAGCAATGCTTGCTCAAATGAAGATGGCAGGATCCTATATTTCTTGGTTTGGGGAAAATCAAAAACTCAGATTCTCAAAAATGTAGCTGTCAGTTACATTAGGGATCTTTTTAATAGAGTTGGGTCAGATAATGCATTTTTTCCCATGGAAAATGTAAACAAATTTTATTTTTGACTTTGTCAAAAATAAATAAATTGTATCTAAAAATTATTTAATAAACATAATAAACCCACCACAGCAGGCCCAAAGATGATTGGGAATATGATCTAAGGTGGGAAATTGTGCAGTTGAACTAGTGTAATTCTAAATAATATTCATGCAATTTCTTTAGCTGTGAGATTGTCATCAATATATTACTGCATTCATATGAAACTGCAGAACATCTGTCTCTCTCCCCTACTCCTTTCCTCCACAAAGCCAGAGTAAAACAAAGTTTTTGTTTTTTTTGCAGATATTCCCTAAGGGGAACAGTGCATCGAATCATTCCTCAGGCTGCAAAGCAACAGCAGAGCCATTTAGGGCTAAAGATACTTGCTTGCCTTTGCAAAGTACTTTGAGATCTGTGGAAGAAAAGAGCAAGTTTTGTTGTCTGTTTGTTGTACACTCTCTAGTTCAAGCAAGTGATTTAGAGGTACAAAGACTTGGAGAAATGCCCATTATCATGGGTGGCGGGTATCTTAGGCTGGGGGAGGCTGTGCCTCCCCAAAAGCCAGGTGTGGCCCTGCCCATGCTCTGCCGCCAGGCCCTCTCTGCAGTTCCCCCTGTATGGTGGCCCTAGTTCGGGCTGGGGCTGCGCCACCCACCCTCCCGGTGCTCCGGGGCTGAGGGAGCTCAGGCCGTGCAGCTTCCTTCCTGGAGCTCCAGGGCTGGGGGCTCTAGCCTGGGGCGGGGCTGGCAGCTGCAGTGGGAGGGCTCTGGGCTCCAGCGGGGGGGTGGGGTGGGTGCAGAAAGGGCAGGGCCTCAGGTGGGGTTGGGGGCTAGCCCCCCCCACCGGGCGGTTCACACACTGCCCATGCCCATTATTACTAGTTCATAAGAATGTGGGCATGACTAATTGTGTGAAATAATATGGGCTGATTAGGGAAAAGATTGCTACAGAACCTGGTATTGAGTGAATACATCCCATTTGAGTATTTTAAGAATGGGAACTGTGTATTGTCAAAACTGTCTCATGAGGATTTCAGTACATGTCCAAGGAGGCCCTCTGATACCATTATAATGTTGGCTACATGGGAAAACAATTTCAGAGCTAGTATGAGATCCTTTTGACAATGCTATTTTGATGCCATTATGGATTTGTTTTCAATCCAAGGCAATGGACTGACCATCTGATGCTATTATGATATTGTAGGTTGTTTACAAGGGAAAGCAATTTAATTGGAAAGCTACAGAGCCTGCATCACAATATCAGTGCAAGTTATACCAGGATAAAAAACAAAGGAAACAATCACAGAACAATAGGTTCTGACTAAAATAAGATCTTCACTGAACCAAGGTTTCCATGTTACTATCATCTGATCTGTAATGTTCTTGTTTATTGGAGCACATACAAGCCCTCCCCCATTTAAAAAAAAAAAAAAAAAAAAGAGGCATAATCTCCCCCTACCCTTTCCCCCCACATACTTGCTACTCCACCAATGATGCCAGCCTTGACATGTCATTTGTCTACATCTTCAGCAAAAACCTTTGTGCCTTCTTCCTGGCTGTCCTATATATGGAATGACCCACGTGAGCTGGTTAGCAAAGCCACTATGTTCTCCTAACTCAAATCTCCTTTGAAGATTGAACTCTGTGAGGTCCATAAGAAACTAGAGTGGTGTGGCTGTAGGGTAATTTGGGAGTGTGTATATATATATATATATACATATATGTGTGTGTGTGTGTGTGTTGTCTTTAAAACTTTGTATGAAATGGACATGCCCAATGATCACCTGGTCACCTGATTTGTTGTTCCTGTTTTCCCTTATCCTCTCTAAAGTCATTCAGCTCAATGCACAAACCCTATTGCCATGAGAAGTCTTAACTCAGAGGTTAAGTAGAAGTTGCAAGATCAGACCTAACAGAAATTATACCTGAATAATTGAAGGTAGAATTTGGGGTCCAGTTTCCTTAGATCTGATTCTGATTTTTTTTGTTTGTTTATTGCCAAAGTTCCTAACGTAAACTGGGGAAACTTCACTTTTCTTCAATTTATTTTCTTTAAGGATTTTGGTGGTTTAATCTAATTGATATTTCTGTGTCTCTAGTGTAGGACAAAAAAACTGCAAGTGTAATTCAGTTGTTACCTGCAGCCCTTGTGTTTGATTGTGCTTTACTGACACTTATATTTCTGAGTGTATTGGAAATCATTTTCAGAACCCTCAGGACTGATGGGAAACAAATGAGCCAATATGAGAGACAGAGGATTTAGCAAGTTCAATACAAATTATTGCAGCAAGTTTAAAGTTTCATTGTCAGTACAATGTGAGTGGTTTTTGCTTACTTTGGATAAATAAATTATTAGGGTCACTTTGAAAGCAAAAGTTTACCTTTCTGGAATAACCTTCCGCAGAGGGCAAAATGCAACTCATACGTAACGTGTACTTTGGTTTATAGTAATTTCTCATCTGATGTTGTTTAATTATTCTCTTAGCAATGCTCTACTGTGTGATCTCTAAGGAATGTGAATAATGGGTGGGAAACATTTATTTTTAATTGACTTGTGTACCTGTTCAGAAATAGCAGCATCATAGTGTAGTGTACATTAAATCAGTACTGGTTGCATGAACTTATGAACCATTATTCTTGTAAAGAAGGAGACCTTCATATGTCATTCTACATATCTCGAGTACCTGCTGTGTAGTGGTCAGAGCATGAGTCTGCACATTTCAGCCACACTTCTTTAAGTATTGTGGATATGCTTTACCTCATTCCTTGGCTTTGTATTCAATAGGAAGAAAGGTGTGTTTGGAAACACATGGTAGCTAATGAATATTAAAATGAGCTAATGAGCTTTCACATGTGTTAAGTTTGCCCGGTGTTCATCTCAACAGCTATCATCTGTTAAAATTACAACTTCCCTCGTCTATGCTATGACTTTAATATGTTGGTCCACACACATTAAAATAACCCTTTTTTCCTAGTGTAGACATTATCTTGGAAGAGGAAGTATAGCCAAGACAATCTGAGGCTAATTGTAAATCCACAGTGTTCAACCAGCCTCACCAGTTTATCAAGTCATTAAGCTTGGAAATCAAATTGAGCAGAAACTAATAGTCCTTAATTCTTCTCCCAACTCTTGTAATGTTGTCTAAAGCTAATAAAAGTCAAAACTCCTTTCTAAACTGAGTTGGGGAATATCAGTAGTCTATTTTAAATATCAATTCTAACTGTCCACCTATAACAGGGAGATTTTAATAGTAGAGCTGGATGATAGACATAAATGCAAACAATATACAATAGTAGTAATTATATTTAGAAAGCTATCCATTTTCAGGTGCCCGGGACACTGTACAACATTCAATAATAAATAAATCATAGCAGTGTTTTAAACACATAGAAATAATGATTGTGACAGGTATCAAGGAAGAATAAGTTGTCCACCCTTATACGCTTCCATAGCATGATCCCTAGCTGACCTATATAATAGTGTACTCAGTAAAGGTGGCTGAAGGCAAAGCTAAAATATCTATTGGGAGGAGGCTCACATAGAGTCTGGAGTATAGCCCGGATCATCTTAAAGCCAAACTGTCACTGTAGAGGAAGCTAGCTAGGTCTAGAAAGAACGGCCTCCCTGCCATGGCATCTGATGGTCCCAGAGAGAGAAGGCAGAAAGAGCGAAATTCTTCACCTGTATGGCAGAGATTGGGGGTGGGGCATATCATGGGTTTCTTTAGAGCTAGGATGTATGTGTGGGGGGGAATCAAGCAACCCAATGCTCTGGATTAATGGGTAGAGGGGATAAGGCAAATGCTGGTGATAACCACCTTGCGATAGGCAGTAGGTAGAGGCCTAGAGAGACAGTGGGGACAAGTATTCCTCTCCCTACCCAAGTGCCTCTGTTGCTACAGGAAGGGGCAGGAGAAAAGATTGGAAAAAGAGGAAGGAGAGAGCACTGGGGTCAGTTTTATTGCCACTGGAAACTGGCCACCCAGGCTCAGACCTTCCGACGCTCTCTCTGCAGGCAGGGACCTCTGGGCACTTTTCTTTCTGTGGCATAGGCACTTTGAAGTGCCATTGGGAAAAGAGTGCAAGCAGTGAGTGTGTCCAATATGCCCCTTCATCCCACCAGCACTAAACAAGAGTAAAGGTTGTGTGATTTTAGGAAATTGTGGCTTGAATTGCATGGACAACAGACCCTAAGGCTTGGTCTATGCTACAGAGTTAGGCTGACATAAGGCAGCTAACGTCAATCTAATTATGCCAGTGTCCACACTGCAGCCTTGCTCCCGCCGATGTACATGCCTTACTACACCGACATCATAACTCCACCTCCATGAAAGGTGTAGGGCTTATATCGGTGTAATTAGGGTGACGCGGTGTCCGTGCAGACACCGTGGGTTAGTTACATTGGCTGTTGGCTGTCATTCTTGTCAATTTCCATCATGGAGCCGTGAAATTGACAAGAAAGCACTCAGAGCTCAGGCTGTCACCCAGGGGTGGGTGGGAGTCTCCAGCTAGAGCCGGGCTGCCCCTGGACTCCCAGCTCCCTGCTTAAAGCCGGGCTGCCTCTGGGGTCCTGGCTGCCTGCTGAGCTGCTGCCCAGGCTCACTGCTGGGAGCTGGGCTGCCCCCTCCTCTGGGCTCCCAGCTGATTGCTCTCTAGGCTCTCGGCTCCCCTCTCCTTTCTGGGAGCTCTGCTGCACTGAGGCTCAATGTCCCAGTGGGAAGCAGGGAGCTGGAAGCCACAGGGGGACAGCCAGGCTCCTGGTTGGGAGCTGCATGCAGAGCTGAGAGCCTGGGTTCTCCGCCCCCGCCCCACCCCATTAAGTCGGTGGAAGCACTCCCGATGAGCTTGTGCACCACTGACAGAAGGAGGGTAGTGGGGACCTGAACCACCGCAGTAATTCCTGCAGTGGCTAGGAGTTGATCCAACATAGATTGACTTAAGTCTGTAGTGTAGACATGCCCTTAGTCTGAAAAATACACAAACAGGTGGTCACTTAGACTTTATCACATAGCTTTTATTTTAGCAAATGTCAAATTACAATGTAGTAATTTAGCTCCTCCGTGTCGTGGTGTGCTATCTTTGCAACAGAAACATTATTCTAAGGCCATGTCTAAATCCCTAGAATTCATTTTGGGCTAACGCTAGAAAATGTGGTGACAGTCTAGTAACACAGTCTTCCTACACCCCACCTACAAAATCCATTTGGGTAGTTTACAATAGGAAACACAAATAAGCTTTTGCAAATATTATTTTTTTCTTGCATTCGTATACCTGAGTAATAGCTTTATATATAAAACATATTGATTATTTTTTAATTGCGTCTAAACATACCTGACTTCTATTAAATTTAATGACTGATCTTCATAAAGTTGATGGAGTACATCTTCACCTTGATTTCACAGCATATAAAGAATGAGCAAGTTAAACATTAAAAATGCAATTAGAAATGAGCTGCACTGAGAGCAGAATGTCTTTTATATTTTTGAGAAGGGGCTTCCCATAAGGAAACTATTTAAAGAGAAAATTGTTAGAGTTGGGGGAGCTATTTTCTGCTAGTTCCCCCACATTCCACCAGTGAGGTCTCTGTAACAGTGGCTACCAGAATGCATTTGTATATGAGATAATTCCCGGTAGCAGTTTGAAATCTATTTGCTGCCAATACCATTTCTTTCCTCTTTATAGTTTTGATTTCTAAGTTAGCAAGACTCATTTCAGTCAAACTATAGACTATTGGAAAGGCTTAGCAGCACATCACATTACAGAGAATCCCATGATAAATGAGGCACTGCAATCCTGATGGTTTATTTTGCTGACAAAGGCTGTGAACAGCAAGTGGCACAACTTGAATCCATTCTTGTGTCAATTACTGTAGTGAAAATGGAAAACAGTGTTACTGTAGCTTGTGAGTACCCTTGAAATGGTCAAGAACTCCAAACTTATTAGACATTCTGCTCAGCACAGCTGGTTTAAGTACCCACACCATCTCTGAAAAACTGTTCTTTGGAGGCTAGTAATTTTCTTCCCACAGTGAGGGGGATGTTATACAGGGTTTTTTATTATAAACTTTAATAGAATTGAAAGCCAAGGTATAGACACCTTGTATCAGAGATGGCCTTCTGATGAAAGTGCACAGTATGTCTTATTATTGGAAGATCTGAATATAGTTTCCTGTGCTCAATAAATAATGTAACAAAGCAGAACCCTGCAAAAACACCATTATATATTTCCAGTCATCCACTAAAGAAGTACTTCAGCTCTCCACTTAGAAAAGAATACACAAAATACAGAAAGACAGGCTGTTCAACCCATCATTCTGATTGCCAAAGCTAGTTCTATTCCCTTCCACTCAGACACAGTATGAACAATAAACGGAATTAATCCCCCAATATAGAGCTGTCTGCAGTCCTTGCCAATAAGTGACACTTCTTATCAATACTCGGAAGGGAAGCTAAACCAGTTATCTGAATAGTGGTCAGCCGGGGATCCTGTGTTGTTGTGTTCTACAGACACATGAGTGACAATGGCTGGAGTGCCACCTTTTGGTTCTCTAGGTTGGCAAAGGCTGGGAATATGATAGAAGAAGCACCTCATCTTACTCTGACACAACCCCTCTTCTCTAAGGAGTCCTTTGAGGTGAAGGAAGGTTGCCACAGGAGGAAGGTGGCCATAATAATGGAAAAGAAAAGTGGGTCATCTTTCTTAATTTTGCAGCAGGTGGTGCATACAAGAGAGCATTAGCAGTTGTTGAGATTGCAAGGGGAAGCATGTTGTAGTTGTGTAGAGGGGAGGGTTTTAGCTCTGGCTGAATGAGCCTTTCAGGGTCCAGCGTATAAGGATTTCTACTTAGCATTTATAGCATGCTTTTCATCTCTAAAGCTCTGTCCAGATATTAACAAATTAACTTCTGTTAGGTGAGTGTGGTATCATTTTCAGTGGGGAAAATGAGGCAGAAAAGTTGATTTGCCCAAGGCTGCAGAGAGACATTTTCAGATCTAGGGCTGGGTTCAGAACTGAGTGGCATGGCTTGTGCCTATTTCTGTATGAAATACAACATTGAATCCAAACACCAGCAGACTTTTGGGGGCAGAAACTTTGTGACTTGGGGCCCATATATAATGACAGCACAAAGTCAGGTCATGGGATTCGTTTTGTGGGTCTCTAAAACTCCATTGGATGATGAAATGCCCTTCTACCCTTTTATGGTTGAGTACTACTGCAATAACAAATCATTAGTGAACTTCACGGGATAGACACCTGAGTCAAGTTATGTAGCCAGTGGCAAATGGAGAACTTCAAATAGTAATAATACAATTTTAGACTTAATCCTTGAGTCTATTGGAAGCCAGTGAAGATGTATTACATTAGTGAGTTTTTGATGTTTAGCCCCACTGATATCCGTAACCCTTATAGGATGATTTCCCTTTCCGGGTTTTGCAGTTTTGTATTATTGTACAGTTTTATTCTATTGTAAATGTTCTTTTCTATCAAGTGTCAAGCTATCGGGAACAAGCTTAAATAATGGAAATATGCATGAGTGAGTATACCAGCTTTATATAATGATTGTATTTTAAATAATTTCAATAGCTGTCAACCCAAATTTTATACAACTGTAAAGCTACTGTAGATTCCTCAGTGCTGGCAATTCAGGGAGTACTGCCTTGTATCTACTATATTGTGAGGTCATGTTTGGTTCTTCATGCACTTAGCAAGGTTCATAATTACAGTAAGGTTCTCTGTTTTGACTTTGGAGAGAAAGGAGGGCAGATGTAACTTGCATTAGAGTTAGTCTGTGCTACTAGGAAAACCAGGCTCTTACACTGAAAAGCTTTTACAGTTTCGTACATGTCTCCCAGTTAAGACCTTATGTTTTTCCCCACAAACAAAGAGCAACCATATACTTTGTCAGAATTATCTTGATTTTGTATAAGAGCCCAGCAAAACAAGAGAGAATGAAAGTAAGGCCTTCAGGAGAGGGCACACAGTGTGTCCTCTAGAGCCAGGTTGCATCTGAACTCAAAATGTTAGCAGCAGGCAGATTCTGCTCCATTTAGAGACGAAGGCCCCAGAAAATGAGCTACAAGAAATGAGTTACATGTACCACAGGAATGGATGAACTGATTTGGATAAAATATAAATGACTCTAATCATTTAGATTTGTTTGGTTCACATTTAAAGAAAATAATTTCCTCTCTTGACTTTCATTGGACTTGGGTTCAGATAAACTTCCGAGTTCTTGAGTTCTTAAATGTAGCATAAGGGGTGAAATCCTAACCCTACTGAAGACAGTGGGATTTTTGCCATTGGGGCAAGATTGTATTCAGTTTTCTAAATCTTTCAAAGCTTAGCCATCACTGGGCTCAATTTTGCTCTTGTTCCAAAACTTTTCATATCTATTATATAAGATGGAGCTATAAGAAATTCATGTAGAAGGAAGGATAAACTACAGATAAAGCTCATAGAATCCTAGCTTACAGGGTAGAAAAGGACATACTGGGTTATGTAGTCCATCTACCTGTAGTACAGTGCAAGATTGTCCTCTATATTAATCTCTAAATTGTTTTAGCTGATACTGACTCTCCGTGTGCATTGGTACAAACAGTGCTAATATTCTGGCTAAATTGATTCTGCTGGTACTTACTGTGTTGTGTAGGCAAGTTCTCTTACTATATATGTTAGACAGTGGCTCAAAAAGTATTTGCCTTATCCTTACAAAAAAGAATGACACATTTTTTAAAATTTTGTACTTAATACTACTCTTTTTTTTTTAAAAGATAATATTTTGCACTTCCCCAATGTGGGTCACAACATAGCTCTAAATCTTACAATTTATAAGTGATTTTTGCTGGTTAACTTAACCCCCACACACCACCAGGCAATTCATTTCTACAGTATCATATTTTGGAGCATTTTAAACATTTCATAACACCACAACCTTTTCTTTATTTTCTTCTTGTGTTTGACGTTGCAGCATCTATTCTGCCTTTGTCTTTAATATGTGTTTTGAGACATAATGTACCAAAGAGTTCTTCATGCTGTAGATATTTATGAGATGAAACTCAGTGTCTGTCAAACATGCTAATGGGGAAAAAAATGTTAAGACAAGTTTAATGCATAAACATATTTCTAGAGGAAAAAACATATTTGGCTAACAGACAAACAATTTTCATATAGAATTTAATGCAGTAAGCATGACACAGCTTCAGTACAAATTAATTGCCTTGGAGAAGTGAAGTGGTCTGAATCGAGAGGCATAAAAGGAATTGCAGTGCATGAACCATGTGGCAGTGCAAACTGAACAGCCATTTCTATTGGTTTGCATTTTTAATTCTACTTAGACTATTAGATATTTGTTACTTAATTATTTAAAATCGCAAATGAAGTTAATTTAGGCAACACATAGTTGCCCCATTATATAGTTTCCATTCTAAGGTTTATTTCAGTTATGATGCTCACTTCTAAAGACTTATACTAAATCTAGTTGATTACTGAGGGTTGCAATTCTGCCACTAAATGTATAGCTAAAATATAGCATATCTAGCTATGCATAGCTGCATATTTGTAGAGGTAAAATATAGCTAAGTTATACATGCAACACTATCATAAAATATTTATGTAATTGTTACTCAGTCCTAACTCAGCAAAGGCCTGAAGATGAACTGGCTCAGTGTTAGCTATGCCTCTGGTACTGTATGTGGATACAATTTTATGTGCCCATAGAGGTAGAAAACACAACTTCTTTCAATCTACCTTGTAATCTAGTAAGAAAATAATGCATCAGTGCCTTCCTAAATAGTATCTGTAAGAGTTTGCTTCTATCTTCGTCCAATAGTGAGTACAATGTGGTGATACAAAGCTTTGCTAGTATACATTACATAAAATTAAAAGGGTCTAATTGTGCCTTTCTTATTCTGAATGATGCTTTACTCCAGTCCTGACAATGTCAGTGTGATTACTCCCAAACAGCTAGACTGTACTCTTACTATCTGACCACTCTAAGGGGCAATGCATAGTTGCAAAGCTGAGTCACAATTCACTCCCTGGTTCCTACATGCTCTGGCAAACTTCCTCCATGCCAGCTCAGATGCACTGGCCTGTGCATTTGAGAAGGGAGATGGAGTCAAGGTTCAAGTGGCAGCTGGTCTCTATATGCTGCTATCTGCCCTACCCCTAGCAAATACAGTGAAATAAGGGGCTTCTAATGCCCCTTCTTTCCCCTGAATGAGCATTCAGCAGGGGATGTGATCTAGTCCAGAGTAAGTGCTGCTCAGGATGAATAAAGTGATGGAATTTTCCCTAAAAACAGGGACTGTTATCAAAAGAAAAGTGAATGGAAGACTGTGTAATATGGCCAAAGAGCAGAACAGAAACTGGAGCAGCACCAGAATCTGCAACTTACTCAGATACATTTTCTTGTTTGAATCATGAACAATTACATCTTAAGTGCAAGATCTAAAGGGGATAGGAAAAGGTGGCTTAAAACTATTTTTGCACTTCTCCAAACCTGGAGGCAACTGAGGGCCAGTTCAGTGCTTGATTTAAGTTATAGGAGCCTTAGGACCTGTAAAGGCTCCATAGGGGGCGGTTATGCAATCCAGGGATAGTGGGAGCAGAAGGACTTTGATACTTTCCCTCCCACTCCTGACATGACCCCTATGCTGGCTTTACACCAGGCAGGAATTCATTTATGTAAGGGGAATCCCTCACTGCCTTGTAGGGGACAGGATCTAATGGGGTTAAAGGATCTGGTCCTACATCTTCAAGTCTGGATGTTCAGACACAAGTGCTTAACACAACTCTTAGTGTTTGGTATCACAAAATTGAATGGCCTTCAGAGGCTTCTGGGGTGTCAAAACTGATTGGAGATTTCACTGAATCTGGACCTAAATTGTATAATTGAGCATAGGTGCCGACTTTTAGTGGTGCCGGTGGGTGCTTGAACCCCCTCTGCCCCCGGCCCCACCCCCATTCCATCCCCTTCCCCAAAGTCCCCGCCCCAACTCAACCCCCTCCCTGCCCCTATTCCGACTCCTTCCCCAGATCCCCGGCCCCGCCTCCTCCCCTGACACGTTCCCGCTCCTCCCCCCTAACCTCCCAGAGCTTGCTACAGCTGTTTGGCAGTGGCAAGCGCTGGGAGGTAGGCGAAAGAGCGGGGACGCAGCACGCTCAGGGGAGGAGGTGGAGGAGGAGGTGAGGTGGGGCGGGGCATGGAGCTTGGCTGCTGGTGGGTGCAGAGCACCTACTAATTTTTCTGCTGGGGTATTCCAGCCCCAGAGCACCCATGGAGTTGGCGCCTATGTAATTGAGGATCAGGTGAAAATGACCTAGAGGGCCACTAGCTCTTGAGAAGCACTGTCAGAGAGACCATTCCCTAAGCTGAGAACCCTGGAACCACTTGGGCTCCGTAACCCCACTCCTAAGAATGAAGATATACAAAATTTAAAGGAGCACTGAACAAATGTACAAAAGGGAAAGGGGTTAAATTATCGCAGCCCTTGGGCAATACTACAAATATGGATTAGAGTGATTTGATTTGCCTATTTTACTCAGTATTCAGCACAAAGCCCAGAATTACTCTGACAACTTCTGCGTTATGCTAATTCTCCGATCCCATACCATCTCTATAAAAGCATACACAAATATCTTACAAATAAAGCCAAAATATACGTCTCAGCCTGAACTGACATACATGTTCCTGGCCTTATGAAAATGGAATGTACCAAAAGTAACGTAAATTCTCTAAATAATAATTTCCTGTAGAAAGTGGTGTAATTCTCATGTTAATCCATTTAGAGTTAAAGATCTGAATATTTCCATAACCTTTTCCCCTTTCCCCACACTTTCTCCTTGACATTTTGATAGCTGTAATGAGCATAATGAGCCTGATCCAAAGTCCACTGCACTCTCGAATGAACTCGCACAGAAAAATGATAAAAGACAAAAACACCATAACACCCATAGGAGAACAATTTTCACAAAGTGATTACGCCATATCTGACCTCTCAGTCCTGATCCTCAAAGGAAATCTGCACAACACCTTCAAAAGATGAGCCTGAGAGCTTAAATTCATAACTTTGCTAGACACTTAAAAAAAAAAAAAAAAAAAAGGACTTAATAAAGACACCAGATTTATGGCTTATTTCAACAACCTATAACCCATTAACCTCTAGGGTGACCAGATGTCCCAATTTTACAGGTCCCTGTAACTCTGACCATACACCCCTTTTGGGCCAAATCTATGAAAAGGGGAGGCCTGGAGTTGTTCAGCCAAAATGCACGTTGCATATATAGTTAATGTATTGTACAAATGGCTGATGAGGAATATAAATAGCCAAGTGTATGCTAATTTCCAGCCTGCAGATAGTCCTAGTAACAGCACAAACGCAAGTGTACAACTGTATGCCTTTTTTGCACTGCACGCCTACTTACAAAAAGTGTCACAAACGTCTCAATATTACTATTGCTAATGGAGGCACTAGAGCTGTCATATGAAATTTTTGAAAAAAGGAAGCTCAGAGTTGTTCTTCCCTCCCAATACACTGAGCATCTTGTTCATTCCAGAGCATTCAGTCAAATGTTGGATTAACATTCAGAACTTTCAAAAATCTGTTCCGGTTTATTATCGCAGCCAAGCACCAAATTTAGAGTTTGGATAAGTTCATAATTTTTCTATCTAATTTATGACATTTATTAGAGTTTAAATTGCTAAGATGTATTTGAAAAGACATTTATTTGTATGGGAATTTAAAAAGAGACTATATTTCATTGAAACGAGGCAGCAGAATATAAGAGCTGAAACGACATGGCAGACATGTCTAATAAGTATGAACTTGAAGAACTAAAGGACTCTAGGGGGGTTTAGTCCTGGAGACATTATACAGACAATGTTGTTAATTAGAAATGAAGACTGTGTCCACTACTTGTTTGCCATCTGGGTGCTGCTCGTATTCAGCTCTCTACAATATCTCATGTCGGATCCCATCAAGGCTGAATTTCTGTTGTTCAGGTTATACTGAATAAAACCTTTTCACCCAAGTGAATTATTAGACCCAAATGCACTTCAATTCCACCCAAATCTGAGATCCTTTTATAAATTATTTACATCAGAAATTTCAATTCATGGTTTCAGTGGAGCTACTTGTGGAGCCAGGTACTACTCCTTAATGTGAGCAAAGGAGGCAGATCTGAGTCCATAGAATTTTATTATATTGTTTGACGGACCTCTAAAATGTCAAAATTGGGAATTTTCCTTTACTCACCATTCAGTGATAAACGAGTTTAAATGTCAAGATGTTAGTACTTAATCAATTTAAATCTAATAAGAGAGACTGATGCCCTTTTGATGACCTTTAATGGAAAAGGTCAAAAGTCAGTGCTTGAATGTGAGGCTTTCCCCCTACTTGGAAGACCAAAAATGAATGGGTATATCAAATTTCAATACTCTAGCTCAGTGGGATCATGGCTATCAAGTTGTTTCAGTCAACCTGTAACAAGCCACACAAACTCATTCCCATATACTGTACATTTTTGTTAAAAATTATAAAACTAAATGCACTCTCAACCAAAATATTGAAAGATTTCTCTGAATGGGTTTGTCATGCTATTTAAGGAGGCAACAGTAGGATTTCAGAGAAAATCAGGTGGGAAATTGCATCTACATAATCAGAGGAAATCCTTCACTGCACAATCTTTTCTGCCAACAGTGGCAACACATTGCTGGAAATGAAATCTTTAGCAAAAGCTGGTATCACATTGTCAGAATCTAGAGGACTTTTTGTGTCATGACGGGAGACGAGTTCTTATTTTCACAGGTATCTTGAGAAATAAATATTTTGAAGCAGTCTGGGTTGTGGGGGTTGGGAGAGCCCAGAACAGTGTTTTGTGCTGATATTATGCAAATCAACTCAAAAAAATCCAGGACAAATTGACTGAGGTTGTCAATTATTGAGACATTAAAGCATCCCCAGGACATCAGGTTTTTGACGATTGTCCTGCAGTTTCATTGTTGAGCTGCTGAACATTTACTATCTTCCCCCTCTGCTACGCTGAATGGTTGATGTGATTGTTTTTACCCTGAACATAACAATATCCATTTTCATGTGCTTAGTTTTAAATGGGGGAGTAGTCTCATTGAAAATAACTGAATTGTTTTCCTAGTTTTTGCATTTTAAAATGTGAAATCTTTTGAATTTCAAGTTGGTCCTGAATTTTATTATAAATGTTTCATGCTCCTGTAGCCTCAACAAAGTTGAGTTAAAAACAAACAAAAAATACTACAGCAAACCACGTTGCTACTGAAGCACTGTAAAACCAGGAGGAAGTTGTGATTTGTGTGAACTAATGGTGGTTTGAGATATGAGAGAGCCAAAGTCAGCTTACATTAGAGGTCACAAATTATACAGGTTTCAGAGTAGCAGCCGTGTTAGTCTGTATTCGCAAAAAGAACAGGAGTACTTGTGGCACCTTAGAGACTAATAAATGTATTTGAGCATAAGCTTTCGTGGGCTACAGCATCCGATGAAGTGGGCTGTAGCCCACGAAAGCTTATGCTCAAATAAATTTGTTAATCTCTAAGGTGCCACAAGTGCTCCTGTTCTTTTTACAAATTATACAGCTGGTTTTTTTTTTTTTTTTTTTTTTTTTTTTTTTTTTAAGAATTAACATTCACATATTTGAGAGACCTAAATGGCTAATATTTCAGTGCAGTGCTCTGAGGAGGGGTTCAGGAGTACAAATGTTGAGGAAAGTCCTGGAGGAATCATGATAAAGGCCTTAAAAATCACATTTTATTTTTTTAAATATCAAAACTACAGTTCCAGCCATGGATCTTCAACTTTCTAGTAAAATTTGTCTCTTACCAGATGCGTATTGCGATTTGGAAGGAACATCCTGGCCTCTTTGACTAGTAAGCTTGCATTGACAATCCAAACCGCCGGTCCTTTTTTGGTTACATCTTTGGTGTTACTGAGCTGCCTCTGCTCTGATAACTTCCAGTGCAGCCTAGGATTTATTGTGTAGCTCTCACTGAAATTAGAACAAGTGTTACCATCCTTGGGCAACAAGGGGGCCTAATCGCCCAGAAAAAGCCAAAAATATGCTCTACTAAAAGAATAGGATCCATTTCTTTAGAAAGACAATGGTTCTGTTGCAGTCTGAACACTATGAAGTTTTCTTTCTCTAGTTAAAATAAAAATGGAAAGAGTTCTGAAAGCTGTATCAGAACTGTAGGATTTATGCCCTAGAAGGTAGAACTTGGCCACAGTTCTGTCATCCTTTTTATTAGTTCAGTTTGCCTCCTCAGAAGTCCTTGACAGACACAATATTTGTTTGATTTATACAAGATTCTTGTAAAAATATTGCAATGTATGACTGCTTTATGGGTAGCTTCCATTTTAATGCAGAACTGAATTCAAAGAGGTAATGTATAAGACATAGAAGCAGTTGCAGATTAGCCACTGGGCCAATGGGGTGGTGCCCAGGGGCCCTGCACCCCGACCAGCTCCGGCTACCTGGCACTCCTGCTGGGGAGCTGGCTCGGGATGTGGTGGCTTGTCCTGGTTTGCCCACCTGGTGCTCCTGCCGGGGAGCAGGGTCAGGGCGCTGGGGCTTGCCCCGCTCTGCCTGCCTGCCCGGTGCTTCTGCCAGGGAATGGGGTCGGGGCGCTGGGACTTGCCCCACTCAACCCACCCGGCGCTCCTGCCGGGGCGTGGGGAAGCCCCTGAGCCCTGACCCTGCTCCCCGGCAGGACCGCTGGGGGGGGGCGGGGATGCGGGGGGGGGGGGGGAGGGACCACAGGCGGAAGGGCTGGGGAGGGGCCCCCACTTGCTCTGGCCCAGGGTCCCACAAAACCATAATCAGCCTCTGCATACAAAGCTATGAAAATACAACATGTTACCTCCAAAGTGGTTTACTTGTTGTTCCATTATTGGAATTTGAAATCTTTATTCCTTAATTCAGCTTCTGTCACAGAATGTGCCTGTATTGATAGAGTAATGTTTCCAATTTTCTTGCTTTATCTTTTGGTTCAGAACCTGCAAAATGACCCCACATTCCTTGAAGGCATACAGAAAAGGAACCTCTAAAAATGTTTTCTGACTGACAGCAGCAATTTTTGGTGGTGATTTTTTGCATTATGTTGCCTGATAGTTCAGTTAGTGCCTTGAGATAGTGTCTCAATGATTTTCATATTATATGTGCTCAGTTTCAAGTAAGATGTTTTTGCTAAATGTCAGCTGTGCAAACTCGGCCTGTGATCTGAGAGACAAGCTGGATTCTTTTGGATTCCTTCTTTTGCATCTTCACCAGTAACAAAGGGTCTTCCCTCAGTAAACCCATTACCTTTGAAGGGGTTGGACAGCTGTAATAGTTTCAGATTTAGTAAACAAATGTGATTATTTCATTATCGCAAGAAGGAATAGAATCCAGCTCACTCTCTCAGCTCTATTGGTTCTGCTGACAAACAAAACAAACAAACAAAAGAAGAAAAAAATTGTAGACACTAAAGTTAGCAGATCTGACTGAATACAGAGAAACAAATCTGTTGAGTAAGGAGGCATTTTTACATAGTCACTTTTCAGAGTGAACTGCATTGAAAATAAAAATGGAAAACAATGTTTCCATAGGACATGATGTAAATCAGAAGTGACACATTAATATGCTTGTATATGATAACTAAGTCCTCATAATGTGCTATCACTCTAAAATGGCTTGCTATAGTAAAGTTTCTTTACAGTATCCAGCATTAATCATGGCTGGCTGAAGGCTGCCAGTCTGCCTAATTGTAATGGGTCAGTGATGATTTTATGCCATGTTCCACAATCAGTAGGCTGGGCTACAAGATGTTGTGTTTTCGTTACTCCCACTACAGGATAATCTGATGCTACAGAACAATGGGCCAGTGAATCTAATTTCTGTGCAACGTCTGACTGATGTATTTGATAGCAAGCACAGATGTCCCATCCCATAATTATGACAGGTTGTGATTAACTGCTGAGATGTTAGCAGATAGTGAGTATGAAAAGAGCTTCACCTCATTCCATTTGAAGTAGCAACGTAAGTGTCTTGGAATTCAGGCCATATATGACATATTCATGTCATTTTATCAGTAGTCTAGCAAATATATAAGGACAATGAAGCTCTTCCATTCCTAATAGTTTGAGCCCCAGTCCCAAAAATCAGTTCGAAATAATTCACATCCCTAACAATGACAGGACTACCTTAGAATAACAATAAAGAAAAGTCTTAAAAAAATAAAGTAAATTGGCTGAGAGAGCGGCCTTTATTAACTAATTTTTATACACTAGGGTAAATTTTCAGCACTATGTGCTGTGGATTAGTTGTGCAACTCCAATATTGTATTTAAGGGATTTGCATTTTAATTCACTGCACATAGCAGTAAACATTTTACACCTTTGCATTTTGCTGAAAATAACAAACATCAGGCTCAAACATGCTGACGTACTTTAATGTTGAACCAAAAAGTGATGAGTCTAACACCTCATCTCTGTCATAACCTGAAATCCCTTAGCTATGAACCACAGAAATCCTCAAAGGTAAGCAGTTACAGGAAGAGTGGCATGGATTTAGTACAGGGGCAGAATTCTTCCAGTTTGAGCCCTGGCACCTTCCGAAATTATGGGTGATAAACATTCATTAGCTTGATGGGCTTCTTTTTATGAGCAAACATTTCAATCCTCATTTTCACACCTACACGTCAGTTACCTGTACACATCTGAATAATAGCAACTCTAATGACCAGACTGTGAATTTGAATCAGGAAGCTAAAGATGCAGCTGCTGAGATTTGTGGTCCCAGCTCAGTTTGCAGATGCAGAATTGCTCCAGCAGATAGCGAGGTCAGGCTTTTGCTAAGCTGCAAAAAGACTTCTCATGGCAAAGGGTTTGTCCTTCCAACTTGAGGTAAGTTGTGTAGTTGTGAGCAGGGCAGCTTTGGCAGCACTGAGCCAGCTCTTAGATACAACTTTCTAGATACGCTCATCATGTTAAAAAGTAATCTCCACTCTGAGACACTTTAGTGTGAAAATATTAGGTCACTATGGAAGATCTCACCCAGAAATTCAGTGTGTCACATTTGAGTACGGGCATGTTCAACTGTGAACTTCTTTTTTTAAACTGGAGTTGAAACAATGAATTTGGATAATTTTTGATGAGGTTACATTGCTTCTGAGAGCTGCTTGAAAGCCCTTAGGGAGCTGCCTCTGAACAGCCCAGAGCAATGTGTGATGTGAATTTCACAGACTTCTCCAGAACAAATGATTTCACTTATGAAATCATCAGTGTTTAACTCCTGTCTTATTGAATAATCAATTACAAATTAGGAGGTCATCTTTATGCAAGAAATTGTCTATATATATGCAAGCTCTGGTGTGGGTGTGGGTGAAGGGGGTTTAGTAAATGTAACAATCCGGAGCTTTCCATCATCAGGTTACACTTGCCAGTAGTATTGTGGGATATAGAATAGTCATGATATACAACATCTGCCCATACTACCTTAGACATTAATTGCTTCATTATTTGTATGAGGAAGTCCTGGACTTCATGAAAAAATTGATTCTGATTCATCAACAATACTAGTAAGCTGTCAATGAGTATAGCAACCACCAAGGAAAACTCCATTAAAGCTTCATTAACAAGGTCCACAAGACTTGTTAACATTTCCTCCATGCTTCCAGGGAGTTCTACCCAGCACGTGATCCAAAGCTGGGTGCTAAAAAGCATCTGCACTCTGAATGTTCACACTGCAAAAAAAAAGCAACAAACCTTAGTCACTCAGCAGTTTTGGCAGCATATCTCAGGGAGTAATAAAGTCCACCCTATCATTTTCATCTCTTGACTTTTATGCATCCACTTACTTTCGGTGAACATAGATGGCTCTGATGATAGGTTCTAAATGATGACATAGTGGAGTGGTGGATCTTTTAAAATAAACAGTGTCCTAACATTTCAGCAGTTCACTCTGATAAATATTTTCCCATAGAAAAAATAGTGAGGCAATTTGTAAAGGAAACTTTTTACTATCATTATATTTTCAATTGCTAAAAAGATTTGTGGCATTTACAAGTGCCAGCATGGCAAAAGAAAGCTAGTCCCAGTTTATCGTCTTGTAGAAATATTGAAAAGTAACTGAAAAGAGTTAGTTATTATCATTTTCTTTCCATAAATACAGCTCAAAATGCTAATGCTACTGAATCTCACCTTTGTGAGTAATAGACAGTTCTATTTTGCACAGCATGGTACTTGATTTAAAGAGTATACAGGCATAGAAAGGTGCTATTTGAAAAAAAAAATTGAGAAAATATATCCAGAAGGCATGTTGAGTTCCGTCAGGCTCATTTAATAAATTCTATCTGTAGAAAAAAATCATAAAACAAATAGCTACTTGCTAGTAGATGATTTTACCTTTTCATAAGCTCCATCCACACGTTATCTAGCACTGCGTTGATACTAGGCAAATTATATTGCCATAAAGATTTGTTTGGGTTTTTTAAATGCATCGGGCTAGATTCTCTGGTGCAGTGCAGCTGCTGTTTCCAGCACTGTCAGTGCAAACTGGTCTTAAACCCAGTGTAACCCGCTGTGCCACTTCCCAGGGGTACCCAGGGTTGTGTGACACCTCACCTACCCACCTGCTCTCAGTAGGAGAAAGCCTTGTCTGTGCCTGCTGTGGATCAGTTCCCTGAAACCACTAGCCACAGGCAACACAAACACTTCCCTCTAGGCCTACACAGGCCTTTCTCTCTCTACAGTTTAGCACCAACTGTCAAATCCTCTGAGCATCCCCCTGGAGTGTCCAGCCCCTGTTCCACTGGACACTCAAAGTATTCACAGATGCACTGCTTCCAAAGAAACAGTACACTCCAGCTTACCAGTCACACCTCAGACCACTGCTCTGCTTGATACTCAGATATGTCTAGAGTGAAAACAAGCAAAAGCTTATTCAGCAAAGAGCAAGCAGAGAGTCAAGTGATATCAAGTAGAAGTGTTGGAAACAAATGGTTACATACAAAATAGAATCATAATATGCATTCTAGAATCTAGACTTACTTAACAAACTAGATACTTTCATGTTGTATAGAGCAATGCTCACCCAAAATACTCCCTGCATTTTACAGCCAGGCGTGGATGTGACCTTCTGTGTTTTACAACAAACATGTTGTTAGCTTGACTTCTCAGTAAAGGATCCAGGGCGTACCTCTGCACCACAACTATACTCCAACAATACATTGTCTTTACATGTAAACAGGATCCCCCTCCTGCTGTTTGTTTCTTCCTGTAATTTTCCTCTCTTGAGGATTCCTTTCTCAATCTCTTGATTAGCCTTTGGCTCAATATGCAAACAGGCATCCATTGTGAGACATACAGTGCCCAATACACATAACCAGACATAAGCATCTGTTGCTTTCTGCTGGAAAGGAATCTGTGCGAGACATGTCACCTCCTGGTTACCTTCCCTTAAGAACGTAACTTTCAGTAGAGACACAACTATTATCGGTATGCACATTTCACAGTCATTATGGTGATCAGTAGGCTACTGGCTCTTGGTAGAGACCTCACATGCCACCTTTTAGTGAATTATTATGTATATATCTGACCCGGGGATCCCTGTAAAACTCTAGGCACCCTCTGTGCCCTCTGCCAGTTGGCCCCAAGAGGTTCCTGCCCTCACACCAGCCCCGGAGAGATCACCCTGGTGTGAGAATGTATGTCCAGTGGCACAGAGCCACCAAAGGACTCTTACACCATTCTGCTTTTTGCTGGTGGTGTAGCAGAGAGAAGGGGGCATGGATAGTCACCCCTACACCTCTCCAAGCTCTTGCTAATTTTTATCCCCTTGAGGTTGTTTGGAGCTGACCTATGTTAATATCTTGTAAGTAGAGACTGTGGCATTGGGCCCACCATAATTATGATTGTACAGACAAAATGACATGTCTTATCCAATACGTCAGATCTCCATTTCTGGGAGTGAAATCATAAGGAAAAGGTAGGGGGTTGGAAAATAAACACAAAGGTCTGTTCTGTCCCCAAGAACATCCATGCAACCCCACTGAACTCACTGAGTATTCATAGGGGCAAGTGTGGGTAGAATTTAGCCCAGTAGTCTAGCTCTAGATGATGGTGCCACATAGCAGGTACTTCTGAAGGTCTCCAGATAGTCACATGTTTTATTCCATCTAACAAATATTCCTGTCACTCATATCTAAAAACCTCTGTCTGATTACATAGAGATATATCCAAAGGCTTGCCTTAAATTCAATGGGCCTGATTCTCCTCTCATTTATGATGTGTTGTTCCAACTCCATTGGAATTATACCAGCCTAAAACAGTGTAGCTGAGTGGAGAATTGGGCCCAGTATCCTCTCCTCAATAATGCTTCTCCTTGTCAGAGATGACCCCCTTCCATTCTTTTCCAACTCTTGTAAGGTGATTTTTTGGTACTATTATTACCAGTTTAATACAAACCAATAAATAGGCTGTGGCCAATGAAAACAGTTTGGTAACCCTACCAGTGAAATTCAGATATTCTTTTTGCAGTCCCCGTACCCTCATTCTTTGTGATTTTCTAGATGTAGGCAGTATGTCTCTGGCTTTATTGTAGATACATTTCCTTTAGCCTTAACCTGAGTGCCAAATAATAGCTAAATCTCGTGTACTATAGTTGTGGAATGTGAAATGTACTCGACAGACCCGACAAAAGGAAAAAGACATAACAAAGAAGGTTGGATTTTTTCCTAGCTCTTGTCGATTCCATAATTCTCATGTTTTCAAAAAACAATCCATGACTTTGGGCATTTTGTGACTTTTGCACATGAGTCAGTGTTGGCATGTGAGGGATAGCCTGGGTATTACTGATGAGAGAGGCTGAAATAAGCTTCACCGGGAACTATAAAGCAAAATCTCAGCCTTCATGGTTGGCTAAAAGAAATCTGCAGCTCAACAGTGGCAAAGACAAAAGACCAGAGCACTGGATTCTGAGATTCAAATTCACACTAATTATAAGCAAGTGCCCTTTGGTATGCAAGGAGGTGCACCTGCTTACACTAGCTCTAAACCTGGACCCGTGAGCTGTAACTGTCCATCTCTCTTCCCTTCTTCTCTCATTACTCATTGTAAATAAAGAAAAAACCCTTAGAAACCAGATTTTCAAAGCTGATACAATTGTGTTGATTCCAAAGTTCATCATATTTGACAATTTTACTACAGAATCTTTTTTAAAAAATCTGTGATAAATCTTAGGCACTTAACATTGATTCAGAAAATGCAAATATCATAGAGAAGTGGAAAACATCAGCAATGCTGGAGTATAGGATATGTACACGTGGGAGTAAAAAGCTAGGTCGCCTAAATATATATCTCTTTTTATATGAAAAACTTCAGGAAACTATTAGGGGCACAAGAAATGAGTGAGAGAAGCCATATAGGAGCTGTAGTCTGGATAAGAAGAGATGAAGACTGGACACGACAGTGGAAAACATAGTAAGTAAACATTTTTATTTGTACAAAGTGCAGGTTTAAAAATAATTAGAGCTGAGAAAATAGTGTAAAACTATTCAATTGAGACTTGCACTGATTGAGGTGAATGGTGACAAAATGGAAGGCTGGTAAATTCAATAAATAATAAATTCAATAAATAATATTTATAGTATTGTTCGATGGGATGCTTACCACAATAGTTTTTTCCATGTTCTCCAGGGCAGAGGCCTGGCAGTTAAGCAAATAAAAGAGGTGATGATGCCCTGTGAAATCAACACTGAGCATGTGTATGTGATTAACAACTGTGGTGATGGAATGATTTGTGAAAGTGTGACATAAAATGTGGAGTCAAACCAGGCATATGAAACAGAGTGTTGCATATGGGACGGGGGGATACACATCAGCTCTCAAGACCCAAGGTTAGAGTCCTGCCACTAAAATAACTAACCAAGTAAAGGAGGCAAAGGTAGATGATGGCACCACACAGACAAAGCCAATTAATTCATGTGAATGTGATAAGAGAGATAAATGTGAAGTCTTCTAACAGTCAATAAGTATGGCTTATGTGTCTCTCTTTCTCTCTGTCGGGAAAGAATGAACACAGTTATTTAAATCAGTGTCTGAGTTTATAGCTAAATACAATGCTCTTTATTGTGCAAAAGAGGCCAGGAAAAGGTTTTAAATAAACACGTTTATTTCCTGCTGTATCCCTATATATTCCATCCTCATGACTCCCTCGGTCAAGACCTCAGTGATTTCTTCCAGCACTCTGATTTATCAAGATGAAGGCATTCAATTAGGAAACACATACAATACCGGTGACATGAATAGCCAATCACACAGTCTAAACAGAGAATTCCAAATATTGAATACACAGATATTGATTGCAGTAAAGGTACCATGAAGAATCCAGAGCTTGCAATACACTTGTTCATATCTATCCATTGAATAATTTTGAACAACAACGGAGGCCCCCATCCTGCAGTTGCATCAGCACAGGCAGACCCTTTGACTCATGGTCACTATTAGTGAGGCTCTGTGTGGGCAGAGGAATCCAGTGATTGCAGAATCATGTCTTGAATTTGTAAAGATCATAACCTGATTGCACAATTTGTGAACAGAAAAGTGGACAAATTGTTCACTATGAGCAATTCAATCAGCTCTAGAAATAATTAAAACTTCAGAAGAAAAAACCTTAAATAAACTGTCACATTAAATGTACAGTTGGGACCCAGTCCTGATCATATTTAAATCAGTGGGAGTTTTGCTATCAACTTTAATGAGATCTGGAAGCAGAACTGGTCTCTATTGCCTATTGGAAATGTTAGTGAGCTTCATTTGGTGTATCTGCCTTCCTCCATCAAGTACTGAGTATATATGTACAGTATCTTTGGAATAATAGGGGAGCTTTATTAGATAATTTCTTAAGTCTATGGTACATTATATTTTGTCTGCTGAGTAACGCCTTTATTTCTAGTCAGTCAGCATAATCTTTACACTTCAGTCAAGTTTTATTATTTTATCAAAATGTTCATCTTGTGTTAGTTGTTGCTAATGAAAAAAATAATAAACGGTTTAAAAATGGAAAATCCTGATTAACAGTAGAATGATTGATCATTTAGGGCCAAAGCCTGCTGTTTTTTCCCTAGTAAAACTCCCATTGCTCTCATCCTGTGAAGGATACAGAATCTTTTACTGACAGCTAGCCATAGTATGTTCCAGATGTCCATTGCTCAACCACTGAGAAGCCCGTCCTCATGACTAAAGGGCTTTAGGTTTCATACTTCATTTGTATAATCTAGATCTGGACTAGCCCTTATTTTTTCCCCAAAATGTAAATCTGATCCCCAGTTATCATAACTGACCCCAGTGCTGTGCAGAACTGTGCGTGGTGTGCTACACCAGTCCTCCCTCACTGTTTGGTTGTGCGCCACAAGCTCAGAAGCAAGCCTGCTATGTGTGCTCGGCAGTGTGCTCTACAGGTTCTAGTCCCTGATGGGTCCCTGGAAACACCTACACATTTTAAAGAACAGGATTATTTTATTAGGGTTTCCAGAAACTAAAGGTGCCAACATTCTATGCACACTTACTTTGTTACATTTAAAGAGCGAGCAGGTTCATTATAGTATTTATCTGACAATGAGTACTGTATATACTTGATCATAAGCTGGTTCGTTTATAAGCCGACCCCCCCCAAGACGGTTAAGTAAAAATGGAAATTTTTTATAACCCGTTCATAAGCCGACCCTATAATTCAGGGGTCAGCAAATTTTGGCTCCCAGGCCATCAGGATACGCTGCTGGTGGGCTGAGTTGGTTTGTTTACCTCGAGCGTCCACAGGCACGGAGGTAAACCTAAGTAAACAAAGTGTCCCGGCGCGCCAGCTGCTTACCCTGACGGGCTGGGACAGCAACTGGTAGGGAAAATTTTTTGGGGGGGAGAAGCTGGGAGTCAGGGGAGTAACCCCTGTGACCACCCCCCACATGACCCCACCCCTAGCCCGGGACCCCCACACTCTTCCCATCCCTTCCCACCTTATCTGGGGAGGGCCAGGGGAGGATGTCTCTGGTCTGGCTGGAGCTGCTCCGGCAGGCTGGGGGGAGAGCAGTGTGGCCAGAAGGGGAGAGACTCTGGCCCCGCCTCTTCCTTTCTGGCTCTGCTGGCCGTGCTGCCTCTCCTTGCTCCCTCTGTTGGGGGAGGGGCTGTGTCCCACCTCTCCCTCTCTATACTGTTCATAAGCCGACCCCCGTCTCTGGTGCTTCCCTTTTTTACTAAAACAATTTGGCTTATGAACAAGAATATACAGTATATGCTTTTCTGGCTTGCTTAGGGGGTGGAAATTTGATTTCTATTTTTAATTTAAATCAGCACTAGAAAAGTACCATTAGAATATGGGATCCTTTCTTTGGTGTGGAAGACAAACATGGGGAAAGAAGTGGGACCAAAGAGGGTAAGAAAAGAGAGCTGCAAAAAAAAAAATCATTTGTTTCAATTTCAAATGCATTAGGTGGTTTCCCTTTGCTTAATTTGTGTGTATCAGACTTTGGTCTTTGCTTGTATGGCAGGTGCTTTTGCCCTATAAAACATACCAGTCTGTTGTTGACTGACATGTTGCTGCAGGTGTCTAATGAAGTGAACAATGTCAGTGAACTGATGTGCGCTAAGCATGAATATTTGGTGGAAATTATTTAACAAATTTAATCAAAAGGTGAAATCATTATAAACTTAAAAAATGTGAATGTGAAAAGGCAGTCAGGAATATTTAAGTGTTTTTAGAAAAGGTTTTCAGGACTGTTGAAGGCTACATAGCTCTAGAGAACCGAAAGGAAAGAAGCTGGATGACAGTTCAAATGGAAGAAAGGAAAAAAAAAAGTCTGAAGTTTAAAGCATTGTTAAAAAAATGTAATTCCTATAAATTTCAGATAACTTGACTTGTAGCTTGGGTCCAAGGGTAAATGAAGCAGACTAATTGTTTCACTGAAAGTCAGATTTATGTTTCATACCTTAAAATGGAAGTGCTGCAATTATTCTTTTAAAATTGTAAATAACCATTGAAATAAAAGTAATCTGAACCTGATCAAGACAGATTTTGACCAAAATCTTGATTTAGGCAAGCCAGCAACCAATACAAAACTATAATACGTCACAGCCACTGGAACAATGCTTTCATTATTGACATCCGTTCAAGAGGAGAATGCTTATTTAGTTAAGATTTTTCATGCACATTAAAATAATGAGGGAAGAGGTATATAGCTGGGGTAGCAGGTTAGGTTACATTAGTTTTTCACCTCTGGAGGTCAGGGTTCACACCCTGATTTAAGACACTGGTCAAAAATGGATTTGATGGTCCCATGTGTATTCTCATTTGTTTGTAGCATAAAATCATCGTGTGCAATTTGGCACGATCATTAGTGATGAATAATAGAATTTACAAATTTTAGTTCCCGGTCTTGCAAACACTTATAGATTCACTGTGATCATTGAGTCTGACCTGCGTAACACAGACCTTAGAACTTCCCTAAATAATTCTAGTTTTTATTAGAGCATATCTTTTTTCTGAAAAACATCCAATCTTGATTTAAAAATTGGCAGGAATGGAGAATCCACCCCAACATTTATTAAATTATTCCAGTGATTAATTACCTTCACTGTTTTAAAAAAAATTATGCCTTATTTCCAGTCTGCATATGCTTAACTTTAAGTATGTGAGTAGTCCCTTTAACATCACTGTAACTGCTTGTGTGCTTAATATTAAGCACATGTATGTTTGCAGGACTGGGTCTTAAGCCTTTCTTTCTCGTCATAAAATATCTGAGAGAGATTGTGATTTCCTAAATTGTATTTATTGTTTTAAATGTATTTGACTAATCATGTAAATGCCTTTTTAATGTTTGAGGAACAAATAGGCTGCATGAATCAAATAGAGTATATTTTGTGTTTAAATTTATAAAACCTTTGTAGAATATTTCCATTTTTTTGGGTTGGGGAAAATCATAGCCACACACTTACTCCACCAGATTTGTGGATCATGGAATCTGAACCAAGATCCAGGTTCAAATGTTCAAGCTGGCCAGTATCTCTATCGTCGGCTGCACCAAAGTCTGGGATTATACCTGAAATTTCAGGAATATAAAATTTGGATCTGGATCTGGATCCAGATCTGAATGTTGTAGTTCAGGTCCATTTTATTTGGACCCTATATTTAAAACAAAAATCTCTAAAGCACCATGCAGTGTTATGACACTATATAATAATTAGTGTTTAATGTAGAATAATGGCTGGTACATATAAAGCATACAGCTTTTACAGATCAGGGATATACAACACACTGTACACCCTACTGTTCAGTGCAGAAGATAGCGAGGTTGAGATGGTTTGAAAAGAGGAAGAGCCAATTTGTAACAGTAAGAGATTTCACAGTAAAGACAAGTGCAGTAGATAAATGGCTGTTTTGTATAGGATTAAGAATGTGAAGCATAAATTGTTCTCTAAAGGCTCGCAGGTGTAGAAGATGAAAGTTATTGCATTACTAGAGTCACTGTGAGGAGCACATTGTGGTCATCCACATAGGACAGATGAGGATGATAAAAACTCAGAGGATTTGAGTAAGCTACAATAAGTGTTTAATTCTAAAATGTAAGAGCCATAGTGGATGTCATTTGGTGTAAACGATGATAATTGGTATATGTATTCATTTGGGATTATGAAGCAGTATAAAGAATAATATTTGAAATCCACTGACTAGGATGCTTTTTGTTTGCAGTAGGGAAAAAATGATGTGCTCTATAACTAGAGAGAGAAGACTATTCTGTCACTCAATATGAAACCTTTGAGTAATAGTGAGAACAAAAGGGTATGAAAACTACATTGACATTAAGGCTTCTCCACAGTATGTAGCTTCAAGTTAAAAAGAAAGGAAGGCTATATACCGCTATTAAGTTCTTGTATGAAAAGTACTATATTATTTCCTGCTGTTTCAGCAAGTTCTACATGATGGACAAAGGAAGTCATAGGGATGGAAGGCTGGGGATTCCATTTAGATAGGAAGATTTCTGGATCTTTCCTTGATCATTCTCATAAATCTCTAACATGAGTTTGTTCTGAAGTCTAATGTATTTCAGCTATTGGCATAAATCCCCCTACTCTTTTGTGCACATGGCTAGGTTGGTTAGTTTTCATGGTGTTGCTTAGACAGCATAGAGGCCACTGACTGTGTTATGTGTCTCCACGATGTTCTGTCCTGACCCAAATCTGGCACTTTACAGGGTAGAATGCCTGTGAGGGACAGGTGTCTATGACCCTGTCCAGCCATCATTGTGTGTGTGTGTGTGTGTGTGTGTGTGTGTGTGTTTCACCCTGCTTTCAGTGGGTCAAAGTTGAAGACTATTGTCGCAGAAAAGTTGATAGGCATTCGGAACAGATGACCATGCTACCTTAGAGAACATTAGGAGACCATTTCAGAGTAGGACGTGTTTAATTAGAAAACAGATCTCCTCACTTGACTTGAATTTGTGCACATGAGGCTATAAATACTTTTGTCTGCTATGTCCACCCTCTTTACCCCTTGCTATCTCTTCAAGACCTAATGGCTTTCTCACCAGCCCCTCCTGGACAATACAAGCTCATATAAAGTCAGTCATTTCATTAATAGAAAATGCTATGCAGAAATCTTGTTATCCCAAATGAGGTTTTCTAAACACTTCAATCCAAACACACACTGGTTTAGATAAAACAAGTTTATTAAATACAGAAAGATAGATTTTAAGTGATTAAAAGTAAAGAGGCCTAAAAGTCAGAAATGGTTACAAAAAAATAAAAGGTAAAATGCAAGCTAATACCTCTCACCACATGCTTAAGTAGTTTTACTGGCTGGAATCCTTTCAGCCAGGACCCCTCCCCCAGTTCAGTGTTAATTTACTTGTCCTTCAGGTGTTGATGCCGTGAGTAGATATGATTTGGGCCTCTGTTCCTCATTTTTAACCTTTTCCTCTTCCTTGAGAATCATCTCCAGCTGGGTTTCAGGAGACAGAAAGTCTGGGGAGACGGGAATTTCCAGCTGCTTCTTTGCCAAGATGTAAAGTTCTCGCTCACACCCTTTTTTCTGCCAAAGAATGGCTGCTTAACCAGGTGATAGTTCATTTGATTTTTGTGGACACTTGGCCGAAGTGTCAATTTGCCTTTTGTTTTTGAGGAACTGGTTTGTCCTGCTTTTCTAAACTTGGAATATGGCTCAGTAATGTTATACAGTAAAATCTTATAACTTTACAAACAATGTTGCCACACATTTTACCAGAACAATAATGATCAGCAAATTAAGTGTGTGCAAATGATATCTCACAAGGCATACTTTGTACAAAATTTATTTTAGTCTTGTAAAAAGGGTGAGCAAAGAAGTACAGACTGTCACAGAGGTATCATTTGAAAACTAATAACTCACTGGTCAATACCATGGTGAAATGTATGTAGCAATATTGTGTGTAAAGTTATGAAATGTATGATGTTAAAAGCACATGTTCAAACTCATGTAGTCCCAATTAGGTAATACTGGTCAGGCAACCCTGCTTTAAGCAGAGGGATGCATTTACCTCAATATATATATATTATGAAGCCAAAAAATCATTTTGACTCTTGGCAACACTGTAGCTGGCCTACAGGCAGCTCAGTGATATTACCACCCCATGTTTCCTGGGGATGTGCTGCAGTCTCACCTCCTCAGCACCAGATCCTAACAGCGGATTGTTGCATGGCTGTGGTGAGCAAAAGAGAGCCTGTTTTGGGGGGGTGTGGCGGGGCGACGACTCACCGGCGCAGCGCCTCCTGCTGGTCGTCTCGGGAATTAGCTCTTTCCAGCCCAGAGCACCCTCTGCAGGCCGGGGCTCACCCACTGCTGGCCCTCGTGTCCCTCCCAGACCCCAGTGCCCGTCTAAGTCAGGGCTCTGCCCCTGGCAGTAACCCACAATCTGGGTCTCCCCACCCAGGGGAACCCCCAACCCTCTATCCCCACCTTGCCTCAGTGGCTACTGCCAGTCTCCATCTAGCCTCCGCTCCCTGGGGCAGACTGCAGTCTGTAAACCACTCATCATCGGCAAGGGGGTCAGGACCTGCTGCCTGTGCCTATCTCTGGGCTGCCCCTCTGCAGCCCCAGTACCTTTTGCACGCCCTTTACCAAGGCGTGCAGCCTGGGGTTTTGCTAGGCTGGAGCTCCCCAGCTCCCTCTGCCCTTCCCCAGCACTGCTCCACCCTAGGTACCCTTCTCAGCTCCCAGGCAGCCAGGTTCTTCTCTCTCAAAAAGCTAGAGAGAGAATCTCCTCCAGCCTCTGGCCCTCAGTCCTCTTATAGGGCCAGTCGTGGCCTGATTGGGGCATGGCCCCAACGGTGGCTGCTTTCCCCCAATCAACCTAGCTTTTCCCTGCCCCAGCCCTCTCCCAGGGCTGTTTTAAGCCCTTCAGGGCATGAGCAGGGTGACCACCCCGCTACAGGGGGATAAAGGAAATATCAGGTTCTAAGAGTGAATACAATAGAGTAAATAAGCGTGGCAGAGAGCGTGATGGGGGGATAGAGCAAGGGAGGCAAGAGGAAAGGGAAACTAGATTAACGGGGGCCACAGAAAGAGAAAAATGAGCAAAAGGGAAAAGAAGACTAAAGCTCAGACACTGAAATACCATGGCAAGGAAGTTGGTACAAATCCTTAAACAGATTAAATAACAATAAAGTGGTTCAGTGGATAGATTGCAAGACAAAGGCTTAGGTTCTTTACCAGATCTGGCACTGACTTGCCCATAACCCTGGGCAAATCATTTAGCCCATCATTTTACAGACTTTGGTGCCTAATGTCTGGCACTTTATTTATAAAGAAAGGAAGGTAAGCGAGAAGGGACATTATTTGCTTCTGTTTAGGCAGAGAAGGAGGAGTGGACATCCTTTTCTGTCCACATTTTAACAAAACCCTCCCATTTGCCTCTCATTGACCCCCAACCAAACCAAAGCCTTGTGTATGTCCTGCACCCCACCTTCACCAGGACAGATTTTCCTTCTATATTTTGAAAATCTGATCATCCTAAGAGGTAAATTTAAGAGGAATGTCAGGAGTAAAATCTGTTAGATGTGGAACTATCTCAAAAAGGAACTGGAGGAAGTCCAATTGTTTGGGACATTTATTAATAGATTGCAATAGAACACTAGAAAGGTTTTAAGGAATAATCCTGCACCAGTAGAGGGATAAACATGATGAGCCAATTGGTCTTCTGCAGCTTCCTGATAACGCTACGCTCTGATTAAGTGTTCTAATAATTTCATATTTTACTAGCTTTGAGGAGTGTAGTCAAGTGGTTAGAACCTGGGTCCAGGATCCAGGACTTCAAGGCTTCATTCCAGGCCTTTTCACTGATTTTTCTCTGATTCAGAGATTCCAAGTCCAAAAGGGACCATTTTGATAATCTAATCTGACCTCCTGGATAACACAGGCCATAGAACTTCCCCAGAATAATTCCTCGAGCTTTGGGCACCTCTCCTAACTTCACTGCTCTCATTTTACTCATATGTAAGAGGCATCTAGTGCATACATTAGATGGAGAGTTGTAATAAGAATGTGTTAATGTTTGTAAAGCACCTTTTGACCCTCAGACAAAAAAGGTACTCTATAGGTGCAAATGTTATTATGTGAAATTAATGAATATGGGAAGAAAAAATCCTTAAAAAAAAAAAAAGGTGCTGAACTCTACACATGACTAAAACCAACTCAGTTGTTAGTCATACATAGTATCCGCCTTCTTCAGGAGGTTTACTTTTTTCCCTAATCATAGAATCTCAGGGTTGGAAGGTACCTCAGGAGGTCATCTAGTCCAACCCCCTGCTCAAAGCAGGACCAATCCCCAACTAAATCATCCCAGCCAGGGCTTTGTCAAGCCTGACCTTAAAAACCTCTAAGGAAGGAGATTCCACCACCTCCCTAGGTAACCCATTCCAGTGCTTCACCACCCTCCTAGTGAAAAAGTTTTTCCTAATATCCAACCTAAACCTCCCCCACTGCAACTTGAGACCATTACTCCTTGTTCTGTCATCTGCTACACTGAGAACAGTCTAGATCCATCCTCTTTGGAATCCCGTTTCAGGTAGTTGAAAGCAACTATCAAATCCCACCTCATTCTTCTCTTCTGCAGACTAAACAATCCCAGTTCCCTCAGCCTCTGCTCATAAGTCATGTGCTCCAGCCCCCTAATCATTTTTGTTGCCCTCTGCTGGACTCTTTCCAATTTTTTCACATCCTTCTTGTAGTGTGGGGCCCAAAACTGGACACAGTACTCCAGATGAGGCCATACCAATGTCGAATAGAGGGGAATGATCATGTCCCTCGATCTGCTGGCAATGCCCCTACTTATACAGCCCAAAATGCCGTTAGCCTTCTTGGCAATAAGGGCACACTGTTGACTCATATCCAGCTTCTCGTCCACTGTAACCCTTAGGTCCTTTTCTGCTTTTGGTCCCTAGTCTGTAGCAGTGCATGGGATACTTCCATCCTAAGTGCAGGACTCTGCACTTGTCCTTGTTGAACCTCATCAGATTTCTTTTGGCCCAATCCTCTAATTTGTCTAGGTCCCTCTGTATCCTACCCCTACCCTCCAGCGTATCTACCACTCCTCCCAGTTTAGTGTCATCTGCAAACTTGCTGACGGTGCAGTCCACGCCATCCTCCAGATGATTAATGAAGATATTGAACAAAACCAGCCCCAGGACCGACCCTTGGGGCACTCCGCTTGATACCGGCTGACAACTAGACATGGAGCCATTGAGCACTACTAATTAGGACTTTTATTTTTTTTATCATAGCTCTTGTTACCTTTCTATCCAAACAATTAATCAGAGACCTAAGCAATCAGGAGGCAAAATCTATTTTCATATTAGCTATTCATAGTGTGTTCCTAGCATTTTAAATTATTACATATCATTCTCACATGTAATCATTTAAAGTACTGGAACTTTATTAGTTCAAAGCTAACCCTATAGTACAGTCTAAGACATTAATAATATTTCCAAATATGATGCATTATGGGAGAGACTCTAATCCATCCCAAAATGAATTTGATTAATTCATTAGTGAGATGAAGAAAAATAATTGCATTAAACTATATTTTAAACATCAAAATCAGCTATAACCTTATTGTCTATATTTTGTTTCCTGTTTGAAGGGATTAGGAAGGAGATGTGTTTTTAAAACAGCTGGTAGTTACAATGACCAGACAGATTTAAGTATTACTTCAACTGGTTATGTCCAAAAGAATATTGTTCCACAAGGTTAGTGAATTTTGAGATGGCCACACTTTCTCACGATTAAGGGTGTTTTATGCATAAAATGATATGCCATTTTTCTGGATTAGTCTAGTGGTCTTTTGATGCTTCATAGCAAAACTGTAATAAGCAAAAGAGCAGATTGAACAGTTTAAACTGGAATATTTATGGATGACTCAGACAACGGTCTTTGGAGAAAAACTGAAAACACAGTAGCTTAAAATGAGTTACATACATTCATTAACCTGCAAGAAGGTAGGTGAGAGGAATAGTCAACGTTTGTTTGTTCATATTTACAGGATATACAAAAAACAAAATGCATAGTAGTACTGATAAAAATACAGTAAGCAGCCTCTTTCTGTCTTCACAACTAGGCTATTCAGATTGAAAACTGGACAAGTGGGATTTTCATTATGGGAACATTTCCCCCCTTGAACTAAGAAAAGCTTAGTGCACATTTCAATCTACTGCTAATCCCCAAACTATAAGTAACAATTTAGTTCCAATTAAAGCACAAATGTAGGAAGGACATCAAGAGAAGGTCACACAGAAAGGTATTTTACATGAATTAATCAGAAACATAATAATACATTCCGCATGTAAAGAGCCTTATATATAAGGATCTCAAAGTGCTTTACAAACATTGCAGTATTTAGCCCTGTAACACTACTGTCTGTGAGGGAAGATAGATACAGAGAGATATATACAGAGAAGGGTTGACTCTGATCTCACACCAGTATAATGCCATTAACTTCAATCGACATAAAACCCAAATGTGTGAGGTGCTTAGTACTTTCAATTCCTATTACCTTCAATGGGAGTTAAATGAACTTTGTATCTTCAGCAATTTTCAGGATCAGGCCCTTCAGTGCTAATTTTCACTTGTGCGAGATCAGAGTCAAGCGCAGAGATGTTACTTGTCTAAGGTCACATGGCAAGTCAAGGTCACAGCCAAGAATAGAACCGAGGCCTTTTGAAGCCCAGGCCTGTGCCTTACACACAAGATTATTCTCCCTCCATCACAGAGCAATGAAATCCAAACTTTTGAAGAGGCTTTATATTTAGAGTGTTAATGCCTCTGAGCAGCAAAGTTGGCCAAATAAGAGAAACAAGAATGGAGAGAGAAATGTATGCCAGGAAGGACCATGCCTTGTTTGAAGGGAGAAACAAACAAGAAGACACGGGCACTGACTTAACAATGTGCTGGGTGGTGCTCCCACTCCACCCCTACCCCCTAGACCCCACCCCTGCCTGCCTCTTCCCACTCTGCTTTCCCCCACCTCTTTCTGCCCCCGCTCCACCCCCCGCCTCTTCCCCGTCCCATTCCGCCCCCACCCTAAGTACATCGCTTCCTCGCTCCTCCCCCCTACCCTCCCTGAGCCTACTGCATGCTGCGAAACAACTGATTGCGGTGGGCGGGAGGCACAAGGAGGGAGGGGGAGGCATTGATCGGCGGGGCCCAACAGTTGGCAGGAGATGCTGAGAGGAGGGGGAAGTTCTGATGGGGGGCTGCCAGTGGGTGCTCAGCTCCCATCATTTTTTCCCCATGGGTGCTCCGGGGCTGGAGTCCGTGCCTATGCATGAGGACAAGAGATTTCTAACCTCTTTTTAAGTGCTTCAAACACAGCACAGAAGGAAGAATTAAGAAGGGGTTTCAGCGGACTGCTGCTACAAATAAAATAATCCGGTGTTACATGTACTAATATATTTAGTGAAGTAAATGTGGGTCCAAGTTTTCAAAGCACAGGTCCTAAGTTGTACCCACAAATATATCTTGCACTTACATACAAACTGTACACCCAAAATCTAGAGTTAAAACTGCAAAGTCAGTCACTGTGCATGCAGACTGGTGTTTGCATGTCCAAGTACCCAATTTATGACTGATCTTTGGCTGTAACCAAGAAATGCACAGCTTAGCCCAGGAAAGGTGTGCATGCAAAAATCTTGGGCTGTGGGTCTAGAATGATAGCCAACAGACTGAGGGGACCAATATGGTAGCTGAGGCTCCCTGGTGTGCAGAGAAAGCTCCTTGTGGTGGCCATTGAGGTGAGGGTGGTATAGGATCTGGAATGTCAGCTCTACCTAAAAGGATTTCTTTTGGAGGAATCCTCCCCTACCAGTTTATAATAGCATTAGTGCTGCTTTGTGCTGTTAGGATGGCACCAAGCAGTTTCAGTACAAGGGAAGTGTTGGGCAAGTACTTGTACTCTTTATTTTTGGATAAGCTATGTAATACAATGCCTGCCTTTCCTTTTATTTTTGCCTTAGTGAAACATCAAATCAAACACGCTGCACTCTGTCAGTTTTAATTGAAAATAGACTCCTCTTGTAGGCCAAATTTGCATCCATAAAACAATTTATGGCCAATAGATCAACTTTCCATTGGGTAGCCTTTCGATCAGACTTAGAGTGTACAATGTGGTGATTACATAAACCCTTTTTATATTTATATTCCCCACTCCCTCAGGAATATTACACATATTGACAGAATATCTATCCTCAGTATCTATCCTCTTTGGATGCTTAAGCCCTCGTACAATCCACCATCGTTGTCTAGTGCTAGGACAGAATGTGTGGATTGCTACCAGCTTGTTCCCTATCCTGGAACAATTTGCTCAAAAGAGAACAAGGAGGTGTGGAGAGTAGATGGATTCATGGTTCTTCTGACACCACCATGAGACAGCAGTAGAGCTGGCCAGTCTCATGGGGCTCATAGTAAGGAGTATGCTATACGACTACCCTTTACAACAGGCTGTGATTTAATGCCAGTATCCCACCTTAGAACAAGGAGCATTACTTTTCTTTTATAATCTTACCCTTCTTTGGGGAGATGGAGATCACCAAGGCATTTTAAGTTCAACATCTTAGCCAATAGATGGTGCTAGCAATTGCTGTATTCACTTCGATACCGTATGGCACTGACATTTGAAAAAATGATGTTTTATGACAGCCGCGAGAATTATTTCTCTATGTGAATCTATATTCTGTCAAAGAATTTACATTAGGTCTAGTTGAAGTGCTGTCATTTTCATTTAGAATTAAGTTCCTCAGCAGCAGTCAGCTCCTCTACACAGGGTCTCACCTCGTCAACAACAATTTCATACAAGTGTGAGATTGGGTGAGATGCTGTTGAAACAAAAAGCTACTTGTTACATTCAGCGAGGGTCAACTACAGAAAACTGCTGCTGGAAATTTCAGAAACAAGGTTCCAGCTCTAGCAAACAAGGTGCATGCAAGAAGTAAGTGCAAACCCTTGTTAAGAATGTCCACAACATGAGCTGGCTCATGCGCTTTGCGTGCAAGATGTCCAGCAGTAAAGCCATTCGATACTCACCTTGTTCTTGAATAGAACATGAGCACAAATGAGGTGATATAAGTAAAGAAAAACTAGAGGAGAGGAATTTGCTGCTCATCAAGTTTCCCATGAATATGGACTTTAATTGCAACATGGTCAGGAAGCCTAAAAATCTCATCACTTTCAAATCCATTAACTGTAAAACAAGAATACTGATCCCCCATTGGCTGAGAGAGTGCCTTATTTAGTACTATGGTACTTAAAAAGTGTCTGCTTGGGTCTAAGGTGAAAGTATCCCATCATCACTCATATCCACGCTGCACCTGGGGTCACAGTGCCACAATAGTCTGCTCCTTACTTGCATAGATGGACCAAAGCAATTTCGTGTGTGCTCCCCAGAGGAACTCAAGACTAAGAAAAAGCCATAGCATGGAACAAGCGTATATCTGGGGGGGAGGGATGAGTGAAATGGTGGATTAAAATGGACATTTTTGAAACAGCCAGTCTTGATTTTTCCCCATGAATTTTCAGACAGTATGAAATTTTTTCCCCTTTGTTCTGTCATCAATATATGCAATGCTAACATTATTGCTATTTCTATTACAGTCATGCCTAGAGGGTTTGTATGCTATACAAACTCACTTTTGTGCACACAAGAGCTTACAGGTTAAGCAGACAAGACAGACAGAGGTGATATTATTATGACCATTTTACAGATTGGGGTCTGAATCACAGAGAGATTAAGTGGTCATACAGGAAACACTAGAATCGAGAACTAAACCAAGTTTTCCTGAGCTCCAGACCACTGCCTTAACCACATGCCATCCTTCCTCTTCCAACTCAGGGGATTCAAAATTCTTTAATCTTTACATCCTAACTCATCATCATTCATTACCTTATATCATGGCCCCTTCTCATTGCTGAGCTAGCCAGATCTTCAGCTGTCCAGAAAATTTTTGTTAACTATTTCTTCAATGAAAACCTGAAAAAAAAAAATAACCTACCTTGCAGAGTTGTTGTGACCAGCTGAGAATTAATTGGTCTGCTTTTTCAAGGTTCTTAGCACTGAGCAGTTCTCGCTGAAGGAAGTAGGAGCTGCTGGGTGCTCAGCACTGAATCTGGCTTCTTATTTAAATGTGGACTGAGGCTCCTAACTTTAGGCACCTAAACTCGGTCAACAATTCTGTAGGCTTCCTGAAATATTCTACAGAATATAGTAGAGTATTATATCCCTACTTAACAATTCCATTAGATGGTTCAAACAACCTACAGAAAGAAAAAAAAAATGTGTTAAATCTGATTGATGTTTAGTCTAATTCCTATGGTTCTCTATTGCATTTTTAGAGAAATTTTTGGTTTTATCTGCATGAAATTTGATAGGACTTTTCCATAAGGGTATAGGATTGCTGAGAGTCTTACAATTATTGTCTTTCCTTTAACTGAGGAAAATCCAATAGATTTCCTTGTGTAATAAGGCCACCTACATTTATTATGTTATGTGACTGGAAAGCTTGCAAAACTTCTCTGCACATAATACTTGCAGGTCTCACAGAAGCAATGTGGGGATTAATTGAAGATGTAAAGTAATTTAAATAAACCGATATAGCGATATGGGTGATAAGTGTTAACATGAATATGAAACTGTGAGATATACCCTACTCCTGAAAGGGCTCTATTTACTTTGGAAATTACTCTCTCCAAGTCCTGCAGTTATTGTGTGATGTGACATACATGAAATCAGTCACTTACAGACAAGAAAACACTATCAGTGTTCCAGCTTTCATCTGAATAGAAACATTTCTAGTCCCGAGAGAGAGAATCACTTACAATTTATGGGTTTCTTTTGCCCTGAACTCTTTCTCTTCCATTATTAATCCATTTTATTGAGCACGCATAAGAGGAAACATGGTAGGGAAAAAAGATTTGCAATAGAGAGAGATGCTGAACTGGTCATTGCTTAGGCACATCATATCTGATTGCGTCAGCCATGGCACAATGAATTACATTCTGGAAACATGACATGAATAAGGTAATCAAGCATGAGGACATCATGCATATGAGCCATCATTCAGATAATTTAAAAAACGTGGATATTGTATTTTTCCGAATTAGGTCTAGCCTTTACATTTCCTTATCAATTCTTTCTTTTAAACTTTGTATGTCACCACCAAAAGAATTGGTGGGGATATTGGTACCAGTGAAGAAATGCTCCTTTCCTATACCCATAAGTAGCAGTGATTATTTAGGTATTTGCCTTTAATTCCAAACATCTTTAATGAATAGGTACTTTGAGTTAGAAATCAGGTTGGGACTTGGCTTTGTTGTTCCTGGTCATGTGAACTATGGTAGACTGATTTTTTTTTTCTTTTAAGTCAAAGTTTTGGTCTTGGGAAGCCATTGTCCACCAGGTCATTTTGATAGGGATTTCAGAGGTTTTCCATACATCTCTGAAACACTAAGCAAGGATCATATGTTAGAAATAGCCATATCCCATATGATCATATTCATGCAGTTCTAAGGGGCAGATATCCACTTTTGTCCTTTCTGACTTGCTGTTATTGTTAGCCTTTAATGGAATGTATAAACAAGGGTGAAAAACTAAAAAGAAAGCCTGAAACAAAGAATCCTGAGGGGAATAGTCTCTATTCAGAATAATTACTTCAACTGCAACCAGGCCACCAATTGGAGAAACATGTAGAGAACCCCCCAAGAGGATTGAGAGAACCCTGCCTCTCTGGATAATCCTCCCCCCCCCCCGCATTCTGCCATTCCAGACTGGCTTCAGCCCTGCAGGGAGCTCTCTGTCGGGGTTGTTTTGCTTAAATGGGGAAGGAGGAGACAGGGTGGAGCATGGCCAGTGGGGCCTTCCTATACATGCTGTGTTTTAAAAAAAATGGTATCTTTTTCACCAAAAAGTGCAATAATTTCATGTAAGTGTGTACGTGTATGTAGGAATATATGTAGTTTCCCTTATCATAAAAGCACTACTCATTCCCTTAATGGGAAATAAATGGAGAATTGCTGTGGGATTTGGCACAGGAAATGGGCTGAGCCTTATGTTTGTACATAGAATGGAGTTTTGTCTTGGCACCTGTTTTAGAAGCTGATATTTAAGGAAGAAACAATACACCGAAAAACATAATTCTTCCAGCCAAACACACTGCAAAACCCATCTCTTTGGCCAGTCTTTTTGGGAGGAAAGAATGCAAAGAGAGCATGAATTTTTGTGATGGAGGAGGCTTGTATTGTCAGTCCTATTTTGGGCGGAGGGGGGGAGAGGGAGGGGAAGTTGATGGTTTTATTTTGCTTGTACTGTAATTTGTATTTTTGATCTATGACAGAAGCAGTTTGAGACCTGGATAGGTATTTTTGAGCAAACATATTGCACACTTCAAAAAATAAATAATTAAGTTTCCTGTCCCTTACTATGTCCTATTATTGTATGGCTGTTTTTGAATTCTTTCTTAAATGATCCAGCAATTATTATTTTGTACCTCAGCAACGTTATTTGGTAAGGCTATTCCATTTCATTTTAATTCTCTCATGAAAAAGTGCTTGGTGACATCTGCTCTGGATTTGGTTTTGTTTAATTAAAATTAAATGCTTTTTTGTCCTGTCACTTTTGTTGGGCTGAAAATAACAACTTGAGCTGACCTCATCTGCACTATTCAAAATTTTAAACACTTTAATTACATCCCCTTCTGTCATCATGTTGTTTTCTAGATAATGTAGCTTCAACTCTTACAGCTCTCCTCATAGTTTATATGTATTTAATCTGAGGATCCAAGTTGTAAACCTTCTGTATCTTTTTAAGTGATGCAACATCTTGTTTTATAATGAGATTATGAAAACAGAGTTCAGTAAGTGCAGTTTCCATACACTTGCTAATAGGTCTTCAAGCATTCTGTAGACTCGCATAATGTGATATTTTTTTCATTCCATCAAACTCCTAAGCCTTTTCTACATAGGAAATTTGTCCCTATTCCAGCCACAGATGTGGCAGCATTGGTGCAAACTCCAAGTGTAAACAAGGAAAGCTGCTGTAAAATCCCCAAGTGGAAGCTTCAGCTTTCCTTAGTTACACTTGTGGTCAGTAGAGGTGCAGTTACATGCAGTGTCTGGCCCATGATTCCTTGCATCAGGTCAAATTGACAATATAAACAGGCCTTTGAGAGTCATTGGAAATATACTTTCATATGGAAAGCATTGCTTTTATCCCAATATTCACCACTGATGGAAAAATACTGAACAAGTACAGAGTACTGTTAATCTTTGTGTGTAGTGGAGTTGGTTGGAAAATGTTATGTATTTTATCAGAACAAAACCCTTTTAAATTTTTTTTGTTTTTGTAGAATTTTTCTGGCTTTCCTTTAAAAAACCAGAAACTGAAATGCTTCTGATTCTCTCAATAAAACCAAAACAACTCTCCCAAACACATACAAACACAACCAAACCAAACAAAAATGTATTTTTTGGTTTAAAAAAAAATGACCAGCTTTCGCCTGTAGTTTGAGTTGATTTTGTTTTATCTGCAAGACAGAGGCTGAATCTGTAGCTAGTGGGAGATAATATGAAAATTATGCTAATGCCAATTCCTTATATTTGAACAATATTTCATAGAGAGGATAAAAATTTCTTTTGTTTTGACAGTTCCTAGCACAGAGGTTCTCAAACTGGGGGTCCTGACCCTCCAGGGCGTCGTGAGGTTATTACATGGGTGGTTGTGAACTGTCAGCCTCCATCCCCAAACCCCGTTTCGCCTCCAGCATTTATAATAGTGTTAAATATAAAAAAGTGTATTTAATTTATAAGGGGACTTGCACTCAGAGGCTTGCTGTGTGAAAGGGGTCACCAGTACAAAAGTTTGAGAACCCCCTAGCAGTTCTAGTAGTATCTTCCTCCATTATATGTATAGACAGTCTCTTCCAAACCATTAGTGCCTATCAAAACAGAAAAACTTTTTAACTTCCTCCACTGTCTGACTTACTTTCAGTAAGTCTTTTAGGGGCTCATCCTCTTATTGCCCATGTTTTGAGTGAGGGCGGTTGGGTGCTGCAGTTTCAAAGGCATCAACAGAGCGATCCACATCCATGTCTAATATGCATGATCCTTCATCAAGTAACTACTACTATAGAGGAAGTGTCAGTGTCTGGGGAACCTTCTTGGTGATCTTCTCATAAATTAATTCCAGCTACTGTGAAATGAATTTGCAATACAGTTCCCTAATTTTTGATGATCTGTAGGGGCTCTCTGTTCAATATTTGTATGTGCATAATGAAACTGGGGACCTAACTAACAGCAAAGGATGATAAGAACTTATTTTTGAACAGCAGAAGATATAACCCCATGAGCAGACTATTTAGGACCTTTTTTACTTATACAATGCCATGATGTCCACATCTTCCTACCTGCTACTTACTGATTGCTGATAGAGGATACTTATATTCTGATGCATAGGGTAAGAGTGGAGTCATTGTGAATAGTTCTCTGAAAACATCTATGCAAAATGCAGCGGCAGTCAAAAAAGCAAACACAATGTTGGGAATAATTAAGAAAGGGATAGATAATAATACAGAAATATCATATTTCATCTATATAAGTCCATGGTATGCCCACATCTCGAATAGTGCATGCAGATATGGTTGCCCCGTCTCAAAAAAGATATATTGAAATTGAAAAAGATTCAGAAAAGGGCAACAAAAATGGTTAAGGGTATGGAACGGCTTCCTATGAGGAGAGATTAATAAGACTGGGACTTTTCAGCTTGGAAAAGAGATGACTAAGGGGGGAATATGATAGAGGTCTATAAAATCATGACTAGAGTGGAGAAAGTAAATAAGGAAGTGTTATTTACTCCTTCTCATAACACAAGAACTAGGGGTCACCCAATTAAATTAATAGGCAGCAGGTTTAAAACAAACAAAATGAAGTATTACTTCACACAACGCACAGTCAACTTGTGGAACTCTTTGCCAGAGGATTTTGTGAAGGCCAAGACTATAACAGGGTTCAAAAAAGAACTAGATGAATTCATGGAGGATAGGTCCATCAATGGCTATTAGCCAGGCTGGGCAGGGATGGTGTCCCTAGCCTCTGTTTGCCAGAAGCTGGTAATGGGTAACTTGATGATTACCTGTTCTGTTCATTCCCTATGGGGCTCCTGGCATTGGCTGCTGTTGGAAGACAGGATACTGGGCAAGATGGACCTTTGGTCTAACCCAGTATGTCCACTCTTATGAGTGTACATTCAATATCTGCGGATATGCTGGTAATTAGATAGTGAAACAAAACATTGCTTACACCACTACACTTGGCATCCAGGAAATAATATACATTTTATTAAAACATGGCCAGATATTACCACACATGTGCAGTAGATGCTGTGTTCCCAATAATTATATTGGCCAATAATTAATTTAGCTATGTAGACAAAGCACCAAAAATATATAATAATAAATACAGTTTAACTGTTTAAAATGCAACACAATGTAACTTAAAACAAATTTAAAAATTTTTCACTCAAATATATTTTCAAATTTCAACATAAAACAATTATAAAGACTGCTTCTTCAGCGTAGCTGTCCTTCTCCTGGCTCCTTCCTACAGACTATAATCAAGCCGGCTTAATAGGAAAAGGAATAAATAAACTAAAAATACTCATTTCTGCAGACACACTTGTCAGTTGTATGCAGTACCTTCGTAAGTGTTTGGAAAGAGGCATTTAGCTGATATGCTTGTCTGCAGAAATTAATTTATTTTGTTTTCGTACCGAGTAGGATTGAATGGGTTTAAACAAGGTTTTAGTTATAGTTTGTTATTTGGCAAAGAAAATGCTTTTGTACAATGATTGCAAATAATCATATAAAATAAACTATATTTCAAATGTGCTGTCAAGGAACAAAAAGTCTTTTCCTAGTTACAAGCTCCCAAGATTACTTTATTTATCCATTTCCCCCCTCCACTGGAATTAACTACTTGTGAAAGATGCCAGATTGACAGCCTTGGAGACAAAATACATTGCATGAACAGCAACAGTGCAAGCTACTTGCCCCACTGATGTGCCCTATCTATTAACTGGAGTGACTGTTTCCAAGGGGTGACAATTTCTTTCACTGACCATGCCCAGCCAATCCCGGACTTCTTTTCTGAGACTGCCAACCAGTATACCAGTTAATGACAATGATAGGGCAGTTTTTGTGATGTGTCCACATGTCCACTGAGAACTGAACTGGTATGATCAAACTCATTGCTCTTTCTAATATTTTTCTCTTTTATTTTTTTTTTCAATTTCTAAATGTTTATTAAAATTATAATAATTACAAAATATTTGCTCTACAACAGAATAGTACGACTGGTCACCAAACATATCAAAATGAAATACAGGCAAGGATAAAATATAAAGGTATTGTTAGAAGGACCCTTTGCAGCACATGCAAACTTTTAATCATAGGATTATATTTAACTTCACTACAGGGACATTCCTTCTCTCCCAAATATAATGAAAAATAAGACCATTTTTTCTAATAAACTCTTGTATGATATAAGAAGCTGCAGGAGGGATAATACAAGTTAGCTGCGTTATATTCTATGGAACAATTATGATTTACACCAGCTTATGATCTGGCCCTTTGGGTTCTAGCCCTTCCTTGAGATACACAGTTACACCTCCCACTGATGTTAATTAAGTGATATGTCAGAATACAGCAGTCCTCTTTGTGACTTACCAAGATACAATTCAGACTAATGAGCAGCTCTGTCACCCTTGCCCTGCAACCTTGGGTGCCTTACAATGCCTTGCTGAAGGAGTTCCCACCTGGACTGCTCACAAGCAGCCTTCCAGCATGCAAGCCACACCCTGAGTGTTTTTCTGTAACTGCAGCCTGCCTGCCATACTTGGGTTACACTCTGGCCTTCCCTAGCCTTGGTTATACTTCAGGGTGATTCCAATACACCCAGAAATATATGTCATGGAGTGCCCAACCATCTCCTGGACAGTTCAAAATAGTTTAAGTTTGTTATTCCTGAAAGGGGATGATATGCCAGTTTATTATCTCAAATAGCTATTCAGACCCTTCAATTTAAACCTACTGGATTAGATAAAACAGTAAAACAAGTTTATTAACTACAGAAAGATAGATTATAAGTGAGTACAAGTAATGATGCATAAAAATCAGAGATGGTTACAAGAAAAATAAAGATAAGATGTTTACTAATATCTAACTTAACAAACTATATCAGATTTAAGCAAAGTTTCTCACCACATGCTTTCAGCAGCCTTACTGACCAAACCCTGTAGGTCAGGACCCTCTGCCCCCCCAGTACAGCAACTGCTTCCTTTGTTGCTTTAGGTGCAGTCAACGTGATGGGCAGGGGGAGAGAGAGAGAGGTATCTTGGGGTGTTTGTCCCTCCTTTTTATAGTTTCAGTCCCCCTCTTGAAAAACATTTCCAGCTGTGCACTCGGAGACAAAGAGTCTATGTGGATGGTTGGCTTTTTCTCACCTATCCTGAGCTTTCTTTGTTTCCCTTCCTGCTTGATGACTCTGTTTACTGCTTAAATGCAAATTAAGCAGAGCACACATTCATTTATTTATGGCAGACCGGTTTGCCAACCTCAGTTCGGGCAGGACTGTGGGGTTTGCAACATGTGTTAATAACATGCCACAGGGAAATCTTATAACTTTACATACCATGTTACCGCACATATTTTATCAGGACAATACTGAACAGCAAATTATGAGTTTTCAAATACCTTACAATGCACACTTTGTACAAAGATTATTACAATAGTGTGTAGGGTATGAATACAGGGGTGTATTCTGTCATACTTCTCTATCCAATATGTACTGGTCGGGATAGCTAAGTGACTTTGCTTTGGATTCTTAGGGCCCTTTCCTGCAAGATGCTGAGCACTCAACTCTCATTCAAGTCAATGGGACTTGGAGGCACCTTTCAGAATCAGACTCTTACCTATCTGTACTAGTAATTTTTGAAAAGATGAAAGACTGCTATACCATGCCTGTCAGTGTACACACATGTCATTTAAATGTTCATTTGTTTAATTGAAAGTTTTAAAATCAGCTTTTTGTTTTGTGTACATTAGTGGTCTCCTCCCTGTCAGATCTGGGCTGTTAGTCAATGAAAATCACACTCCAATAGGTCTGTGATGGGTTTTACTGTATGGCCCTGATTTTCATGAAATAATGAGCATCCTCATTTCCAGCTGATGTCATGGGAGCTGCAGGTCACATCTCAGAAAATCAGGCCCTGTATGTGTATGGAAAAGAAACTAGACCATTATGTACTGGAAGTCTGGGAAATTCATCTTTTTCTGGATATCTCTGTGGACTCTATATGACTTAGATCTATGAAAACTTTTTCTACTTTTTTTTCTTTTTAAAATATACATAGCTTCTGCTCCATATGCACTTTGCTCAGCTATCACTGTTACTGTTGTAGATGTGAAATTTCTCATAGTTCAATGAAAAACCATTAGAAAAATCAATCCCAGTTCAAAAGACCTTGTAAACTTCCATTTTAATCAGTCAGGACACATGGCTGCTTTTACTAAAAAAGACACAATTTGGAATGATATTGTTTTGATTGTTCTACATTGTTGATGTTGCAAATAGGTATGTCAGCATTCGAAAGATGGTCCTTGAGGCACTCCATTTTTTTAATAACAAGCAAAATTCTCATTAATGGACAATCTTACAATGCAATAACATTCATTTTTTGGACTATTAAGCATATAGAGTGTTTATATTTCCAGCAAAAGAATGAACTAATGGAAAATAACATTCTGTCACGCACTGGTGCCACAGCATCGCAACATAACGTATCTCAGGCTGATTACAATTCAGCCTTTCAACAGAATTATACATGATCAAAGCTTTTGGAGTCAGAACTATGTGACTTAAATGACTGAAAATAGTTTTAATGTTTAAGTTCTTCTTTCAAATCACAGCTCATTTCTTGTTAATGTGGTAAACCAGAAAAACAACTGTTGGTCTATCCACCTGCCTAATTACATATGGATGTATTCAGAATAGTACGGTTGTGCAATATGGGATAGTCTTAGATTTTAGCCCTAGGTTTAAATTAGAGCAGGAATAACCACATCTAAGTTAAAAGTTAAAAAGTTATATAAGTTAAAAAGAGGAAATGTTCTTTTCCTCTCTTTTTGGTGCCTCAGCAGTAGATTTAGTGCTAGTTCATAAGGAGACAGGATGGAGTTCTTTAAAGTAAAGTTGTGTTCATATATAAGACAGCACCTCCAGCCTCCATTATCACATTCCCACTCTGAGTTCGGGTATGAGCTCTTCTGGGGTTTGTGACTTTTGCTACTCACTACCTTTGGACCATAACCTCCTTCAAAGAAGGAGTGATAGTTTAGCACAATTGTTCAGAAGGTCTGCAATGCAATGTAAACTATTTGTCCATCACCATCAGCTCATCTGAAACCGTGTAATGTATTTCACTTAGGACGCTATAAAATATTACATAAATGATTTTAAGTCACTAAAATCAGTCCTGGATTTTGTATATCTATTGATACAATGCCAGTTTCAAATCAGATTTCCCCCACTGTTTCTGCTTATTATTGTTTTATTCTTTAATAAAATTTAGTTAGGGATTTTTTTTAAAAAAAGGACAATATTGAACCTCATATTAATCAATGTTTCTGGATTCTAAAAAAAGGACTCCAGCAATGTAACATTTTTTGCTACAGAAATCATTGCCAGGACAAACATGTAGCCTTCCCTAGTTGTCATTACCCATCACCTGGGTTATTGAGCCATTAAGCAATCTCACTTTCTCTGACATTTTTAAAACTCAACCCTTCCACCTCCAAACAACCTCCCCAAGCCCTTACAAGCTGGTGATATGAATATGACATTGCTTTTGATCATTTTCATTCTAGAGGGAAGTCTCTAGGAAGAATGCTAAATAAAAATTGCTAGCTTCTGGGATGTATTTGATGACACTGTCACTAGGGTTTGACACACAGGAGTGATGTGGGGTACCTGGCCCTAATTACATGACCTGCATGCGGGTTCTGAAGACAAATATCCCTGTCACATGACAGGGGTCAGACTCTCTTCACTCCAGCAGCTACTAGTACTCACTATTACAGTCATGGTGATAATTTTTTCTTAACATAGCAAACATTTTTAATCAACTTGTCATTGTTTAACATTTTACCTTTGAGCTGGAACTCAAGAAGCAGAAATCCCAAACTCCCTGCAAAGCCTATGTTCCCTGTATGTCAGCATGGCCCTGAATTTGCTGCCAGAGTAATTTGCAGGAACATTTGGATCTTTGTAAGGGCATCACTAAGATTTTGGAAGCTGGAAGACAGCTCTTCAAAGATCATTTTATGTAAAGACTAACTATCCCACCATATTGCTGGAAAATTCTGAGACGTCAGTCCTGAAGTGGTGCTTGTATGTTACATAATAAAATGTTTACATTTTTAATACTATCTGAAAACTGTATTTGGGGAATAGTGCTTATTTCATGAAAAAGTTGTTCATCTTGGATGAAGTTCACCCATTGGCAGAGAACCCATCCAAGGTCCTTTATGCTGATGAATCTTGGGAGGGTTGGGGACAGGCAGGCATATATGGGTGTGGAGTAGGTGTAGGAGAACTCTATGCTCCGGGGACGGAGCATTGTAGCTGGCTGGAGAAGGAGCTACTGGAGTTGCATTTATATGAATCTAGTCGCTGGGATTCCCTGATAAAGGTATTTGTAAGGGACATTTGTGTCTGTTTCAGCCAATAGGCTAGAAGAGAGGTCATGGAGGGGTTGTGCTATAATTTATGAAATCCAACTAGTTCCTCATACTAAGGCTATTTTGATTTTTTTTCAGTGTCTGTTCCAGATTTCTAAGCAATTTACATTATTTAACATTGCTTACTTTGGGAAAGCTGTCAGCCTATTCCTCCTTATACTCCCTGAAGGTAAACACTGACGAACTCAAATATCAACAGGCCCAGTACTTCCCTTCTGGCTTTCACCAAGCAGGCAGGACACAGATCCCACTCATAGATTGTTGTAGTCCAAAACAGCTCCAGTGACTCCCCTCAGTAAACATAGGCTAAAATACAAGCAGAGAGGTCATATAGCATTTGTCCATTCAAAGGTCTGCATCGTCACCATGCATGCATATAATTGGGGGTTTTACCTGCAGAGTGATGTGAAATTTCTTCACAGTGCATGAAGCCTAGTGGAGATAGCTCAGAACATGAAGGCTGTTAACCACCTAGAACAATTCCACAATCCAAGATTTTGCAGATGCTATGGTGGAAGTGAAGAAACACTTTTCACATCCCTCACAGCTGCAGCATAAGGCTTTAAAAATGCTCTGTGTTGCAATCAGTCTGACTCAGCATGACGCTTCTCTCCCACCAGCACTAGCTATCTCATTTCTTGTTGTATCTGTTTAGGTCATCTGTTAAACGAAAACTGTCTGAGAGTATGTCTAAGGGACACTGTGTTGTTGGTTGGGAACAAAAATTCATTGTAAAATGCTACCATACCATCTGTCGAATAATCTGTTGGGTTTATCTGAGAGTAGGTGGAGCTGAATTTCAGCCATTCAATGCTCGCTGTTTGTGGGCTGTTTAAACTAACATTATGTCTTCACTTCTGACCCTACAGATTAAGAAATCTTCAGTAAAACCAGTTCAGCCAACTGACTTTCTTTACTGTCATAAAATCTGCATATGTGGCTTAGCACAATTGGCAGACATGGCTTAGGAGAGGCTTAGCACTGAACGTAAATGGAAATTTGCCTTAAGTTATGTTAATAAGAAATCACATAGTGGAACTATATAACAACCTTCACTTAATTAAAGAGCCAACACCATACTCAGGCAAATCTGAAAAACAAACCAACTGTTTTAGTAATTCTCATAAAAGACTCATTTAATTTTCCTGGGTTATAGATTAAACTGGTTCACAGATTGCATGTGTCACTTGCAAAAAATGTTGTATAAATAATTAACAGTTATATTTTGATGACAGAGATGATGTGAAGAGAATGGTTCTTTTTTTCAAATCTGAGAGATGAACACAGCAGTAAAGTCCTGAGAAGCAGATAAAGTTATGGTACATACAGTTACTTGCAGTATGGACCTAAGCCCTATCTTTAAAATCTATCATTTGATGATTACAGAGGGTTAGCAGCTTTTAGATGAGAAATTATACCCTTGCTGTTACGGAATAAATGGACAAGTTCTGAAAATTAACATGTCAAATGTTGTTGGTTGTGTTCAAGATAAACTGTGTGCAGAGCATTTTTCATATCCTCCCTTTGCTTTTAAACCTTTTTTTCTGAATGAAATTATTATGAAAAGTGCTGAAATGATAGCCCTGAAGACTGAAGCTCTGTACAACAGCTGTAGCACTTAGGCAAAATAAGTTTCCATACAGATGTGCCTCAACTGATATGCAGAAGGACCATCTTTAGGAATGAGAAGAGTGATTGGTTTCCATGCCCATTGTCCTTAGCATCTCTGTTGAGGCTGCCAACAAAGTTGCTTTTTGGGTTCAGTCTTGCAGATGGTATTGTGATTTGGACACATGGGGTGAAATCCTCGCCCCATTGAAGTCAATAGGACTTTTGCCACTGACTTCAATGGAGCAAGGATTTCAACGGTGTTCACTGGACCTACGCCATTACTTGGTCAGTAGAGTTATGTACCATACCCAGCTAGTCAGGAAACTATAGATCTGTTTACAATATAATAAAATGGTAGATTGATTAATATCAATGTCAGTCTAATATGTATATTATATAAGGAAATTTGTCAGTCACTGGAGTCACATAAATATAAGTGCGAAAGAGTGGTGAATCAAGTCCTAAAGCCTGAAGAAACATTAGTCTGTCTGCCATGCCCTTTTATAAACACTCATGTAGTTTTATTTTTTTATTTTGAAATTTCATAATATGCATATCTCCTTTTCTTGATGGTGCAAAGAACCCCATAATGTTGTTCAGTATATGCCAGTACAGTACAAACAATGTAATGTAGGACACCCAGTCTAAAATAGCAGGCAACAATATTGAGCAGTCTCAATTTCAGTTCATTTTACACTGACAGTGTTTCTTATGATAAGAGATTACAGGTTCAACATGTTTTATCTCTTCCTTCTTTTTGCTTTCAGTGGTATATTACTTTAGTGAATTGATATAATATTGGGCAGTCCATTTATACTGTGTGTTAGAATTATTTTTTTAAAATGAAATTCGTATATATCTTGCAGATGACATGGGGGAACAATCTATTTCATGAGAAAGTAGTTTTCTTTATGCTTACTGGGAACTAGGTTGTTTTGACTGATTAATATAGCATTGTCTTTTTTCTTCTGAGTCCACAGTTTAAGTTTAGCCTGAAAATTCCAGTAAAATCAGTTGTTATATCACTAATTATTTTTGTCTATAGCACATAATTTAGCACAGTGGTAGGCACTACTTAGGAAAGGCATAACATTGAACTGGTATGGAAATTTGTCTCAAGTTGTGTTAATCACACACTGCAGCTGTATGATGACCTTCCCTTCATTAGAAAGCTACTACTATACTCAGGCAATTTGAAAGAAATGATCCTTCATCGTGCTTCCATTCAACAATTGTGCACATTTCCCCCCCATTACAACATTGCTAAGATGTGCGTGTAAAGAGAAACTCTCAATTTCCAATCCCTGTAATTTTGATCAGACAACAAGCGGTAAGAATATAGTCAGATATTTTGTGGAGTGAAAAATGAAAATACAAGCTCAGCAGCGTATGAACCCCACAGTTTCTCTTTTTGTATTAAATTCTGTTCACTAGCATGATAAAACTGAGCAGGGAAAATGAATAGCAAGGAAATGACAATTATTGTGGCATTTTAGCTACTCCCAATAATTAGTAGAGTATAAGTTTACCTGAGCAGGAAGGTAGTGAATCAGCCATAAGGAAATCTCTTGGCTGTGCTTGGTCTTGAGGAAGTCCTACTAGACTTGTTATTGTCCAGACAGGGTTTATCCTAATGCTGATGACTTGACAGGTTATGGATCCCCATGGCAAGGAGAAGTATTAAAAAGTCATTCTGGAATGCTATACAGCTTGGAAAAACAGAGGAGGAAATCTGTTCCTCTTATAGATGTTACAGATTGGGATGCTATGATGTTAAAAACTCCTTTTAGCCAGGGAAACATTGCACATTACAGAGGAATTTTGACATAACTAGTTTACAAAGACTATGACAATCTTACCTAGATACTGCAGCTAAGAATCAGGGTAGTTGATTTTTTTGACCCAGACATGACTATTTTGCAGCTTATGAAGCCCTGCCCTCCAGTGTTACAGTGTGATTTCCCTTGGATAAGGTTTCCATGCATGGTAAATAAAATCACCAGTGCATCTTGGACTCAGGACCTCCTTTGCCCATATTTTGCATAGGTGGACTATTCATGGCACAAAGATCTTGCTTAGTCCTTCACTCTCCCTTTCTTTAAGCCCACAGCCCATGGTACCTAAGGTTTATTATCACTGGCTAATGGGGAACATTTTTGGAAGAGACCCTAGTTAAAATACTTGCAGGACATTGCTGGTCTGCAACTAACCTTTATTGGTTCTTACATTGTTAGCCACATACGGCTGGTATCCCTTTCTCTTGACTATCACCTTTATTGTTTTCTTTCCAAATTCTATCTTATTCTCTCTTTTTCTATCATAAATGCAGGTACAGTAAGTGGCTCACAGAAAATTTAAAAATTGACACTTCCATTAGTATTTCTTCATTGAAAGTATATTAAAAGATAACACCAGTTCTGCTTTGAAAGAGGCCTCTTTGGGTTCCAGTACAACTTCAACAAGTACAGTCATACTTCCACCAATAGTACTGAGTGAAGGGTTCTGATGAGCTGCAAGAGCTAAGAGGGAAATTTTTCAAGAGTAAAACACTGATTTTTTTCTGGGCTTATCACATGTCACACAACCATTTTTTTTTTAAATTATTCTATTGAAAACTGAATGTTAGTTAAAATCTGAAAACTCTATCATTTATTTAGCTAAAGTGAGGTTGATCTATCAAGAGGTTAAATTCTCATTTCCAGGACTATTCCTCTACTTCAGCTTGAGTGCAGGGGTGCTGGAAGAATTTTTATAGTGGGGGTGCCGAGGGCCATTGAACCAAATTGTAAACCCTGTATATCATGGAATCCACTTCAAGCCAGGGGATGCAGTAGTACCCCTAGTTCCAGCAGCTATGGCTTGAGGTATTTAACTGTTTGGGGATGCTACTTTATGGCTTGATAAAGGAGGTTTAGTGGTTGCTCAGTTAATTTGAAGGGAACTTTTTCATGTCACTTTTATCTATCATAAGCTTTCGTGGGTAAGAACCTCACTTCTTCAGATGCAAGTAATGGAAATTTCCAGAGGCAGGTATAAATCAGTATGGAGATAACGAGGTTAGTTCAATCAGGGAGGGTGAGGTGCTCTGCTAGCAGTTGAGGTGTGAACACCAAGGGAGGAGAAACTGCTTCTGTAGTTGGATAGCCATTCACAGTCTTTGTTTAATCCTGACCTGATGGTGTCAAATTTGCAAATGAACTGGAGCTCAGCAGTTTCTCTTTGGAGTCACAAGGAAATAAAGAAACAAATCAACAGAGCCAGACCTGTACCCAGAAACCTCCTGCTACAAGACAGGCCCAAAAAAGAAACCAACAGAACTCCACTGGCCATCACCTACAGTCCTCAGCTTAAACCTCTCCAATGCATCATCAGTGATCTACAACCCATCCTGGACAATGATCCCTCACTTTCACAGACCTTGGGAGGCAGGCCAGTCCTCGCCCACAGACAACCCGCCAACCTTAAGCATATTCTCACCAGCAACCACACACCGCACCATAACAACTCTAACTCAGGAACCAACCCATGCAACAAACCTCGATGCCAACTCTGCCCACATATCTACACCAGCAACACCATCACAGGACCTAACCAGATCAGCTACAACATCACCGGCTCATTCACCTGCATGTCCACCAATGTTATATATGCCATCATGTGCCAGCAATGCCCCTCTGCTATGTACATTGGCCAAACTGGACAGTCACTACGCAAGAGGATAAATGGACACAAGTCAGATATCAGGAATGGCAATATACAAAAACATGTAGGAGAACACTTCAACCTCCCTGGCCACACAATAGCAGATGTAAAGGTAGCCATCTTACAGCAAAAAAACTTCAGGACCAGACTCCAAAGAGAAACTGCTGAGCTCCAGTTCATTTGCAAATTTGACACCATCAGATCAGGATTAAACAAAGACTGTGAATGGCTATCCAACTACAGAAGCAGTTTCTCCTTCCTTGGTGTTCACACCTCAACTGCTAGCAGAGCACCTCACCCTCCCTGATTGAACTAACCTCGTTATCTCCATACTGATTTATACCTGCCTCTGGAAATTTCCATTACTTGCATCTGAAGAAGTGAGGTTCTTATCCACGAAAGCTTATGCTCCCAATACTTCTGTTAGTCTTAAAGGTGCCACAGGACCCTCTGTTGCTTTTTACAGATTCAGACTAACACGGCTACCCCTCTGATAGTTATCTACCATAGTGTATTGCTATTGGTTGGCAGGATGGGTGGTAGGGTTAGCTCAGTGTTTAATCTCTGTGGGGGTTTTCCCCTCCCTTTTTTCTGCTTGTTGGAGTGATGTGATCTAGCAGAGTCAGATTCTTAGCTGGTGTAAATCAGTGAAACTGTGATGATACACAAGCTGAGGATCTGGTCTATTGCTTTACTCTTCTGTGTAAACCGCAGTAAAATCCTGAATGATGTCAACAGTTCTGACCTTTAGAGAATTTTGCAGACTGTGTTATTGGCAAGCAGTGGAGGAGTGCTCTCTCCTTCATGCCCTGTTATGTTGTTCCTTGGAGATCTTGTGAGCGTGGATTCTACACTAATATGCCACTGTAAACAAGCAGTTAGATCTATGAAACAGCATTTTGGACAAAAACTTCAAGTCTTTGTTTGATGGATTGTTGATATGGTAAATGTGAAATCTTAGAGGCCAATACGATGACTGAAAAAACGTGCTTGATGTCTTAAAACTCATAGAGTCATAGAGTTTAAGGCCAGAAGGGACCATAAGATCATCTAGTCTGGCCTCCTGTATATCACAGGCCATTAAATTTCACCCAGCCCTATAATTTGTGTTTGGCTAAAGTGTATCTTCAGGAAAGGAATACTGTTTTGATTTGAAGACCTCAAGACATGGGGACTCCACCACTTATCTTCATAGTTTATTCCAATGGCTAAATAACCTTCAATCTGTGTATATTTTCTAATTTGAATTCAACTTCATCTTCCGTAGTGTTTGTCACACTCATTAAAGGAAAGGCAGCTATATGTAGAAAGTGGGAATCTGGATAACCACGTTAAAAACAGTAACGTACAAATGTATGTCTTGAAAGAAGGCCCTGTGGAATCAGACAGTGAAATGGATTTAAGACTTGGCTGAGTTACTTTTTGAGACTTCAAAATGATGAGAAAACAACAACTAAATTTTTTATTGGACAAGGAAGTCCACACAGTTTTGGACCTCTCCAGTCAGATCCAGTTAAGAAGACATGAGCTGGGCATCTTCAAAGTAGATGCTTGTATTGCAGCTACAACTGCAGCCTTCTATTTTAACATACAGATGATTGTTTGAGTAGGAAATAAACATTTTTTTGTTGAAAGTATAAAAAGTGAAATTTTGATTCCAAGTTAACTACTCCTCAGAGGCCAGATGTAGAAAAACTAAAAGTTCACTTTTGATGGAAAAATTGGTTATAATTAATTGGACAGAAAAAAATTGGTTATAATTAAGTGAACAAAAAAAAATATGGAAAAAGAGGAACCCTGACTCTAGGGTTGTGAGTTCAATCCTTGAGGGGGCCATTTAGGGATCTAGGGCAAAAATCTGTCTGGGGATTGGTCCTGCTTTGAGCAGGGGGTTGGACTAGATGACCTCCTGAGGTCCCTTCCAACCCTGATATTCTATGATTTTTTCTCTTTTTCATGTTCTTTTTCTCTTTAGATTTGACTAATCATTAAGGGCCTACTTCTCCCACCTTTACTTACATAAAGTAGTACTAGCTTGCTGACTAAATGAGAGCTTTGTGGAAATATATCTATATCAAAGACATTTATAGATAAACAACAAATAAATATCTGTTGCAGTGCAAACAGTGAAACAGTACTATATGTCTATAATTAATTTCTTATGTCATTTCAAGAATTACAAAAAAGGAAATTTGTCAGTATGTAGAACTACTAAACGAATACCAAATTCTGCTGGCCTGGGAGAGGAGTAGTCCCACTGGAGTCAATAAACTACTCTCCTGAATAAAGTCAGCAGGGTTTGATCTGTAATTACTAATTTGGGAATAACATTAAGAAATCTGAAGGAGATCTTATTAAGAGAGGACTTGGCCAGAAAAATTAATTGTATCCAGCCCTTTCTGGTTTCTGGTAAGATTTTAATACTTATAAATAAAGTATATAAAAGAATTACAACCACTTAGAGGAACATTTAATTTCCAGAGAAACTATATATATAGTTGGAGGTACACTGATACAAAACTTATGTAAGTGAACCGAGAATCAGGACTACTATATATATATATAGTGTACTACTATATATATACCAGTGTACCTCCAACTACTACTATAGAGTTACTCCAAGGTTACACCCGTACATATGAGCATATGAGATCAGAATCAGGCCCAGCAAATATAGCTCTCTTGACTTTTCTTTCTCAGTCTTTTTTTTTCTGAGTCACACTATGGTAGTCAGTTATCAAGATATTATGATGAATTATAAAACCCTCTCTAGGTCCGTTATGTCATTTTCAGAGGTCTTTCTTTTAAACTAAGGAGCCCTGAAAGCTGCCCAGTGGTCAGCCCATATGCACAGTTTCTTTTTCCTTCTTTTTTACAGAAATGTATGGTAAAAGGCTTAAGTCTCTCAATAATGGATCACAGAGTTGAAGGCATATGAGAGCAGAGTTCTACACAGGCCAACTTTTAAATAGAAAGTTCTATTTAGCAGACTCAGACCAGAGACCCATCGCCACAGGGGAAACATCCAATACACTTCTAAAGATAACGATGAATTTGTGAAGGACATTCTCAAATATTCTTTAACCTTCTATGTAGCTGAAGTCCTTTCCTTTCCTTTCACTCTGATCTTCTGATCTTTCTGTGACCAGCTGCTGCAGTCTTTCTAATTGCTGCTTCATAGCTGATCTGCAGCAGGGGTAGTGGTGTGACTTGGAAAACTAAAAGGAACAGTACATTCTTGCAACTTTGGAGCAATGGACAGCTAGTCACAGGAAACTATGTCAATTAGAAGATTTTATAGATGCTCCACATGGTCTCCCATGTTTCAGAAAGATGAATTCAAACTGGAATAGGTGCGGAGAAGGGCTACTAGGATGATCAGAGGAATGGAGCACCTACCTTAGGTGAGGAGATTTAAAGAGCTTGGCTTGTTTGGCCTAATAAAATGAAGGGTGAGGGGAGATATGATTGCTCTCTCATAAATACATCAGAGGGATAAACACCAGGGCAGGAGAGGAATTATTTTAAGTTAAGGGTCAGTGTTGCACAAGAACAAATGGACATAAACTGGCTGTCAATAAGTTTAGGCTTGAAATTAGATGAAGATTTATAACCATCAGAGGAGTGACGTACTGGAACAGCCTTCAAAGGGAACTAGTGGGGACAAAAAAACCCTAACTTGTTTCAAGACTGAGCTTGATAAGTGTATGGAGGGGATGGTATGCTGAGGTTGCTTGAAACAGCATAGGGCCCATCTGCGACTGCTGTTAGCAAATATCTCCAATGGCTGGAGATGCGACACTAGAAGGGAGGGCTCTGAGTTACTACAAAGAATTCTTTCCCAGGTGTCTGGCTGGTGGGTCTCACCCACATGGTCAGGGTCTAACAGATCACCATATTTGGGGTCTGGAAGGAATTTCTCCCCAGGTCAGACTGGCAGAGACCCTGGGGTTGTTTTTTGGCCTTCCTTTGCAGCATGGGGCACAGGTCACTCACTGGTTTGACTTGGTGGATTCTCTGGAACTTGAAGTCTTTAAATCAAGATATGAGGATTTCAGTAACTCAGCTAAAGGTTACGGGCCTTTTACAGGAGCGAGTGGGTGAGGTTCTGTGGCCTGCGATGTGCAGGGGGTCAGACTAACTGATCAGGATGGTCCCTTCTGGCCTTAGTCTATGATTCAGTGTTCCATACAAAGGCCATGACAATTATAATGCTGAAAGAAACTGTTTGTTTAACTGTCGGGGGCAGGAGCTCTCTTTTTGTTCTGTGTTTCTACAGGGTTTAGCACAATAGGGTCCTGGTCCAGACTGGGTCTCCTAGGTGCTACAGTAATATAAATAATCAATAATCATCACATTTCTGGTGCATGCTAAAGAGCTCTGCAGTTTTGATGACTCTGAGGGTTGGCATACTCAAGGTTCTAAAAAGTATGCGGTAGTACATATAGCATTTGATTCTGATGTCACACGTTTATTAATGCTGATTATTAGAACAACTTCTTTTTGATGTCAGGAGCAATTTTTCCTTGAGAACATCTCTTATAGCAAAACAGAATATATGGAGCAATTGGAAGTTTTTGTTGTTTATACCTGAGTGGGACAGCGGTGTGAAAGTCTTAGCAAAACTGAGAGGTATACGCTCCTGAATATTTTCACCAGGTAGAAGCACCTGAGCACATGGATAGTGAGTGTGCCCCTCAAAGTGATTAGCCTCTTTACAGTGCTTCTGTGTATTCATGGCAGTGTCAGCTCCTCTTTAGTGGCTCACTTCAGATCAGCAAAACTGTGTGACTACTGCCAGTAAAAAGGCAGATCCCACCAACCCTCAACATACTATAGCTTGGGTGTCTGAAAAGGAGTAAGTGCCACTATGGCACTGATGGTAAAACTTACAATCTAGGGCAAAAGAAGAGACTTCCCCCTTCATCGGCAGGGCCTAGGTTCTCTGAAGTGCCCATTCGCCAGATCCCTCCCCTGAACATAGCACACAAACTCAAAAATATCCTGTTCTGCTCCCTGCCCAGACTCCAGAACCACCCCCAGTTGCCTCACTGTTGCCTGATGCTCTCCCAAAGCACCCAACCCCTTTTCTAGTGGTATCAGTCAACCACTGTTTTCTTCCACCATTTCTCTCATGTGGCTAAAGTGCGGATCCTCCTGCCTAGCTTTAGTAACTTCTGCTCTCCATACTACCCAGCAGCTGTTTGTCTCTAGTTAATATGTATCTGTATGATTAATTGTAATGTTAACTATGAATTTGTAATATTTCTACTGCTTTGGGGTTTTTTTTGAGAAACTCTTATGTAGGGTTTTCCCCTATGTAGTTGATAGACATTCACACCCTTAAGTTCAGCATAACAGAGTTTTTGCCTTTGATTGTCCCTACATTTTAAAAATATTTCAAGAACTGCTTTTTGGCAGGTGCCCTAAACTGGGCAAGGATGGATCCTACTCATCCCCTGGCAACTTCCCTCCCCCATCCTACTCTTTGTTGCTTCCTTCCTCACACTTTTCAGGCAGTACCTCCGTACTGTATCATTTACAAGACCCTAAACTGTAGGTAGGTCCTGGAAGGCACTCCTTGAGCTATTGCCTGTTGGTTGGGTTTAAAAAAAGAAGAAGTTTTATAAATACAGCTGTTTAATATGTGAGTGTCTCCAAAACCCCAAGATAATAAACCACCACTTTTCTGGACGCAGCCTCCTCTCTTGGAAGTAATTTCCTTAAGAACATGCGCCAGTGGTAAGAAATATATATTAAGGCTGAGGGGAGGGGGCACAGAGAAAGCAAGAGGGAAAGACAAATGTCAAAGATAGTTTGGTTTTTTTCCTCTCTGTGGCCCTGATCCTTGAAAAATCCATGTGTTTAACTTTAAACATGTGAGAGCACTGCCAGTGCAGTTCACTTACTAATAAAAAAAAAAAGGCGTCCAGTCAGACATATCTAATGGAGGCCAAAATCAAACTGAGAATCATATTAAAGCTAACATTCTGTCTTTAAGCTTCCTGTGAAAATCAATCAATCAATCAAACAAACAAAAAAACCAACAGCAGCAGACTGTACTGACTTATAGAAGACGTGACTATTTTACTTTTGATTTTATTACTGTGTACTACAACTTTGCCATCATTTTAAAAATTAAATGTTTATTGAAAAATGTAAAAATAATCATACATAATCATGCATTTCATGGGAAGAATGTCATTCTGCTTCATGGTCAGAGATAATACAGCAATATACAGTTCATAGTATATGATACATGCATACTAAATGAATCTGTTCTGTTCTCCATCCCATATTCATGCACATCTGCCATTGTGGCAGTTACGGTTTGAGAGAAAACAGATACTCACGCCTGATTCTGACCTCATTTACACCCAGGTAAAACAGGACTAACACCACTGAAGTCAGTTAAATGATCTCAGAATCAGGATCCCTATGTTTGCATGCTGAAAAGCCTTAAGAAAAATGTCTTAATGAGTCTTAGAAGTAAAACTTCATTTGTCGACATCTCAAACACATTACAAAATAGCTTCTATGTTAAAAAAGCAAAAACCCAAAGCCTCTTTAGAATTACAGAATGTAAGGAAGTATCTCAAATTGAAATACTCTGTAATTTCACTGGCATTTTTAAAATTTTAAAATGAACACGCTATAGGATACTTTTTCTCCCACAAGTTCAAAGCGCACTAAGTCCACACAACCCTTTCGCATGCTGTAGATTCACACCACTGCTCCCCATGCACTAAATCACTCTATAGAGAGAGGGTGACTTGCCCAAGGTTACACAGGAAGTCTGTGGTGGAATAGAGACTAGAACCTAGATCCCCCAAATCTTAGTCTAGCACCCTAATCAACAGACCATCCTTCCTCTGATAGCTAAGCTCAGCCATTTCCTGAATTAATGAGTTTCTGAACCTAGTAATACATTTTGTGTGAAAAACCATTTCCATTTATCAGCTTTGAATTTCCCAACTTTTATATTTATTAAGGGTCTCCTTGTTCTTGTGTTATGAGATGGGGAGAAGAGTTTTGTACACCATTCATTATTTTATATACTTTTATCATGTCTCATCTTACTCATATCTCTAAGGTAAACAATCCCAATATTTTCCAGCGTCTCTTCAAATGAGGTTTTCTAGCACCTTGATCATTCTTTTTACTCTTGCCTGAATCCGCTCTAGTTCCACAATATGTATTTTGAGGAAGGATGCCAGGTGAGGCCACAACATTGATTTATATAAAAGGATTACAATATTCTCCATCTCATTCCTTATGCAACCTGTCAGGGAGTTCACTCAGTGTTAGGACACATACTTGTGGCTATGTCTGGGGAATCAGGTCTTGTCTGGCACCTCCATCTGTCATTTGTTTGCCTCATGGCCCTTTTCTCTGCAACTCAGGGTGCTTCCTCTCTTCATGACTCAGTCCTATAGCTAGGTCATGATATAGTCTCCTCTTCTGAGGTGTCAAAGTCCCTCCAGACCACCTGATCTGTTAGCATTTCCAACAATCCTTTGCCATTTCCCAGTGGCTAGTAAGGAAACCTGGGCCCACCCACTGCTCTGAGTTGCAGCCCAGAGACCCTACACTCATTAACCAAGCTCTGCACAGTCTCTATCTTCTGCCTTGCTGCTCTTTCCCTGGACTGCTTCCTACTCTGCCTTCCACAGGCTTTCTTCTCCATCCTCTTGGCTAGACACTTCCCTCGGGGTCAGGATCCCAGGGCTTCTTCCTCAGATTCTAGCCCTTCTCTTCCTCCATTTCTCTCTCTAAGCCCAGAAGGTGACTGCTAGCTTTCACATTGCAGCTCCTTTCTGCTGCAAACTTCCTGGCTTTATACTTTAGCCAGCTTCCTCCCCAGCTGGGCTTTATCAGCCATTAGTCATCTTCAGTCAAGCCAGCCTCTCCACTAGGTGTGGCCTATAAGGTTAATTGGCCCGATCTACATCACTTTAAACACTTCAGGGCTGGTATGCAGTGAACACCGCATCACACAACCTAATAATCCATTCACATTTTTGACTGCAGCTGCACACTGAGAAGAGATCTTCACTGAGTTTTCTATGATGTCTAGGTCCCTTTCTTGAGTTGTTACAGTTTATTTAGACCCCTGTAAAATGTACAGATTCCTGTAACTTGTAAGAAATAGCTTAGAAAAATTGGACATGCTGGTCATAAGAATTGGCTTGGTCAGTTCATAATTGGATCTTTTTAACATACTTGCTCTTCCTGTTTGCATGCATAACTGCATTTAGTTCCCAAACAATTGATTAAGCAGATGTTAGAAAACACTGACAGAGAAAATAATGTAAGTATGAAGTATCTCAGACCTAATTGTAACTGGAATATTTGCAAAGATTTAGTAAAATTGGAGGAGATTAATCATATAGAAGAAAAATCACCTTCCCAGAAAACACACAGAAGCATGAACAGCTAATTATCACTGTAGATTCCTTATTATTAAAAATGAAACTGACTGAGTCACCTTGAATAGGAGAATATTGACTGTAGTGGAATAGCAGAAGACAGAAAATAGAGAACATTTCAAAAAGATTAATTCCTAGCAGAAAGGTTATTATCTTCAAAGAATGGCCTTTATACTTACTGCAAGGCTAAGAGAAAGTGCACTCCAGAAAATGATACCAGATAGCAAGAACTACATTGTTGCACAGAAAACTGACAGTATTTGCAGCTGAAAAAAATGCAACTTTCCATAAAAGCATCTTTCTATATATGGTAAATTTTGTGTATTGTAATTCTTAGTGCACACAGAAGTGCTTATTTACTGAAAATATATTGCAGGTCCAAATTATGTCTCTCATATGTCAGTAAAATATTAGAAAATTCAGTATCTTCATTATATATATATATAAAACATGCGCACGCTAGTGTAATATACTATATATAGTAAATTCTCTGCCCAGGAAAAGCCCCGTTCTTACAAAATGTGCTATCAAAACTCTGAACTCCATGAAAATTCCAAACAGTAAAGTACAACATGGAGCTGACGAACACCATTTTTTGTGCCCCATCCCTATTGCAAATCTTTGGGCTGCTTTGCACCAGTCTATGACTTATGCCAGCTGCCATTAAGATCTGGGATAGAGGAGATGCAGTTTGTGTTTCTCCTGTTCAGGAGCTTGAAGGACCTACTTTAATCCATAAGGACTTTGCGAGAGCTCAGTAAAGCAGGGGTGCAGGTTCACCCCAGACAGGCCTGTTCCACCCCTGAACTGTCCCGCTGTGTCTAGGGCTGCTGTGGAGGTGACACAGAACTGGTGGAGCTGGCTTGTGCCTGGTGTAAGAGCTTCCTGCACCGCAGGCTGCCTGCCTTGTGGGCCCTTTGCACAACCACTGTTGACATAAAGTGGGCTGTAGCACAACAATGAATCAGCCTGATATTGACACCCATACATGATATGGGGGGAGGGATAGGTCAGTGGTTTGAGCATTAGCCTCCTAAATCCAGAGTTGTGAGTTCAATCCCTGAGGGGGCCATTTAGGGATCTGGGGCAAAAATCTGTCTGGGGATTGGTCTTGCTTTGAGTAGGGGGTTGGACTAGATGACCTCCTGAGGTCCCTTCCAACCCTGATATTCTTCTGCTAAACCTAAAATTGCTATTGTTCTTCTGTGTAACTTCTCTTGCCTTTTAAAAATCTGCTTAAGAAAGCATTGCTTCTGCTGGACATTACCCTTCTCTTTCTTCGTCTCCTACCTTTTCTTTTGATAAACCCTGAGAGTCTCCCACTCCTGGCTCTGGGTAAGGCAGTAAGGCTAGAATAAAGGGAGGAATGTTTGCTCCTCCAAGCTGCAGAGGAAACATAATGATAATGCTTATATGCACAAAAATTCATTAATTGATCCTCAGAGTACCACATGGAAATTCATTTGGATCAGTTAAGTTTTGGTAAAGTTGGGGATGTGTGTGCCTGTGTGAGAATAGAAATCAGGCTTTTAAAGGAAAGCTAGCTTCAACCTTAGTTATAGGGAGCCAAATCTCTCTCAGTAATAGCCTTGGCTCACAAAGTTATTAAAATATCTAATTATAATTAGTCTTGTTTTGCTGAACCTTTTAATAATGTGGAAATGACCAGTTCGCATGGATGGTATTCTAACCCTACAACATACTCTCCTAACCTTATCCTCTACATTTCAGAACCTCACAGAGCATAGAGCTAGGCTGTATCATTTAGGCACAGCCCACTGTAAAGGACGGGGTGGAGATGCATCCTTCAGGGTGAGCACCGGTGGCCAGCTTACACTGGGAGACATTTTTTTTTCCTGACCTCATAGGAGCGCAGAGGCTACGAGACAGCTGCTGCTACATCCCTTTGTGAGCTGCAGCTCCTCTGGCAAATATGTAGGGCGGTAAGAGCCATGGTTCTGCTTCCTCCCTGTCCCCTTTGGGGAGCCATGTACCCTCAGGGGAATAGGGAGGTAGCAGCCCTTGCACTGCCATGAACAAAAGGACTGAACTTCGGCCTGGCCCTTGCATAGGGCTGTACAAAGGCAGTGAGAATCTCCTTATGCCCTCCACCATTGGGCACCTGCTTAAAGGCCAGGTAGGCAGAAACTGGTCCACAGAAATGAATGCAAGAATATGTTGTTCAAAAGACTGTCTGTGGTTCTATTTGTCAGGACAACAAACTCTCTGTTTATAGATTCTTGGCCAATTTGGGACCAGATTGTGCATGACCCTTATTCTGGTTTACATTAGTGGTGGGAGGAGGGCACAAAGCCTTCCCTCCCCATACATGGGTGGAATGTATAGTTACAAGGTAGTATCCCTTTAAATACTCAAAGACCATACTCACACAGCCTTGTAAGCAATTTAGGAGGTTCTTAAGGTACTCTTCATCACTAGCTCCTATGACCAATATCATTCAAATAACACTGATTGTCAGAAATACCCTGTAATAGATAGTTCATGGTTTGCTGCCACGTAACAGATATTGATGCTATTATGACCACTAGCCTGTTATACTGAGTCACGAGAAGAAAGTTAATCTGAATAGCAGGATCAGACTCTTCACGTTGGGATCTGTTAGGCTGTGGGATAATCTCCCCTGATTTCAGAAGGGAGATTTGTCTTGGTAAGAACTGAGCAGAACTGAATAAGAACGTCAGAATTTGGGCCTTATCTGGCCCTTTCCAACAGCAAAGAAAGGAGAGGTGCAAAAATAGCTAACTAAACTCCTGATGAAAATTGCTCCTGTCCAATAACATGTTCATGCAGCAATATCAGCTCTGTCTTATGATCACTGCTTGTCCCCTGACTCCACTCTTCTGCCAATGTAGGATTGTTCCCAGTCCTTTGTCTAACCTAGTTTTAAATGTCTGAAGCAACAGGATGTGTACTGCTTTCCCCAGGAGACCATCGCACCGCCTAATGAATCCGGTGCTCAGGAAGCTTTCTCCATTATTCAGCCTCAGTTCTCTTTTTCTTCCATCTAATTTCTAGCAGTACCCTTTGTACAGCTCTAAATAATTCCTCTAAAGGGAACTAGCATCAATGGGAATTTCATCTCAGCAAAGATGAAGTACAAGTTGAATAAGTACTTTAGGATCTGCCCACAGTTCTTATTTAATTGAAACTGAATTATGTTATTCTTGGCCTTTTCTGGTGAAGAGAGAGAGAGAGAGAGAGAGAGAGAGTGTGTGTAAACTCGATATACAACTGTGTGATTTGCGTTTTTATTTTCTAAACTATTGCTTTTGTTCCCCCAGTGCTGTGCTTCCAATTACATATGCAGCAGCAGATATATATTATACAGTACGTACACAATCCAGTCCACTGCTAATATCAAGGATAGATTGTTGGTGGGAAGTCCAGTGGCCTCCAGGATAATAGCAATGGTCAGAACTCCTCCAGCTGGGACTCCAGCCGCTCCAACGCTGGCTGCAGTGGCAGTCATACTGAGAATGTTTTCAAACACGCGTTAGTGCAGTTTCAGTAACACACTCATTCAATGGTTACGGTGCCTATTTTCCTACAGTGTCAATTTTAACCAAAGCAAAAGGAGGGGGGCAAATGTAACTTCTTTATCTACAAATTCTTCCGTATCGGGCCATGTATTCTGCAGATGTCCAATAATAGAAATTAATACTGTTGGGTACTGAGTGCTGTTATTCTGCAAGAATCAAAACTAGCTATCCAAGTAATGGCTCTGCTGCGAATACTACCGGTGTATTTTCAGATGAGCAACGTGCATCACGGTGTATCTCTGCCATGTACATGAAAAATGATAACAGCAATCAAAGTGTGCTGGATGCTTTGCAGTCAGAATTAGACCTGTTCCTGCCCAGAGGAGTGGAAGTGATCCAAATGGACAACATGCAGGCAAAAGAGCAAGGGAAGGAAGCAAATAACAGGAATAGGGATGGCTGGAAGGAAGCGGAGCACCCAGAATATGTCCCAGGGATGTCTGCGGGATGCAGAATGTTGGTGGCTTGGTGTTAAAATTATTTGTGGGATCACTGAGGGATTTTGGAGGGTCTTGGGGAGGGATCTGAAGGAGGAAAAAGACGGCTCATGGTATATAGCAGGGGTCGGCAACGTTCGGCACGCGGCTCGCCAGGGTAAGCACCCTGGCAGGCTGGGCCAGTTTTATTTACCTGCTGACGTGGCAGGTTCGGCCGATCGCGGCCCCCACTGGCCGCGGTTCACCGTCCCGGGCCAATGGGGGCGGCGAGAAGCCGCGGCCAGCACATCGCTTGCCTGCGCCGCTTCTCGCCGCCCCCATTGGCCCGGGACGGCGAACCGCGGCCAGTGGGGGCCATGATCGGCCGAACCTGCAGTGTCAGCAGGTAAATTAAAACTGGCCCGGCCTGCCAAGGTGCTTACCCTGGCGAGCCGCGTGCCGAACGTTGCCGACCCCTGGTATATAGGGTATTTCAGGTGTGGAAGGGACAGCCCAGCATGAGGGTGCTTGCGGGAGAAGGTGTTTGATTAGCATAGTGCAGTATTGATAGACAAACAGGAGGGCACAAAAGGAACATGCAAAATGATAGGCGGAGTAAAGGCTCCGAACAAGGCAGTCGTGGAAAGCTAGGGATAGGACACAGGCCAGGGCAGAGGCCCCCAGCACGTGTGGGCAAGGCGTATGAAACTGACGCAGAAGGCGATGTGGAGCTGCCAAACGGAGTGCAAAGGGAGAAATGTGGTCAAAGTGCTGCATGCGGATGACGAACTCGAGGGTAGCATTCTGGATAGATGGGAGGGCAGCAGCATGGGCACTGGAAAGGCCAGAGAAAGGGAAGTTACCTCAGACAAAGTGGGAAATTATCAAGGCAAGGAGGGACACAGCTATTAGCAGTGAGGACAGGAAGGAAAGGACAGGGTTTGGATTGGTTGTAAAGAAAGAAGTGACTTATTGGTATCCGAACACGAAAGGTAAAGAGAACAAGGGGTTAAGGAGGATACAGAGGGCAGGGGCATAGGAGAGGCCATGGAATTACCTAGCTTGATGGCCAGGGGATGGGGAAAGGGGAGCTTGAGATGGAGGGAAGAGTTCTGCACAAATGGTGTTTTTGAGATGCTCGGTATCCATTTAAGATTCATATCTAGCCCTTAATCTCCAATTCTATCAAACCTCCCTAAATTCCAGTACACGTCAAAATGAGATTTATAAAGCTTGAAAGACTCCTGTTGTATTGTTGATAATATGTTCCACAGCAATTTACAGACTGCAGTTCAGAGGTCTGGTTTGGGTTGTCTTGGAGTCTCGAGGAATCAAAGATTATGCCATGGGTTTGAGCATTGGCCTGCTAAACCCAGGGTTATGAGTTCAATCCTTGAGGGGGCCATTTAGGGATCTAGGGCAAAAATCTGTCTGGGGATTGGTCCTGCCTTGAGCAGGGGGGTTGGACTAGATGACCTCCTGAGGTCCCTTCCAACTCTGATATTCTATGAATGTGTTAATCATGAGGTGGTGCTTCTCGTTGTTTTCAGTTTCCATTTGCAAGCTTGGGCTAGGTTGGTCTTGCTTACCACTGGCTAATGAAAAAAAAAAAAGTGTATTCGCTACACTAGGTAAATCAACATGCAATATTACGTTAATAGTAACCTTGAAATCACCATAGATAGAGACAACCCCATTGTTTTTCGTTACTGGCACTAAAGGGATGCTCCATTCGCTCCAGTTAACCTTGGATATAATTCCAGAGTCCTGTAAGTGCTGAAGATACTGTCTGAGCTTTGCAAAATTTAGGAATTGCTCCATCTTTAAGCAAAATTTTTGCTTTCATAGATTTTCAGGTGCTGCTACCATCCTGAAAGACAAATAGAAGCCTTGTCCTAAAGTTCAAGTCATTTCTTTTTTGGGCTGGAATTCATAATTTGTTTTGAAGCCTACAGATGTTCTATGCTTTGCCAGTCCAGATGAATCTCTCTTAGCCATTTTCTGCCAAATAAAGCAGGATCCCTTTGCTTCACAACATAGAGATTTAACAGATGCTGTTTACAGTTACTTCACCTTCATCGTAATAACACCCGGGGGAGTGAGGATTTACCTTGTGTATACTTTTGTAAGTGCTGAGGCTTTCTGCAAGTTCACTTTGTTTACGTAGTCTCTGATAATCCTGCTGCAAAATTAAAGAAATAGCAGACCCTGTATCAAGCTTCATTTTAAGTCTTACTCCTACCATGCTTGTGCAGTTCCTTCATATTTATATTTGTTTTGTAATGAGCAAAAGACCCAACAAAGGGCCAAGGAGAATTGTAGGCCCTGAACTCTGACGAGAGCTTCATCAACACTCCCTCAAAGGAGATTGGAAAGGGTGAAGGGGAACTAGGGCCTTGGTCCTACCCCTCCCTACACATTGGGTATGCCTATACTGAAATCAGAGATGTGACGTAGACAGACCAGAGCTAGCTTTGATCTAGCTAACTCAAATAACAATAGCAACCAAGCTCAAGTACATACCCAGGATACTGGTCAGGTCTTCCAGCCCATGCTGCCACCTTTGCTGCCATGGAGCAGGGCTGGTAGACAGGGGGGAGTATGCTGCACCTTATACAGCATAAATGAACATAGCAGCAGGTGTGACCTCCCTGCATGGTACAGAGTTTCAGATAGGGTGACCAGACGGCAAGTGTGAAAAATCGGGACGGGGGTGGGGGGTAATAGGTGCCTGTCAAGGCTGTATCCCCACTTTGAACTTTAGGGTACAAGTGTGGGGGCCTGCATGAGGACTTATAAGCTTAACTACCAGCTTAGATCTGGTCCGCTGCCACCATTCCCACAAGCTAATTCCCTTCCCTGGGAAGCTTTGAGAAACCTTTCACCAATTCCCTGGTGAATACAGATCCAAACCCCTTGGATCTTAAAACAAGGAGAAATTGACCCTTCCCCCCTCCTTCCTTTCACCAACTCCTGGTGAATACAGATCCAACTCCCTTGGATCTAAAAACAAGGAAAAATCAATCAGGTTCTTAAAAAGAAGGCTTTTAATTAAAGAAAAAGGTAAAAATCATCTCTGTAAAATCAGTATGGAAAATATCCTTACAGGGTAATTAAACTTAAAGAGCTCAGAGGACCCCCCTCTAGTCTCAGGTTCAAAGTACAGCAAACAAAGATTAACACTCTAGTAAAAGGTACATTTACAAGTTGAGAAAACAAAGTAATACTAAGACGCCTTGCCTGGCTTTTTACTTACAAGTTTGAAATATGAGAGACTTGTTTAGAAAGATGGGGAGAACCTGGATTGATGTCTGGTCCCTCTCAGTCCCAAGAGCGAACGACCCCTTAAACAAAGAGCACAAACAAAAGCCTTTCCCCCCCCCAAGATTTGAAAGTATCTTGTCCCCTTATTGGTCCTTTGGGTCAGGTGCCAGCCAGGTTACCTGAGCTTCTTAACCCTTTACAGGTAAAAGGATTTTGGAGTCTCTGGCCAGGAGGGATTTTATAGTACTGTACACAGGAGAACTGTTACCCTTCCCTTTATAGTTATGACAGTGCCTATATAAAAAAAAAGCCCCCCAAATTATGACTGTCCCTATAAAATCGGGACATCTGGTCACCCTAGCTCCAGAGGTGTTCTGCCTTGTTAAGGCAGAATGTCTCCCAACACTCCCTTGGACAGTGCAGCCTCACTCCCAGTACTGAGCTGTGCCTTCTTCTGACTGTCTTTTTAGTTTACATCTACATTTAATTATTTGCTTTCCCAAACAGCCACTTTCAAAGTGATTGAGAGGAAAGTTTCTGGGTCTACATCTCAGTTAAGCAGGCCATGTAGGAGCATCATTTTTAAAATACAATCATATTTGTAGAGGAGTTGAGACGAACCCTTTATAAAAGGGTTGTTAGAAGAATTTTCGCTACAGGAGTAAATTGCTGAGATTAACCTAATCTCCTCTGCTGCACAAAGGACAGCTGATATGTTCGGTGATTGTATTACTTCCATTTGTGCTGTGTAATTCGATTGATGTTTCTTTGCAGGACAAAAAGAAAAGCATCAACTCTCATTTAGTTTAGTCTACATCATAGGCAGCAGATGGCCCCCTTATCTACCTATCTACCAGCTCACTAATTGTCCAGCTGCACCCCCTATGCACATGCCCAGCTCAGCAAGGGAAGCCCTGATGTGTCTCACAGGATGCTGTGGCGGGCTCCTTGAGCCTCCTCTTAGCAGTGAGAGCCAATTGGCCAGAGAGGAGAACTGGTCCCTGACTACCACTGTGGGACAGAATAAAGCTGCCGCTGCCTGGGCTCACTGTCCAACACAGTACCCCAGGACAGGATGGAGCTGGGGACCATGCAGCGGTCTGGTGGGTTTGCTCTGCAACCCCAGCAGGACAGGAATGGAGCCACCACTGCCTGGGGTGAGCGCAGGTCCAGGCAGGCTCACTCTGCAACCCCGGGGCCCAGCCATACAGGACAGGAGTGGAGCCAGTGTAAATGCAGGGACAGGTGCGCTCTCTCTACAACCCCCGGGCTCAGCTCTGCAGGCCAGGAGCTGAGCTGTCACTGCACAGGGTGAGTGTGGGGCCAGGCAGGCTCGTTTTGCAATCCCTGTGGGACAAGAGCCATCACTGCCTGGGGTGAGCATGGGGCAGGCTCATGCTCAACTCCTGGGCCTCCCCTCCTATCAGGTTGGGACAGAGCTGGGCCCAGTTCGCCCAAACAATATTCTCACCTTTCACCCTAAATAGACAGATATATAAGAACTTTGTGTTCTTCTTATGCCTTGGAACATAGTGAATAATAATTAGAGACTCAGACTAAATCTCAAACTACAATTAATGAAAAAACACCAATGTTTGGAATGGGAAAGTTTGCAAAATGTATTAATTTAGAAAAAACAGAATGAAATACTATTTTTGTAGTTTTACAACCATTAAAATTACAGGTAAAGCAAAATTCTCCATATTTATAGTGCAGCTTTTCATTGTAAATTCTGTAGTCATTCTTTGCATGACTCCTATTGATACTAATGAAAATTCCACATATGGAATAAGATCTGAATACACAATAGTTGTGTTGTGGATAAGAGATTCCCTGGTGTGTATCACAGAGGAAAGTTTGCCCTCAAGCTGTAGATTTGCACTTAGGTCTTGATACTGCAGAGCGCAGTATGCAGCACTCCTGTTGGTACCGAATAGCTAGAGAATCATGCCCTTAATCTTTTAATGTTACTATTCCCTTGTTACCCACTAGCAAATAAATACAGTTTTCCTAAGTCGGTTTTAGAATTTGGCACATATCTGGATTGCATTTTCTAAAAAGAAAGGAGTTTTTTTTCATGAAGTGTCTTTCCGATTTCTTTGCCAACTGAAATAAACTACAGCTCCAAATCTGAAATATCTGGTTGTACAAGTTGAGGGTAGGGGCTAGTCGCTGTTATCTGCTTCGGTGGGAGAGTGGAATGGAAATTACATCAGCTTGGCACAGTTAATGACTTCTTCATATTAGCTTTGCTAAGATACTCAGAACATCCACCCCAGTTTCAAAAAGACACTAAAATCTTGCAATTCACAGGTTTACATTTTGCATTTTATCTATTCCCGAGGTCTGCCAGTTATATTAAAGTGATATTATATCATGTATTGGAAAATAGAAAGCTATCATCTCAAAATAGACCATAATATTGCACCTTATTAAAAAATACAAGTGCATTTTCTGCCAGCAACCATGACTTATGATAATGACTGTTATCAATATGCAATTACTTCTGTTACCGTGGAACATATTGACATTCATTTATTTAAAGATAATGTAACACATTTGTATTCATTGAGGTAATCTGTGGATATGATTAAACGTGAATGCCCATTTTATACTGAACAGTAAAATGAAAAAATTGCAATCAGACCTTCAGCATTGCTAAAAATAGGTCATATTAAATTGTGAAAATCGCATTATAGTTTATTTCAAACACTGTAGTAAACAATCATAAAGAAACAAAAGCACATCTTGGGTGATGACTAATTGGAACATTCAGTCTTTCCATCCATCAGGCAGGGGGACTTGCCAATCCATGGATGGGGCAGTTATTCAATATATCTGTACCACTTATCTATAGGAAGGACACAATATTTGCCACTATCATGTTAAGGACGCTCATTGAAATATTCATTTAAATCCATGTGTACATCTCAGTGCCTGGAGTTTCAAGATAAGGCACCAGTAAAAAAAAAAATTGTGCACCTCACAGATGTTTTGAATCCTAATTTTATCACACAAATACTTTGTCACAATTTCTGTGGAGAGCCCATAGTGTTTAATCTTCCAACCCCAAATGCAACACAATTGTACTAGAAGGTGCAACTACTTAGCTGTAACTGCGGTTCTCTGAAATGATATATTGTGACAGGTCACCACTTGGGTCCATTCTCCTGAAGGCAATCAAAGTAAGAACTCTCCAAACTTTGTTCTAACAAGCAACCTCTTACTCTAGACCTGAAAGTAGCATGTGTTTCATATTTGACATGATTTGGGCAAGCCAGTTGTTTGGTTTGAAAATTCTTTGTTTTCCATATCTTGTCTCAGAAATATCTTATCTGAGAAATTTCAGATGAAATTCATTTGAAAGCAAGATGTAGTGCACAGGTTTAGTTCTGAGACTGGGAAGTTATTTGGAAAGTTATTCATGGGCAAATTAGTCATGTCCCAATGGACATTTGGACTCTGGCAGACTATAAAAGAGACCAAAATACTTCTGGATGCCTAAAAACCCATAATAATCTATTTCTTTTCATTGTGGAGATTACCTAAAAAGTGCAAATGGATTGCTAGGGTGGATTGCCACAGAGTAAATTTTTAAAAAAGTGACAATTTGCACAAGGTTTTACAATGTCTTTTTACTCCCGACCCAGTCCTGAAATCTTTTGTGTTTTTTTTCCATTTCATTAGTGCTTGGTGTTATCAGTAACAAGATTATGAATTTTTCCCACTAGTGTAAGAATTCATTGATACAGCAAAATGCAAGAATTTTTTTGTGGGCCTACTGGGCTATAGCATGGTTGTCAGGGGCATGGACAAGGTCAAACCGGGTTATAAACAGATTAAAAACCAAACTGCTCTTTAGTCCTTGTACAGTTTGTTTTGAACCCAACTATAAAAAGTTTTGAGATAAAAGATTAATTAGTAGATTTTAGGGCCAGAAGGGACCATTAATACAGGCCATGTAATTGGATGAAATTCTAATAATTTTCCTTACAGATTCATTCAAATTAGAAAGTAAATTTCCACTGAAGCATGTCTGCAATCCTTTGTGGTTTACTCAGCATGAACATCCAAGTGTCTGATGTTTGCTAGTGGGAATGCTCATTTGCATACTAGACTACTAGAGCTAGTCAAAAGTTTTTAAATTTTTAAATTTTGATTTAAAAATAAGGAAAAAAATTGCAAAATGTTTGTCTCTGTTACGCTGGCCAATTAAATCCTTTAGAATCCAGCTGGTCCAAAACCCAAACCATCATGCTTTAGAGATAAAACCTAAAGTTGTGTGCAAAAGCAGAGAAAAAGAAATTTCATTTAATCACTAATAAGGTGTGCAGAACTTAGCAGAAAAAATTCAAGGTGGGTGAGGTAATGTCTTTTATTGGACCAACTTCTGTTGGTGAAAGAGACAAGCTTTCAAGCTCCTCGGAACAGACCTGAAGAAGAGCTCTGTGGAGCTCAAAAGCTTGTGTCTTCCACCAACAAAAGTTGGTCCAATAAAAGATATTACTTCACCCACCTTTTCTCTCTCATATCTTGGGACCAACACTGCTACAACACTGCAAACAGAGAAAATTCAGACATTTTAATTTTTGTAAAGTAGCATTAAAGAATACAGCAGTTAAGAGAAAATATATGAAATATCAAATGTTGACATTGAAGAATCTGATGAAAACATTACAGGTCAAATTTTCCTTTCATGTCCTCCTTGGAGTGCTAATCGGGGGAGAATTTGGTCCACAATCAAATCACTACTCACCACCTGAATGTTAACTTGGGACCTGAAGCTGTTCTCATTGGAGTTGTTGAAGTATATAGCAAAACTCTCATCAAGGGCAGATTTTGGTCCTTTGGGCCGTACTCAGCCCACCCTATGTGGCCACAGCCAGGGGTATAACAGGAAGGAAGACCAAATCGCTAATGCACTTTTGTGGCCTTTTCATGTCTCTGGTGCAGGCCCACGGTGAGGGAATCTGGGGCTGCCTAGATCTAGTGAATGGGTGCCAAGAGTTGGGGAATGGGTGAAACCTTTGCTCCATCCTTCCATGTGCTGGCCAGCACACCTATACTGGCACGGTGGAGAGGTAGTTAGTAATCTGACACTGCTCAGAGACAATAGCAGATTTCTACTCTTCAGGAGCAAATTACTGACCCTCTCTGAAGCACAATTTCTTCCCTGAACTGCTTCTGCGGTAGCATAGCTTCCAGAACAATCATCCCTCCTATTGCTAAATGAACAGTCTACGCCTTAGTTATTACTCAGTGGAAATCTTTCTTTAGTGTAATTTGAATGGAAAACAGAACATATTAAACTACATTTCTGTCTTCTGGAACTTTACGAATAAGCAATTAAAATGTTCCAGCAGATAGTCCTGATCATTTTCTTTTGGGGGAAAAATAGAGTGATACTAAACTTTTCTTCCATTTCACAAAAATGGATGGTTTTAAAATATAACATTGTGATTTAAAGTAACCTTGTCCCAAGAGCAAAGTAAGAATGCCTCCTGCCAGAGAGCTCTGGTGAAAGGGTTTCATGCTTTAATTTTTTTTAAATGGCCAGATCTCTACATATACATTTTCATCAGTTATTGGTGTCACAGTTCAGGGAAACTGCCCCTATATTTTGCCCTTATGTTCCAGCAAGGGCACCCACTCTTTGCCTCATGGCTCCTTAGCCATCACCTCTTGGGCAGAGGCACACATCTCTCTCCCTCCTGACACAGGTATTTCCAGGCTGTACAGCTCCCTGGCTATATGGCTGTGGAGATGTTACAATGTGAGTGAATTTGACTAGCCACAGCCACTGTTCTTAGTTCCCCCATATAGTCCCTTGCCCACAATGATACATACATTTAATTCAGTAAGGTTTAACTTAACTTAATTCAGTAAAGTTTGTCCAGGATATTGCAGGACAATGCCTTATCACGATTGTGTAAAACGTGTTGCATTTTGGATTTTAAAAAAAGGTAGTAGATCTACAACAAGCACTTCACTGACATCATGTTGATTAAATATCATTTCCTCAGACACCACAAAAGATACCTCCCACACATAGTAAATGCAAGAGGTAATTGAATTCCTGCTCTTTTTAAAAGTGTTACATGTCAAACAATAAAAATGGAACCAAACTCCACTCTCCCACACAGTTCAGTGTGTGCCATGTTGATATTTTGTATAGTGCTAGTTTCCTAATCAAAATGTTATGTAGCAACAAATCAAATGCCTCACAGAAGTCAAAGTATATTACATCAATAAAACTTGTAATTTCATAAAAAGCTAGTTTGATATCCTTAGTATCTTTTTTTATTTGGATGTATTTTCCAGAAACCCATGTTGATTGTCATGTTACCCTCTGTGATGTTCTGGGGTGCCAGTCCTGACCAGTGAGGGGCTATCACCATCTGCCCTGTAAACAAGGGTGTTTCAAAATGCTTTGTTGTAATTCCAAACCTGGACTGCTCACAACCAGCCTACCAGCATACAGGTCACATCCTGAGTGTTTGTGTGCTAGATAGCCCTGGTTCAGCAGCTCTGACCCCAACAGCCCGTTGACAGCCCCACTCTGCCTTTCACCAGCCTTGGTAACAACCAGCACGTTGACCTCAACACCCTCTCAGTCCCAAATTTCCCCAGAACTGTGTGCCCTGAAGTGTCCAGCCCTCTCCTGGATAGCTCAAAGAAATAATAAGGTTCTTTGCTCCTTTAAAGAGACAAAACTTAACTGGGGGGTAAATGCACCCTTCCCTTTAAACACAGCACTGAGTTGGTTTATAGTAAAAATGAAATAAACTTATTAACAAAAATATACATAGGGTTAAGTGAGCTTAAATAGAAAGACTGAAGATAGAAAGATTTACAAGTAAAACAAAACAAAATATGGTTCTAAAACATAATCTTAGCAAGATAGAGGCTTTGTTCAGGATGGGTTCTCTCACCAGTCATTCTTCTTCCCAGTCATGGCTGACTTTTCCTTAGTCAGGCCTTTCCACAAAAGTATAAGTTGCTGGCTTCCCTTGTCCTCTTAGGCAAAAGAACTTTACTTAAGCAGGTTTCTCACCTATATTCAGTTCAAGAGATTTCAGTCCACCCCTCCCTTGATTTTGGTTGTAGGACCCATCTTTCTCAGCTTGCAAGTGCTCTGTTCCCTTGTGTCCGTCTAGTGATGGATGCCAAAGATGGCTTCTGTCCTTGTTTATATTTTCCAAAATTCAATGACCTTGTTTCAAGAAGCAGGATAACCTCAGGCTATTCTTCCCTTCCCCTGGACTTTCCCATCCCCTGTATGTAAATAAATCTTCCGTTGTTTTGATCCTGCCCACTTAATTTTCATAGAAGACAACTAAAAAGCTGACCCCACTCTTGTCTGGGTGGGAACTGTTCCTTCGATCACACAGTTTAAAACATAATAACAATTAGTATTCATAATTCCTCCTATATTGTTAATACATACATTTCATTATGATATTAATCACATGTGCCATTAGCTTTTAGAAAAGACCTCACTCTACACTTTTATAATACAGTGATATTGTATACAATCAGTTGATTCAGTTGCTTATCACTTGAGGTTCAGCTCTGTCTTTCTAGACCAATAAATCTTTGAAATAGAGTCTTCTGAAAAGTAAAACACAGACAAGCTTCTCTCTCCTGCTGTCTGTAGACCATAGACTTCTCCTGTGACCATTGTCTTCCCTTTATTATTTTTCTGCAATTCTTTGCTTCTAATTTATATTCATTGTTATCAGTGTCTCCTTTTTTCCATGTTATATATTTAATTTTTATACCAACTTTTACTTCTTGTTAAATCAGGGTTTTTTTCAGTCTGTGTGGAGTTCTTTCTGAATTTTGGGATTATAGATTTTTGGGCATCTAGTAAAATGTTCTTAAACTGTTACCAATTATCATATACATATCTCTATTTAAATTCTTTCTCTCAGCTGATTTGGCTCATAGTTTTCAATCCTTTAGTATACTCTTATATTCCTTTCTGTCACATGTTTCACTAGATGTGTTCTGAAGGTTAGATGATTATATTTCTTATGTCAAACCACATTTTTAAAAAAAAATTGTTGAGGTGAGCAATAATATAGATGCAATTTTAGTTTTGCAAAGAAGAGTAGGTATAAGACTCAGACAGTACAATAAATCAGCTGCAGAGTGGTATGTTACTGTACAATTTCACCTAAATACAATTGTAATTTGGGCATGAAAGAGACAAACAAAACTGCTGGGCTGGAAATGAAAGAAAGCTGACACAAAATATAGGGAGGTTGAGCTAACATTCTTTAATGTTCTGGACAGTATCTTGACCCACTGCTTCCCATTTCAAGAAGGATATTAATATGTGTCCTGCAATTCAGATAATTTAATGAAGTAAAATCAACAGGTGTACTCTAAAAAGTCATTCACATTGAACTGCTGTAGCCAACCAGTTACGTGTTGACATTCTTCCTTTAATTCTATTTTTAATGAAATTTAAAAATTCTTGAAGATGTTATTTCATTGCCAAGTGCTTCTATTATCAGACTGACAAAAGAGGCAGACAGTTACTATAACCGACTCACACTTAACTTCATTGTTCAATAGAGGCTCGTTATTTAGGATCACAGTTGGATGCTTGCATTCGTTCTAAAGCTTGACAAATCACTTTGTTGTATTCTCAAAGTTAGGTTAAGGTCTGGAGTTGGTGTATGCCCGGCTGTTCAGAAATGTTCTTGCTTAGACTTATGTTTGGGCATAACGAGCTGTTGGATTGTTCCCATTTATAAATTACATTAAAACAAATTTAGAATGGATCATGGCTGAGGGGAGAAGGGGAGGACAAGGCTCAGGATTTTATCAGCTCTATCGTATAACAATGCAACCTCCTGTTACAAGGTTTCTCTTTCTTAATCAGCACAACTTGACAGGCAGTAAAGCTGCTGCTTTTGGTGGAAAAAATGTATCTGATAACTCATTAAAATAAAGGACATAAATTGTTCTATTATTTTGCTAATAATTTCTGATGACGTAAGAAACGCATGCCTTGAACTATTTATTCACAGAGCCATGCTAATAAAGAATCAATCCTAATCAGGTTTTACCTGTGTGAGCTGAGTAGATTCCTGCTACCATGTTCCTTTTTGAACCTAACATAATAGGACATGTGAATTTGGATTACTTGACAAAACAATGCCCTGAGCCTGCAAAGAGAACCAATTAGGTGAACCCTTTAACGTCAGTGGGAGTCCGCCCAGGTGCACTGCTCTGCCTTTGCAGTTCTCTTTGTAGGATTGGGGCTTAAAGAGCATTATGCCAGATTGTATCCCTCAACCAGAGTTGTGTGTGGAGGATTCTCATAATTTCCTTGTAGAAGGACGTGAAGGGCAGGGTTGATCCCTCCACCAATCCAGTGGAGGAATTCAAGATTAATGAATGCTGGGTATTGAAGGAAGATATCTGAGAGACAAGGTGGAGACATGTAATTGATTCTGTGCTTTCAGAAGATCCCAGGGACTTTGTGGGTCCTGGGGGCATAAACTTTGCCACTGATGTTCTGATGTATGGAAAAATCCATGAGGAGAACATCTCAGATTCCTCCTTCCTGTTGCCTGTTGGATGGAGGTTTTCCATGACAAGTGGTAATTTGTGGCCCTTTGTTATCGGAGACAGGTAGCTACAGGGATGAGTAGTCAAATTCCTATGCAGTCTTGAGGATGCTTGTGCAAAGTGTCCTTATTTGCTTTTGCATTTCTTGCACGTAATAGTTAGACAATCAGTATCTGTGCTACTGTGCTTTTTTAAATTGCAGTGTCAAATGTGATATTGATACTCCAAGGATGAAAAAGGTGAATAACTTCATTATAAATTAGGTTGGGAGTTGGGATTGAACCCTGGAAAATATTGGATATTTTGTAGTGAGAAATGAGCAGAACAGAAATTGTTCAAAGATATAGAAATCATCTTGAAGGAGTTGGAATGGGTAAATGAACAACCAGTGTAAGAAAATGATGAAAAATATAGTTATTTTGTAAAGATAATGACCTCAGAAGAAAAGGAAAACAAGCAAGCAATCCCCTTCTCCCCAACTAGAGCTCGTGGAAAACTGGGGCAGTAAAAAAATGCAGTCTCAATTTTTTTCCATTGAAGTTTCAGTTTTGAACTATTTAAACGATCTCAGAAAACAACAAAAATACTGCTCAGGCTACATCAGACTTGAAATCCATGGCAAGGGCAGCAGAGACCCCCACGCCCTCTAGACCTACACAGGTCTCCATCATTCCTCCCCTCTTTGCACCATGTAAGCATGAAGCAGTGTCTGATCTCATGTAGGTTTATAGTGTATGGATATACCTGAACATGGATCTATCTTTCGGTGGACTATTGTCTGAATTCATTTTCTGATGTTCTACAAGGACTATTGTAGATAAGATATCAAGTCACAGCTGTATAAAATATTCAAAATAATTAAAGGAAATCAATCAACAATTTAATTAAAAAAAATCACACAATGACCTCAGTTATTCTGTTTAACAACACAAGATAATTAATTCAGTTCCTGAGTTAATCCTGTTCTTTTGCAATTATCCAACAGAAAGGACAAATAAGAATTTAATCCTGTTAACCCTCTATTCTAGCTATCAGTAGAGAAATGATGACATTGTTTTAGTCTGTACTCATCTATGGCAGTAGTAATGTTGTTACTCTGCTGCTACAAAGACTCGAGTATTTCCTAGAGGGTACCTGTTGTACACTGTACCCAAATAATAGTTTCTTCTTCCCAGGAATTTCTAACCAACAAGGATTGTAGGTAAAAATTAACATTTTGTATACAGGTGAAACCAGTGCTGGGGGGCGAGGGACGACGGAGAGTCAAAGGGTGGCACCTGTGCTAGGGGTGAGGGGGCCCCCTGTGCTGGGGGTCCCGGAAAAGGGAGGAGACCGGGGCAGAAGGGCAATGGATGGGGTCAGCCTGGCGCTGGTGGTGGCACTAGGATTCTGGCAGCTGGTGTGGCGGCGGGTGACGCCGGGAGCTGGCGGGGCGGAGTGGAGTGGGCTGGGGTCACTGCTGCCGCTGCTGGAGACTGAGCCTGAGCCATGTGATGCCGAGCAAGAAAAAGAAATACAACACGTGCTTCCCAATGGGGAGTGCGGGCCCAACCCCCACTGCCAGCGTCAAGCCCCTTGCTAAGCCCCGGGCCGGCCTGGCCCCCTGAACTCCTCCCCCCTCCTCCCCGCGCCAGCCTAGTACACCCTGCACGACACACGCCCACTGAAGCATGGGGCCCCGCAAAGCACGGGGCCCAGAGCAGTCGCCCCAATTCGCCATACCCAAGGGACGGCTCTGACCGGAAACTTGCATCATCACAGGATCTAGCCTTGGTACTCAGATGGCTTCAGTCTTGGGTTCTAGAGACTATTGAGAGTCCAGTCCCTAGGTCTGGATACCCATTTCTTCAGTTCTCTAATAGAAGTTCTCTTTTTGTCTCTATAGACTGTAAATGTATTTCCTTGTTTGTTCCTTAACTGAGTTTTAAATTGCAGTTCTTTTACTCCCAATGTAAACTAGATGTAAAGAGAAATAAATAAGCAGATGTGTGAAAATCAGCAAAACACTGATCCCATTGAAATCTTTACAAATGTCTTTGCAAGTAATTAATGCCATTGAAAAATAGTAATAATATTTACTTGCAAAGGCAAAATCATGACGCTTTTACTAATGTGCTCTTCATAGCAAAGGAAGAAATGTTGCTGGGAAGTCTCTTCATTTTCTTTCTGTGATGAGCTGTAAAATCACAGAAATGTAGGGCTGTAAGGGACCTCAAGAAGTCATCAAGACCTGTCCTTTTTGCTGAGATGGGATCAAGTAAACTTAGACCAGCTCTGACAGGTGTTTGTCTAACCTCTTCCTCAAAACCTCCACTAATGAGGATTCCACAGTCATTCTTGGAAGTCTGTTCCAGAGCTTAACTGCCCTTCTTATAGCTAGAAAGTTACATCTAATCTAAATTTCCTTTACTGAAGATTAAGCCCATAACTTCTTGACCTACCTTCAGTGGACCTGGAAAACAATTGATTAAAGTCCTCTTTATAACAGCCCTTAACATATTTGAGGACGGTTACCAGGTCCCCCTCAGTCTTCTTTTCTCAAGACTAAACATGCACAGTTCTTGTATCCTTTCATCGTATGTCAGGATTTCTAAATCTTTAATCATTTTTTGTTGCTCTGTTCTGGACTCTCTCCAGTTTGTCCACGTCTTTCCTAAAGTGAGGCACCCAGAACTGGATACAGTAATCCAGATGAGGCCTCACGAGTGCTGAGTAGAGCAGGACAGTTACCTCCCAAGTTTTACATATAACACTTTAATACACCCCAGACTATTAGCCTTTTTTGTAACTGCATCATATTGTTGACTCATATTCAATTTGTGATCCACTGTTACTCCCATATCGTTTTCAGCAGTACTAGCACCTAGCTAGTTATTTCTTCATTTTGTAGCTGTGCATTTGATTTTTTCTTAAGTACTTTTTACTTATCTTTATTTAATTTCATCTTGTTCAATTCAGACCAATTCTCCAACTTGTCAAGATTGTTATGAATTCTAATCTTGTCCTCCAATATGCTTGCAACCGCTCCCAGCTTGGTGTCATCCACAAATTTTATAAGCATACTCTCCACTCCATTATCTAAGTCATTAGTGAAAATACTGAACAGTAATGGACCCAGAACTGACCCCTATGGAACCACATTAGATGCATCCTCCCAATTTGACAGTAAACCATTGATAACTACTCTGAGTGCAGTCTTTCAACCAGTTGTGCACCCACCTTATAGTAATTTAATCTAGACTGCATTTTCCTAGTTTCCTTATGAGATTGTCATGTGGGGCTGTGTCAAAAGTCTTAGTAAAATCAAGATATATAATTTCTACTGGTTTCCTCCCCATCCAGGTCAGTAATTCTCTTAAAGAAGGAAATTAGGTTGGTTTGGCATGATTTGTTCTTGACAAATCCATGCCGGCAATACATTATAAGCTTATCCTCTAGGTGCTTACAAATTGATTGTTTAATAACTGATAGTTAATAATACAGTTATTTTTAAAGAGTAACAGGAAATTGGCAGGAGTGGTTAGAAAGATTCTAGATGATTCTATAGAGGCGCAGTCAGCAAAATTACTCCATGTTCCTCATTGTGTCTAAGACACATGAAAAATAGTATTTTTTTTTCTTGGTCTATATCGTATATTTTTATCTATAAAAGAACCACTTAGTTTTACTTTTCAAAATCTCTAGATATATGATTGCTAGTTTGTATTGTCATATAAACATTTTTGTTGTACACATTCTTTCATCGTCTGTTAGAGAGCCTTAGGGGTCACTGTTAGATCCTTGCTTTCCAGTATCATTAATGAAATTCTGCACAATGTGGATGGAGGAAATCCAAATTTTTAAGTATGCTGATGACTATTCATCTACTGCTTACAATTTTATTAGTATCTCTGTGCTGTCTTCTTTGAAACAGCAAAATGAACCACACCATCATCTATCCCTCTGTTTCTCTCAGTGGTGATCAAACTAACTAGTGCTTGCTGTTTCTACAAGGAAATTTATCTGTTTAATACTTTTACAAGTTCATGTAGATCTTTGTTACACTTTAAGGATTGCCTTTTAATAAGTTATGACATGTTACTATATTTATAGACATTGTATAGATAGGATAGATGGAAATGCCTTGGAAATCATTTACTATTTACTTTATAAAAGTTATAAAAAATTTCCAGAGAGCCCTGTGGTTCTATTTCCTTTATTTTATGGGTAGCACATTTATTGTATATGGCTTACCTATGTTCTGTAAACCATCTATAATGAAATGAGCAGCCTTTAAAATAAAATTAATGCATTTATAGCTATGATCAACTAGTGCATAAATAGTATGGATGCCTAGAAATGTCTTCAACAAATAATTGCTAATAAACATTATAAGCCAACTATATAAAAGTTCTGCAAATGTTTAATGTTTCTACTATGCTTAAAATAAAGAAAATCACTTTCTATGCATGTAGTATATCTTATAAACTATTAAGGTATTTATTTATAGATGTATTACGTATAGCATGGTTGTAAAAATGTTATTAATTCTAAATAGAGAAAAATTGAATGGTCTTGGAGTGCCGGGGTGCTATACAGTTAATGAGACTCAACTGTATGGTATTTTTCAGTAAGTGTATAGTATGCATATCTCTACATTCTCATTTTCTACTTTTCTACTTCTGGAAGAACCTGCCAGCCATACGCCCATAGCAAACATGGCCTCTTCAATTTCTTGTTTCTTTCAGCTAACAAGAATAGATCTTCTACTCTAAATAAAATGCCTATTTTGAGATATTTTTCTCTATTAAAATAATCAGACATTTCAAAGTAGTAACTTTGTGCTTCCTGTGTAACACTATCCTAAACTGAACACCTAGGCCTCGGTTTTAGAATGTATTGAATCTATGATTAGCTTATATTCCAGAGGCATCCTCAAGTTAATACATAAAACAATGACTGGTAACCCTTAGTAAAGCTTTCCTAAATGGTCACTGTCAAAAGGACGGATGCCATTCTTTCTGTCCTGTGAAAATGAGTCCTTCTACTCACGTCTCATTAAATTCTCCTTGTGATCAACAGATTTCTTCTACCATGAAGTAAATTCTGGGCACCTGAGCCAAGAGTATTTATATCTTGATGTCTTTGAAATTGTCTCTTTACTTACAGTTGAACTAGCCATGTTCACTGGATGAAATTTGGCTTAATACTCTCTACCAAACAACATCACAGACCTTCATGAAGATTAATATACTAACTATCTGTGGACATTGCAAAGAGTTTTGAGTTCAATTGTTAAGATATATTTTCATTATTGTGGTGCATTCTGGTCATGTTCTCTTACAAAAACTATTCAGCCAAACAATTATGTTACAGTAGAAAAACTAAGACTTGAAGACATGAAATCATTGCAATGGAATGACCAAGCAAATTATTTTTGAATATGTCTAAAAATTGATATGCTGATAACTGCAGCAAGGGACAGATTGATAGCAATAGTATATCCGATTATTATTTATATTACCTTAGTGCCTTAGTAATGGATCAGCTCACTAACATTTGTGTAACCCCATCATTGAAATGGGCCTGCACTGAAGTCAGCAGGACTCTTTTAAGTGTAAATGATAGCAACACTTTCTCCATCTTAGTTGTATGATGGGCTTTCTGCTTAGCTGATTCTACATTGAATAGCTTTTTTAAAATAAAGCTTGTGGCTGTTGGACTTTAAACAGTTTCACTATTGGAAGGCAGTTGTTCCTGAAACTAAAAAGGTTATTTGGGATATTGAAGGTATTCAGATCACAATGAGGAAGGTGGGGGCAGAGGAGCCATAAATATTAAAGGAACTAAGCTGGTGGTCAAGAGATGGAATTGGTTATGCAGAGCAAAAAGAAACCGTGCTTTAGAAGGATGAGATTCAGGGAGTGACCCTAATGATGAGTGACTAACATATGCTCCACTGTTACCTGAAATACTCCAGTGTCTCTGAGATATGTGATGGACGCCCAGAGAAGAATTCCAGCACTTGCACGACTCTGTAGACATATACCCTAAATTGTCCAATACTACTGCAATTATGTATAGTGCAAAGAGGTGCTGTGGGGAAGCTTTCTAGCACTGGCGTGCAGAAGCATGGCTACATTATCATCATATAGGAGACATACCTGTTTGGATAATGTAAGAATCTTTTTATGAAGTTTGGGATCCATGTGGGTACACTTTCCATATCTCATCGCATACCTTTGGTTCTAGTGGGTTCCCTGATGGACCCCATTGCTGCTTCAGTAAACTTCTTCTGAGATGTCTTGTTTAAGGAAAAAAGTATGATTTTGTGTTTAAAGTACAGGTGTGGGAATCAGGAAACCTGAGTTGTCTTACCAGCTGTATTCTCTCATTCCACCAAGAATAGCAGCCTTGGTACCCACTTAATTTTCTTATTCCATGCCTGGCTTCACGCCTTCTTCATTGTTGTCTCCAAATATAGAATTAGCTCCCATTCTTGGCACAGTAAGCCCCTATCATTCAAATCTACCCTCTATCAGTACTTAGGACTTCTGCAATTCTCCAACACACAGCAAATATTTTCTCTGCTTCAGTATTGGATTCAAAGAGAAGAATAAATAACATTAAACAAGGGAAATAGAAGTTGTATATATTCAATGCCAAAGACCTCTGGGTCTCCCAGTGTGCCTGTCTTTAAAATATCAGGATTTTCAGGGCACTGGCTGTTTTTATGTGTCCTGTACAGCACTGAGCACCTTGTTAGAACTTTAATAAATTACAACACATTAAAAAAGGCCATTTCATATATCTGTCTTACCACTCCAGCTGTAATATTCATGAATTAATTAGCATTAAGAGTTTAATGCTCCACTACTAATCCTTATTTTGGGAATAACTAAGTGTTAGAGATTTAGCTGATTTCCCCCCATTAGTGTAGGTGTGAGACATGCTTACGGAATTGGGATATGCTTTTGATATGTTCTGACATGAGTTATCACTGTGGTACCAAACTGATTTCAAATAAAAAAATGACTGGTGGTCATTTTAATTGGCACTCTGTGCTGAATTTCCAATTCTCTGCCCCAGGAATCATTGGCAGAAACTACCTTACTGGCATTGAAAGGGAAAAAAAATATCCTACCATGAGTTATTGAATACCATTGGTATCAGAGGCTATAAATAGGTTTACACGCTTATAAATAGTGTTTAGACCTGAGCTGATAATTCATAATAAACATGTTAAATGAATTTCATCTCTTTTTCTGTTCACAGATTATCTGTCAACAGGGTATCGGTTTCTGAAAGTTATTTTGAAGTTATATCTAAAAAAGTTTCTAAAAGTTATTCACCAGATAATTTCTACAAATTCTTGCTCTATAGCTTGTTCATGAATAGTTTTGAAATTCAAGCTGTTTTGATGAGACACACAGGTTACATGGTGCTGCTCCTGTCCCCTAATAAAGGATACATTTGATTAACAGAAGTAGGTTTCTGGTGTGAATACTTATGTTTATGAATCCAAAATTTGCTTTTGGTGGTAATTTCCATTTTTCACTTAAAATTCACTATTCCTTTAAATTTGTTTGCTAGAATATTCACAGACCATGAGCACAACTGAATCAAATTGATTAATAAACATGAAAATCTGTGCAAGATTTTGCAGTCTTTGCCCAACTCTAGTGGGGATTTCTAGCTTTCCATAGTGATGGTTGCCCCTCAGGTGTAGCTTCCCTTGCACATTGAATGGATGCAAAATGTCTGGGGGTCAGATCAATCCCTTGTGGCATTTACACTCATGTGGCTGAGAGCCAGGCTCTCTTGTCATTACTGTGTGACATTTCTCTACACTTTACATAAACAGTAAATATACCCATTTTGAATTCTGATTCTCTTATCATTTACTGAGGTGACTCCATGTATTTTAATTTACATGGTAGTGAGAGGAGAATGAAGTTATATGAAAACTTTAATGGAAAATACCTTTCTCCCCTCAAATTATTTTAATTTTTCTCTAATTTTCATAGGGTTTAGTACTGTAAATCTTGGCTTCCATCTGAAACTTTCCTTCTAGCATAAAAAAAATTGTTTTGTTCAAACTCTACAGCATTATAAAATAACGTTAATTGTAACTTCAACCCCCCCCTCCACTCTATCCACAACATAAATTGTAAATACAGATTCCTCCCATCTCACTTACTGTGCAAGTCTGCACTAAAGTGCATGCATACCAGAATTACAGAAAGAGATTAATAAATCACATGTATTATGATTGCTAGAAGAATACACTGGTCCTGTTTCATTAAAGAGATTTAGAACTCTAGTTAATGAATCTAACTAGTTTTGTTAGCAGTCCATAACCATGCCTCTGTTTAAAGTAGTTTTACTAACTTTAAATTGAATAATTTTATTAAAGCTTTTGCTGGAATTTCAGAATACTCTAGTGTTTTGTGGTGTGCCTGAGCCCCAGACTGCTTTTCAAAAAAGCTTTAAAGCTTGGTTGGACTCTGAGAAGTGACTCTATACATGCACTGTATGCTTTCTTTCAATAGTTTGTAAGGCAGGCATTTGATATGAATACTCAGCATGAGATCTGAGAGCCACACTGGGTATTCTTCTCATGCACGATCACCAGTAATAAAGATTATGCCCTCAGTGACACCAGTGAACATCCTGTTTGTCTTCAGCTTAGGATCTCAGAGAAACCTATGCAACCAATTACCTCCAGTGGCTGGCATAAGTGTGAGCAGATCTGTTGAGTTACAAAAGTCAATGTCCATCACCTGCCCTGAGACTCTGGGAGTGTACCTTGCTCTAACTGATGTAGAATGGGAAAGGAGAAGAAGGATGAAGCTGTCCACTCCCCACAAGATTTTGTAATGTGGATTTGAGGGTGGGGTGGAATAGATGAAGGATCCAAGACTATCAGGTAGCCCCACACATGAACAGGAGTGCAGCTGGCCAGCCGGTTATTCTTTGAGTTTGGAGAAAATAGGGGATCTCCTGGATGTTTTTTAGAGAAGGGAAGCAGACTGCAGGGTTTTCTCCTTCTCTCCAAGAAGACTTGCCATTCAGATAGTAATGGGAGATGGGTCTTCCTCATCTCCCTTTGCATGTGAGGGAGAGAGAGATGTGATTCTGAAAGTAAGAAAGCGGTTCAGGTTGTGAGATGGGTATAGACTGGGAGGAAGCAGGGATGCAGAGGGGAGGAATGAACTGGTTTGCCTATCTCCATTAGGTGTGCAATGGCATTCCCTCAAGTATAGAAGTTTCTGAAGTATGATGACAACTTCCTTCTACTGGCTGTGCAAGTCAGTTTAAACCTGAAGAAGAGAGTGAACATATGTACACAGCAGGGAGAGAGAGCCTTTGATAGAGACCTACACAGAAATCCAAACCTTAACAACAACACTGTAAGCCAAAAATGTGCAGGGCAGAACAAAAAGTGCCATAATGATCTTTCTGGTAAAGTATAGAACATCAGTAAATTGTGTTCTGTCTGTGTGCAGAACCAAATATATACTACTGGTAAATGTCTGGAGGAATTCCTTTTAAAATCTGGTTTGTGTAGAATCCTTTAAAATAAAATACATGTCATCTGGGTGAAGATCTTACAGAGACAGGAGACAGTTGGCAACACTGCACCATTCTATGAAAACATAATATAATAAAAGTTTTGTTCTAGCAGGTAGAGTTTCATTTTAAGCGGTATTTGAACTGCTTCGTTGCAAGTGATTTTCCCCATGGCTTGGTACAGAATGGCAGTATTTAATTGGTATGACTGTCCTTGGGGGATTTCTTTATTCCAAACTAGTGAGCTGGAGAGACTTAACTCTTCAGATATCTGTTCTGGCGACTAATAAGGATTCCTCAATCAATCATAATCTACTGAAGACGAGTAACATATTTCTGTTGTCTATTTTTGTCAAGTTCTTTAGCTATCTTATATTAGACAAATATAGAATGAAAATATTTTAATAGATCTACATTTAAGCCAATTACCTGGATGTGGCTAATGTAAGTAAGGCTACCTGGGAAAGTTTGACTGGCAGCTGAGCTCTCTTTGATCTAGTCAATTAGACTCAGACCCTTAAAAGTCTGCACACCCCTGAGTTTAAAATACTTTATATATTTAAATCTTTTATAGAAGTTCTATTGTGACTGTAAAGCAAAGGATGACAGTCATGTATAAGGTGGCCTGGTCAGGCATGCAGGGTAAGAAGAAAGACGAAACTGATATGATTGTTATAGTCAAGTCATGAGAAGGCTTTTCTAGGTGGAGCAAACCCCTAGGCTGAGCCTGGGCTATTGTTCTCTTAGCTCAGGTTATGGTGTAGTAGCTCTGTCTCCCAGTTGTTCCTAGGTAATTCAGAGCTAATGCAGTCACTCTTCACTGCAACCTATTACCTCTTATACCTAGTGCATTTCCATCTCATAGTTGGTCGGGGAGCACTTGAGTGAAGTGGAGATTTGCTGTAGCGGTAGCAGCACCTTCCAAAAGGTGTGCCAGCCACTGAAGCATCCGTGGATCTGGTGCCAACTGTGGTACAGTTGCTCTCTCCAGGCTGCCACTTGGGATCTTCACAGAGAGAGAGAGAAGACCCTAAAAAGTATGTCCCCTCCTCTCTTGAGGCAGACACTGGGCAGGTGGACCGTCCAGCCTGGTTAGTGTTGGAGATGATGCACAGACCTGAAGTAGAGTGCAGTTGGATAAAGTGGGGGGTGTGATGTGGGGGAGGAATCATGTTCTAAGCTCAAGTTTGCTTAGTTAGAAAATAGTGTACTAGCCAAACAGTGGAATTCATGCTCATCAATGCAGCTTTATTAGCCATTTTAAGAAAAGGGTTTTATACTGAGAACTAAAAGGCCAAAATCCACAGACAACATTTTCTGAATACTCCTAGAATAACTTAGCCATATTAGACAGAAGGATAGCCACCAGCACATGAGAAATCCAGCAGTAACATCTGAGTTATTATGGAAAAGTCTGGCTATATCTAAGTGCAGGAGACCCCCAGTGTGGATGACACATCTAATCAGCAAGAGTACATAGCAGCCAATGAGCAAAGATAATTGATTTGACAAAGGAAATGCCAGCCCCATATGATGTGTTTTCTGCCAGATGGGAGCAGAGAACGAGGAGGAAGTGAAGGAAAAGTCAGAGGTAGGACTTAGAAGCACCTAAAGTTTGTTGCTGTTTTTAAAGGGACAGATAATGGCCCTGTTTCTCCACTGCCTGGGAACACAGCAATTGCCATGCTGGATCAGACAAGACCAGTATTCTGTCTGACTGTGCCCAGTGCCAGCTGCTTCAGAAGGAAAGTGCAAGGGACCTCGATGGCAGTTATAGAATACCCTGCTCCTGGGGAAAGTTTCCTCTTGACCCCGACTATTTAAAGGCTGGCTTATTTAACGAAACATAAGGGTTTGTAGTCGGCTCAAAATTCTTGTTTGTTTTTCACCTTTATTATTGTAGTTGTGGACATTCTTGCTTTCTGTATAAATGTCCAAACGTTTTTTTGTGTTAAATCCTTGGTCCCAATGAAATCTTGTGGCAGAGAGTTCCAAGAGCTAATTATGCATTGTGTGGTGAAGTATTTCTTTTGATCTTTTTAAAATTTGCTGCCTTTCAGTTCCACTGAATGTCCCTTTGCTCCTGTGCTGTGTTATGGGAGAGGGTGACCAGCAAGGCCTTGCACTCCATGGGCCTGATTCTTCACTGCCTTGCAGTGTGTATAGACATTTAAAGTGGGCAAAGTGCATGTAAAACTGCCATTCTGATTTGGTAGCCTTTTACACCCACTTTGCATAGGTGTAGGTGGCTGCACAAGCTGCAAGAGAGTGTAGAATCAGGCCCCCAAGGTGCAATTGAGGCAGGGGAGAAGCAGGTCCAATACATTAAAAATCAATGAATATTCTGTGGAGGGCTCCTGGGGACTAGCTGACTGTTTGGGGGGGGGGGGCAGTGAGGTAAGCAGGTAAGATTAGGGAATTCAGTTAAGCAGTCAGGTCAGATGTAGCAGGTTTCTGTGCTTAATGGAATTGTCATACTGCACTGCGTGCATTTGTTCCTGGCATTGTATAGCTATACAGTACAGTATGTGTGAAACAGAATGCACTGTATGCAACACCTTTCATCTGCCAAAAGGTAATCATTATTTTAAAACCCCATTGTGACTGAAGGATATTGTTTCATATTGAACCCACTGAATGGTAAAGATCCTTATGATTCTATTAGCTGGAGCACCAACAGCATGCATTTCTAAATTTCCTGACGCAGGAATCACATTCATTTATGACACCAAGGAATTGTTTGCAATGAAACGGGGTCTTTTCAAGGACAAATCAAGGTGAAGAAGGAACAGACAGCTGTACTATGCACAAGAGAAAAACTAACACAAACCCCAACGGCAAATGTATAATAATAATAGGGTTGCTTTTGTCATCTAGAAACCCATATAATTTATGACCTGAAGTGGGGTCTGCAGTCATATGTCAGCGATACAGAAAACATATTTGTCTCTTAGCACTGCAAATCAAACTTAAAATTCTGTTCTTTGTCAGTGAAACAAATAACTTCAACATGATTTAACATTCCCACTTGTTGGCAAAGTATATTAGCTCAGCATAGCACACTCTGCAACTGTACTTGTGCTGTGCTATTATCAGATATCATAGAGCTTGTCTTCACTACCGGGAGATTGATGCTGCTACTGAAGACCCGCTAAATCGACAGCAGACACTCTCCAGTCGACCCTGGTACTCCAGCTCTCCGAGAAGAGTAAGGTAAGTCAACCAGAGAGCATCTCCTGTCGACGCAGTGCAGTGAAGACACCACAGTAAGTCGACCTAAGCTGTGTCGACTTCAACTACATTATTCACATAGCTGGAGTAGCGTAACTTAGGTCACCCTATCCCGGTAGTGTAGACAAGGCCATAAACTAGGCAGAGTTGTGCTGGCATAGAACCTGAATGGGATACCTCTATGGAAAAACTCATGATGCTGCAAGAATCCATCCTCCACAACCTCAGAGGCATAATCTTTGTCTTCTAGACTAATAGGAAAAAGGGATAGTGGCTGCTTTAAGGGCCATTACCCTTCCTTTGAGGTTGGGAGAGCAGGAGGTGGCTGATGGGCTGCATTGTCTGACCCTGGTGCACCCAGTGGAGTGTGTATAAGCCTTATTGCTGTGGCTGGAGCCACCTCTTATGGCAGTGTCCAGTGCAGGTTCTTATTCCCTAAAGGGTCTGGTTCCTGATACCCAGAATTGGAAGTGGAGTTAGGGGAAAGGCATCCCCTAAAGAAGCTGGGGGATGGGGTTGGGGCTTCTAATGTCTGGTAATGTCAGTGAGGAGCGGACTCCCTTTCCTCAGCCCCTTCATCATCATAAAAGGGGAGGGTAGTGGGATCCCAACAATAGGCCGGGACCAGCTGTGCAGGGCTGGGGACTGATGCAGGTCTCCACCCAGTGGAAACCATTAAAGAAGGAATGATGGCATGTACTGTACAAGTTTTTGCCATATGACTCCCAGCTGAATTTAATTAGACTGCAATTTTATTAACTCAGCTGGGAGTCATATGGCAAAAGCTTGTACAGTACTGAATTTCCAAGCAACCATTTTTCATGGACAGAGGAAGACAATTTGGTTGCTTGGAAATTCAGTAGGTGACATTCTTCCCACTGGGTCTGCATTGCAGACATGATGGGGCACTGTATTCAAGAGTACAATCTTTATGATGATTCCTAAAAGCATGGTTCTTACCTTTTGTTGTCATTAACAGTCCCACAGCACTTTTTGCAAGAATAGGGGATGTTAATCTAGTGTCCTGGCCAATTTTGGGAGGGTGGGGGAGGCGGTTAATACATTCTACAAAGCAAAAATTCCCCCTGCAGTTCGGTTTGGACATAATACTGTAATACTTGTGCTAAACTGTTCCGTAATGTTGATACGGGCTGTTAAACAGCTATGTCATTTTAACTTAGAGCTGGCTGCATTTCAGTGGAGGGTGACGGGAGTCCAGCATCTCTAACCTGCTTCTCCAAACTGTTACTCATGTGAGTAGTCTTAATCACACAAGAACTCCCATTCAAATTAGTGGAACCAAGTGCAGAAGTAAGGATTTGCAGAACTGAACCCAGGCTCAGATCCCGCAGAAACACATATTTAATGCTGTGCATGTAAGTTGTCTCACTGAAGTCAATAGAAAAGCTCAGCTACATAAAATTAAGGTCATATGCTTAGTCTTTGAGCCAGAGCCATCATTTGTAAAATCAGTTGCTAATAGAATTGGTTGGAATGATTTTCCAGTGGAAAATGCAGTGTCTGGAAAATCACAATTTTGCCAAAAACTTACAATTTTCTGACATGAAATACATATATTTCATTTTGGGTCAGGCTTCCCAACTGCAACTCTCATGAGACAATGTGCCACAATGGGAAAATGCAGTTTAGTGTTGAACTGACTCAAAATGAAACATTTTTGGGTCAGTTCACCTAATCAAAATGAAACACGTCAGTTTCAGGAACGTTGAAATGCTTTGATATTTCCAAGTCATTTTTTTGGGGGGGTGGGAAAGGGGGGAGAGCTAGGAGGGGATTTCCATTCCCTGAAAAATGTCAAAATTTCAACCTGTCATCCTGATTTGGGACAAAAACAAATGCTGAAATGTCAGGATTTCCTGCAGGATGAAAATTTTGAATTTTGCTCAGGTCTAGTTACTTGGGATTTTAAAAGCAAAGGATCATTATGTAAGATCTTTATCACAGTGTGCCAGTGAGTCCTGAGTTCTCAACAAAGGGTTAAACCAAGAACCTGAAGATACACACTGCTGGATACCCACCATAATTTAAATAATATACAAATTGGGTTCCGGGCTTTTAATTCATTTGTTAAATGTTTTTATTGAGCATTACTTTTAGTTTTTAGTATAAAGGTAACTAGTAGCAGTAGACTGGACATTTCACATTAGATTATAGAATCTGAATCCCAAATTAAATTTAAAAGTTTATATGAAGATAAAATTTTATTCTGGTAGTCATGATCTTTATCATTGCCATGGACTTTGATTTTAATAGAGGAAGAGGAAAGACTGCTTGGCAGCAAGATGAAAGCATACAGTATCTTTCTCTAATGAATCAAGTATATATTAAGCAATATTAATCCTCAGCAGTAGTGTATTTCTGGACAATTATTGCATTTATTTGGGTTTATATAAGATTGTGGTCCAAGTGACAGTAACCATGCAAGAATCATAAACATCATTCTGAAATTGGTGAAAACATCTGACTTCCATTGGCATTGGATCAATCCTCTGATTTCCTAAATCTACAGTCTTCTCTTCCTAGCTGGCTGATCCCCTCTGGCTTGAACAAATGATATCCATCCCTCCACCTGAACGCTGCTTTCTCTTCCAAACCTTGCCAGTCCCATTCTGATGTCTTCCCATCCCCCCATATCCTACTATCCCGATATGTATCTACCTTTGTTGATAACTTACAAAGCTCATTATGGTATCTCAGAGTAACTCGCCACTATCTTCAAACCTTTTCCAAGGTTGGATTCTCCTATTCACAGCGATTCCAAAAACGTATTTTCCGCTTCTTACCCCCAGAGTATACAAATCCTCATGTGAAACTGAAGACACCATCCGGCCCAATGAGACTTCAAAACCTGATGGGATTCAATGAAAGTCTTGCCAGACTAGCTACAAAGATGAAAATGCCCATTGGAAGTAGATGTAACCATTCAGACTGATCCAGTTTTCAGAAGTGTTCACTTTTATCTCAGTGGTTAAGGTGGTAATCATCAGAAAATAGAGATGGATTAAACCTGCTCTATTCCTCTTACAGTGCTGGATTGTTCCTTGCAATATAGTTGACAGTGCTTTATTAAGTCTATCATTAAAAATCAACAACAGTAGGAGTTCTTCTACTTCCCATGGGAGAATTGGTCAACCCATCTCATTGCCAGGCGGTATTGCTGCCCTCTAACCATATTATTCTTGTTTGAGATCCCTCTACTTTATCAATATATTTCTGACACTGAGGAGCTTAAAACTGAACACTGTTCTATGAGTGATAACACTAGAGACTTTGAAAGTGGAACTCTCATCAGGCATGTCACTATCTCACTGGCCTTTTTTTCCCCCGTGTCACATAGCAAACTCATATCTCCTTTGCTGCCCACTGCCATTCCCAAGTCCTTTTTGTCATTACTGCTTTATAGGTTTTTGCATTCCATTGAACATCTGTCTGGATGTCTTTCCCAATATGTATTTATCTTCCATCTGTTGCTATATGCAGAGCTTGTTGCATGGGCAACCTTAATTCTGGCATTTCCTAACTCTGAGTGCTGTACTTTGCAAGTTTAATGTTCTTTTACCATAGATTTTTGTGTGCAATTATATTTATTATTTGTTCTGTGGTGGCACCTAGCAGCCCCAGTCATGGACCGGGTCCTCCACAGTGCTTGGTACTGTACAAACATAGAACAAAGAGATGGTCCCTTTTCTCAAAGAGCTTATTTAAGTATAATCCAGGATGTAACTAGTGAATACAGGCAGACAGATGGGGGGAGCACAAGGAAACAATGAGACATATTGGTCAGCTCAGCAGGCAGTGGTCTCAGCATACAGGCAGCCCTAACCATTGTCAAGTTTTTTGTAGGCATCACAGCAAATGAGAGTTTTAAGAAGGGATCTGAAGGAGGACAACGTGCTTGCTGGATTTGCAGATGTTATGGGGGAGCTCCTTGCATGCACGAGAGGCAGCATGGGAGAAAGTATGACGGTAGTGGTTTGAAAATGTAACAAGTGGGCAATGAAGGCTAGCATCAGGGCCCAGTTGGAGACAGGAGTCTACATGTTGTTAGTGAATGAAAAATGATAGGTAGCATGGATATAGGCTATGAAGGACCTTGAAAGTAGCTGCTTAAGACAGGGTCCCTGGGCCAGAATCCACAGCAGAGGGTGGGACAGGGTTCCCCTATCAGCCCTGAGGAAGGACCATAAAAACCTGACACAAGGACTATTAAACTCTTGGGGTTCAAGAGCAAGGGATGGGGCTGTGGAGAAGCCCAAGAGGCCAGAAGGGTTACATGGTGGGACCTATGGACTTTTAGTTGGACTTCTATAACCCAGGAAGAGGACTGAACTTCAGTGTGACATGGCCAGAGGGCTGAATCACCCAGAAGAAGACAGTGACAGAAGCAGATTGGCTGATGAGAGGAGGCACCAGACTAAAAGAACTGCTGCGTGCCCCAACCTGACACCAGGGAGATGCCACAGCAGTGAGTGAACTGTGAACACCCCTGTAACACACTTCTTCCCCCTAATAGCAAGCTGGAGAAGGGGAATGAGGAAGAGCCTCTGAATGAACTGCTGAAGGAGCAATTAGAGAGGTGGGATCTGAATATAATTTTGCTGTTTATTGTCCCTATTTTCTACCTCTCTAGCTTTTTTAAGGAGTTTATCTCCGCACTGCTTTTCCAACACTTCCCTGGCTAATGCCATCTGTGGGGATCCATTATCAAAATGCACCCACTAAACACATTTCCCTTAATATAATACTATACCCTTTATTGTTAACCTTTCTTTGTAATATTTCAGCCAGTTTCCATTCCATATGACAGTGTTCACATCTAGGTCAATTTGAATTAATTTTGAGAGTTGATTTTTTGAGGCACACTGTCAACTTCTTTACTAAGATCCAGATATTTTATTGACCATGTTCTCATCATCCATTAATTATGTAGCATAGTTTAAAAAACAGATTAGAGGTTTAGCCTTTAGTATCAAAATATGTAATCTATGTTTGCTCTATATTGCTACTTAGATGGTTGGCACTCAACAAATAAATATAACACCTCGTCTCGGGATATGCTGGTAGATCCTCAGCTGGTGTAAATCAGCAGTGTACCACTCAAGTTAATGCAACAATGTTGATTTATACCAGCTAAGGATTTGGCTGAGGATCTTCAATTCCTACCTAATCATGGTGTTAAATGGTTTGCAAAAAGGACCCTGTTGTTATTCCAGCAGGGGACTACCGAGACTCAACATTTTTCTCTTATTTAACTCCGGAATCTCACCCTGTACTGTCTCTCTGGTTCTATGCTCTTGTAGGCAATATTCCTAGGTGAAAGGCTCTAGAATCACTTTTAGCCCCTTTTCCCTCTGAAGCATACTGGGAACAGATTCAGCCCCTGACAACATTTCTTGATCTCACTTCATTCTGCAATCATTGCCTTGGATGACAGAGGCATTTCCCTCTCTCAGACTGCCTTTGTGCTCTTTTTTTAGTCGCCAGGCCAAGGTTTCACAGTTTTATTGCGGTGGTCATAATAATTGGCCCTCGAATGCAATAATGAGATATCAAGGTATGATAACATTGTAATTGATAGAAGGATTTTGGGATTTCTTTTTTTAATATAACATATCCCTAATCTTACCTTTTCCACATCTTTTTTTGTACAGCATTTTTAATTCTCAGCATATGTTGCATAGCATCATTTGCCTATTTCTACAAAACATCTTGAAGGAATTCCTCCACGCCCCAAAAAGGGGCTTGCTAGCTAGGCTGGCCCATATTCCTAGTGCATGAATACATTAGGATAAATACCAGGTTTGCTCTACTTTATTCACAATCAATTTCCTCCCTGAACTCAGTGTTTTGACAACAGAAAGATTTCAGGATGGCCGTCTAGGCAAATGTTTGTGTCAACTATTAGACTTGAGTGAATAAATACTGATTCAGAAGGTTAGAAGCAAAAATGGAAAAGTATAGGAGAATTAATCAGTTTACCCTGCATGTTTCTAGCTGTAGCCTAATAGATCAATTCCCCAGATCCTTTCAACCAGACGAGGTTCTCCACACCCAAGCTATTACAGAGGCAGCTAGTGGCAGTAGGGTCCCCAACTCTGCATTTGACTTACTGATTTCGACGGTTACATCTTTGAAACCAAGTCTGTGGATGAGGAAAGATACTTTGAACTATGCGGGTCACATTTTATAAGATTGTGCATGAACATGACTAGAGAAGGGGCAAATATCTGCTTTGAGTCTTTGTGCATGCACTGCCCCCACTCTCCCTCCAAACCCTTGGGTATTTGCATGTATAAGTTACATATGCCAATGTATGTATGCAATTGCACAAACTTAACTTTGAAAATGTGATTCTGAACATCACTACTCTGCTTAGTGTGTGATAATATGATGTGACTGGGACAAAATGTTGCACTTGCAAAGTCACTCTTCACATGCTATTATCTAATATGATTTGATTTAGAGTGGTGTACCTAAGACCAGGAGGTCCTTATGTCCCTAGTCTATGAATACAAAGGTTCTCTTGTCTCAGTACTTCTAAACAATGTATCATGTATGACTCTAAATCATGCTCAATTGAGCACTCTTGGGAGATGAATAAAGTAGAAGATTTGAATAAATTCTTATTCTAGTGCATTCCTTCAGGCCATGGCTTGCATTGAATTATTTATATAGCAGTATTTGTCATCTACTGTAGCTATACAAAAGGGGAAATGGATTGTTTAAGAAAAAACTGTTGACATAATGGTGGACTGAAAAGATGTACAGTAGTTAAACTAAATTTGGATTCATATTAAAATGAACTAAAATTCATAGGAATATTGTTTTATAATGTCTGACTAAAGTTTTTTGATATTATGTGCCTGAATAATATTTAGTATTTAATTTATGTTGTCACTAGAACTTCCAAGGAACAAGATGACTTGTAATTTGGGTTTTATGGAGCACCATTTAAAAATAATAAAAATGTATTAAAGCGTGACTATAAAAGGTCTGTTTTAATAAGATTATCAATAGGAAAGGGCTCCTTTTGGCTGTCATTCTTATTAAATTACATTGGAACACATATCTTGAAACACACTGACAGAATATACAAACTTCTAAGCTTTGAAGAATTTGAACGAAGAATAGAAGACTGCATGCAGAACTTAGTGAAATTGACCTAAACTCATTTCCTAATTGTAGCTGCATTTACTTAGGACCCCTTTTCAGTCCAGACAGGTTAAAGATACAACTCTTCAATACGTTATTAATCAATTATATTGATGAACATATAAAACATTCACATACAGCACAGTATTCTGCTCATGCAGAATGTACAGATTTTCTTTAGCAATCAATGGTAAAACAGCATGCTAAGGAAATCATAGAGGCTTTTTCATAAAGTATCTATTTAAAATAACTGGATCAGTGACTTGTTGCCACTAGGCAACATGTCAAAATATTAGCTGTGGAATCAGAATTATTTTGTTAATAGCTACCCTAGAGTGTGATCATTTTACTGTGAAAAAGGATTGAAAAGGAGAGAAATTAATGGTGACTGCAGACATCTTTTCAAATAGAATCCGACCCATGTAGACCTATGTATATAGACTATGACAATATCAAAAATAATTAAAAGGGAAAAAATCTTTTAAGCATAATAACTACAAATAAATACCCTGTTACTATTAGAAAGATAAATTAGGCAATTATACTAAAATAATTCCTAGAGAAACGAATATAAATACATGTATCTAAATATTTTAGCTCCCATAGATAGTGGAAAACAAAAGGTGCTTACTAAAAATAGGATTTTGATCAGATATTCTGTAAAGCATTGTAAGTACAAATGAAAATTTTCTATTAAAATATTATAGGGAAAATATATGCTACTGCTGAAAGCTGTGTTACAAAGCTAGCAGTTTTGCTGACAGTTCTGATTCCTTAACAATGTTTTATTTATTATGCAGCACTGTTGTTATCTACTCTGTATATTACAGTAGTGTCCAAAAACCTCAGTTTGAATCAGGGGCCACAGTGCTAAGTGCTGTGCAAACACATACAAAGACACAGTTCCTATCTAAGTGTTATCTCTTGTACCACACCTTGATTTATAATGAGGTCTTGAACCCGTCCTGTGTTGCAATCATCTGCAAAGAGAGAAAGGGATGAGAGCACAGAGAACCTTTTCTTACCCAAACACACATGCGCGCACACACTCAGCAGGAGAAAAATCTCTCCATAGTATGGAAGAGTCTGCTAAAAGATGGACATGGCTAATGTGTTAACCCTTGCACTACTGGCTTGATCCTGCAAGGTGCTGAGCACTCTAGCTCCAGTCTTAAGCATGTGCTTTACTTCAAGCGCCTGAGCAGTCCCTTTCACTTCAGTGGCTCAGCACCATGCAGGATTGAGTCATAGCGAAAGTTCACCCCAGTGCCCAGGCCTTCTGCACCTTTAATGCATTATGTTAAAGTGGGGTTAAGTACCAGCGGGAGAAGAGGTTGCAGAGATCCTGGATACTTCAGTGAATTTCACAGCATCTTCAAGAGGTCTGATCTACCATTTAGGGATTGTTACTTTCCCTCACAGCAACCCATCCAACCTATAGGCTGCTGGCAGATGATGGGTTTGCACATTATTCCTACTAGGAACACCAAATTGTGCACACAGTACAGTGCAGCAAGCTTTCCTGTAGAATCCTGATCTGGCTAGAAGAATCCATGTGGCAGAGGATGTACTGACTGCATCTGTTCCCCATCATTTCACAGATTTGCACAGCAGCTGGCTTTGTCAATATTTTAGACCAGTAAAAGTCGAAGACTGTCCCCTCAGTTAAGTTATCTCTGTGTAAGCTTTCTCAACAGCTATGAAACACAGATGGGATAATCACCTTAAAGACTAGAACAGATTATACCAGTGTATAATAGATCGACACTTGTTTATTGATGCTGAGTAACAACTACACGGTGCCATTTCATAGGAAAACCGGATGTGTGTACATACGCACAAAAATAGTTCTATCCTACAGATTATGGGGATTTTTTGCCCTAATTCAGGTGTGACTGAAACTGGTATTTTAGTTATTTAACATATATGTCTCAATTCCTTATCTTCTATATTGTATTGGGTCGTGACCTAAAATGATAATAAAACATGAGTTTTTGCTTGTGGTTGCAGTATTTTTGATCTTTAGGTTGAGAGAAAGCAATGTCTACTGTTGTTGGGGTCCACTAGGCATAGCTACCAGGTAACTCGGGAGAGCGGAAGGCCAAAAGTGCCGATGAAACTCTTTTGCTCTGGGCCTACCTGAACCCCCAAACTCCATCTTGTGCACTCTCACCTGCTTCTGTGCTAACTGCTTACATGCTCTGAAGCAGGCTGAAGCAGAAATGAATTGGTCAGCTTTTCTAGCAGATGGCTGCAGTTTCACTCACACTAGCAGAAATAATAGAGATAAGGAGCGGGGGAAAGGAGGGGTAGTTAGTTTGCAGGCGTCTAACTCAAGGTCACAAAGACTGGGAAAGTTTTCTCACAAGCTTATGTAGAGTTTATTGTAACAGTTGTCTGGAAGGGAGGGGTAAGAGGGAACAGCCAGACAAAGAGATGTATGTAAACAGTTTGGAGTATAAAATTTGTTTGTATTTGTTGCACTGGATTTGAGACATGCTGGTCTCCTAGTGCCATTTCAGAGCTCTGAAATAAACTTGGCTTGCTTTCTCCCCTCGGTGTCTTTATTGGTGCCAAGCACACCGGGCGACGGACCATTGTTGTCCCCTCGAGCCCTTTAGGGCGGGCAACACTGTCATTACTACGTCTAAGTAAACACCATACAGGGTTTTAAACTTTTTGTTATTTTCATCATTTCTTCCCCATATCTTTGGTTTTATTCCATTTTGATTCTCAGATAATGTACAGACCTGCTATTTCAACTATTCTCTTAAGTAAAATTTTTAAATGTGACATTTGCATGAATGTGAATGGGTCAAAAATCTCAAAGTGGAATGTGTCACATAGTTGACAAAACAAGGAGCAAAGCTACAATTAATTACCCCCCCCCCCCAATCCCTCCCCCATCCAAAAAACCAACAACTTTTCATTAGAGAATCACATAAAACTCAAGGTCTCCACAAACGTAAATATTTTGCTAAAACAAATAAAATTGAAAGCAAATGATTTCATCATAACCTCTATGCTGGAGATATTGTCCCTTTATTTTTAATAAGGTCTTCAGTCAGCATTGACTTAGGTAAAATAAGGCTGCTGTTGTTTAGAAATTAAATATTTATTGACTGAAATTAAACTAATTAACATGAAGATAACAAAAGTTAACCTAATAAGCCTCAGTTAAGCAATCTGCCTAAGAACAAACTTCAGGTTTGAAGAGAAAATCAGCAGCACAAAATGCCTAGTAAAACAAGCAAATGATTATGGGATTTTTGGAGACAGAAATAAGGGAAGAAAATTGGAAATGCTGCATGGTAACAGGCAAATTTCTGCCAAAAGGAGTAACCAGAAGTTAACACAAGGACTGAATGGTCACAGTATGACAGATGCCATGTTAGAATAGAGTAGAATAAATCCTTCCCACTTAATTATTTGAGTAGTCTCATGAGTTAGTACTAATGAGCTCTATCCAGTAGTGTGACCATGCTCAGAATACTGGCATATTTTGAAAATTCTGATCCACTATGTTGTAGTGCTAACCTTGGGAATGCTGCCTGTAGAAGGCAGTGATTTAATGAATGACAGAGAAATGCCATCCAGTCAGCTTATCTGTTGCTGTCCCATTATTCCTATATTACTTCTCTTGAAGTTGGTACTTCTGGGCTGAGTGTGGAAAACACGGCAGCATTATAACCAATTGGAACAACAGTGCAAAACATTCCCATTTGTCCTCCCGCTCTACAAAACATCTTTATATCCAGGCTTTTCTGAATTATTTTTAACTGGCTTGGCTCACTTTGCAGAAAACATCAGAAAAACATAACAATGTAATCCAACATGCTTTCAAAGTGCATAAAAGCTATAAGGTGATGAGAAGAAACGGTAATGAGCAACAACAGATGTTTCTTCTTTGGAACAACTATGGAACAGTAATTACAGATAGAAATAGAATCTCACAGAGAGCAAGAATTTTATCAGCAAGCCTTCAGGAATGCAGCAAAAGACTCTCAACATCAGGAAAAGGGAATGAAGGGAAAGACCATTGTGTAGAGCACCTGGAAGATTGTGACTGGAAACGTGACTAGAGAAGAAAATCTTTTTCCTTATTTGTAAGAATTGGTGACCATTATATGCTGTCTGTGTTACGGCTGAACCTGTTTATGTTAATGAAAGATAGAAATAATTTTTTGTGAACAACTTTCTCCATTTTTTGAAATCCTCTGTAGATCATCCTGCTAAAGAATTTGCTGTAGATCACCCTCCTCTTCAATGCCTCCCTTTTCTTGCTTCTTCTGTATCATTCTATTCTGTAGCCTTTTGAAATGAGTTGTAGAGCTTAGTTTGAGACTATCCTTCTATATCCCCATTCGAGTTTTTCAATTTTTCCCTTCAGTTTTTTATGTCTGCATAGTTTTAGCTTATTATAATTTTTGAAACATATATTTCTCTTTGCAAGCATGCTAAATGAGTATAAATACAGAAAGAAAGAATTATTCGAGTATGACTGCAACTGGAAATCAGTTTCCACATGTAGGGTTCAGGAGATGTGCCAGGGCAAGTTGGTGTCTACATTTCCTCCTACTGTTGGCCAAGGCAGCACAATGATGTTCTGTTGTTCGTTCTGCTTCTTTCGTAATGGAGTGCCAAGCTCACCTCTCATGACCATATCCTCCCAGGTCATCAAGTCCAAGCTGGCAAACTATATGTGCTGCTTGATGCAATCCTTGTAGCGGAGTTTGGGTTAGCCAACCTTCCTACTGCCTTTTTCAAGTTCACAGTACAGAACTCTCTTAGGCAGACAATTGTTATCCATATGTATAAGGTGACCGGCCCCCAGATCATTTGCCTCCACGCTAGCATGGCTTCCATGCTTTGCACGGCTGCCAGCCATAGTACTTCATTGTTGGTGATTTTGTCAGACCATTTGACTCCCATTATGCCGCGTAGGTGGCATTGTTGCAGACAGTTACATTTTTGGATATGGCGACGATAAAGGGGGCAGGTCTCTAACAAGTATAGAAGACAAGGAAGCACAACAGCTCTGTAAACTTAGCATTTTGTGGACACTTTAATCCCCCAACCTCACCCCCACCCCCACCCAATCTTGTCCTTAGTCTTTTTTGTAGATGACTGAAAGCTGACTTAAAGCGTGCTGAAAGTTCTTTGTCAATGTCGTCAATAAGTGCACTACCTAGGTAGCAGAAGGACTTGACATTGTTTAAATGAATGAATGAATTTAAATGACTATAAATAAAGAAAGAAACAATTAGGGCAATGTGAATAAGCACAGGCATAGTAAGGGGGGGGGTAGCCTCAGCTGATCTTTGAGCAGCTAATATACCTGCATGTTATATTGCTGCACTAACACTAGACTATAACACTGTGCAGGTGAAAGTGTAAGATTCAGGGCCATTAAACACAATTTTTTCCCAATATATCACAATTAGAGAAACACCTGTGCTAAATAACTGTGCTACTCCACACTGAAAGCTAGTGGAATGTTCAATAGCCTTCACAAATCCCTCATTTCTTGCTCATAGTGAGATGATCTTGTTTAATGCGAGGTTCATGTACAGGACAGATGGAACCAGTGGTCCAGAGCCATTACAATACTTTTTAAAAACCCCATCTTGCAAAGTATGGTTTGTAGTTTTTGTTTTACCTTTTTATTTATCTCAAAGTGCTCTAATTTGGCAACTACAGTCAGGACATGTATGACAGAGAATGTAGAGGTGAATTATGTATTAGTGAAATAGTAAGAAACCTACAAAAGGCAACAGTACTACGGCCTGCTCCTACTCCCACTGAAATCCTTGGGAGTTTTGACATTAACTTCACTGGCAACAGAATCAAACCATTAGTATCTGGCCCTTCCCTAAGTGCTTTTCATCTAAAGATTTTATTTCTCTTTGCAAAAACATTAATTTACTAAGTGTCACAACAGGTGGCTACTCAGTCATTTCCCCCTTTACATTAACAATGAAGTGGAGTGTTATTGGTAGGGTGTGGGAGGATGAAGAAAAACATATGGATGTACATAACTTTATTGAAACTTACTACCGCTGGGCCGGAGCCCCAGTGCCCTTGGAAGTCAATGGTGAGACAGCCATCAGGCCCTCTGATTGGTGCTACTGTGATATAGTTTCCAGAGCAGAGGAAAATTTAGAGGGACTGGCAGTTTTTCTCATACCTCCATTTGGACACCATGGATCAATACAAATTCATCTTAAGTGTAATTCCATTGCCTTTGGTGGAGTTACACCTAGGATGAATTTGGCTCCAAATATCTTAAAAGGGTGTATTTGGGAGTGGCAGGGCTAGTGGAAATGGCAAGGTCTTTGTCCCTGTGATTGTTTTGTTTAAATTACATGTTTACCAACATTTAAACTAGTGAAAAAAATGTAGCAAGAGCTGGTACACATACAAGGAGAGCCAATGCACCTGTACAAGGAAGTGAATTTAGCTGACACAGTAGTAAGTAATGGACATGTGATAAATTACATTTGGATTTGTTAGGTATCGAATATCACGCCTTAAACAGACTCATTATGTACAATTTGTTGTGAATTTCATTTATTCTTTGCTTCTTATTTGATATTCAAAATTTGAGCTGTGTTGTTTACAATAGCTGTGATTAGTCAAATAAACAACATGGAAGAGAGACAGGGTGGGTGAGGTAATACCTTCTATTGGACCAGCTTTTGCTGGTGAGAGAGACAAGCTTCCGAGTTTACTCAGAGTTCTTCTTCTTCAGGTCTGGGAAATATACTCAGTGTCACAGCTAAATACAAGGAGGAACAGATTGTTTAGTGTAAGAAGTTAACACATAGTTCAAGGGACCATTCAAGGTGAAGTGGCTATAAAAACAGTTGATATAACATGGAAGTGATTTTTCTTCTTTAACTGGTGAGTTTAACTTAGACATAAAACTGAACTGGGCAGAGGGCAATCCTCAGTTGCTGTAGGGCCTTTATAGCAGTTCCTAGGCTCCTACCTCCCTTGGGTTCCATTGTAAGGGACATGGGCAAGGTATTACTATACCCAAGGAAAATTCACAGAGAAATGTAGAGAAGTGTATATATGCCAATATGCTAACTTCTGTTAGATTCCATAGGAAATAATGGAGGTGTTGCCTGATAGAGTGTGTCTTGCAAATTCTAAATCCACACATGGCTAGAGATTTTGTGGTGTTTTCATTTCTTTAACATTCAATTATTCTTGATGCCAAGTATAGAAATCGTCAAACTTTAAAAAAAGAATACTTTGCCATGATATCAACATCTCAGTGTTTCCCCTTTTAGGCTTTTATAGCAAAAGGTATTTCTAATGTTAATGTTCAGCTACTGTGTATTCTGACAGAAATAGAAATTAGAATTTCAACAGTGGAGCTTGAGAGGGGAGACTAAACCATTTTAATCCCTCCCCTGTTCTGGGCCAGCCAGCAGGCTGAATCTGCTCCAAGCACAAGCTAGAGCAACCAAAGGGTTATTCTAACTTACACTGATGAGAATGATCCTCATCAAACCATTCAGCTGGCTGGGGATCAACAGAGAAAGCACATCATGCTCCAGCTCTGTCCTTCCGGCCTGCCATCGTGCCTTGGACTGCCCCACTTCCAGACAACTCAGACACGTCCTCTTTATCAGGGGTTGCTGCAGCAGTTCAAAGAGACCTTAGCAGGATCTGGTCCCAAATGATTAATTTCAGGACACTCATTTCACAAGAAAATTCATAATACGCTTATACATATCTATTGCTTTTCTTCACGGTGCTTTACAGAAAACGAATGTCAATATCCCTGTAAGTTAGGTAGAGTTCTTGAAGTAGACCATTCTGATTTAGGCCTCTCATTATACAGTTTGGTAGAGAAGATACATTACACAGTACTGTTAGAGAGGATATTGTCAAATCCAGAACAATATTGAGAAAACAATAATGTCGGCCAATCAAATACTCAAATTCACTGGTCTTCCCAGTAACACAGAACTGCTTGCTGTTATTGTCATTTACTATAATTTACTGTAGATTGTAAACTTCCTCTAGCACAGAAGAGAACTTAAATTCTCTTAAATTGTATTAATTTGAAAATGTGCTTATGTCTGTAAAGTGTCACACAAGTTTACTGGTGATGTATAAAAAAATTATAATAAAAAGTATATAGTCCATAACCCACTATCAGCAGTATCCAAAAATCAGTCTCTTTTAAAATATTATTTTAGATACTGTTTTAGAAACTAGAAATCCATAACTCCGAGAGAAAAGAAAACAAAGACACTGAATATGCCCACTCTGAATTTATTTTCCCCCCTCAAAGCACTCAGCATCTTGCCCATTGTGATTCCCATCTGAAGGTTAAAAATGTTAGTTGTCGATGATGAGAACTTTTTACTTGTCATCAGACATGGTATTCAGTCTGGGGTATTATACGATCAGCAGTTGTTTGAGAAGTTGAAAGCACTTCATGTATAGCTAGTTTAGTTTTTTTCAGCAGAAGTGCTGGAGAAGTAATTGCCCTCTAATGCTTTGACTACACCATCATTTGGAAGTGGTCTTGCATTATCTCAGCTTGCCAATCCAATACTTCAACAAACTTTAAAAGGCTGGAAGCTGCTCTCCACAGACCATCAGAGTGGAAACCGCTGCATTCCCAATCATTACTGCATGAACTGTGGTTGGATTTTCTGAATATATCTATTTATCCAGATCCACTTTGTAAAAAGATATTCCCACCCATGAAGTCAATCAGATAGCATTCATTGTCACAGGTATTCTTTGTTCCTATCCTACACTTTTGAACTTATCCAGGGTCAAGTTTTTGCTTTAGTTACATGGGGAATGAAAACTTTCTTGAGAGCAGTGAGGATTTGTTACTGGCCATGCAGGAGCAGAGATTCAAGAGAGGATATAAAGTATCAATTTTTATAAGCAGCCCTTCATAATACTATGATTTGTAATATTACATTGTTTCACAACAAATCATTGCCAATTGTCCTTATTTTAGAAATTAAGTGCAGATTTTCCAGACTCGCATCATGTGGGTTATTTAATATAAAAGTTTGTTTATCTTTTCAAACCCATGAACACAATATCAACATGTCTAACAGGAGATCACGTGTACAATTAAAAGCAGGATCTGCTTCTGAAAATCAATCAATATGTAGCATATTATCTCTTCTCACTTGACCGTACTTCCTTACCACGGGAGCACCCAGGGCTTGATTGTGCGAGTCTTACTCATGTTGGTGAGTAACTAATTTTGATGGGACTACTTTCATGAGTAAGAATGGTAAGAGCTCAACAATGGGCAACATTTGCCACAATGGAGATAACCCAGGACCCCTACCTACCACCAAAGTTCCATTTAAACCCTGAAAACGGAGCTTAATTTGGATTTAATTGTGCATAGACTTTTTGCCAGGCCTGTTAGAGGAGTTCTTCTGTATAGAAGAGAGATGTTTGCTCACATGCAGACTGTGAAAGGAGTCCCCCCAGGAGCTGGCAAAGGTAATGCCAGAAAATCTTAGCAGCACAGAAATTTCCTGGGGGCCAATGGGAAGAGGATGAAGGGACTGAAAATAAAATCACATGACGTGGAGGAGCCATAAAGTTACCTACCCATTTCAAAGACTATATAGTTAATTTAAATTCTCTTTCCTCTATAGGAAGAGAAATGCTTTATAAATGAGATGTCTGTATATCTGTTAATCAATAATGTGCCAGGAGATAACACTGAAGAATAGTTAGCATTGCTCATGGATTTTTGGGACCAATGAAACTTGTGGTGCACTTCAAATTGCTTCCTCTGTTAAGCTTTCTACATGGAACTCTAAACAGGGCAAATTTCCCACCAATACGAGTAAGGGTTGTACAACGGAATCCTCCATTTCTTTGGTCTTGCCACATGATTCCTTCCGCAGAATGGTCCTTTAAAGGGAGATCATGCATGACACATGATTCTTTTGACTGTTACCCTTTTCACCTAGTCATCTACGATAATAGGAGGCCTACTGAGAGATTGCCTATGTCGAGAAAGGAAAAGAACAGTTAAAAATATTGAATATGACAACTTGTCAGCTTGTATGTAATGCAAAACCAGATGTTCAGTATGAATGTCTGAGTTCCCTGTGATGAAAAAAACATTGTACATTTTAACATTTAACAGTCGAAAGAAAATTGCTCTCACGCAATGTGAAGAAGACAGTGAACATACAGCATTCATAATGAGCCTTCCCGCAGCCCCAGAAAGAAGCTAGTCAAGCAGGTGAATGACTAGAGGAATGTTAGAAACTTTTCTCCAGGTTTCCCTGGTATTTATCAGCCAAGTGGCATTGATCCTGAGCCACAGTCCGGTAGAAGTTTAGAATGTATTCCTTTGTAAAGCTGTGAGAATGAAATACTCAGAAGTTACTCACATAGTTTTAAATACCTCATGATCTACAAAAGTTCTGCTAGCAGAAGCTTCAAATTAAAAATGTTTGTTGATGTTTTTTTCCTTAGAGTTGTGATGAATAGATATGCCTAGATAACGCAAACACATGCAGGTAGTTTAGTTGGAGATTTACTGGCTTCTTATTTGCACTCCTCCAAGTTGAGGCATTCAAAGATAATTACCCTTAGTGTCAAGCTATCTTAGTGTGTTTTCATATTTCACAGAGTCTTTGGGTTTCCAGCAGACAAAAAGCTTAATATAGGTGTAGCACACACAGGCTGCCATCTTTAGACTCTGAACCAAAGTCAGAGGAGATGTGGAAAGGGGGGAGGTTGAGCATAAGCTGCATGTTGGTAAATTGGTATAGATCTAAGGGAGTCTAATGGACCATACAGTCTAAGTTGGAGTAACATATTGTATATGTTGAGGGGGATGCGACTGGAAGGAGGTGTACATTATACTAACTTCAACTTTTCCTAGATTTATTTAGTTTAACTTCTGAATGTGGTACTGTGTGTACTTCCTTTCTGTACTTCCTAATCCCCAGTAAGCTGTGGCAGAAACACACAATTTCATTTTACAGGGACATTAGACTACAATGTGTCTTTTTAAAAATACCAGTTAAACATGGCCAAAATGATTTTTTTCAAAATACCAGGTGAACACATTACAGAGAAAAAGCCTGTGAGAATCTCATTGCCTCCTGTCCATTTTCAGCATTGGGTTTGATTTTATGTCTCATATTATTTAGTGATCCTTAGAAACAAGAACAGTATGTTGCATTTAACTTCACATTTATCTTCTGTGGTGCAGTTCTGCTTATAGTTTCACACCTAAATTGCAGTAAAATTGAAGTGTGATGTAAATAGGACCTGTCATGTTTGCAATCAGCAGAGTCTTTAATAGGGGAAAAGTAGTTTTCTGCAGTGTGGTATTAATCAGTTTGAAATTTCTTTATTGTTACTCGTATCACATAGTTTACCAAGTCCCCGACAGTCTTGCATATACTCTGTATTCTGAAGAGCAAAACAAATGCTTGTGGGGGAATGGTGCATGCTTCACCCTTTTAGTGTAAGGTGTGATGCATAGCATTTCTATCCCCTTACCCCAGCCTTTTTCAACAATCTTGCCATGAGCTAGCAGGATGGCTCTGAGACCTTCCATATGGTAGCACCATGAAGGTCTTTTCCATCTAGTGTTGGTATCCATGGCAGGGGCTGGATTTTGCTCTATATTCACATGTTAAGTTAAATACATTTTTATGTAACACCCAAGGCGCTTACCTGGATCCCCGGGGCTCTGTGTGCGGGTAAATCAGGGAGAGGCACACTGTCCCTGGGAGAGAGGGGGAGTCAAGGGCAGACTCACAGTGTGTTAGGCAACCCAACAGGAGAGAGGAGAGCCACTACATCTCTACCCCGATATAACGCTGTCCTCGGGAGCCGCGTTATAGGTGAAACCGCGTTATATCGAACTTGCTTTGATCCAACGGAGCGCGCAGCCCCGCCCCCCCGGAGTGCTGCTTTACTGCGTTATATCCGAATTCGTGTTATATCGGGTCGTGTTATATTGGGGTAGAGGTGTATTTGGCTTGCGGGAGGACTGCAGGCATGCCTGCTCCGAGGAGGGGGCAGAGTCAAATGATTAGGACATAAGAACATAAGAATAACCATACTGGGTCAGACCAATAGTCCATCTAGCCCAGTATCCTGTCTTCTAACGGTGGCCAGTGTCACGTGCTTCAGAAGGAATGAACAGAACAGGGCAATTATCAAGTGATCCATCCCCCATCCACTTCCAGCTTTTGGCAAACAGAGGATAGGGACACTCAGAGCATTGTGTTGCATCCCTGCCCATCCTGACTAATAGCCATTGATGGACCTATCCTCCATGAACTTATCTAGTTCTTTTTTTAACCCTATTATAGTTTTGGCCTTCACAACGTCCCCTGGCAAAGAGTTCCCGTGGTTGACTGTACATTGTGTGAAGAAGTACTTCCTTTTGTTTGTTTTAAACCTGCTGCTTATTAATGTCATTGGGTGACCTCTGTTTCTTGTGTTATGTGAAGGAGTAAATAACATTCCCTTATTCACTTTCTGATGGGAAGAAGGGCTAGCCTGACCAATAGAAAGTGAGATGCCCTCCTGGGGAGCCCTGGGGAGTGGGGGAGAAGCCATTTTGGAGTAGTCTGGAGCCAGCCAAGGAAAGGGCAGCATTGGCTGTATGGGGAGCTGGTGAGTCCCAGGCCTGCATGCAGGGTTCCCCCTGAGAACCGGTCTGTGGGGACCTGGAAGCAAGATCCCTCAGCTTGGCCCCTTTCCCTCTTCAAGGTGACTCCCATCTTAGAGAGCTTTGTTGGGAAAACTGCCCCGCTCCCCCCCCCCCCCCCCCGACAAGCTGAGTTAGTCCTCCAGTTCTCTAGGTGAAATCAGTCACCACATGGCAAGCTCTGCTCTGGGTGTTAGTCAGGGCTGCCTGCCTGCTGTGAGTGTGTCTGATCACTAGGGTAGGAGACTAAATTTAGGATTTTTAGTATAGTTTTGTACCTGCACCTTGAGCCCTGCACCCCTTTGTGGCAAGGAGAAATCCAGGGGCCAGAAGCAGCCTGACTCCTGTATGAAGAGGACAACTGCCAATAGCGATCATCAGCCTTTCTGCAGTGACTGAGGAGCCCAGTGTTCTATCTGAACTGGAGGATCAGTTGCAGAGTTGTGAATCACCATCTGTTAGCTAGTCGTGGAAATTGTTTGGGAGACCCCCTACTCCCTGAACTGTGTCCTCAAGCCAGGGGGTAAGGGTTTGGGGATTTTATTACCTGCTGCCTATTGAACCTGTGGGGGGACTTGCATGTGTTTGTTATTTCTTGGGAGTCTTCAACTATTGACAAGTAAGTGGGGGTTACCCCGTGGTTAGAATTTTCCTCCCCAGCTGCCCTGGTGACCCTGCCAGGAAGGAGCAAAGGGGGTGGAGGCACCGCCCAATACAGTCATATGGGAAGAAAATAAAGAAGTTACACCCTGCTGAGTTGGAGGCGGGATCCAGAAGAACTGAGGCCTGTCCATCAAAACCCATAAGGAGATTGGCATTAAAGGAGGTAATTGGGTGGATTAGGGGTGTTACATTTACTTATTTAGAAGTAAGTTTTCAAATTTGTCTTTAAATACATTATAATAGCATTGAAATAAATGCTTGGGATGAAACTACTAGCAAAATGGTTAGATGTGAAAATTATTAAAGGGGATCTTCTCAGTGGTCAGTAGTTGAGAATTTAGATATTTTTGGAACAGATAAGTAAGAACTGCTCACGGGTAATTAGTCCAATAGGGTTTGTTTGGGATTCCAAATGGGCTTCCTTTGGCCTAGGATAAGTGACCCCAGAGGTTTTGGAATCATGCTGGATTGGGTTAAATTATTCCCAATTGATTTACCATAGACAAAATTGTCCACTGTATTTCAGTTGGGTTAATAAGTAGAGTCACACAAAACAGCACTGGGAATGAAAAGATTGACGGTTCAGCCCTTACTCACCCATTGACATCAATAGGATGGATTGGATGAGTAGAATCAAACCTATGTTGTTTTGGGAGAGGAGAGTGAATTATTTTTAGGGGTTTGGGAGCTCGAACCCAGAGCTGTGTTGTACCGGAAGTTCTAACAGTGGAGCTGCATCTGTGCATTTTAAACATTGCTGATGCTTTTGCCAGCAAAACTCTTATTCAAATGTGTATTTCATTCACAGATATTTAATCTAGGAGGTAGTATCGTCAGTTTGTGTTTGCTCATTTAACTCCCAAACAGGAATAAATTCACTTCAGAATTTACCCACTCAGAATTAACCTACTCTTCTTGACCACATGGAAGCCTGGACAGTACCCCAGAAAGTCTAGTCGACAATAGCTCACATATATAATTATAAATTATAGATGTTCTGTTTCCCATCCCCTCTTTATGTAGCACTACAAGTAATCTGAAAAAAATAGCTGCAGAATAGAACGTAGGTCATTATTATCCTACAAACATATGATGCCTTGGTATAGAAGTGACTGAATAGCAGACAAAATGATGCAAATATTCTTTTGAATCTGAACATGGATTTTGATTTAGTTATAGTGATGACTGTCACATATTCACTTTCCACAGATATTTCAGTGCTCATCTTTTACTAGTATTAATTCACACCAAAAGTGAATTTTAAGCTCAAATGCTTGCATATTAGCTGAAAGTGAATTTAGAATTGTAGTTGCAATTGCCAAAATTCATAGTTCATGTTGTATTGATTAATTAAGTAAGTGATAAAATTGGGGAACAGAAGCAATACTAAATGACTGGTATAACTAACCAATCTAACACAAATTGTATATATATATATATAACAAATCTATTTGTGAATGATCTGAAGACCAATAATTATTCACTAGAAATGTGTGAATAATTTCAAATAACAAATACATTCCAGAAGTCTCCAAGCTTTTCATAAACAATTCATAAAAGAAAATAAAGTGAAATTTGTGGAATAAACTACTAGCCATGCTATATATGCTCAACTAAGTCTAGTTTTATTTTTCTTTTATACCACACATGTACTGAAAACTATGGTGCTTGATATTGATGGAAGTGGGATGTTTTACCTTTCTAGCTGTTAAAAATGTTCCATGATCGGTTACTCCTTCACCAACAGTATTATCATACACTACGAACACAAATTTGTAGGTGGACCATCAAATCAGAGAGATTTGTCTTCCAAGTAAATGCCAGGGTCATCTTTCATTTGTGTCAGAGGATTGAACAAAATTACTGCTGTGATAAATGGAGACTTAGCTATCTTCACATCCCTTAATCAAGAAGCAAAACAGAGGAATATTTGTGACTCTTTTACACAGATATCTTTGGGAAAAAACTGCTATTCTATAAATACTGTATCAAACACCATGCTGTCTTCATCTTTTTCTCCAAACTTTAAGATTTACACTATCTCAGGACAAAAATATCTTGCAATCAGAATTTGTGCAAATATACTATGTAGGGGGTGGAAAGGTAACTCCTCTATTGGTGATTTAGAATGTCAATACCAGACTCAGGAAATGCATTTTGTTGCATTCACAAGAGCAATCAAGCGTATGGAAAGCACTTCCTGTTTTATTTCCAATCCTCTCAGGGCAACAGTTATCTGAACACTTAATCCATAATTAGAATGTCAGCAATCAAAGTACAAGGGGATATGGGAGACAGAGATGAAGAAGAAAAGCAGAATGGAAACTATCAATCTAACACAAGGCTGGGCAAACTTTTTGGCCTGAGGGCCACACTGGGGTTCCGAAACAGTATGGAGGGCTGGGTAGGGAAGACTGTGCCTCCCCAGACAGCCTGGCCCCCTCCCCCTATCCGCACCCTCCCGAGACCCCCCCACCCCTAACTGCCCCCTCGGGACCCCACCCCCTATCTAACCCCACCTGGTCCCTGTCCCCTGACTGCCCCTGGGACCCCCTGCCCCTTATCCAACCCCCCCGCTCCCCGTTCCCTTACCATGCTGCTCAGAGCACCAGGACTGGCAGCTGTGCCGCCTGGTTGGAGCCATCACGCCGCCGTGCAGTCTAGAGCACCGGGGCAGGCCTGTGGCTGTCGCAGGCGTGCTGCCCAGCAGGAGCTCGCAACCCCGCCGCCCAGAGCGCTGGCGGCACGGCAAACTGAGGCGGAGGGGGGGAGGGAAGCAGGGGAGGGGCCGAGGGCTAGCCTCCCCGACCAGGAGCTCAAGGCCTGGGCAGGACAGTTCCGTGGGCTGGCTGTGGCCTGCGGGCCATAGTTTGCCCACCTCTGATCTAACGAGAAATGGAGTAGAACTTGGACTGGTATAGACTGGAAAAGCCTTTATCAGCCTTGGTCATATATGGTATATATTACAATACAGTATGCAATACAAAGCATTATTAGGCTATAAGGAATCGTGGCTTATTCAGGGTAAAATCCCATTGCTATTAGTAGTTTTGCCTGAGTAAAGAATATAGGATAGGGCCCCATACATATACAGCTGATGAAAAACAGATATGCTAAAAAGTGAGGCCTTAAATCATTTTATGAATTGGGGTTGGACAAAATACTGAAGTGGCCAAATTCAGTGTGAATTGCTTTTAATGAGTGGCAATGTTTGCAATTGTATCGTTTCTAGGGAAGTATCCAGTTGGGAGAAATGTACCTTTATTACCAAAACTGGTTTAAAAAGTATTACTGAATGTTGTCACATCTCTGATCCTCTTCAAAGGTTACATTTTTGCCCTTAACATGATGACCAAGCGTAATTTTGACTTTATTTTCTCAATTACTTCTCTCCATCCACAGGTGGTGAGCTAAGCTTTAAAAATCTTGATGGATGACTTGGCTCAGAGTAGCAATGTGAAATGATGTATCACAGTTGGCAGTCTCAAAGAAACTGATAAGGTAGTCAGTTTTTTTGTTATAGATAAATGTTCAGATGATTACCTCCCCTCCAGGAGAATGTACTAGGCATAAATCCTGAATTCCCTTTTTCTTTTCTAGTAGGTGCTACAGCTCACACTGGGAGAAAAATTCCAGCCTGTGTTAAAAATATCTCACTACCCAATATCCTTTTGTTCTGAAATGTAGTCAAATATTATCAGTATTAGTGGAGTAAACTAGAAATATGTTCCAGTTTGCTTAGCAGTATCTAATGTCATTTGCAGTGCTGTATGGAAAATATAATGTATTTATGGTGAGTCAGGACTGAATAAATTTGGCTCCATGCACCTTTCCATTATGGATGACACTGGCAAGATTAATTGTTACAAGAGAAAACATAACTTTTGTGAGCACAAGTATTAGTAGGCCTTTTCACTTATTTCTGCCAGCACAGTTTTTGTAATGCCAGTGTTGCTTCATCAAAGTTTTGCATTCATCCTGAGGGTAGTTACATTTTTTTTAATGATAAAATGATAAAGTGGGTTTTTTTTTTTTTATGATTCAGCAATGAGAAGAAAAAGGCAGATATTTATAGTAATTTTCCCACATCAGTATAATCAACAATGTGGAAGATACACTGGGCCAATTTTTAAGGGTCTCGATATAGTCCATCAGTTTGTGCCTATAGTGAATTGTGGATGCAAAATGTTTCTATTCTATTCAGGTTCTTATACTGCGTTCATCACTGTAGTATCTTAATACCTTCCAGTAATGCATTAAACAATATGACTAACATCTGTCACATGTTTGTTCTTTCCTCTTTACCCCAGCGGGAGAAGCATGTGCAGCCAAGTATCTTATTTTGATATTTCATTTTTTATTGTGGGAGCAAATTCCAGCATTTAGACATTTAACTAGCTAATTTGCTGGGTTAAGTTAGAAGTGAGTATTTTCATTTGCACCTTCAATTAATTGCTTCCTCAATGGAATGGTGATGGAAAACCAGGGACACAACATTAGATCGTTCTGACAAGAGCCAAGCCATGCTGCCACTTTTCCTAGGATAAAGAGAATTTAACAAATTAAGATGGTTTTATCACTTTTTTTCCTGCTTCTTTTTTGCTTCCACATCCCTGATGTTGTGGCACTCCCCAGTGGTACCCAGGGTTGGGAAGCACCTCACCATCACCTCTGCCATTAGTGTGAAGAAGACTTGTCAGGGTCTGCAGTGGATCAGCTCCCTGAAATGACCAGTCTCTAGCAGCACAAGCACAAGCACAAGCATAACTTGAAGGCCTCCCTCTCTCTAGACAGGTAGCAATAGGCACACACAAACCCCCGTGTCCTCCGAGCATCCCTCTGGAGTGCTCAGCCCCTGTTCCGCTGCTCACTCACAGAATCATCTGGCCTGCTGCTCCCAAAGGTACAGTACACACAGCTTGTAAGATTCAACTCGGGATCATCACTTGATTCACACAGGTGATAGGAGACCCAGTGTGAAACATACAATACTTAATTTACTTTTCAACAGCCAGACTGATCAAAACCTCTTTTTCACCTTCACCTAGGGATCAGTCCCTAGATAGACTTTAAGAACATACTCTGTGTGTGTGTGTGTGTGTGTGTGTGTGTGTGTGTGTGCGCGCATGCGCGGGCACCCACCCACACCCACCCACTCATCCACACACAAACTCCTTGCAAAGTAGCTGTACATACATTTCACAATGGTATTGATGACCAGAGTGACACAGGCTGTTATTAGAGATCTCATATGTCACTCTATTGGTGATTTAGAATGTCAATACCAGACTCCGGAAATTCCTGTATTGTCTATGCACCCCACCCCACCCCGCTGCCCTTTGCCAGTTGGCACTAAGCAGATTTGAAATAGGCATATTTGACTATTTTGAAGTATCTTAGCTCATTTCTTTGTTTGAAAATGTTTTTCTAGTCCATTTTGGAGATTGTTTTTTCCTCTCCCTGGGTAATGTTTATTATTCTCTTTGTAGAAAAACAACTCCTGGTATTTTATCTGGTTGGCATGTTTATTTATTTATATAAAATAAATAAAATACCTCACTCTAAATCTGTCTTTCTTTATTCAACTAGTATAAGTGAACAAAAATTATACTGGTTGTATTGTCATTCTGTGAACCTTCGTGCATGCAAATCAGATAATATGCCCACGCAATTATTTTTTGTGCAGTTTAAATAGGTGGTATTACAAATTTTGCAGATACATTGTAGGTGCCAGCATCTGAAAATTGTCACTGCAGTACAAGAAAAGCTACTGCAGTTATGCATACTTACATACAAATCACAAGGCTCTCAATCCTCATGTATGTACATATTTAGGGCCCAAAGCTGCTCCCATTGAAGTCAATGGGAAATCTCAACTTTGACTTCATTGGGAGTATAACAGGCCTCTTATAATCACCATAAGAAAAATTTCTTCTTAACTAGCCAATTCTAATGGAGATAAAATTATATGCATAGTGTGTAGACAAATAAATACACTCTCTACCAGTCTAATGGAGAAAGGTAACAGTAATTGCTAGAGCTAGTGACTGTTAAAATGAAGAGGGAGAATAGGGCAGTAGTATGGAAGGCTCAGAGAGTGACAATACAACCATTACTGCTTTTGCTAACTTACTACTCCTTTAATAAAAAAAGACATAGATTTAGACTGAGGGTGCATGGGAAATAGATCGTTAACCGCAATAAAGTGCCAGTAATGTAAGGAGACAGATTAATGATGACAATGACAATGTCACTGATGAAAAATACAAAAGCAACTGCACAGTTTAGAAGGTCTCCCCACCTTCCCCAAATTGCTGTTAATTGCCCTTTCTCTGGGCTCCATTTACCACTTACCCTGTTTCTTATACTTTAATTAGTGCTGTTTTCTGACAGGTACATCATCATCTTGTTAATTATCACAAAAATAAAACTATAGGCATAAAAACATCAGATGAGGTGAACATGGTGGCTTTAACAAAGTAATTATCTTTTAACGAACTTGCTTTGTAAGGATTTTGGATCTATTTTAATAAGTTCAATATTCACTATCTGCAATATCAGTTAGAATCCCAAGCCCATTATCAAAGAGGTTTCCTGAATTTAAAAACATTTCAGGGTTTATATCTGCAAACCTCAAATATATTGTAAAATGTATATTGGCATTTAAATTGAATACAATATTGGAACAAATGTGTGGTCCTCTAGGGTGTCACAATTGTCTCTGCTTTATAGTCAGACACTTGGACCTTTTACTGAGTGGAATTCACCCTGGTGCAGAGGGATGATACAGAGTCTATGTGCCACTTAAAGGGGAATGCTGACAGTGGAAACAATGAAGAGCTCATATTCTCCAACCCCCAAAATCACAGACACTTAGCCCTTAAGCTAAAGGAAAATATCCTTTAGGTCTTAGCTGGTTAGGGCCTCTGACACACAGTTTAACATTTTTTTAATTCCATCCTGTAGAAGGAATTATATTAATAAAATACAAATTAAATAAAACTATGTTCTGACCTTAAACAATTGGATAGCAGTCAAATGCTTGTTTGTGTGTATGATTTATTACTGTGTGTGTTATTGGTGTAGCTGTTAAACTTCAATAAATATTCTGTTATTTATACATTAACATTTATTTACTTACAATGACTATCCAATTACAGTAAATTGCTACCAAGCATATTAAGGCCATGAAGTTTAAAATGTTACCAAAAATAACCTCTTAATTTAATGTCTGTTATTAGTGAGATCAAATAAACAGGGTCTGATATAGCCCAAAGTACCTATAGCTTTCTGTGCAGTGCAAGTTTCAGAAGGCTATGGAACCAATAGGAGGTTGACTTATTTAGAATAAAATTTGGCTGGACGTGAAAGCCTAGTTCAGGACAAACAATGTTCAGGTCCACAGCTGAGAGAAGTGCAGAATTTCCCACTTCAACATTCCCTCACTCCTGTTTCTTAGACCCTTCAAGTAAGAATTTTGCCATTGACTGCCTCTCAGGGAAACGGATGACGTATGCCGACAGGAGAGTGTCTACACTGAGCCTTTTAAGTGCAGACAAGCTTTCTGTCTCTGATAGACAACTGATAAAAATTACTTTAGAGCGATAAAGAGAAATCTTCACCCCCCCCCAACTGATAAAGAACTTCAAAACAAGAAGGCTTCATGTCCCCCTCAAATTTTGGGGGGCGGGGAAGTAGAGGGGATGGTTTTCAATCTTTGAGCTTCCTGGTCCTTTCCTTTTCTTGCTGATACATGGGTCAGAACAGCTCAAGACCCCCTTGGGTCGCAGGCCTTTTAAATTTCTCCCCTGGCTCACTGATACTCACTTTAGGCCAGGTTCTGCCACCCTTACTCGTGCTGAGGAGTACTGTACTTTGCAACTAGTCCCATTGAAATGAATGGAACTGCTCAAGCTAGGCAAAATGGTAGCCCTTTTACTTTCAGTGGGACGTCTTGTCCTCATAAATAAGAATAAGGGGTCACAATCTGGCTTGAAATAGCACTTCTCTGTGTGAATAAAGACAGAAACAGGCCCTTGATGAAGAACTTGCTTCCACATTATATTATCAAGTCTGAGTAGCTCAATGGAATCCCCCATCATTCCCAAGGACTTTGTCACATGTAGTGGGAAGTTGTGTAACCCTCTTGTGGGAAAAATTCCAACAGACAGGTATAGAGGCTAATTTTGGTTGGTTCTGGTCCTAATGCTGTAGAAGTCCGTTCAGTTTAATTGCTTACAAGAATTTTGAACATATGAAAGAGGTTCTGAAAAGAATTGGCCCAAAGTAAATCTCAAACAAGACCATCTCCTTCCTTTGGAAAAATTCAGGTCAGGATCTGAATTTTGCAGCTTGGGTCCGTTTCTGAATTGGAAAAAAAAAAAAAAAGAGCATGTTACATAGGTAATGGATTTTCAGTAAATTTACATACTTCTACTCATTTGGCTTTATTACCAGAGAATTAAAGCACATTACTTATGAACACTGCAAAAGAGTCACACTTCATATTCCAGTCATTGTTTCAACTTGGTTAATTTTAAATTATGTGGCTAGTGCTGTACTTCAATGAATAGTCCCATAAAAGTGATGAACAGTTCAAGCAACAATATTAGGATGGAATTGAATTGGGTGAGTGGGAACATTAGAAAGAGAGGTGAAAGTATAGCATCTGGAATGCAGAGTTTGCCAATAAACTATAAGGGCCTGATTCTGATACTCCTAATGTTGAATAGCACTTCATTTCACAAGTAGTCCAATAATCTTCCATGAAATTACTCTCATGAGTAAATGTTGTTCAGTGTGGATAAGGTCTCTACATTCTGATCTTTTGTTAATAGTCCCAGTCAAATCAGTGTAAAGTTGCAGAAATGGGTCCTAATCATCTCAGAGCCTGATCAGAGTTAGAAGTTAGAATATTTGTTTCTTGAGAGATCTGCGATCATCAGTAGAATAATAAAAAGATGAACCTAAATATGGAAAAGAAGAAAAAAATCTGATGTAAACTGATTCTCAAGAGTCATTGAGGCTATACAGAATAGTGTTTATGCTATCAGGTGCCATGTAACTCCCGAGGGCACTTGCATTTTAGTGTGATTAAATGGACTCTTATTGAATTGGATGCCTCTTGACTACAAAACCAGGAAATCATGAGTGCCTTAATATATTTATTTGCCTTACTCTGAAGGTAGTCAAGGTCTGTTGGATTTGTGATTTGTTAAATGAATGTTTAGTTGAGAAGCACAGACAGTTTTATTGGTAAGGTTAGGCACAAGAATGAAAGAATGAGAGTGCTGGAGGACAACATGACATCCATTAAATTAAAGGAGAATTTCAGAGATTGGGGGATGGCAAACAGGTCTCCTTAATCTGCTGAAAATTTCCCCGAGCCAAAGCAACTCTAGTTTTTTAAACTGTAACACACTTCTAAAAAGTCCCATAGGCCACTTACACTTTCGTAAGTGAAATATGTTCACAGCCTATCTTCAGGGAAATGTCTCTTCTGCTGTGGGTAGTTTGGAAAACAGTGGGGCTCTCACAGCATTACATTTCCTCTCACCACATTAGCGTTCACCTAGCATCCCACTGGTCACTGTGGAAGATTTTTCTGAAGAGAGAATTCTAACCTGCTTGCCACTGCCAGTCTGACTGTGCAGTGACAGGTGAAATAACTCTGACAAAAACTGTAGAGGGGTTGCCCCCAAAGGGTTGGGAGGGTTTATCTGCTTTATGATGATGATTTATTATTTATATGGTGCCAAGAACTATGCTAGGAAGGAACCCCACCGTTTTAGAAGAACAGCAGATCCCTGCCCTGCAGAGCTTGCAATCTAAATAGGCTGGGGGAAATGGATATAACATAAAAGCAAAATGAGTGAGGCAAAGTTTGGCACCCATCCTATTAGTCCCATGCTAATTTTTTTCTTCCTTTTCTCCTTCTTTCCCTCTCCTGTTCCTTCTTACCAACTGTTCCTGATTCAGCTATCCTCTCTAAAGCAGGGCCCTTTCTCCCCACCTCACATCTCTCTTCTCCTGTAGAGTGGCTGAATGGATTCCTTCTGCAGATCTCCCCTTTACTAAGCCTGGAGACTTGGACTTCATACAGACATAGAAATTTAGTAGAATTGGCCAGAAATGATGGGGTAGGGAAGGAAAATTGTGATTTTTTTAAAAAAATCCTTATTTGTGGGGTCCCCAGCTGTTTGCTGAGAACATTGCAATCCAAGAGCTTTAGGATATGTGTGGTCTTGGCCATTCACTGCCTTTGGCTACAGCAGGAGCTCTGGTACATCATATAGCCAACGGAGTGGAACACACTTCATGTTTTCCATGGGAATATTTAGGCATGATGATCTGAGATGGTGGAGCAGAGTACTGCTTAGGTGGGATGACATTCGAAGGATGGGATGGGGTGGGTATTCACCTCTAGCCAATTCATGGAGGCAGCTTTGGTCATTAGGTCCTTATGCCATAGAAAATATTCTTTTGGGGAAAGTAGCTCAGGGAATCTGCAGAAATGTTTGCTTCTATTGTCAGCACCAAAAAGTGGTTTTGAAGGGAAATTCAAATGGACACAAGTCCAGAGACATGGAGACGGCCTCTTCCTCCTACAAATTCCTCAGCTCCTTCATTGCTCGCCATTGTCTGACAGACTCAGAGCTGAGATCAAAGGTACATAACCAGTGAGAATGGGTATGCTTTCCATGCCACTAACAAACAATGAGACACATGGAACTAGGTGGTGATACCACTGTGAAACTTCATCCAGAATTAGGAGCACTTCTGGATTGCCAGAAGTTCAGGCATCTGTTGAAAAAGCCACATTTAGTTGTGGGACCCTTTATGAAAAGGGTCAGGAATAGATCAAACCTTTTGTTGTAAAGGATCTTGACTTCAGCTGATGCCAGTTTAAATGTGCAGGTGAAAAACCAATGAGTCATTATTTCCTGATTAATAATTTGTAGTAATGAAGACACTTTTATATATTAAAACATTTCAGCCAGAGCATCCTCTGGGTTATTTGAAGGAAAAAATATTTCAAGAGATATTTATCCCTCTGATGTATTTATAGAAATATACCAGGGTGGGAGAGGAGCTATTTAAATTAAGCACCAATGTTGACACAAGAACAAATGGTTATAAACTGGTAATCAACAAGTTGAGGCTTGAAATTAGATTAAGGTTTCTAAACATCAGAGTAATAAAGTTCTGGAACGGCCTTCCTGGGGAAGTAGTGGGGGCAAAACACTAACTGGCTTCAAGATTGATCTTGATAAGTTTATGGAGGGGATGCTATGATGAGACCGCCTACAATGGCACAGGGCCCATCTGCAACTGCTAGTAGCAAATACCCCCAATGGTTGGAGATGGGACACTAGATGGGGAGGGCTCTGAGTTACTCGGAGAATTCTTTCCTAGGTGTTGGGTCTTGCCAACATGCTCATGGTCTAAGTGAAAGTTATATTTGGGGTCGGGAAGGAATTTTCGCTCAGGTCAGATTGGCAAAGATCCTGTTTTTTTCCCCACCTTCCTCTGCAGCCTGGGGCATGGGTCACATGCAGGTTTAAACTAGAGTAAATGGTGGACTCTCAGTAACTTGAAGTCCTTACATCATGATTTGAGTAAGTTAGTAACTCAGCCAGAGGTTATGGGTTTATTACAGGAGTGGGTGGGTGAGGTTCTGTGGTCTGCAATGTGCAGGAGGTCAGACTTGGTGATCACAATGGTCCCTTCTGGCCTTAAAGTCTATGAGATAATAAGAAACAGAGCAGAATTTGAGATGCATAAAAAGAGACTGACTATAATCAGTCTGTATGCAAGTTGACCACTTGTTTAAAGAAGGAAAGAAAGGCAGCTATGAAGTGCTGCTAACATGTTGTCATTCATAATCTTTGCCTTCTTAGGAGTTGTAAATCATTTACCTTATTTCTGGACAAGCTGGAATTACCTCATTTTTAGCATTTATTACCACATACCATAATTAGTACTCAAATATTTCATGTTTCCTTTACACAGTTCTTTGAAAGAATCACATTTAATCATGCATTATTATTCCTGCTTGATTTAGGATGCACATTTTGTCAAACAGTAAATTTTATTCAGCTGGGTTGTGAAAGATATTAATAATTAATAATAATAAGCTTTGAATTGATACTGCTTTGATCATTATTTATAAATCTTATCAAGACTTCCACCTTTAGGCATCTCTAAGCATGGAATGGCAACTGGTGATTAAAATGGTTCTTCACAAAAATGTAATATGCTAAATATCTTTGTATAAAATTGGGGATGACAAGCTACATTTTGAACTAGCTTTGATGGTGAAAGTTGTGTCCCACTAGGCACTAGAAATAGATGAGATTTAGCTATGAAAAATAATGGGGAGACCCCTCCCCATCAACAACAGCAAATATCCATATGTTGCTTCTTTATGAACGTAGTGTAAAGGACAAAACTCAAGGGCATCACACAGTGAGAGATCTATCATTTCATACTGAAGAGCATTGTAATTGTTCTGCCACTGCAACCGGTCTGGTATTCCTAGATTAATTAATTTTCTTTGAAATAGGATACTTTAAGTAATTACAATAGATTTTCACTAGAACAAATATTTATTTTTTCAAAAATCAATGCATTTTAATTTGTACTGCTACATTTTGCTCATATTTCATTTATACAATCAGACATTTTGGAGCTGCCACAAAAAACAGAGAAACTAAAAACACTTGCATTGAACAATTCCTTTTTCTTTGCTTGAAAGACTGTTTCTTTCCCCTATTTCCCCATTCCATTTCCTTTTCAGGGATTCCATAGGGCTTCCACCTCTAATTTTCTCTTTTCCTTTTATCAGACCTGTTGACATGCTATCCCCTCTGCTATCATGAGCTTCCAACCCCCTTCTCTCCTTTAAATCCTTCACAGCTGTCTTCTGACCTCACTTAACTATTAACAGTTGGTTCCACTTTTGCGTACAATATTTCTGATACCACTGTCATTTGATTAGGCCATTTACCAGGGGTGACTTGATCACAGTCTGTAAGTGCCAACATGGGGAACTAATATCTGGTAATGTGCTCTTCAATCTAGAAGAGAAAGGTATAAAAAGATCCAATGGCTGGAAGTTGAAGCTGGCCAAATTCAGATTGGAAACAAGGTGTACATTTTTAACAGGGAGTGTAATTAACTAATGGAACAATTTACCAAGGGTTGTGGTGGATTCTCTATCACTGGCAACTTTTAAATCAAGAGTGGATGTTTTTTTTCTAAAAGTTATGCTCTAGAAACTATTTTGAGCTTAAAAAGAATCAGAGTGTTCATCTTGGGAAAAAGATAACAAAGAGGGGGATATAACAGAGGTCTAAAAAATCCTGAATGGTTTGGAGAAAGTGAATAAGGAGGTGTTATTTACCCCTACACATAACACTAGAAAAAGAGGCGATCCAATGCAATTAATAAGCAACAGGTTTAAAACAAATATAAGGAAGTACTTCTTCACACAACCAACGGTCAACCTGTGGAACTCATTGCCAGAGGATGTTGTGAAAGCCAAAAGTATAACTGGATTTAAAAAAGAATTATATAAGTTCATGAAGGATAGGTCCATCGATGGCTATTAGCCAAGATGGTCAGGACATAACCCAGTGCTCTGGCTAAACCTCTGACTGCTAGAAGCTGGGACTGGATCACAGCAGGATGGATCACTGAATAAATTGTCATGTCCTGTTCGCTCCCTCTAAAGCATCTGATACTGGCCACTGTCAGAAGACAGGATACTGGGCTAGATGGACCATTGGTCTGACCCAGTATGGCCATTCTTATGTTTTTTCGTAATACATCTGCAGAAAACTTCCTAAAAATTCCTAGAGAGGGGCAATTTTTTAAATAGAAACTGTTTACTTCAAATCTCAGCAGTTTCTATTTTTATATTCTTGGCACATTTCTTTATAAGAATGTTTTCATCTCCTCCAAAAAGAAAACTGCCTCTATTTTTTTGTATGTTGTCTTCAGCCCTCAATGCTTCAAGCCCCAGGGAAGAACAGACTGGTGTGATATTAGCTATTATGGCATTTGCTAATACTTTGCAATGGACAATTGGTGTGAAAGAACCAGGTTATGGAGAAAGCTTGACCTTTAGATTATTAGGTGGTTTGTGCTGTCAATGTGTATTTGGTTTTTTTTTAGTCCTGGGTAGAGATAAATAATAAAAGACATTAGGGGGCATTACAAACAAAAGTGGCATGATAGCTTGTAGAAACCATGGTAAAACACCTCAATCCTTGTAATGACTGATAAAAGCGGTGTAGGAGCTAGAGCTTAAAAGAGAGATGATGAATGGTTTATTATTGTGTTTTAGGATTTAATACTGAAAACCAGGAGGCTGCATGCTACAGTAAATATTACAGATTATAGTAAACCAATTTAATTTTCATATGATTCTGAGATTTCTGGTAGGGACATTTAATGATGTGATTAGGTTTCCCACTGATTTTATATTATCATTTTGAATAATTTCCTTGACTTGCCATATTTTGCAAGCTTCCCACAAAGAAAAAAATAACAGCTCTCATCTTGAGTTTCTTTTTTATATTATAGAGAGGAAGCTATAATTTTACTTTTTAAGAACAAAATGTTGATTATAATAATACAATATAAAATGATTCAATATAGGTGCCTTAGTGAAGAAATGAAAACATCAGTATAAGGAGTGGAACAAATAGATAAATTATTCAGCTTTCAACTCAAAATAGAATTGTTCTTCTTAGAAAGTCACCGGTGCCTGGAAATTTTGGAGTCTGTAATTTTAGGCCTTTCTACAATTTTTGCTGTTTTCCACAGAGTCTATTTTCCCTGCACCACAATAGCCTTCACACTGCAAACTGTTTATTGTTATTTATTATTTGTATAGCGCCAGCCCTTTGCTAGGTATTTGATGCACTCTTTTCCTGGCAACCCAGCTTCAGAGAAAACTGTGTCCAGTAAAACAATAGCAGCAGCAAAGATATGAAACCTACCAGTCATGGCTGTACTCACCAATCTCAGAACCCCTTGATCCCAATGAGATGTGTCATCTTGCCGTGACATACTTTTAATAATAATTTCTCTATCATGTATTTGGGTCAGCCGTGTTGTGCTTTGTAATGCTCTTTAGTCATGTTTAAGCTCAATAAATAGGAATAGAGCAAGCAACATTGGCCACAACATTAAAGATGTTTTATGTAGATAAAAATACACAAGATAAAAATATTATGGTTTGAGAGTGGGAAAATAAATAAATAAGTGCATTGCTGGAGTTGAGGAAAATGGGGCTCCTTAGTTTATAACACTGTTTGAGATTATGATGTGTAGAATTCCTGTTCCTTGAAGCATTCCATCTACAATACATTCTCAGCAGTCTGTAATGGTAACACCTTGTAGTGGACTTTATATATGGTCATCCCTCTTTATCCTATTAGGACTTCAGAGCAGAGACTTGTCATTATTGCTGGGTGACATTTTTTGGACTACTTTTTTTCTGAAAAATGTAGATTTGATCAAACCAAAATGTTTCACAAATTTGTGTCAATTTTTCTGAACTGTTCATTTTGAACAGCCTCCAAAAAAACCTGAAAAAATCAAAACACGTCATTTCCACATTTCCAAGTTACATTTATTATTTTTTTCAATTTGAAACAACTTTGTTCCAAAATTTACTTCAACAAATCCAAAAATGTTTAATAATGGTTGAAATCAAAATCAAATATTTTGATTTTTATTGAAACAAATTGTTTCATTAGACCTATTATTTTAAACTTTTTTTAGTTTTGATTTTTTTAACGCTTCAAAATTGCCAGTGAACTGAAAAATCCATTATTTGTCCAGCTCTATTTATATATGTGGCCACTTAAACAGCTAGTGGTCCGCATGTTGACATCACTGTTGTATATATTGAGTCAACCTATCATTCTTTGAGTACTTCAAAGCAGGCCACCATGTTTCACTGATGTTCTGGAATTGCCATGTTCACTCTTATATCCAGTCTGTTTCTGGGAGTTCACTTTTTTGATGACTCCTGCATCTTCCAAATTGCACACCTAATTCTTTGAATGGTTTGAACAGGCCTCAATTATACACCTGTCCATACTGTGGATTTATATTGAGTTTGAGTCTTGTTAGTTAATGAATGAGGCTTTGAACCTTTTACAAAGTCCCTGACGCTCTGGTCCCCTTATGTGTTTCCCTGATGGATTCTAGTATCTCAGCTGGATTCTGTGTGTCCTTTCTTTCAGAAAGAAGGAGTATTCATGGAGTTTAGACACAGCATTTCTTCATCCATTGCATGTAGTGTTTTATCCAGCTGAGCCACAATGTGTCAGGGTAAGGACCCACAGCTAGACTGCTTACCTGCTAGCTTAACCCCAAGGCAATCTAACGAGCACAGGTAGGCTCCAGTTGAACCACCTGATTGGCCAAACCACCCAATTGGCTGAGGGAATCAACAGACCTGCTCTTCAGACCAGCAGTAGCAACAGGAGGCTGACTGCCCAAGGATGCCTGAGGTTGTGTTAGCTTTTGCTCCTGCCTTATCCCAGCCTCGCTTCTGCCTTGGACCCAGCCCTGTTCATTCCTTCCCTAACTCTACGTAATCCAGTTCTGACTCTTGTCTCTGATTCTTGACCCGGCCTCTGGCTTGAGGGTTGGCTCTTGCATTCTGACCCCTGTTTCCTGCTTCTGACTCTGGCTTGATCCTTGGCTTCAGCATCTGGACTCTGACTCTGGTTCTGACCCTTGGTTTTGTTTCCCCTATGCCTGCTCTGACCACGAGGCTTGACTTCTGCACTCACCAGTAAGCCAGACTGACCTTGTCCTGTTCCCTAACACAATGGCATATTGTAGATTAGATATACCAATATACCAATTCAAATTGAGACACTATGTTAGCAGAAAGTACAATCTAATTGTTGAGCACATTCTGGCTAATGTAATAGCCAGTGCTCTGAATCCCAATATAGGTGAGTGTGCGAAAGTAATGGGGTGTACAAACCCCACACTGGGCAATGTGGGGTTAAGGGATTATTTTGGGCTTAGCACAAATTTTACTTTTTAAGAACCTGTAGCAAATGCTACACCTGTAGCAAATGCTCCATCTGCTGGAGGAATTAAAAGACAGGGAATTAGGCCCTTTGGGTAGCAAAGCTGGAGGTGAGCAGACCTGCAGACCACAGCTCCAGCAGAGCAGAGGAAAGCCTAAAGGCTCTGACACAGCTGCCCAAAGGGACCCTCCCTGAGGGAAGGGAGGACCCACCTTGGAGACAACCAGAGAGGGAAGTATCCTGTGGACCTTGGACATTGGTAACCTCCTCTTACTTATTTTGGTTTGGATTTCCCCACCAGGGGAAAGCCCAGGGCCGTAGCAACAAAGAACGTGGCCCCCTCTGAACGGTGGCCCCCTCCGAACATATGTCCGGGCGGGGCCCCTTACAATGCAGAAACTGGAATGCGGTATTTATTTTGCCACTTTTAGGGGCCCCCTTCCTTGCGGGGCCCCCTCCGGTCGGAGGGTACGGAGGGTGCTCGCTACGTCTCTGGGAAAGCCTTGGACTAAGCTGACCCCATGGGGAGTGGGGTGAGAGGCCCTGGGAGGACAGGTTTGGTTGCCAGACTACTGGTAGAACAAAGGGCCCTGGGGCAGAGCCTGGTGGAGTGGGAGGGTCTGGGCTCCACTCCCCACAGCTCCCTTGGCAGTCAGGGGTTGTAGCCATGATCACTAGGCCATACTCCCTAACAAGACCCTGAGTGAGGAGCATTACATTGAATCCCAAAATTTTGTATTCCTAACCAGGTTCTCATGCTGGTGTATAGTGATTAGGGTGCCATTCTACCCTCTGACCTATGCTCTAGGACAGCGTTTCTCAACCAGGAGTCTGGGGCCCCCTGGGGACCGTGAGCAGGTTTCAGGGGGTCTACTAAGCAGGGCTGGCATTAGACTTGCTGGGGCCTAGGGCAGAAAGCTGAAGCCCAACGGCATGGGGCTGAAGCCTGGGACTCTGTGCCCCACCACCTGGGGCTGAAGCCGAAGCCTGAGCAACATAGCTTTGCGGGGCCCCCTGTGGTGTAGGGCCCCAGGCAATTATTTTGCTTGCTACGGCCTAACACCAGCCTTGCCTTTTATATGCAGAAAACCAGTTGTTGTGGCACAGGTGGGCTGTGGTGTTTTTACAGCATGTTGCGGGGGAGAGGGGCGCTCAGGAAGAAAAGGGTTGAGAACCCCTGCTCTAGGATATGCTTGAAGTTAATGAAGGACAGTCCAGAAGACCAGTGCCTTCCAATCCTGTCCCAGTGGCCATCTGGTCAGGGATTCAATCCCTGGGGAAAATGGCAGGGAAAAAGTGTTCCAAATGCAGGGTGAACAGAGGGTCTGCAGTCAAAGGCTCTCTGACTATGTGCTTAACAAGGAATCTTCCAAAATGCAGAATTTCCACAACTAATTTGAGGTTTAGCAAGACTGTTTTCAGATTATAAAAATACTACCAATATAATAAATGAGAATTTATATAGAGACTTTGTTCTGTTGGCAAAATCCAACCCAAACAGTAAATATTCCATTTCAGGAAACAAGCCCCTAATCAATTACTGTACTGTCTAGCCAATGACACAGGATGGTAAACTTACTGTCACCACACACACCTTCTTTAGCCTGTACTTCTTAGGAGTAACCAGAACCAGGGATGTTCAGTATGTTTCCATAATACCTTCCATCCTCGGACCTCAAATTATTTACATACTTGAATGAACTAAGTCTCACAAAATCTGATATTAATATTATCCCCATAGATGATGAAATTGAGACATTGAGAAGTTTAAAGATTTCCCCTTATCCATCTATCTCTTATTTTGAGTTCAATTAACACTACTATGAAAGTGAGTAATTTATTTTTAAAAGTGACTCTTTTACTCTATTCATCTATTTACTTGTCTATCTTTTCTCTCTTATTTTGCCAATAATGTGTATGAAAGAATTGCTTTGTGGTTGAAATTCATTTGAACAATGACTGCCTCTGATTCAGTAGTGTTTCTTTTTGTTGTTGTCTTGTCATCAGAAATTCAAGATTCTAAAGAAGTATGCAATATAAAATTGCGGTAACAAGGAGAGATTAGCATAGCAGTAGGCTTCTTGGAATGCTAATCTACTACTTTTCAAATGAATGTCAAGTAACTGGCCATTGCATTCAAATATTCTAATCACCTCATCTATTTTAGTCTATTCTCTCTCTCCAAAATAAAATAAAATGAATAATGTTTGTTTCAACATCACCAAAGACATTTAGTTGAAAGATTCACTGAATTGCTGGAATTCAGCAAGCAGTGATGTATCATCATTACTGGGTACAGACAATCATTATTAAACACCCAAGTGCTGTAGCAGATCTTTTCTTTGCATTTTATCACATGAATATTATCTTGGAAGATGGTTATTGTATGTATGCTGCAGAGCTAACAAACTGAAAAATCTTTCAAAATTCTTAACGGTTCAGCTCTTGATGTTTCCTTGTCCCATATGCTATGTGGCCAGCAGGATGTATTTAGTATGCTGATTGGCACTTGAAAGGAGAAATACAGATTAGAATACTTAACATAAACATTTATTTTCACCTTGCACCTTATTAGTACTGTATGTGACAGGGTGGCTTGGCCCTGGGCTGAACTGCCTGGCGCTATATGCCAGCCCTGATTACAAGATGGGCATTACCTGAGAGGAATCAGGGACTCTAATATAAAAGGCAGCAGGAAGCTGTAGGGGACAGGGAGAGTGACACTTCCAGAGGCAGGAAGCTTGGGAGACAGTGTGGCTCTGGGGCTGGTGGGAAAAGCATTCAGAAGAAGCATCTGCAGACCCCTGCCGGCTACAGCCTTTGAGTGGGAGTTGAAGGGAAGATGAGCTCTAAACTTCGTGTTTGCTTGAGACTTTTGAGTTCTGTTTTTTGACAAATACTGTTACCAGCCTGAGGAGAACTGGTGAAGAGCAAATTAAACAACTGATCTTAGAAAGTCACTGGAGACTTCAGTGACTAATTGTAGGGGAAATAGAGACAGGACAGCCACAGAGGCAACCCTAGCTCAGATGGGGTGCTTGGAAGGCAGTAAGTGGCCACTGTGGTGCAATTTGATTAGCAAAATGACAACTCCACTTTTTTACATTTGGTCAAATATCAAACTTTACATATTTAGAAATATTCAGCTTCCAATCCCATCTAAGGTGCTTAGCACCCTCAACTCATACTGAAATAAATGGAAATTGAGGGATCTGAGCATCTCTCAGGGTGATCAGCACCTCACAGGATTGGGTATCTTAGCTAGTAAGACATTCAGGGAAGGATTCATGTCTTCTCCGGTCATCAAACACATCGGTGACCATTCACAAATTAATAATAATCAATCTTCCTCCTCCTAGAAGGCTCGCTATTGGTGTCTTTTGAGTTCTGAATAACATGAATATAAACACAACTTGCAATCTCATAATGATTTCAATGAGACCTTACCCATCACCCCCTCAATATATAGGTAACAGGGAGCATCTATCCTGCCCTTCATCTCATGACAACCAGTCTAGATTCTTCATATGGAGAGAGAGAGTGCATATGGAACTGCTGCATACTGATCCAGAACAAGTTCAGAGACAGGATGGCATGAATGACACTGAGCAGTAAACCTGTGGAGGTACATTTTGATGGAGATTTTAGTTACTTTTCTTATTTTGTAGAAGTATCTATTGGAGGAAGTAGAGAAGCAGGCAAAAAGATTCTAAATTCAGACCACTGGTCTTATTCTCACTGAAACTGCTTCTCAGAGCATTGGTAAGTTATAGTGGAGGTATTGAGGTGTAGAAGAGAACACTTGCATTTACGAGCTTTGGCTTCATAGGCCAAAGTTCATTTTGCTATAAAGATTATTCCTAAGTAGTAAAAACTAAGCAACAATGCAGTTAGTAGAAAAACAACAACAAAGGGTAAACCAATCACAACAAATTGAGGCATGTGAATCAGAAACCAGAAACTTAGTGCTTGCAATGTTTTAAATCATTCCAGTGGAAAATACGTGGAAGTATTGTATGAGAGGAGAGAAAAGCAAATAAGTGCCAGTGTGCAGGAGTTTACACTGGAGTAGAGCCCACCCAATATTTCCATTGCAGGGGAGCGAGTGCCCCCCTGGTTCCTGTGGCCCTGTAATTCAGTGTAGCTCCATTGGCTTCAATAGAGATATATTGATATACAGCACCTGAAATTCTAGCCTGCAGAATTTTGGATGTTTAACCTCTGAACCTTTTTATTTTCACCCATTACCAATGTGAATATCTTCCTTTAAATTCTGCTTTTAATAAATGTTTGTTGGGGTATGTTTAACTTCCATTTTATGTTGTGCACTAAATTATTGCAAAGCAATTTATGATCTTTCAGTCAAAGATGCTTCATAAATAAAAATGGAATGAATTTCTGTAATTGCTTTTTGTGCAATTTTATAAAGCAAGTAGGAGTGGGCCAGCTTCTGCTTCCAATTAAAAAAACTCCAGTTTTTCTGTGGTTCCACTGGGAGATGGATCAGGCCCAGAAACTCTCTTTGCAGACAGGGATTTTTTTAAAAGCATTTTTACAAAGCATTTTCAGAGCTATAATTAGGAAAAGGTAGCAAAAGATACCTTTTACCATAATCTGGCAGGTATGAAATGCCTCTTTGTAATTCTATGAGTGAATCTAATTACCTAAAAAATTCAATTGTCTTGAAGTTATAGGAACTATTGCTTCAAACTTTTCCTCTACTTTTCTTCTTCTTGCCATGTGCTAAATACTAATTAATTTGTAACAACTAGTACATATATATCCTGTAAAAGAAGATCAAGTAGAATACAAGAGTAAAACTTACATGAGACATTGTCTTCTTGCAATTACTTTAATGCCTATCTACATGCCCAATACCTCTCTGAAATCATTCCTTGGCTTTAGGGAGTAGAGCAATGGATATGGAGGAGGAAAGCTTTAGCAATCATAAAGGTGCTTTCCCACTGTCCTCTTTCAAAAATCAAAAGTGGAGCTCTGTGGGTACAAGCCAGAAGTCTGACTTTCTCTGCATCAATGAATGTGACTGGGCAAGAATTTGGCCTCCAGGAAGTGCAGTGAGCAGTTTTTTTATCTTTGTGGAAGCAACTTTAATATCTAGAAATACCCAGTATTTCAGATTGTCATTTTCCCCACTAATATTGACATAGGCCTCAATTTAAGAAAGCTTTCTGAGTCATGACAGCAGTTATGAACAGGTCTAACTTTTGTCATGTGCTTACATGTTATTCTAAATAGCGACACCAATATGTGTGTAAGTGCTTTCTTGAATCAGGGCCTAAGTTTTAGATTTTTAAATTTAACAAGAACAAAAAGAATATTTTTGTACTTACAGCATTCTATACAGTGTCTTTCAAAGGATGTTGTAATACATTTTTATATCTCTGTCCACAAATAAAGATTAGCTGCATCTTTCTTATTTGCCTACCTATGTTGTAGCTATATAATGATCTTCAACCTCATGAGCATTACAGAATATATTTTTAAAAACTCTTATTTTACATTTTATCAGTTTTCTTATTACTCCTGAAAACTCAACAGGAAATATTAGTCAAGGGGAAATCCTAGTCTGATTTATTTATGTAAATTTATTGCCTAGAAATGATTGATTAATTAGCTGGAATTAATTTCATTTACATAGTTAGTGCATTTTCTGTTTTGTCTATAATTTTCCTCATTAGCTTTTCCATAAAGGCATAAGTAATTATGCAAAATGCACTTTAAAATACAAATTACAGCAATCAAAATAGACACATTCCTTACAAATATATGGTGAAGATGATTTGAGGAATATTTATGCAGTATTAACTTTTTGGTTGCTTTTTTAAAAATTTGATTATACGCAACATCACAAACTTTTGTTCAGTTATAAATTTATTATGATTTTGCAATTATTTTCTGATATTTCCCCCGCAATACTAAGTGTTCTATTATTGGAACAAGTGTGTGTGTGTGATAGAGTAACATTGCTTTAACATAGAAACAAGACTGTTGATGCAATTTAAAAAAAAATAACTCAAATTTTTACAGAAACATTTCTAAAATTATTTAAAGAGTGATTAACAAAATCTCTGAGGATTGTAGATCATGCTGGGGATTCAAAACTTCACTATATGGATTCTCAAGCTCCTCATAAACCCATCTGGTCCTAATAACCATTCTTTACTCCAGCAAAGCATAATTTTTCTACAGGTTTAGTACAGGCCCAGCAGGCTTTTCTGCCGAAGTTTAAAAAAAGCTTCCTGGCTTGAACCAGTTCCCACTTAGGAAGAATGTTCTTGTTCATGCTTCAGTTGTAATTTTACATGAAGGGCTCACAGGTCCATTATAACCAGCAATTGACAGAATGATGTTGCCACTCTATAGTACATCATGAGACCTCTTTAGGACTGTCCCCTGTGGGTGTCTAAGATAATGAATACCATGAGCAATTGACAAATTGCAGCGACAGGGTCAGGAATGGTGTCCCCCATGTGGAGGCCTGAAGCTGCTTTGTAACTGGAGCAGTTCACTATTTAATTCCTTCACTAGATGAATCTTAAACGATGGAATTGAAGTACAGTCTAGCTCGCATTAGGGCACATCTATTCTCATAAGACAAAGAAAGAGATTGGAAAACATTGCAGTCTAACAATCTGAGAACAGGAATGGAAGCTACTCATTCGCTCCGTGACCTCCAGCAAGTTACTTGATCTCTGTGTGTATCAGTCAAACCAGATAGAAAATTGGGTTAAAGTTAAAAGCAGACCATCACTGAAAGCCAGATGTGCATCTGAGTTTACTATTCTTGGCCAACTTAAACTTTGATTGACATTTACTCCGACTTCCAATTCCCAAGCTAACTTGGAAGAGTCTGCGAGCCATATCCACAGTTGGTGTGAAATGGTGTAGCTCCCATAGAGCTCAGTGGGGCTACACCAGTTTATACCAGCTACATATGACTCATCTTTCATTCTCCCCATTTAAAAAACAACATTATCTCCCAACACTTTCGTTCCAAATGAAACCCCCCCCCCCTTTCATAAAATATGATAATTTCTGTTTTAGTTCAGTGTTCACATTTCTTCTGTTCTTGAAGACCTGATAAAGCCAAGCCAATCTGGGGATTTCAGTAATTTGAATGCGAATTTTCTTCTGGTAAGTTAGGTAACCAAGAATATTGAGCTCAAATGCAGCATGTGGTTTTATGACCAATATGAAAAGGATGCGCATATTGTCAATGAAGAGGAAGTGAGAGACCAGTGATTTCAGGAGTGTTTGATTATAGCATAACTAACAACAGGGGCAACCATTTTAGATAGGAGTGTCATAAACACCACATATGCTCTAAATTTCATTATAGCAAAATATATCTGAGGTTGCTGTAATTTATGCTTCATGTAATGGCCCTGCATCTAAAAGGGTTCATATCACAAGTCAAGACTTGGTCCTGTGTGTGAGTACATATTAAGATGCACTGCGACAGGCTACAATACAAGGTTTTAAGGTACTAAAACCAGTCTACAGTAACCTAATGATATGTTGAAAGGGATTCAAAGCTCTGTTTCTGGTAATGATTCATTGTGTCCAGAGATGGTGCATAAGGGCATGTAAATAACACATTGGTAAATGGGCTTGAGTTAGGGGAGTCTAATAGAGTCTGTTTGATTCTAAAGAAGGGTGAGACTGAGGGTAGGTCTACACTTACCCGGTAGTTCGGCGGCGAGCGATCGAACTTCTGGGTTCGACTTATCGCGTCTTGTCTGGACGCGATAAGTCGAACCCGGAAGTGCTCGCCGTCGACTGTGGTACTCCTGCTTGGCGAGAGGAGTACCGCGGAGTCGACGGGGGAGCCTGCCTGCCGCGTGTGGACCGAGGTAAGTTCGAACTAAGGTACTTCGAACTTCAGCTACGTTATTCACGTAGCTGAAGTTGCGTACCTTAGTTTGAATTGGGGGGTTAGTGTAGACCTGCCCTCAGTCTGTGTAATTTACACACTGCTGGCTCTGGTTGAAAGTCTAAATTATGTTATTTTAGACTGAATTTGTCTAAGGTCCCAACTCAACAAAGCTATTTAGCCTGGGCTGACCTGAGTAGTTCCATTGACTGTATACGGTATTTTCTCCCAAACTGTGTTAGTTTGCAGTGGCTGGAGATGACTGTCTTACCTCTTTCATCAAACACCTTGTTTTTACAGAATTGAATTGCATTTGTGATATTGTCTCAGTAAAGAAAAGCCTTTTGACATTGAAGGAGAGGGACTGGGTGGGAGGGGAGGGGGAATTGGTGATGAATTAATAAGTAGTGAATTTTACTAATACAATCCAGTCCTTGATGAATTAACTCCAACAAAATTAGCTTTTCTTTTAACTGACTCATTTCTGCCCCCAGATATTGCCCACAATTCCATTTAAATTTATGGTAGTTCATCTGGTAGGCAGAATTAGGCCCAAATTTGGAACTCATGATTTCAACTTGAAAATTGGAAGACACATTTAATATTTAGGTAGAATATTTATTTAAAGCTGCAACATCACCCATTTATTGCTTTTTTCCATTTTGAAAGCAACTTGAATTACTAATGAAATTAAAATATAGGAAAGCATGAAGGATCAATTTATACTACCCTCAAGCAATACTGTTGGTGTTGTCAAATTTACCACCATCTTTTCATTCATAACTCAGTTTTAAAATAGGAAATGGCTTAAATCTGTTTGCCTTGAAGGACCTGGAATTAATATATTCAATTTTTCCTCATCCCTATCCCCTTTCTGCACATTCACACCAACTCAACATCACACAATTAAAGAAGGGCAATAAAAACTGCAAGACCCTGGCATCCTTGTTCAGGCAAAATTCCAATACATTTGAAATCCCACTGAATTCTAGCAGAGTTTCTGCTGAGAAGGCTGCCAGGATCTAGCTCTCTAATGCAGTCACACAAAGTCAGATGAATAAGCAATCAGCATTCATGGATATTGTGCCAAAACACAATGTGCAGTATGCGAGTGGAGATTGATTAGCTGTTGTCTTGCACTGAGATATTTTGCAGGAAATCTGCATCACAGTACATTGTTTTCTGTAGGGATAGATTTCCCCAAACCCACCAAAATCCAGCAGAAGACACTGCTTCAAACTGTGGGCAGGTGTTTCCATCCAAAAATAATATTCTTCTGCAACTGCGGGATCTGGAACACTCCTTCAATTATCATAATATCAGCACTACCCCACCATATGTTCCTCTAGCCTCTGTATTAGAAGGGAAATATCCCTTTATAGCCCTGGCAAGGTTTCATCCAGCACAGATATGAATAGTACAGGTGGATCTTAACCATAACTCAGGAACCATATTGGGATTGGTCCTGCTTTGAGCAGGGGGTTGGACTAGATGACCTTCTGAGGTCCCTTCCAACCTTGATATTCTATGGTTCTAAAGCCAAATACCTTGAACTCTGCTAAAATTCAGATCTACATCTGAGTTTTGCAACTGTCACTCTCTTTAAAATGAGTGAAGCCAAATTTCTGGAGCTAAACATTCACAAGCTTTGCTGCTTGGGCTGCCTCTCAGATGGCAAATGACTAACTTTCTCTTTTTGAGGCAAGAACACCTTGAAAAGGAGGAAGCAAGAGCATGTATTTGGATCTCTTCCCCCCTCCCCCCCAAAAAACACCGCTACAAATAAACTCTAGAGACTAGTTTGGGCCTCTATGCACCACCGCTGAAACAGGTCTGGGAGGCATTATATTACAAAGACAACCAGCCAAAAGGACAATCCTCTCCTTACCTTCCCCTTATTTCAAGTGGTAGTAATCTTCTGCTGATCTGTTCCCACAGAAAATTATGCCGTGAGCTGGTTGGGAATTTTTTAACAAAATGTTCATTGTCAGAAATTTTAATTCCTTGAAAACACAACTTTTTGCAGGAAAGGGTCAGTTTTGATGAATTTCTTAAATTGAAAACAAATACTGCTATTTTTTAAACTGTAGAAATGTTTCATTTTGACATTTTTTAAATGAAAAATTCCTGTTTTCTGATTTGACATGACTTTATTTTGAAATTTAAGCTAGTTACCATTAATTAAAAAATGGTTGACATTGAAACAATGTTTAAAAATGATCAAAATGAAAATTTTTGACCCCAACTGAATTGTTTTTAGGATTTTTGGTTTGCGGTTGAGATTTTGACTTTTCATCCCAATTTGGGGAGGGAAAATTTTTCAAAGTCTCAAACTTTTGCAGTAGAGGAAAACAGTTTTCTGCCTACCTCAAATTATGACTGTCTTAGCTGTGCTGTTTGGTACATTGTGGGTGGGAGCATTTTGTTTCCATTCATTCCTCACTGCTCCTTGTCAACTTTCCACCCACGGCTCAGGGAGTGGGGAAGGCGACAGGGAAAAATAAGTGGACATGAAATTACAGATAGTCCATGCAAAGGTACAAAGCCCTGCATGGTGTGAATTGCAAGTCACAAACTAACTGCAATCACAATGAAAATTCCCTCTCTGCTCTGTAAATCACAGTACTTTGTGTTTTTATATGTCTCAGAGTGAGATGGTTTCAGCAAATTCTTAAAGTCATAAAAGCAGAATTAATAACATTCTTTTGGTTGCTTTTTTGGCTTTTCTTTTGGTTGTTTAGGGCGGAGTGTGAGTCAGGGGGAGATGTTTATAGTGTGCAAAGAAAAGAGAAAACCTGGGAGAATTTTTAAAAAATGCAATAGAATAATCAGGTGAGTAAAGTGGTGAACAAGGGGAGAAAGTATTAAAACACAGTCCTTGTGCTCATTTCCATTGTAGAAGGAAAACACTCCCATTAAAGCTTCCCAAGTTAGGAGTGCAGGATAGAGCCTCTAGTATCATCACTCTGGAAGGTGAATGGACCGGCATAATTAGTACTATTACTAGTTACATATAGCTAGGGAGTAAGATCTGTGTGTGATGTCATTCAATAAAAGGTTTTATATACTGTAACAAAGCCTTATAATGATGGTAGAGAGCAGCCTACAAAATTAGGTTTTTGTCCTTACTATAATTCTTACAAAAATTGGCCCAAGTAATGATATATTCTGACAATTCTTTGATGAAATAATTATTATTAATTGCAGTGAGAGTATATAGAAAAATGCAAGAGTTACTGCTGAACACACAGAAAAGAACATGTGAACTGTGAAGAGATAAAAGAAATGATTGTTTGAGTTGAAGTGACAGGATTACACTCAATGTCAGAAAGCCTTGGAAAAGGGTAAAGGGCAATATGTAATCTGTGGAAGAAGAATTAAGTAATGAAAAAATATTTTTTCCTAAGGAAACTAATACCACATATTAGACTTTCTGCAAAAAAAGCCTGATCCAAAATCTATTGAAGTTAATGAATTTTTCCATTTACTTACTGGGATTGGGATCATCTCCCCCCCGCCCACAAACTAATTTTCTTGCTTCCTGTGTTCTGGATCTTTGGCACACCTTGTGTCAAATATTTGGACTTTGGTAGGTTGTTCACCTGGTTGTACTTGTGTATCTATATCCTCACTGAATTTTATCAGTGGAGTTTGACAGAACCTTGCTAAGCAAGACCTGACAAAGATTTTAAAAGGAGTGCTGGTATGCTGAAAAACTTCTCTTGCAGACCTAGCATGTGTGGGCTAACTTTTGCTCGACATGCTAGACAGAACTCAGAGGAATTCTGGATATATCTGTAATTTAGACATATGACCTGCGAATTCTGAGTAGGAGTTATACATTACACGCTCTCCTGTGGAGACTTGTCTGCCAAGAACTTCTTGGTCAGTGTGAGAGTTTGTCTGTATCACATTAAAAAAATTATGCCATTATATTGTGGTTTCTAACAGTTTTAATAATATAAATGCTTTCAGAGCTCATTAGCATTCTTTATGGGACAACATGTGATCATAATATATTTACAATATGTCTTACACAACGTTGTTAATTACTGGTATTAGAAATAGATTTAAAATATAAAGGATCTAATTCTTTCTGACTTACACCAGTATAAATAAGGGGTGGCTCCACTGAAGTCAGGAGAGTTATGCCCTGTAAAACTAAAGTAAGTAAAAGGAGAAATCAGGCCCATAGGGTGGAATTCACGCAGAGCAGAGGGCTCACTGCAGGTCCTCCAGGGGCGGCTCTATGTATTTTGCTGCCCCAAGCACGGCAGTCAGGCAGCTTTCGGCGGCGCGCCTGCGGGAGGTTCACTGGTAACGCAGATTCGGCGGCATGCCTGCGGGAGGTCCGCCAGTCCCGCGCCTTCGGCGTACCTGCCACCAAATTGCTGCCGAATCCACGTTACCAGCGGACCTCCCACAGGCATGCCGCCGAAGACAGCCTGATTGCCGCCCTCACAGTGACCAATAGGGCGCCCCCCGCGGCTTGCCGCCCCAGGCACGCACTTGGTGCGCTGGTGCCTGGAGCCGCCCCTGAGGTCCTCTACACCATTTAAGCTCTGCAGTGAGCCTACATAGATGGGGAAGAGCAGAGCGGCCATGCAGTGGCAGTGGAGGGGTCTCCCGCCCCTGCCCACTGTGGAGTGGCTCTGAGGCTTGCCATTGGAGGAAGCTGGGGGAGGAGAGGTAGAGGAGAGAAGAGGGCTGCTTTGCACTGGAAGAGTGGCACAAAGCAGCCATAGCACAGCTGAGGATCAGGGCCTCGCTCAACTTAAATAGCTACTTTGATATTATGATGGAGACAATGGAAATCCTGGAAAATGCAGGTACAAGGTTAATACTGTTTTATTAGCAGAGATGCAGCAGCTAAGACCCTCTGCCACTCATCACACTACTTGCTCTACTCCAACGACCAGCAATGTCTTGGTTACAATACAGATGAGCTTAAAGGAAAAAGCCAGAGATATAAAAGCCAAAAGGGACACAGTTGGAAGGCAGAGTTTTCCTATTTAGATGAAAATATTTCCTGAAATGGCCAATTTATGTAGCAGCTGCTACTACCTTACGGCACTATAGATAGATTGCTATTTGGTACACTTCCTTTTAACTTTCATAAATTCATCGTGAGAGAGAATGTATTTCCCAATGGTGAAATGGAAGCCCAAATACATACATACACACACACACACACACACACACACACACACACACACACACACACACACACACAAAATCCATTTTTAGTAATGTACGTTATGTTTCATTTAGGTCTCCATCCTCCTCACCTTCATAACAGACTATGCCTATTTATGTAATTTGTGAGCTAGTAGCTCAAATGGCCAGATATGTTTTCTTGTAAGTGATGGTCTATAAGAATCATAATGAAATCATTGTAAAATAAAAGAAAATGCTCTGCATGTCTGGTAACTTAGAAAACAGTACTGGCCCACTCATACCAAAACTATCAGAAAATGTATAGGGAAATTCCATTCTAATAAGGAAACATATCCGTATTTAAAAGGAATATTATGTATTGTTATTGAAAGCACTGCCTAGCTGGACCTGATATTTTGACCTACCACTTGTCCTGTTTAGTGATAATCATTTAGTCCTAATCGTATTGTGCTTCTCAGATTATTGGTGTCAAATATTAAACACATTTAGAACAATAAAATCAAAGAATATTAGATTGAAAAAATATACTATGGCCATCTTAACTCTCTACCACTGCAATTGTTCCCTATGGAGTCTTTTGAGTGTATAGTCCTGTTGCCTGTTCTATGGCTTGTGCATTAATTATATAGATTACTTAAGAATTCCCAGTTACTCTGATAGGTTCTTGTCCCAAGATCAGGCCCAGTATTATTAAAATTACTGTTCAGCTGGAAACCCTGATGTGCAACACACACACTTAGGAACACTTCTATATTTGTAATAGTTTTATTGATACAATTCACAAAGTTACCAACACTCTAACCCAGCAATGTAGATAGAGATAATACAGGACATGCATCTGAACATCAAAATACCCACACCCTCCCTTACAGAACAACCTGAAAGATTAGTCATTATCTTTCTCTTCACCATTGCCAGTGGCCATCATTGTGGCACCTTCCAAGGGCTACATCTCTCCCTCCTCAAATATGCAGGCTGGGATACAATTTTAATACCACTGATGCTATTATACCTTGTCAGGAGGGGTTTCTCCCCTCTTCCTTATTTTTATTTCCTCACTCTACTAATGTTGGGATTCCCTTATCCTATAGGTTAATATATTAATGATCTCAACCGATTACCATATATGTCAATTTGTTGCTAACACAAGATCCCGCTTGAGCATTTGCCAACATTTTATCCTAAAATATCCAAACCTAGTATCAGTTCAATGTTCTTGTGATTACCTGGTATAAACTTCACCCTTAAACACACCTCTTCCAGTTCCCCAAACCTCATGATGACTGTTGGGCCATTTATCTGTGCCAAAGTTCACAGGCCTCAAAACGTTGTGGCAACTGCTTAAACTATTGTTTTACAGGATGTAGGCTGATTGTTTTATACCCTTAATTTATGCCTATGCCTCATTCAGCAAATATTTATACCTACAGGCTGCAATCCAGGCCCAGTTCTTCAAACTCCTCTGACTTAAAGATGCAACACCATTTTTTTTTTTTTAAATATCCCAATTCATTGTAATTTAGAGTAAACAATTTCAAGCCATAACTTTGAAACTGCATATGCAAAAGTGCTTGCACCAGTTGAAAAGGCCTGATTTAGGTAAGCACAAAACTCAACATTCATGCAATAGTCAAGATTTACAGTTCACATAGGTACTATATAGGTCTCATAGTGCCTGACCTGCTCATTTGCTTTGGGTTATTTATATACCTAAAGCAATAGGGTCATGAAAAATTATGCAAGCAGTTTTGAAGATGTAGCCCTTCATTTTCACAGTATTAAAAATCAGTCAGGCCCCCCAAAATCATGAGGGCTTTTGTTTTTAATTTAAAAAATGTAGGTTCTTGTTGTTTGCCTGCTGATTTTGGAGCCTATAGCATGCAGTTGGGTCATACTTTCAAACTTTTTGCCATAACCATAAGAGCTAGAATTTTGTTTTAAACGAAAGCTGAATTTTTCAAGAAATAGCATTGGCTTTAGGACCTTGGACTTAAGAAAAACACACAATACCATAAGACTCAAAATAAAACTGCAAGAGTTTGTATATAGATTCCCCAAATCATTACACCATCTATGAATACTGTCTAAGATTTTGATCTCTCTGTATGTTTAAACCGTTATAATTATCTTTATTCTAGTTCTCATACTTCTTGAGCTAAAGACCCAGGGAAGGCTGCCTGAATGTCTGTGTCTGAACAGGATGGTTGTTAAAGACCATAAATACCTGAATAGATATTTCCCAAAGAGAACAATGTATACTAGGTGAAGCCAACTTTTTTCCAGTTTGTCTGCAAAGAGCTAAGATTTTAATGAGTGAAAAATCCTGAGAAAGACAGGTGTGAAAGCAGGGTTTTAAAAACACAAAAGATGAGAGGTTGAGGGAGAGCGACAGAGAGGAACAAAGGAATGGCTTTCAGAGGAGGGAATACCTTTTGGGTCTTCTGATCAGCTGCAGTTGTAGGAAGCAGACTGCAGTGATCAGAGGGAGGAAACTCCATGATTCAGAGGAAAATCCTGGAGCTGGAGGAGTATGTGGTCCAGAGGAGGGGACTTGGAACCCTGAAAGGACATTGACCCACACACCAAAGAATGCTTAAGAATGATGAGGAAACTGAGGCAGAGAGTGGTGTACAGATATGTTTTATCTAGATCTGTAGATCTCATGTGCTGTCTAAAGAGAGATTGATTTAGAAACACTTCTGCGAGTCTAGAGTGGTAGCCGTGTTAGTCTGGATCAGCAAAAACAATGAGGAATCCTTGTGGCACCTTAGAGACTAACAAATGTATTTGGACATAAGCTTTCGTGGGCTAAAACCCATTTCATCAGATGTCTGTTTCTATTTGCTTCAACTATTATTTGTTCCTGAAGAGGTAAGACTAAACCAGAAGGCCAACAAGGGTGAAACCCAGGGAAAGGGTGTGCTTAGCAGGGGTAGGCAACCTATGACACACGTGCCGAAGGCGGCATGCGAGCTGATTTTCAGTGGCACTCACACTGCCCGGGTCCTGGCCACCGGTCCGGGGGGCTCTGCATTTTAATTTAATTTTAAATGAAGTTTCTTAAACATTTAAAAAACCTTATTTACTTTACATACAATAGTTTAGTTATATATTATAGACTTATAGAAAGAGACCTAAAAACATTAAAATGTATTACTGGCACACAAAACCTTAAATTAGAGTGAATAAATGAAGGCTCGGCACACCAGTTCTGAAAGGTTTCTGACCCCTGGCTTAGAGCAACTGGGGGGCTTGGGAGGGGAAGTTCAGCACCAGTCTTGGGGTTTAGGGCAACTGGGCCACAAGGTCCTACTTCCAGAAGGGGTACAAAGACAGACGTTCTGTGCCCAGTAAGTGTGCCAAAGAGGCCAGAGTCAGAGCTAGTGGTTGGGCTGAGCCCCAGGGGACCCCAAAAGCACACAGGCCAAGCACATGGGTTCAAACACAGACAGCTGGTGAGTGTCCAGTAGGGGAACTTATCCAGGATGGTGACAGCTGGGAATACAGTTTTCATTTGCCATGTTGTGAACTAAGTGAAAAGATAAACAGCTGCTATTTATATTTAGACTGATTTGTTTCATGAAGCTGCCATTCAGTTTTGGATTGGGAAGTACAGTACATCCGTCTCAATCTTGTGCTGAATAGAATTGATAATGTACTTTCTCTTCATAGTACTTCTTCCCGCATTACAAGTATTGGTGGGGGATGTCAAGAGTACTTTTTTTTTTTTTTTTGGAACTCTGTGTTGGATTGCCTTTGCTGACATGCTATATGTTGGGTCTCAATGCATTTGAGATTTTAATGTGCTTCTTAGTACTTTATCTGAGATGCTCCTCAAGTTACTGTGGGTATTATGTGAAACCTATTTACAGCAAGCTGTCTGCTACATAAAGTAGCAAAAGCAAAGTAGATCTTTAATAAAAAAAAAAGTAGGCAAAGAGGGAAAAAAAACCCCACAACAACCATTCAAATCTGCTACAGCTCATCTGGAGAAGTTCAAGAGAAGGAAGGAGAACAGCCCTGATAGTAAGGAGTTTTTTAAAAACAGATCAATAGATCAGCCTGGCACAAATATGTATACTACTCACTGCTTGTCATGAAACAATAACCCAGCCTGCTGGCTGGGAAGATAGTGTGCCCACATTCTATATAAAATATTTGTGACAGCATCTGTAGTATATCTGAAATATGAACAAATCCTTCAGGTTTCACACTTCAAAAGAAAAGGCTTGTAGCGAGGAGCACACTAATGTGCAGTGCAGTCTTTAAAAAAAATCACATGTGGCATATTTCATATAGCATACTATATATACATACCATATATATGTGGGCATAACAAATGACAGGTTGTGTGGTAATTAAGACATACAACATCTTTGGACACACTGTACATCATCAGAACAAAAACTGATGGCTGTTATCATGCGATATAATATCTTTATAACAAGGCAGTCTGGACTATGTTATTTCTGAGTTGACATAGAGCAATATTCTCTCCTCTACTTCTGCAATTGGAATGCAGCAAAAGAAAGCAAAATTTGCGAGGGTAGAGGGGGAGGTTTCAGCATGCTAATCCCTTCTTGAGACTCCACAGAGGCACTTTCTCTGGAACTCCGTGGGCAGCAGTCAGGAGCGGCGCCAGGGTTTTTGGCACCCTAGGCGGGGGTCCTTCCGCGCTCCCGGTCGTCGTCAGCAATTCTGCAGCGGGGGGGGTCCTTCCGCGCTCCGGAGCGAGTGAAGGACCCGCTGCAGAATTGCCACCGAAGACCCGGAGCGCGGAAGGACCCCCTGCCGCCGAATTGCCACCAAGGGCGGCAAAATGCCGCCCCCCCTAGGTCGCCTAAATGGAAGCGCCAGCCCTGGCAGCAGCTGTGTTTTGGGAGAAGGAGGAGTGCAGCTTCTCTTCCCATCATTCCCTAAGTCTGTGGGCAGAGGATAGCCTAAGGGGATATCTGAATGGGTATTAATGCTGCTTCAAGCAGAAGTGAACCTACATTAATGACATCACAATGACAACTGCTAATGTCCAACCACAGGGCAGTAACCTAATGGCAATACTGATCTTTCAGGCAAGTTATGGTGGTGCACTAGAGAGAGAGAGAAGAGGGGCTAGTAGCTAATTGACTACAGGGATCCACCAGCAATTTTCCCTCCCATCTATGAGGTTTGCTGCAGCCCTAAACCTGAAGTCGCAGCTCTGGAATGTCCTGGCAGGAAGTGTGTGTGTTTGAGCAATTTCTCACCCTTTTCTCCCTATAGGTGATCCAATGCAGAGCCCAGTTACTTGGGCATTGCACAGGGCTAAGGATTTGGGCCCAGATTTTAAAAAGCATTTAAGCATCACTGTGTTCAGGGTTGCAACACCTGACTGATTTAGATGCCTAAATCTCATTTTCAAAGAAGGATTTACACACTTAGGAGCTAAAATCCCTTTGACAGTTGACTGTGTTTAAGCACACCTAGGTGCCTAATTCTCTTTTGAAAATGAGATTTAGGCATCTAAATTAACAGGAGTACTTGTGGCACCTTAGAGACTAACAAATTTATTAGAGCATAAGCTTTCGTGGGCTACAACCCACTTCTTCGGATGCATATGCATATGCATCCGAAGAAGTGGGTTGTAGCCCACGAAAGCTTATGCTCTAATAAATTTGTTAGTCTCTAAGGTGCCACAAGTACTCCTGTTATTTTTGCGGATACAGACTAACACGGCTGCTACTCTGAAACGCATCTAAATTAGTTAAGCATTGAAATGCTGAATGCAGAAATGCCTAAATACCTTTAGCAATCTGGGCCTTGGTTCTTACTGAATAAATACAGCAAAGAAACAATTACTAAATTAATAATTTTGTATTAGATGTACATGCTGTTTTTGCCATTTAAATGATATAATTTTTATAACTTTTTAAAAAATATTGAGTCTATTTAATTAAAATAAAATTAATTTATATTACAGTGGGGCCTCGATCTCCCAACTGTGCTCAGGGTCCATTGTGCTGGGCACTGTAGGAACATATAGTGAGAGAGAGACTCCAGCCTTAAAGAGCTCACAATCTAAATAGACAAGTCCAACAAAGGGGAAACAAAGACAAAGAGCAGTGAGGTGACTTGCCCAATGTCACATAGCAGATCATTAGCAGTGCTAGGAATAGAATCCAGGTTCTGATTCTGAACCCTGGGCTGATTCTCAGCCTACTGCTCTGCCCACAGGCTCATGCTACTTCCCAGTTGCACCTTTTAATTTCTATTTATCGTTTTCTTTTTCTTTAGGAGAGACCAGATTAACTGCATTCCAGATTCTTCCTAGTAATTCATCAGGTACTGAATTTCAACATACCAGGGTGAAATCCCCTGGTAAAGGTCTCCTCTTTTTCACATCTTAATAGCTACTATGTCTCAGTGCTTTGGAACCTCATTTAGCATTGTCACTAATTCCAGTACTTCTGAGTATTCTAGAGCTCATTTCATTAGGTCCCACTGATTTGAATCTAGTCATCGTAACTAGGCATTCTATAGCTTGTTCCTTCTTGATCCCAGTATTGCATTGTAATATCTCACTTTCCCCATTAGTTATTCTGTTAAGTGTCTTTATGCTGTACTTATCCTTTTTATTAATGATAATTAACACTTATTTAGAACTTTCATATTCAAAACACTCTACAGCATTAATCTTAACTGTAATTTCACTTAGTGAAATCTGAGGGAACACATGGTTTTCCAGCCTTATTTTTGTCATCTGATTTGCTTTTGTGCTGTTAGATAGCAGACATCCACGTCTCTTTGTTGTCTTCTAGCTGCTTCTGTATTCTTCATTACTGTAGTTTTAATCAGTGTTTTCAGGAATTATGATTGAAATCATTATTATTCATAATCTTATAGCACTCAAAACATGCTAGGAATTTCACAAGAAGACAAAAAGATAGTCTCTGTCCAAAAGAGCTTACAGTATAAGGCATAAGGTGTGACACTACAAGTAGAAGTGACAAACGGGTGGGGGTTGGAGTGCAGAAGGATGAGGTCTATAGAAATTATTCACTTTAGATTTGTACATGCCCTGATGATTTAGTTATAAATCAAAGGAGAAGGAAAAATGCATCTAAAGATTGACATGAATACTAAAATGGGTCAACTGGAAACAAAACTTTTTTTTTAAGCCTTCTTCTAGACAAAAAAGTTGAAAAAATTAATTTCAGATCAAATTAAACATTTCATTCAACCCAAACCAAAATATTTTGTTTTCTTTTTGAGTTTTTAAACCTTTTCTGGTTTGTTTTTTAATAAAACTGAAATAAAATTCAAAATGAAATGTCATTTCAAATTGGAAAATTAAAATGTTTCTTCAAAATGTCAAAACATCTCATTTTTTAAATTGTGGGAGTTTTTTGACTGCAAAAATTAAGTGACACAAATTTGAATGTTTCAGTCAACATGAATATGTATTTTTCAGCAACAAAAAGTTTCATGTGAAAAATTTTGCCCAGCTATATTGATGCCTGATGCAAAGCAGGATGCAACATTGCCTGCTAAAGGTCGCTATTTCAATCCAAGCACCCTATAAAATTGTTTAGTGTGTGTGCAAAGACTCATGTGTCATGGAGGAAATAAAATCTGCATTTCCATTTTGTAGTTGTATTTCTACTGAGTATCCTGCTGTGGCACTCAGGTATCCAAGGGAAATGCCCTCTGTATTTGATAGATAGCGTTATTACATTTTAGCCAAAACACCAGGTCCAGATTGGGCTGTTAGAACAGTGGGCAAATGCGTAATTGCTGATCCCATTATTGGACCACAGAGCCAGTCTGCTTGTGCAGAATAGGAGGACTGATCTATGCTCCACTCTCTCATCTCCTAACAAGAACAAGGGGATCCCAGTTCAGTTCTCCTCCTCAACAGCATTTGCTGTGAGTAATGTCTTCAGGGAGAGTGGGTGAAGGATCCTCTCTGTGGTTCTCCTTCTAGGCCTGGGAAAGGGAGCAAGGACAAGGAGCCGCCCCATGACAATCCCTAAGGACATCAGGGCAATCGGAAATGTGTTTGTGTGAGTGATGCAGGGGAGCCAGTGGCAGTAGTCACATAGTGTATGACTGAGGACACTAGTTTTGTGGTGAACATCAGTGAGTATGAGAAAGAGAGAACCTGTAAGGGGCAGGGAGTGGAAGAAAGTGGATTTAGGGAAGAGGGAGGGAGAGAATGAAAGAATAATCCAAAAAGAAGAGAGCAAAAAGGGTGGGGTGGAAGAAGAGAAAGTTGTGTTGTGGTCAAAGACCCCCACGCAGTGATTTTAGTTCAAAGACTCAAGCCTGAGGCCAGTTTATTGACATACATACCAGTGCACTGGGGTGCAGTCCGAAGACTGACACCCCGAGGACTGCTCGCAGGCAGGCTTTTATTTCGTCAAACCGCAAGCAAAGTACAAACAATACATCATGAGTTAAGAAATTAGGGTGGGGGTTAGTCCCTCCCCCAAACCACGAGTTAAGAAAGTAGGGTCGGGGTCAGTCCCCCCCCCACCCCCGGTACCTTCCTTATTAATTTTCCGAGAAGTGGGTGTTTATTTGGGTAGAAGGGTGCTTGGTGGTTTTCCCCAGGGGTGGTACTTGGCACCAGTTTGGGTACATTTTTCAAGACACATGTTATTTTCCGGGGTCTTTTGGTTAAAGATTAAGGGGGGGGGGGTCATGGGACACCTAAAGAGGATCTATGATTGGCTATTTTTGCAGATAGCTGGAATCACGGAGTGGGTCACAGATCACCCAAAGGAGAAGCTGCATGAGTTAAGAAATTGCATTTAGCTAAAGTTACCTATTGCTTCACACAAGCGGTTATTATATTTCATTAGTCATGAACATATTTCATTAGTGCTGCTGCTGGGGCTTTTTTTTATTCTTTCCCTCCTTGCCCCCCCACTCCTCTGGTCATGACCCTTGACCGAGTTTGGCAGAAACTGTGCAGTTTAGTCTAGTTCAGGCCCTGGCCTGCACTGCTTTGTGTAAGGGTAGTTAGCATAACAGATCTCTGTTGGAGGGTATTATTTTGGGGCCTTCAGATTCACAGCTCTGGCTATTAAAAAGAAGGCCCCCCTGCTCTATTTCCCCACAGTTGGAAAGGGAGAGTAGTTACATTGCAGGAAAATGGATACTGACAAAGATGGAGGGAAAGAGGTACTACATATAGTTAAAGGAAAGACAACTTCAAATGAAGAAACAAAGGGAAAGGAGATGGAGGAGGAGTAAAGCGAGGCAGAATGTTACTTTAGAATTTTGAATAGCTTTTAGTACCAAGATATTACAATACTTTCTAAAAAATGATATACACAGACACAATCAGGGTCCTCCCATAAAATTCTACCATGACTCTCCAGTTTACGTGATCCATTTGTTTATATGTCACAGACATAAACAGCTGTGGAAATTGAGAGGAGGTAATGCCGAATTTGTGAGCTGCATAAAAAATACTGCCTGGGGCCAATTCCAGCAACTCATGTGGGTGTGAAAGGAATGGGGATCAGATAAGATAGAAGACTAGTGTGAGGGAAGAGGACAGGGCGGTTGGTTGGAATTGTAGAGGAAGTGGGGGCTGCTGGATTAGGATGGTATGAAGAGAGTCTAGGATGAGTGTCATTATGCTGTGGGCTCATCAAATCAAATTGCTGAGCTGCTTTGGACCTGCCAGGTTGGCCCAAAGGTGACCAGTGCCACTACAATTACTTTCATATTTTTTACTATGATAGCCATATACTGTATAATAGTGTCTCGCTGTAAATATAAAACGTATGTAATCAATGTTTAATTTTGGTTAAAAAAAGATGTCTGATAGTTTGCGTGAAGAATGTTAATTTTAGATGCAGGAAGGCAGATGTTTTATGGAATAGGTTTAGGGCCAGATCTAACAATTCATGTAAGTGGGTGAATTTCCTGGATCTGTGCCCATTTGCACCAGCCAATTAACTGGCCCTTAAGATACAGCTGGTTGGGTTAACTAGCCAAATACTTGTGATCTGGAACAAAAGTCCCAAAACCAGATTATCAGGTGATATAAACTGATATAGCTCCATTGAAGTCCTCTGTCATCACTAAAACTATACTGCTAACTACCAGTAGTTTTATGAGAACAAAAAAGGTCATAGAAAATATTTTTGCAGTGAAATTTATATTAAATTAAATATCTTCCCTAAAGGTGGCATTTCACCAAATGCAGTTCTCTGAAAAAGCTTTTCCGGGAACAGATGCTTGCAGCCCAGTCACTTTTTCTAGTAGGACATTAGAATACTGACCTAAGAATACTTAGGGCATGGTTACACTTGCAGATGTAGAGCGCTTTGTGTTAAACCAGCCTTCGGAGAATGCAGTAGGGAAAGTGCTGCAGTCTATCCACACTGACAGCTGCAAGCATACTGGAGTGGCCACATTTGTGGCACTTGCAGCAGCATTGGGAGCGATGCATTATGTGCAGCTATCCCACAGAGCACCTCTTCCCATTCTGGCACTGTGGCTTGTGGGAAGGGGATGGGGGCTGTGGGGCATTCTGGGTCCTGTCCCACCACCCCGTGATGCATCAGTTCGCATTCCAGCAATCCCTCTGCTTCCGTCCACATTTGGCGCCATCTTTCAACATTTTTTGTGCTGCACGCTCTGTCTTCCCATTCAGTCTGTGGGAATGGAGCCCGAACTGCTGAGGAATATGCTGACGAGTCTCGCCAGGACGTCACGTTTGGCAGTCGAGTTACTTCTTAAGATCCAAACTGACAGTGAGGACTCAGACGATGATATCGACTTGAGTAACACATACGACACAAGATTGTACGGAGGAGGGGGGGAGGGATAGCTCAGTGGTTTGAGCATTGGCCTGCTAAACCCAGGGTTGTGAGTTCAATCCTTGAGGGGGCCACTTAGGGATCTGGGGCAAAATCAGTACTTGGTCCTGCTTGTGAAGGCAGGGGGCTGGACTCAATGACCTTTCAAGGTCCCTTCCAGTTCTAGGAGATAGGATATCTCCATTAATTTAAATTTATTGCTTGTGGCATTCATGGACATGCTCACCACCATGCAATGCCGCTTTTGGGCTCGGAGAAACAAGCACTGAGTGGTGGGATCACATTATCATACAAGTCTGGGACGACGAGCAGTGGCTGCAGAACTTTTGGATGAGGAAAAACCACTTTCATGGGACTGTGTGATGAGCTCGCCCCCACCCTGTGGCGCAAGGACATGAGATTGAGAGCTGCCCTGATGGTGGAGAAGTGGGTGGCTATTGCAATCTGGAAGCTGGCAACTCCAGACAGCTACCGATCGGTCGCTAACCAGTTTGGAGTGGGAAAGTCTACCATTGGAATCATGTTGATGCAAGTTTGCAGGGCCATTAATCGCATCCTGCTCAGGCTGGCCCGGAAAGGTGCATGACGCATGCATCTTTCAGAACACTGGCCTGGTCAGGAAGCTGCAAGCCAGGACTTTTTTCCCAGACCAGAAGATCACCGTAGCTGATGTCGAAATGTCCACTGTGATCCTTGGAGACCCAGCTTACCCTTTAATGCCGTGGCTCATAAAACTCTACACAGGGAGCCTTGACAGCAGCAAGGAGCGGTTCAACAACAGACTGAGCCAGTGCAGAATGACTGTGGAGTGTGCTTTTGGCCTTTTAAAGGGCCGCTGGCGCTCTCTGTATGGGAAGCTGGACCTGGCCAATGACAGCATCCCTACGGTTATATCCGTGTGCTGTACCCTCTATAACATTTGTGAAGGAAAGAGTGAAAGCTTTACTCAGGCATGGACCTCGGAGGTTCAACGCCTGGAGGCTGAATTTGAACAGCCAGAGAACAGGGCTATTAGAGGGGCCCAGCACGGGGCTGCAAGGATTAGGGATGCCTTGAGGGAGCAATTTGAGGCTGAAATCCACCAGTAATTTCTGGTGCCCTGCACGGGAGTGAAGTGCAGTGGTTCCAATGTTAGTAGGAATCTGTGTTTGCTACACTGACTTGCAGTGCCTGCTGCTTTCCTGGGCTAAGGTATCTTTTACTTTATGCAACAATAAATAATGTTTTCAAAGCCAAAAAATCCATTTATTGAAAAGAAACACAACTGCTTAGGACACAGAAAGGGCAAGGGGGTGGGGTGGGGAATGGTACAATCACGGGTTTGCGTATGTTCTGATATCATACTCAGCCTTCCTATCTGGAGCGCTGTGCAATGAGTGCTGCACTTCAGGATGGCTATACTGCATGGTGATGGGGGTTGAGTGCAGTGGGTAAGTGTCGTAGTTTTCAGGGCAGGGTGGTGAAGCTACAGGTGTTGGAGGCAGCTGGTGGCGATAAGAACACGGATGTTGGGGAAAGTGGGTTGGAGGTGACATGGGGGCACAAGAGAGAGAGTTTGGGGACAAGGGCTGCAGGGGAGGTGGGGGGCGGGCGCGGTAGTGCTCCGCCTGCATGGCTATGAGCTCCTGGATTGAATCTGCTTGGCGCTCCATGATGCTTATCAGCCGATCCGTGCTTTGCTGCCAGAGCTCCGTGCTTTTGTGCCGGCGATCCACATTCTGCTGGCGGATCCTCCTTTCACTCTCCCTCCACTCCTGCGCTTTTTGATTTTCATTAAGGGAGTGCTGCATGACTTCATGCAGCATGTCTTCCTTGCTTCTACATGGCCTCTTCCTGAGTCTTTGCAGTCTCTCGGCCGGTGATAACATGGACGGCTGAGATCTCAAGGTTGCATCTATAAAGGCAAAATGCAACACTTAACAGAGGCAGCATTGTTCACACCAGACAGAGCAATGATTCCCCCATACTTAAGGAGGGCAAGCACAGTCTACACAATAGCATAATTTGCCCGTCCAAAAGCAAGCGCACATAACCCATGGGAGCCACAAAATGGTGAGTAAGGACAAGGTCCAGGGGGAATGATTATTTCATGGCTGTACTGTCCTCTGGGTTTCTGTGCCTTGGGGAGAGCCAACAGCTGCAGGGGGCCCCTATACTGAATACTGTCCCCACATTTTCCACAGGAGTTTGTCGTGGATGGCACGGGTCACTTGCTGGAGGATTCTCTGCACCTTGCGGTCTTTAAACCACAATTTGAGGACTTCAATAACACAGACATAGGTTAGGGGTTTGTTTCAGGAGTGGGGGGGGTGAGATTCTGTGGCCTGCGTTGTGCAGGAGGTCACACTAGATGATCATAATGGTCCCTTCTGACCTTAAAGTCTGAGTCTATATCTCACTGCTGAGGGTGACCTGGGAAGCAAGGGAGGGTCTTCTACTACCATGTGGCTTCTGCCCTGGCCCATATGAAGCTTGCCTGTGTGCAGCAATGGTCCCCCCACTCCTCAGCACAGTGGCGTGGACATGTTAGCCTGACTGGGACAAGGACCACAGTGGCTCTCCCAAGAAACTGTGCAAGCGCATTGCCCAAGTTCTGGCTGAGACCTTTGAAGAGATCACTGAGGCCGATTACCGCGATGTGAGAGAGCACATCAACCCTATTCTACATCTAGGCATGCATGCAGCCATAGGCGCTGACTCCATGGGTGCTCCGGGGCTGGAGCACCCACGGGGAAAAATTGGTTGCTCCTAGTGCTTGCGCCGGGAAACAGCTGATTCACGCGGCAAGTGCTGGGAGGGATGGGGGAGGAGGGGGAACGCCGCATGCTCAGGGAAGAGGCGGGGCCGGGGCAGGTATTTGGAGAAGGGGTCCAATGGGGCAGGGAGGGGGCGGAGTTGGGGAAGGGGTTGGAATGGGGGCGGGGGGGCGTGAGCACCCACTGGTGCCGGGGAAAGTTGTCACCTATGCATGCAGCCCTAACCCTCCTTGCCCCAAGAGCCCGCACCGAATAACTTCTTCCCAAAATAAAAGCTGCTTACCAGGAACCTCCTCTGGTGTTTGTCCTTCCCCAACCACCGGCCGCCGCAACTGGCTACCTTCCTCCTGGCTTGAGAACAGCTCCTGGCTGCATGCATCTACGGATTCCAGGGTGTCTTCCTCTGCCTCAGCACCCTCGCTCCCGCTTTGCTCCTCCTCCTCCTGCCTTGTTGGACTGGGCTCTGAAGTGTCCATGGTGGTATTTGGAGTGGAGGTGGGGTCGCCCCCAAGTATCGTGTCCAGCTCTTTGTAGAAATGGCAGGTCGCGGGGGCAGTGCCAGAGCGGCTGTTTGCCTTGCAGGCTTTGCAGTAGGCATTCCGCAATTCCTTCACTTTAGCACTGCACTGCAGAGTGTCCTGGTCATGGCCCCTTTCCATCATGTCTCTTGATATCTGCCCGAAGGTATCATAATTCCTACAGCTGGAGCGCAGCTGGGACTGGACAGTTTCCTCCCCCCAAACACTGATGAGGTCATGCACCTCACCATTACTCCATACTGGGGATCGCCTGGCGCGTGGAGGCATGGTCACCTGGAAAGATTTGCTGAGAGCACTCCACACCTGGCTGAGCAAACAGGAAGAAGATTTTCAAAATTCCCAGAGAATTTAAAGGGCGGGTCTGACAGATGGTCACTTGAGGCAGTAGAGTTCAAACTGATAACCAGAGTGGCTAGAACAGGCTCTGTGGGACACTTCTGGAGGCCGATCAGAGCCCATTAACAGACCAGGGCATCCACACTGGTGCCACGGCGCTCCGGGGGGGTGGGGAGGCGCACATCAAACGTTATTCCACTCGCCGAGGTGAAGTACCAGGAGCGCTCTAGCCGTGGAGTCAGAGCGCTCTACGTGCCTTGCCAGTGTGGACGCGTCGTAAGTTAGAGCGCACTGGGCCACTTTAATGCGCTCTAACTTGCAAGTGTAGCCATGCCCCTACAGACCAGATACAGTAGGAGTAACAGCAGTAGGCAAGAATCTAAATTAGTTGTAAAGAGCACGCTTCTCACATTCAACTCGACTGAACTGAGAAGAGTGAAGAATGAAAATTCCTGTGAGAGACACTGACTTTGCTGATTTTGTTGTCTTTGTGTTGTAGTTATGTCACAGCCTGTTTGGAATGAGAAAAGGAAGTGAGAGTGAGTAATAATGTCTTTGTTCCTGAAGGCTTGTAGTTGTGCTCTGACCTTTGAACATTATAAATGGTCTGGCTAGCACTGATTTGTTAACTTGTGCTCTGCTACTGGCAAAAGAGACAAGCCAACAGTATCAGAGGGGTAGCCGTGTTAGTCTGAATCTGTAAAAAGCAACAGAGGGTCCTGTGGCACCTTTAAGACTAACAGAAGTATTGGAGCATAAGCTTTCGTGGGTGAATGCCCACTTCATCAGACGCAAGACTTGCGTCTGATGAAGTGGGCATTCACCCACGAAAGCTTATGCTCCAAGCTAACAGTATCATCTCCAAATGGCCTTTCTATTTGAGGTTTCCACTTCTCTTATAGAGGGAACCTAACCTGAAGCTACTGATGGCCTTTTATCTACCTACTTGACCAGTAGTCTATGTACTTCAAACTGGTAAGTAACAATAGGAGATGTTGGCAAGCTGCTTACTATCAGTAGGTTATGAGGCCAGTGGTAGGATTAAGAGGAGTGAACTATAAGGAACAAAACAATTGTAAATTCTTTTTACAAAGCATTTTGAGTTTTAATATTTTTTTTCTTCAAAATGAACCATCTATATTATGCCACAACAAATTGTTAGTAGAAGACTAAATTGTGTTATTAGCTTTGCCAGCTCTCTGGTCCTGAAGGCTGGTGTTCAGCTTAGTTTTGTCATATCAGACAACATGTTAATTTTGTTTTGGGTTGTATTGATTTGTTAGAAGCTACTCTGCACTTTTGCCGATAGCAGAGCACAAATGAATGTATCTTTAGAAATCTCCCCTTCCATTTTCTGCTCCTTTTAAGAATGTAACCCCCAGGATATGCATAACCTTTTTTTTTTTTTTTTTTTTGCTATCTCTTTGGCTGATGATAACTTGAAATAGCAAAAGGTAATTATCCCTATGGAAAATTTAGATCATTGCAGGGATTGAACTTTTGTTACATTTTGACAATGACATACATGAAATAGAAGAAGCCTAGGAAAGTATTTGAAATTTTAAGCTGGAATTTGCATACAGTTAAATACAGTGTGCTTGATTCCATTCTCATTTATGCCTATATTATATTTGAGAATCCAGTGAAACCTATCATAAAGGACCAACAAAAACCATGTGAACTCAAGTGACCTAATAAAAGTGAAGCAAAATTATACTCATTAGGCAAAATTCCAGTCTCACTTCCAGTGGAGTAATTTAATTGAAGTCAATGGAGTTATTTTGAATTATACTGAGATTAAGATGTGAAGCAAGAAATTCGAAGACACTGTGAGACAGTCTCTTAAAGCAGAAAATTGGCCATTGGGGTGGATGGGGAATGAGAGGATGAACCTGAATGTACCTATACTGCCCCATCAGATCAACATTGTCTAGAATCATGCTATTACCAGACAAGAATTTGACACATTTTTGAGCCCATTTTGTAGCAGAGGGTTCTTAGTCAAATAGAATTTGTATATCATAGAAGGTGTTACAAATACCCTCATTTATATTTCTTCCATTATTTTCCATGATATTTTCTGTATCGTTTGTTTAAAATCAACTTGATATGTTAATGCAGTTATTTTGATTTCAAAATATTGCAAATTATTCAAAATTCAAACTTAAAAACCCTAAAAAAAATCAAGTATTCACAACCAGTCTTTAAAGAGAAATAGATCCTAAAATATCAATACATTCCTACAAGCACAAACAATGGAATCTCTATGCTGTACACAAAATACAATGCAAATTTGTATTGAACTTGCACTTTATTTTTAAGTGAATATATTTCAGCTAAGTATAGAAACAACTAACTACTAGGATGTCAATTACTTTCAAACAGTGAAGGCATCAGTGTTCAGATAAGAATGTGTCTTACACTGAAAGCTATGCTAATAAAAGCAGACACTGAGACATAAATCCTGCCCTCTGGGAACTCTTTGGGTGAAATTGGAGGAGAAATTTTCCTTCTCCAAGGCTGCAGAATAGCAGCGAAGCCCATCCAAGGCTGCTAACCAAGTCTAAAGGCTGGAATGCTATCGTTATGTGCATTTTGATAGTGTCTAGTAGCCTCCGTTAGGATCCAGAGGGCCCATTGTGCTAGACACCGTGCACAATTCCTACCCGATAGATGTATTTTTTTTTTTTTTAAAGACAATAATACAAAAGTAAAGCTACAACCTAGTTTTATACAAACGGGTTTTGAACCAGTGATATTATTGTATTTTTAATCATTCTTAGGAATAGTAGTGGCTTCATTTTCATGTTCAGTAGTTCTACCCACATGTTTAAATGTTGCAGAATTGGATCCTAACTCCTTTTTAATCCCAAATCAATGATTATCAATGAATGCTTCTGTGGAGAGTAAAGTAGTTGTGTAGTTTTTATAACTATCAGATGCCTTTCTAGTTACCTATGCTATTATCCTGCCTGAATGAATAGGGTTAAACCAAAGGGGACTGTAAGATGGAAACCAACAGGAAACAAAAGGATGGCAAGGATAAGGTGTTATCAGAAGGAATACTGAGGGTCCTTGGGGAAAGGCACTATCAGCTCCAGGTCCCTGGCGGTAAAGTGCTTACAGGGGCCAAATCCATTTGGGCCTGTCGTGTTAACATGGTTGATAAATGGGGAAGGAGGGGTGGGCTGCAGCCCAAAGATCCAATACAAGAGTGGTTGAACTGTGAGAGAGGAAGCCATGCTTGTCACCTGAGGGCTATACTGGAGAGGGAACAAAAGGTGTAGAGTGCAGTTCGTTCTGTAACCCCAGCTTCTCACAGACAAGCCCAACCCCTGTTCAATCTTTCCACCTAGGTTTTTCAATCTAGCTATCCCCAGTTACATTCGTCTAGCTCCTTCTGACCCACCTTCTGCTCTCGGTTATCACTGCAATCAGGCTTACAGTACTTAGTCACCCTGATTCACCTGTTGCACTGTTTTTTTTCCCACCAGTGGCCTCAGTGCAGTTACATCATTGGCTTCTCAATGTAGTTCATTTGGATTTACACTGCTGTAAGTGAAAAGTGTATCAAGTCCTATATTCACAGAATCTTATGGATTAAAGGTTAGTTCTAAGAATGTGGTGTAGGGGACAGAGCATCCCCAAGCAAAAGGTTAAAGAGATGAGGGAGAGGAACAAAGGGATATCAGGCTGGTTGCAGTTCTTTTGAAGAAAAGTGTCATGCAGTGTGGGGAGACTGAGAGAAGCATCCTGTAGGGAGCAGCAATTTCAGTGTAATTCACACTTAGCTGCAAATGTCTTTTGTTTTTACTGTTTTGTCACAGTCCTTTTGGTGTATTTTTACACGTCTACTCTGCATTGTAAACAAATGGTTCTCAGAGACTACACTATATTTATTACATGACATAGCTATACCTGGCAGATTGCCCGAATAGTTGGGACACTTAAAGGGACTGTTTCTCCCACTGTAGTTAATAAAGGATAAACCTTTACAATATGAAACAGTTGGAAGATACACAGGCTGGAACTATACTGATTTAAGCCTGAAGACTGCCATCAAGTGCTGAGTGAAGTTTGTCTAACTTTGGTGACATGATGCCACATGTCATCACTGACACTGTCACCTGCCCGAGGCAAGGATGAATACTGGTCAAATTTCCAAAAGGATTATCATCAAGAAAGGGCAAACCTGAACATTTCCCCATTCAAATTCATCACTAAAAGGTCAAAAAAATCCACTTCAGTTGAAATCCTCTCTGTTGCAAAAAGCCCAAGCAATGGGTTCTGTGCAGGAGAGTTCTGCAGGGCTGGGGGAAGAGTGGTTTTGGCCCTGCTATTTCAGTCCAGTGGCTGTGTTTGTGTGTCTAAGCACAGCAACTCCTGGAGTTTTGGCCAGTGGATACTAATAGTAACAGATCTATTGGTTATTTTCCAGCACTACTCCCAGCTCAATCTTAACACATCCAGCACCAATAACTCCCCTCTAAGCATCTGTAGATAGGGCTGGTAAGGAGCACAGTTCTATAGTCCACAAGCTGTGTTGTATAGTTCTCTGACCTCTCCCCATCCTGTCCTCGCTTTGGTGCCTTTTTAGGTCATATGTAGCCATGGAAGGGTGAGAGAGCAGGATCCTGGCCACAGAGGAGTTGGTATCACAGGAAGATGGACAGTGCAGAGAACAGTGAGGTATGTTCCATGATTTTCAGGAGATATAGAAAGCAACCTGTACTAGAAAGGTAGCCATTTTCCATACCCTCAACCTCAGTCAGCACTGATTCTGCCACCTGGCAGCTCATCCTGTAGCACAGGGTTCTCCAACCTTACACTTTCATGCAATGATATCACTGCATCAGTTTTATTATGAGAGCTGAAAGCATATCCAGTGTCTCTAAAATTATGCTCACTGGATCAATACCACTGCATAGCAGAAAGTGAATACATGCAAGAAGCTTCTACAGTGATGAATGTGGAATCTACTAATGCCACCAACTGGTGAGAAAATAGAAGCAGGGACTAGATGTTTCTGGATTACAAGTAGAAATCCAATCCTGGTTGGTAGGGACTAAAAGCTGTTATCTTCCAATAGCTCTTTCCAGTGGTCTCAGTCCAGACAGCTGTGGGTAAGTATCAAGACACCAGCACAGTTGGAACTAATTTGTCCCCCTAGTTGGTATCTCAGCAGAGAAGTCAAAGAATGAATGAGTTGTGCGAGCTGAACTATGTCAGGGCAGGGGCAGTGCAGGGCAGCTTGCACTCATTGTCTGAGCTGTTCCTATTCTGTGCTCAAACAGAGAACTTCACTTGTTAAAGCTGTCAATCAGGCACCTCCGTAATCATGAAAAAAAATGAATATAATTATTGCTCAACTGCATATGCCTAACTATGGCATGATGGAGAAAAATTATAATTTAAAAGAGTACATTTGTAAATGTGATTTTTTTTGTTTTTGTTTATTTCATTGGATTATTGTTAGCTGGTTAGATTCAGACACACATTCATGTTGAATAGTACCTTACTCCCTGAGTACAGTTACTGACTTCAGGGATCTATTTGAAGAGGAAGGTGCTATTCCATGTGAAAAAGAGTTACAGAATCTGGCCCTTCGTTTGTATATATGACTTTGTAAAAGTAGAAGGGTGACAAATTGTAATTAGCTATTTAACACACTACTTTTTCAACACTTTATTTCTTCCTGTATTTTGCATGTTATAATATAAGGTTTGATTGTAACAAGAGACAAGCTGTGTTTGAATATAGGAAGAATCTATATGTTAGTATTAAACATGCCTGAGGGACATTACCAGGGGAGTAGCTTATACCTTGGCACAGTGCAGACTTCTAGCTCCACAGTCTTGTTTATTACAGAACGTTGGCCTGACTTGAGTCATTATTAATGAAAACCTCAGTGAAAATAAATGTCTTCCCTGAGACTACTTTGAAATCCTGTGAAAAAACTGAAAGGATTGTTTAGCTGTAAAGATTTCATAACTTGAGACAAGAAAGATGTGATGGGGTATGAAAGACAGAATATGAGTATCCAATAACCTTTCAATCTTTTGCAAAGTGAAAAAGTAGGTAGCAATAAAGATTTGTAAAACTGATAATATACCTGCAGAGGATACAATTTCTTTGCAATATTGTGGTTTTACTAAAACCACAATAGGTCATATGAGAACTAGAGTAAGCTACATAATATGCATATTGGGTCTGAACATAGTCATCCAGCATAGTGAATTGTTTCATTATAAAGATCTATGAAAACAGGTAGTGAACTAAAAATGTTTGAAGACACAGTAGATTTGACCGCAACAATAAAGTCTCTCTCAAAAGTCTGCTAATCAGTCATTTCAACAGCATGAAGGGATTTACTCAACAGGAAATGGAAGCTTGAATGAAATGCAAGGAAAGTTTTAAACCATTAACAACCCAACCAATCAGTATATCAACAATCTAAAATACACCCATACCAGCATTCGTGAACTGCTGTTTAGTGAAACAATACAGGGGGAAAAAAAAGTCATTAAAATGCATCTTATAAAACAGTACTAGGTTGAGTCTGGAATACAAAGTTTAACTTACTGTTAAATTTGTTCTCTAATTTGAAGAACTGTCGCCTTAAGAAAGGCTTGAGAAGCCAACATTTCAATTTAGGGTTGAGGTTTTTTTGAACCAACATAAGATTTTCTCTAGTAGCAAGGAATAAAGTGAATAACAGGACAATAAGGGGCATGTTGTATGAACATGAGTGTTCCAAAGTAGTTATGAGCAGGTGCTTTTCACATGGGAGGAATGAAATTATACATACAGAATTACTTCAGACAAAGCACACATACTACCTGGAGTCCAAACTCACCCCCTTTCTGAGGGGTTTGGACATTAACAAAGAAACAATGTTGCAATAAAATTCAACCTGAATTTTCTTGCTATGGTTATTAGCACCCTGTAATCTTCTCTGAGGATACCTTAGTCCCTCTGTTCCAAGGGAGCTAATCCTTCCTTTCTTATTTTCAGATGTGATCAGGGCCGGCTCTAACTTTTTTGTTGCCCCAGGCAAAAAAGAAGAGCGCCGCCCTGCCGTAACCCCCCCCCCCCCAGTGTCACGCTGCCCAAACCCCTCCCTCCCCCCAGCGCTGCGCCGGGCCGGCCAAACCCTCTCCCTCCCCCCCGAGCGCCGCGCCGGGCCGGCCAAACCCTCTCCCTCCCCCCCGAGCGCCGCGCCGGGCCGGCCAAACCCTCTCCCTCCCCCCCGAGCGCCGCGCCGGGCCGGCCAAACCCCCGAGCCGGGCCGGGCAACCCCCCCCCCCCGAGCCCACGCTAGGCCAGCCAAACCCCCGGAGCGCCGCGCTGCCCAACCCCCCACTCCCCCGGAGTGCCACGCCGCACCTCGCCGGGCCGCCCAACCCCCCCCCCAAGCACCGCGCCGCCCAAACCCTCCAGCGCCGCACCGCCAAAGCCCCCGCCCCCCCCAGCGCCACGCCACCAAAACACCCCCTGCACTGCCCAGCCTAAACAACCCCCCCCCAAAAAACCCCTTGAGCGCCGCCCCACCGAACAAAAACAAAACAAACAAACAAACAAACAACACTGCGAGCGCCCCCCGCCACACTAACATTGGCCACCTGTTCTAGGGTGCCGCCCCAAGCACGTGCTTGGTTGGCTGGTGCCTGGAGCCAGCCCTGGATGTGATAGGGTGCCATTAGCAGCTACAAACAAAGCCCTTTAAAGACAAATACCTTGGCTACTTAGATTACCCAGGACAGTATATGGCTGGTATAGTAGGGAGTTAAGTAGCTTGACTGGGTTTAGAAGGGATCACTTGCACCTGTAGGGAGCCTGATGTGCTAATTAGCTCACCAGCTGGATAGCACTGAAAAGAAAGCAAGCAGTATAAAAGACTCCACCAGAAAACAGGAAGGTGGACTTTGTGTGGGTGTTATAATGTTCCTGGAGTATAAACCACAATTAAAATACTTGCTAGAGGCACCCTTTCCACAAAAAGGGCTTATCAGCCAGTGTTTGTGGGAGCAGGAAGGGGGAACCCATTCACACCAGCTGATATAAAAGTCATCTACTTCAGTAAGTTGACTTAACCTATTTAACCCTTTCCCAGTTGATACCTGCTATCAGGGTGGTGTATTTCAGGTAAATGCCACCAGTATTTTACAGTATATGGGTCTCTAAATGGATTGTTGTCTTCAAATATTTTTGAGGAAAGCATAGTGAAACACTAGGGCTATAGGGGATGGTGGAAGACAATGTCTAAACTGTGGAGAGGGAGGAAAAAAGACTAATAATTAAGATCATACCTTGCATCAATAAGGTGGTAGTACCACTACTGGACAATTACTGTGGTCCCAGGATGGGTAAATGTGTGCAGACAGTGTAATACAAATACACTACAGCCTGGGTTTTTTATTTATAATGATAAAATGTAATAAGTCTCTCAGCAGACATTGCTTTGTCTGCATATATTTGTACATTGGGCCAGAGTGCGATTTGGTTATTAAATTGTCCCTCCCATCCTAGAGAGAAATCTACCTTTCCTCTATCTATCTTCAATTCTCGTGGAAATTAGGGACCTAACACCCTGTGGTTGGAGTGAATTCAAGACTGACTGACTTTATTTCCTGTTTACATGGTCTTACCTCCTTGTCTATGTCCCCTATTGGTCACTCTAACCATTCACAACTAACACTACATCCTCCTTTTGAAAACGGAAATGGTAATTAAAATCTTTATTCAAACATTATATTAAACGTGTAGTAGGAATAAATTATCAACACAAATCAAGAGTAAACAGTCCTATGAAAGGCAGGGTACGCTGCCTCAGCCTTCAGCCTGGTCATGGATTTATTCTGCCCCTTTAAGACATTTGGCTAGTAGTCCTTTAACTTTCTTTAATTCTCAATGCCTTATGTAATCCTCCAGTAAAGCATTAGGCTGTCTTTCTCTAGTGGGATATCTCCTTTGAGGGAGAAGATTTGGAGGACATGCTGGTGGTTCTGTATGGGTAGATGGGGTGTTGTTCACAGGTTCAGTCTTGGGGTGTATTGGAGGTCCACCTGGTGACAGTACAAAATGACACTGATTCTGATAGATTACTCCTGCTGACACCCTAACAAAATAGAATTGAGGTGTCCTGGCGCATCCTTACACTATCCCCTCTTTTTGAGAATCTTTCACCCAAACATCATCTCCTGGAGTCGGTATTGCCAAGGATTTGACCCTTTGTCACTGACAAAGTCCTCCTTCTCATGGGTTTGTTATTGAACTTCTGAGGTCTAGGGGAGTCAGCCCAGCAGGGGTGGGAGAGGGTGGTTGGAATAGTGGACTTCAACTTCCTTCTCATCAAGAGTTCTGGAGAGTTGAGTCTATTTGCTAGAGATGTTTACCAGTCACACTCATATCACCCTGTTGGGGTAGTAGTAAGTACTGCATATATGAAACCTTCTATGAGAAGCTCCTCCTGTTTACACTGGTGTATTACCTGTGGTGACATTCTCCCAGGTTCACAAGCAATCAAAAACTGAAACCTCATAGGTCTTATTTGAAAATGTTGTATCCTAAGTGGTAACTCATCAAGACTTTTGAACTAGCAGTTTGTGGTCAGTTTCCACATGAAATCTTATGCCCACTGGAAAGTCTCTAAAATGTCTGTGTAGTGGGTAGGGCTTCTTTTTCTATTTGGGCATAGTGCTGCTCTGTATTGGGGAGTGCTCATGAGGCTTACGCTGCTTGGCACCTCTAAAGTGATTCTGGAATCACTGTTACATCAGTGCCTGTGGCTATTTTAAAGTCTATTTTATACTTTCCCAGTGTGATTGTGGTGATCCATGGTGGTTCTTTTTGATCATCTCCTAAAATTTCAGGTTATGCAATCTGTGTCTTTTTGGATCTTTTTCTTGAAAGGCAACGGCTATCATGCATTTAGACTGGCAGACTGCCGCATAATCCCTTTTGACATTTTTCTGCATGTAGTGTCCCTTGTTGGACAATGGCATTCGCAGAGAGATGGTCTGCCATGCTCTTGTGGCATTCCATTTCTTTATTCAGTATTAACATAGCCCTCTCTGGATCCCTTTGTGATTATTCTGATATGGATGGCTATTGTTTCTGCGCAGACAGAGGTGTTTTTCCTCCTGATGTCCTTGGCTTCTACAGTGGGTTCCTCATCAAAGTTATTCCTAAGAAGATTCTGTTGTTTATGTATTGACTTCAGGGGACTATGCTCTTGGCTGTCTCTAGTCTGAGGTTAGGATCATTTTGGAATCCGATTGTGGCAGAGTGCTGAGAGATGGAACTTGTACCAGCACTCTGGTTGCTATTAGCATTAAATAGGTTCCCAATAAAAGGCCTAATTGGTCAGGGGTGTGCCTGATTACCAGGACAGAGTGGGGTTAGGCAGTTAATGAGCTCATTAGCCTATTAACCAGGCAAGGTATTTAAAAAAGAGCATTGGAGGGAAATGCTGGGTGGTAGGGGAGAGTGAAGTAGGTGAGAGAAGGTGAAGAGTGTATGACGGGAGCTCTGAGTGGATACATATCAGTGTACACTCGCCCTTCGGGAGAAGGGGCCAGACAGCTTGAAAAGAGTGCAAAAGCGTGGATGCCTGGATATGTATTGCTGGAGGGAGTGAGACACTGTAAACACCAGCATGTACTTTATAGCAAGAAAGTCTCGGAGTAGTTGATGTTTGCGGAAGAGGGGGAGGTACAGTAGATGTGAACATCACACTGATAGCTGGCTGTCCTTCAGCCCAACAAGTCTCTCTGGCAAGTTCTTTATTCATCTCCCCCTAGGTACAGTGTCAGATTAAGAAAACAACAAGGAGTCCGGTGGCACCTTAAAGACTAACAGATTTATTTGGGTATAAGCTTTCGGTGGATAAAACCCCCACTTCTTCATGCCCAAATAAATCTGTTAGTCTTTAAGGTGCCACCGGACTCCTCGTTGTTTTTGTGGCTACAAACTAACACGGCTACCCCTCTGATACTTGGTACCATGTCAGATTAAGGTGTATAGGGCTATTATGAAATCATTCACTGACTCACGGTTCTCTTGCTTGTGTAAGTAAAATCATGCCTGTTCAAAAAATCGCATTGCAGCATGGCATGAAATGCTTATCTAGTTCTCCTTTAGCTGTATTGATCTGTTTTACCTGAGCAGCTATGAGTCTTCTGGAAGGATAATGATCTTTGCTAAAGGTCCCATTGTATAGAGCAGGTTGTTAACTTGTTTCTCCTCTGATTACTGATCTAAATCAGAAGCCTGATGGAGCCTCTGGAATCTGCTTATTGGGAGTGGCCATCCCTCAGGGCACTGGAAATCAAATTCTGATGGGGGGTGGTACTTGGACAAAGGCTGTGTCAGATGTAGCCATCTCTGCTGTTATATATGTCAGACTATAGATTCCCCTCCCCCGTTTTTTCTTTGTTGCCACCATGTGTGGGTGTGGCTGTCGAAGGAAACAAACTGGTGTGGGTAGGGCCTAGCCTTAATTATAGTATGTCTTACTTTTCCACCCTAGTTCCCTGTTGCAGCCTGGATTCACAATAGCTGGATTCTGGGTTCTTTCTTTTTTGTTTTTCTCGTTTAAGGCCTCTCTTCTACCTGTTCTGCAGTTAGTCCTGTGCAGCTTTTTGGCTGTTCTGGGTGGACTGATGGGTTTGCTTCTGTTTTCCTCCCCACCTTTTTTGGGGGGGGGGTGTGGCAGGGATGTTCCGTGGTCTGTTGGGTCTTTATTTGCTCCAACTCTGACACCACATAGAGGTTAGAGACTCCTAGACTTTAAGGTCAGAAGGGACCATTATGATCATCTAGTGTGACCTCCTGCACAACGCAGGCCACAGAATCTCACCCACCCACTCCTGTAACAAACCCCTAACCTATGCCTGAGTTATTGAAGTCCTCAAATAGTTGTTTAAAGACCTCAAGGTGCAGAGAATCCTCCAGCAAGTGACCCGTGCCCCACACTGCAGAAGAAGGCGAAAAACCTCTAGGGCCTCTGCCAATCAGCCGTGGAGGAAAATTCCTTCCCGACCCCAAATATGGCGATCAGTTAAACCCTGAGCATGTGGGCAAGACTCACCAGCCAGCACCTAGGAAAGAATTCTGTGTAGTAACTCAGATCCCACCCCATCTAACATCCCATCACAGACCATTGGGCATATTTACCTGCTAATAATCAAAGATCAATTAATTACCAAAATTAGGCTATCCCATCATACCATCCCCTCCATAAACTTATCAAGTTTAGTCTTGAAGTCAGATATGTCTTTTGCCCCCACTACTCCCCTTGGAAGGCTGTTCCAGAACTTCACTCCTCTAATGGTTAGAAACCTTCATCTAATTTCAAGTCTAAACTTCCTAATGTCCAGTTTATGATGGTGGCAGTGAAAGAAACCCAATTTTAATTCTCAGGAGAATGAATCATTGGCAACCACCACTCTGTTCTATTTAGGTCCGTACACAATGCTTGTGACCATGATATCTGAGAAGCCAACCACAGCTCATGATGGTGGCAGTGAATGCAAGACTGACTTTTTCTTGTTTACACAATCTTATGTCCTTGCTCTAAGCATTTCCTATCAACACTATACAACTCCCCTGTACATTGCCTCCCTACTCCTGTCCTTCACCACCTAATGGAGGCTGCTCTGTGGGATTCAGAACAAAGGATAGGAGTTCCCTAACCACCCTTTTCTGTACATGGTGGGAACCATCTGTTCAGTTTTTACTGCAAATCATAACCCAACCAGTCTTCGTTGGGAGCTTTGTCTGAGAGAAATGGAGTAAGGACTTCAACATATGGTTCATGACAACTTTGAACATTCATCTAGCTAATTGGTTCAGGAGGCACTGGAAAAGCTCAAATTTATCAACGAATAATAGACATGGTAATGTCTAACAACTTCTGCTCTTCAATCCTCATTCAGCGACTTAAAGATACAGGACCAGATTCTCAGTTGGTGTATATCAGTGTAGCTCCATTCAAATCCATGGTACTAAGCAGTTGACTTATACCAGCTGAGGAGCTGGATCCATATATCATACTATCTCTGTTCCTGCAAGAGCTAGATTTGTAACTGAAACTAACATCTTCCAAAAGCACAAGGATATTTGATGCTGATGTAGTGCTGATATAATTCAGTTATTTGTACATCTTGTGACACAGGGGAAGCCAACAGATTCTCAGTCAGCTTTGGTATTCTTCCTCCTAGGCCAAGCAGTGAAAGAAACCCAATTTTAATTCTCAGAAGAATGAATCATTGGCAACTACCACTCCGTTCTATTTAGATCCGTACACAATGCTTGTGACCATGATATCTGAGAAGCCAACCACAGTAATCAAGCTTGCAGAACTGCTTGTACTTTGTAAGAAGGATCCTGCTGAAAAGCAGTATGTGTAGGAGGAGGTCATCTGGGGACTTGTTTTAAAGGCAAATAGAAAGAAAAAGAGGTCCTCAACAGGTATGTGCAATTTGAATGTGACTTCCCTTCAGTCTAAAACAAAATGACTTTTATGCTAATAAAAGGTAATCTATAACGGGCAATAAAGGATGAAGAAAAAGTCATGGAAAAATTTCAGTGTAAATGGGAAAGAAGTATTAGATATTTCACAAATACTTAGCTTTGCTGTAAACATTGATCTTCACAAGACTTGTTTTATTATGGCCACAGATACACTGTAGCAAAGAAAACAGCCTGCCTAGAAACACTGCTATGTGTTTTTTGAAATATGAAATCACCATACAGCAAGTGTGTTATTTCTATGCTTTATAAGCTTACTTTTCAGTGTGGAAAAATGAGAAACATCCCAGTTATCCAGATCCTGTTTGTTTTTGCCCTTGTGAACTGAATTTCTCCAGCACATTGTCATTTAAAAGTGGTTCCTTAAGAACTAATCTTTTACCTTTGCTAATTAATTCCTGCATTAGAAAATATGTATTTACTAGTAACTTTAATATAGCTAGAAAGGTTGAATTAATTGCGCTGCATGCCTCCATCCTCCTCCCCTCCCTCAACTCTCTGCTTCTGTAACTCATGTATTTCATGTTTCGTATAACAGTTTGGTCCTGTCATCCCCACCCAGCTGGGCAGAGTATAGTTTATGAAAATGAGAATATATGTACAGAAACATCAACTTCGGTACAAAGCATGTAATCAATATGCTCCCAAATACTCAATAGGACAGGCAGTAATGTATGCCTGTAACATGCCAGGGATAGTGTACAAGTAGAAAGGGAGCTTGGTCATAGAACCAATGAATGGAATCAGAGGGGAAGTGTCACCGTCCTATAGCTGACTCAACTATATTCTCAAATGGTGGCGCAAAGTAAAACAACCCCAACTTGCCCTACTTCTACTAAATGCACCACGTCCCCACCTACTGTCTGCATTTCCCAACCCCTTTTTAGAAAGATGTTTCCCACCTTCTTGCTTGCTCTCTGCCTGTACCCATGTGAGTAAACCAGAATGTTTACCCTATTTGGGGATACTCTTAGTATTGTTCATCAATGTAAAAGTAGGATATCACTTATTTATTAATCATGTTTATTACAGTAGGGCCTAAGCCAATGAAGAATGGGGCCCCATTGTGTGAGGCACTCTACAACAGAGCAGCAAACAGTCCCTTCCCTGAAGAGCTTGCAATCTAAATAGATCACAATCACTATAAAAGAGCACAGCCAATAAGGAAATACCATGTGTAAGCACAGTCAGGATGAGCTCTACCCTGACATCTGGTGGTGAATTATGGCGAGTGTAGAAAAGAACTCCAGGGGCTGATCTTGCTTGCATAGGCAGGCACACCCACCCACCTGGCATGAGACAACAGCAACTGATAGTGGTTACTTTGGATGGGGTGGGATCCCCAGTTTCTCTGTTATTGGGGCAGGAGGAATAAAGTGTTGTTACCCTGATTATGTGAATCAAGGACAATGAAACTGTTTTATGACCGAGGGTCTCACCATCACCTAAGTAGCTCTCGCTAGACAAGGGACATGGGTTCCACAACCCAGTGAATGGAGAGAGGATGGGGACAGGTATTTATACCTGATGGTATGGGCCCCCCTTTGAGGGCCTGAAACACCAATTGTACCACCACCACCACCACCACCACCTCTCTCCACTGTTGAATGTCAGAGCTAACTTTGATTCCATTAGGAGTCTAGTTATAGGCTGCTGAGCTGAATTCATTTTGGGCCAATGGTGCACCAGCACTGGGGCTCCCCTACTACGAGCTGAAATCACTAAGAGCTGAGATCACTGAGTGCTGTGTTAACTAGTGGGGGAGCCTGAAGCTATATTGCTAAGCAGCTGTCGGAGCGGTTTGCAGGGACGGCTGAAGGAGCAGCGAGTGGTGCGGAGCCTTGCGGGGACAGTTGGAGCGGCCTGAGGAACGGCGAGCGGAGCCGTTTGCGGGGACGGCTGGACGGGCTCACAGGTCGGTGAGCGGAGCCATTTGCGGGGACAGCTGGAGGGGCTCACAGGTCAGTGAGCGGAGTCATTTGCGGGGACGGCTGGAGCGGCTCACAGGTCGGTGAGCGGAGCAGCTCATAGAGCAGAGCAGTTCGTGGGACGGCAGGAAGTGGACTGGCTCGTGGTGAAGGTTGCGGCAGAACCCCACGGAGAGATGGCTGGTCGGCCTCGGATCACATAAGGTGCCCCTTAACACCCTGCGTGCCCCCCTTTTACTATGGGGCTGCACTGACCAGGGACAGAGACTGGGACAGGGTTGTTGGACTTTTGGGACTTTGGGTGGTTGCTGGACCCAAGAGACTTTGGGGGTGTTGGACTTTGGGGACTCTGGGTGATTTTTGGGTTGCTGGATTCAAGAACCAAAGGGAAAGGACACGGCCCAATTTGCTGGGGTGGGTCTTTTGCTCATGGTTTGTGTTATGAATCCTGTTTGTGGTGTTTTTTCCAATTTAATGCTGATGTCGTTTACCTCATGTTATTAAACATTTTCTGCTACACTCAGACTCCGTGCTTACAAGAGGGGAAGTATTGCCTCTTAGAGGCGCCCAGGGGGTGGTATGTAATTGTCCCAGGTCACTGGGTGGGGGCTTGAGCCGGTTTTGCATTGCATTATTGAAACGGAACCCCTAGATACAGAACCCGGCCCTTGTTGCTGCCAACTTAGATGGGCAGAAGGGTTACACATGTTCTTCTTTAAAGGTGATGCTCGTTCACTGCAACATGCCAGTGTACCAAGGCAGATCCAGCAGAAACAATCAACTGTCAACATTCTTCCCAAATCTTCCTCCTGCCAATTCAGCTAATCTACATGATTTTAGCTTCTAACAGGAAAATTACAGTGGTTGTTGACAGAGCTCTTATTAGCTGCTAGCACTTGGAAAAAGCCTGTATTTTTTTAATAGTCTCTCTGGCTGCTCAGTGTGTACCCACTACACAAAAGACAACTGTTTGATATTGCAGGGGCTATTTCTAATTAAAGTGTACTAATATGGATGTGACGGGGTCTGCTTATCCCGCACTAGCCCAGACAGGGTTAAGCCCATGTTATTACAGCGGAAGACTGGGCATGCTCCAAGTACTCTAGTAGTATAAAGGGAGGGAGACCAGCTCATTCTGGGCTGAAGGCTGCAGGGGAAGGACCTGCCTGGGAAGCTCCTGTGGAGGGCCAGCCACAGCCCCTGATTGCACCGGGAATCGAAGCCGTCCACGGCCTGCCTGCACCCCGGCAACTGGAGGAACCCTTGGAGACGACTGGCCCTTCCAAACACAGAGGACCCGACATCTCATGGGAAACCCCAACACAGACTCTGGTAGGAAGTGACCCAGAGAGGGTGATGGAGTGGTACTTCCCGCCCGGGGAAAGTCAGTGTGTTTCGGTAGGACCCCCCTGCTGAGTCAGTGGCAAGCCACTACGCCACTGTTAGGGCCCTGGGTCGAGGCCTAGTGGAGTCGGGTGGGCCCGGGCTCCCCTACCGGGGCTGCTACACCCCATAAAGGGTGCCCCAACGCTATAGACTCTGGCCACTAGGCCACGCTGCCCTGCGCCAAAGGGCTGCTTTATGGACTGTGACTGATAGACCATGCTGCCCTGACCCTAGGGGTGTGGACCATCACAATGGATAACATACTCGTTTAAAGTTGTGCAATGTTCCCTTATAATGTCGTTTGGCTGACTTTACAAGGAAGCATTGCACAAGTTCCTCTTCTCTGCCTCCTTCCCCTCCCTCCCTCCCAGCGCTTCCCCTGTCGCCAAACAGCTGTTTGGCGGCGCTTAGGACTTTCTGGGAGGGAGGATGCGAGTGAGCGAGCGGGGAAGCTGCCCCCCACCCCCGGCAGGCAGGCAGGGCCACCCGGAACGCAGGGGCTTGAGGGGCTGCAGGGCCCTGGGCTGCAGCTCTAAAGCCCCTTTCAGAATGCGGCCCCACGAGCATGGGCTGGAGGACTCAGGAGGAGCAGGGACAGCCACGCAGCCGGAGAGAAGCGGCGCTTTCCCCTTCAAAGCCGCCCGGAGAGAAGCGGCGCTTTCCCCTTCAAAGCCGCCCGGAGAGAAGCGGTGCTTTGAAGGGGAAAGCGCTGCTTCCCTCCGGCTGCTGGCTGTGCGGCTGCCCCTGCTCCTCCTGAGTCCTCCGGCCCATGCTCGCAGGGCCGCATTGCAAAAGGGGCTTTGGAGTTGCAGGCCAGGGCCCTGGGGCTCCCTTAGGCCAGGGCCCTGCAGCCCCTAAAGCCCTTGCGTTCCGGGTGGCCCTGCCTGCCGGGCGGAGGGGGGACAGCTCCCAGAATCGCGGCTATGAGGGCCACTTGCACACCCCCTGCACCAAACAGGTGCTGCCCCAGGTAAGTGCTCTGCACCTCCTGCCTGCCCCAGCCCTGAGCCTCCTCCCGCACCCTCACCCTGAGCGCCCTCCCACACCCTAACTCCCTCCCAGACCCTGCACCTCCAGCCCTGAGCCCCAGGTGTAAGCCAGGGGCACCTCCCCACCACAGTACAGTACTGTACAGTATATAATTGTTTTTGTCTGCCCCCCCAAAATTTCCTTGGAACTTAACCCCCCCATTTACATTAAATCTAATAGGAAAATTGGATTCGTTTAACATTGTTTAACTTAAAGTTGCATTTTTCAGGAACATAACTACAACATTAAGTGAGGAGTTACTGTAGTTATTTCCACCCCTGCCCACTATATAATTTAATAGCTCCTAAAAGCTTACCTTATTAACAGTGAAGAATCAGCAGGCAGAACTGGGAGCTGGAGTTGCCATTACTGCTACCTGGACCGGCACCGGGGGTGGAGCACAAGGCATGCCTGGGGCTTAGCAGCAGCTCCTCATGCACACGCTTGGGTCCCGGCCCATGAGGGAGGAGGCCAGGGAGTTGCAGGGCACAGGTCCCATCACCACCCCCTGTAGCCCAGGCTTAACTGCTACAATCCGGTCATAGCCTCAACAAGCTGTGGTAACCACAGCAACACCCTTATAAACTGATTCCTGGTGGGTGTGGTAAATTGCCGTGGTAGAAAGGCAGCTTCTTGAGGCACTATTAGCGATATCAAGATTTGAGCTTCACGTAGCTCTACATTCTTGCATTGTGTTTTTGCTGCTGTAGTAAGTGAGTTCTGACACAATCAAAATTTGTCCTTAAATATGTATAATATTAAATTAAAGTGCAAAATATATTTTGTAGCTTTTAGCAATTTTTGGTTAGGCTGTCTCTCATGTCCCTTTGCTGACAAGCTGTTCTTGGTTCAAGGCCTTTGTGATGACATTCACTGGCCTTTGTGGGTCTAGCCATAGATTGCCTTTCCCTCTGACTATGACCTCCCATGACAGCTACATTCTATCAGAATAATGACATGGTTGACCAGTACAGAGAGGATCATAAGTTACATGCAGTTTTTCATGTTGATGGAAGTTGTAAAGAATCTAAATAGAACAGAAATTGGACTTAGCCTATGGAATTCACTCCCAATAAGAACAATCATCAACAACTAAATGTAAAGCTCACTTCCTCAGCTTAGCTTTCCCTCAATAAGTTCTTCACACACACACATACATAGAATACATCCACACATGTAAGCAAACAACAAAATCTATAAACTAATCAGATTATTTCTCCTTCCCCCTGAAAAGGAAAGAGTGAGAAGGGAGATAGAAATAACAATTTTAAATACTTGGAAGGTGCTTAGATTCTACAGTTTAGGGGACCCATGTAAGTAGAGAGAGAGAATTTCCTGGATCTAGTTAATGCCTGTAAGCAGGATATTACATTATTTTCATGTCCTGTTAATATGAAAATTCCATTTTCATTTACTGCAGAACAAGAAATACCAACCCAATATCTAGGGAAATGACTAACCAGTCTAAGGGTGGTACTATACTATTGCAAAGTGGTGATATATTAATTTATAAATCAGAATTCTGCACAGGTTGTCTGTAAATGGGGATAATCTGCAAAGATTGAAGCATGTTACTTAATATGAATTCTTAAACCTCCCATCAGAATATACTTATAAATAGGAACCTTACTTATGACACATTATCTGCCAGGAGGCAGAATGAACTCCTTACTGCTGGGGAAATTTTGCGCCAAAAAATTAAAAATTGTCAAAATAACACAATATAATCACACCAGTTTCAATTATTTTTGGTCATTTATTTCAAAATACCTGTCAGCAAGTATGTCTGAATGAGAGTGGAGGCACAGGGCCACAGGGGGAGGGAGGGAGGGAGGTGCAGGGCCACATGGTGATGTGGGAGGGAGTGCAGAGCTACATAGGGACAGATTCAGGAAATGTTTTTTGACAAATAGATTCCTTACTAGGCATAGTAATACAGAACTCTTGACTAATTCATTTAAACTACAATACAGAACCATATTTCCTGCACCCCTCAGAAGCAGTACAAAGGCTTGGGGGGAGTCAGGAGTAATGGAGGAGCTGAGGGAGAGGGAAGTAAATTGCTAGGAAGGGGCCTGGGTGTGAATTTGGAGGGTTGTTGGGTAAGGGTGGGAAAAGTATGGATCAGGTTTTTGTGTGTGGGGGGGTTTGGGGAGGGAGTGTTAGGGAGTTTCCCCCATCCAGACCCTGGCTGACCCCTAGCCTCTCCCATTTAGTCAGGCACATCTGCCCTAGTTCCCATGTGTTCCTGCACCCCCATGTGTCTTGCACCCCCTATCCACAGGTGTCCCTGCACCCCCACTCAGACACCCACTCCCCCTGTGGCACTGCACCCTGTCCCTATGTGGTTTTGTACCACTTCCCCCATCCCCATGTGTCTGTGCCTCAACTCAGCTACCCTCAAACATGTGGTCCTGCACATCTCTCCCCCCTGTGGCCCTGTGCCTCCACTCCCATTCAGCCACTGTCCCAGTCTGTCCTCCCCCACTAGCCCTTATGAGCCCCATCTGACACACCCCCAGCACCCCACACTGTCTGTCTCTCCATAGCACCTGTCTCCTGACCTGGCCTGACAGGCGCTACGAAGAAGGCAGGCGCTCTCTCTCTCTCTCTTCCCTAGCTGACTGGGATCTGCTGCTGTGTTCTATCACCGCAGCACCCTCTGCTGGGAAAAAGGCAGAACTGCAGCAACATTTTGGCAGAAGCTTTTTCTGCGCAAAAAAATTAAAAATATGCGCAGCTCAGCAATTATGTGCATGCACAGTAGCACAGCATTCCCCCAGGATTAACTCCTGAAAGGGTTCACAAAGTCAGAGCAATCTACCTGAAACATGACAGAATAAAAAGGTTTAAAACTGGAGTTGGTTTTTTAAATATTTATCAACAATATCTTGATAATATATCTAGCTATGTGCATGCATGCACATACATGACATTTATACACATACCCATTAAATATGTTTGTGTGCCTTCTCCACTGCCCAAAAACCCCACAACTAAAAACAAATATTTCCTTCTTTCTTCTTAGGACCCCTCGTCAAGAAAGCATTCCTATTCAGGACAGAGCTTATGCTTGTGCTTAATTTAAACATATGATTGACTTAAGCATATGCTTAAGTGTATTCTGAGTTGGGACCCAAAAGTGTAATTAAATCCAAAATCAGAGCTAACTAATTATCAGACAATATTTACCAACATTTAAAACTTCCAAAACAAGCAGCTTATCTCGTCTCAGTTTGGACACCAAACCCACAAAATCAGTAGAATGTCCACATTAGTAATTGGTTACACATTTCTGATCAACAGCAGGTGAGAATTCCATATAGGGCTGCAAATGTGTGCATTGTGTAGACCAGGGGTCGGCAACGTTTGGCACGTGGCTCGCCAGGGTAAGCACCCTGGCGGGCCGGGCCAGTTTTATTTACCTGCTGACGCGGCAGGTTCGACCGATCGCAGCCCCCACTGGCCACGGTTCGCCGTCCCGGGCCAATGGGGGTGGCGGGAAGCCGCGGCCAGCAAATCGCTCGCCCGCGCCGCTTCTCGCCGCCCCCATTGGCCCAGGACGGCAAACCGCGGCCAGTGGGGGCTGCGATCGGTCGAACCTGCCGCGTCAGCAGGTAAATAAAACTGGCCCGGCCCGCCAGGGTGCATACCCTGGCGAGCCGCGTGCCGAACGTTGCCGACCCCTGGTGTAGACTTTCCTTGTTTCTTTATCTGACAAAGGTTTGAGTTATTGCTTAATTGTCTCAGTTCATTTTTTCTTTCTCACTCCCCCCTCTTGTTTTCCATAACATCATAATCTTTTTCTTTATAGTTAGAATTTGTAGTCAGAGCTATTTCATTTAGAACTGTCTTTTCCTAGATATGCCATTGTAAGGATCATTACATAGTAAAAAGTGTTGAGTGAGTCCCAACACCAGTACTTATCACAGTTTTTAAAGTGAATAACTTCAAAACTACTTTAATTTTTTCTCAATAGGGTCACTTCCTTCATCTGTTAAATATAAGTCATTAGCACTTCACAGATAATGAGTTTGCTTTTGTTACATTATTTGTAAGAAACCATCCATCCACAATTACGGATCAGAAAGTCATTTGTTAATTTCCACATATTAATGTACATGGAATTTTCCCCTACCTTTCCAATTGTCTGGAACTGTTTTCTTTAAGGGCAATCCAATGTTATTTATTAACTAATCTAAACCTTTCCAGTTCCTCATTGTGCTGGAAAAAGTCACCTCAAAGACACGTCTCTCTCTGAGTTCATGGTCTAATGTTTAATTTGTGTTCATCAGGAACAATGGAATTGTCCAATACAAAGGTGAAGCTTGTAAATGTAGGGGATTGTGTGTTCATTGCAGCCAGACTGCAGTTCTACAACTCTATTTCAAACAGCTGGGAATTACCATAGAGTATGCCATAAACTAAACAAATTATAACTGCATCCTTTTCAGTGTAGCTTTATCAGTCAATAAATGAAGGAAAATAAACAACCACGCTTGAAACCTCAAACCCAATGGACACAGAGAGAACCAGAATCTAAGATCTGCTTTGCATATATACCTGAAGGGTAGCCACTCTCTACTGGATCCTCCTCTAGGTAAATCCAGTGAGAATCAGGAATGGTGAGAGCAGCATTCGCTCCCCTCCAAAGCTGCTAAACCCCAAGGATGTGGTGGTATCATGCAAACCAAATGGACATGCACATTGTGGCCAGGCCAGTAAGAAAAGATATTAAAATAAGCAAGGAGGGAAAGTCTCTCCACAGTGATGGCCCATGATCCATTTGATTGTATTATATATCCTTAGGATCCTCATGGACAATAAGGCTGAAGAGGAGGTAAAGAAGAAATTCTGCGAGGACAATTTTATTGCATTTCCAGCAGAGTTTTCCTTTCCCACCGTTTCCTGCACAAGTGGATTATTTTGTGCCCCTGGTAACATTGAATAAATATGTGAAACTGAGAAGTACTTGATCGCTTTACTAAGTACCCCCTTGTGGCTTCTACCTAGCCTTGTTTGAATTTTACAAGATGCTCAACAATATCTGTGGCTTATTGGTTTGACCTTTATATCACACACAATTTTAAACAATATTTAATCTGCAACTGGCATATAAAGGTCTAAGAATAAAAGAATGGCATTATTTTGGAGGACTGTTACCTTTAAAAATGGAAAAACTAAAGTCTCCTTGAAGGATTTGCAAAATGATAGTGGAAGAGGGGCAGGGGACAAGGCTGTTATTTAGAACTAGTATTTATTTTGAGATTATTTAACACATCACAATGAAGCTGTGAATTGAGGGGGAGGGATAGCTCAGTGGTTTGAGCATTGGCCTGCTAAACCCAGGGTTGTGAGTTCAATCCTTAAGGGGGCCACTTAGGGATCTGGGGCAAAATCAGTACTTGGTCCTGCTAGTGAAGGCAGGGGGCTGGACTCGATGACCTTTCAAGGTCCCTTCCAGTTCTAGGAAATAGAATAACTTCTTATTTTATTTCTATATCATTAGCAGTGTGCTAGGCACTCTACAGACAGACGTGAAGGTAAGGCCATAACATTTTATCTATTTTTTTTTAAAAGAAGTTTTTTGTTTTCCAGACTCCCTTATAATCAGTGCACTGTTCATACAATATATAATATTGTTCCTGCAGGATGCATGTGAATGAATTGCAGTATCTCAGAGGTTTCTGGGTAGCGAGAGAGCCGTAAAGTGAAACTGAGTGATTCCCTGATACCAATGTCTAATAATTAAATTAAATGTTACCCTGTGGGGAACATATAATTATATTACAAATTAGTTTTACCATTTTCATAATTATTTGAAATTTTAATGTAGTTTAAAAAGTCTTTAGTCATCCCCTATAATGACTATAAAATGGAGCACTTTGACTGATGTGGTGGCTGGTGTTTTTTGTGTCTCATGCTATAATGTTTTTGTGTACCACTGCCCTCTACTGTATGATATGAGAAATGCTGTATTCTGTGGCCCAAATACACAAAGGGACTTCATTGCACCACAACCCCCTTTTGACAACAAAAATTACTACATGACCCCAGGAGGGGGGACAAAAGCCTGAGCCTGGATGAGCTTTACTTCCCCGGGCAGAGGAGCCAAAGTCTGAGCCCCACTGCCCGGGGGGGGGGGGGGGGGGGGGGGCAAAGCCGAAGCCCAAGGGCTTCAGCCCTGGGCAGGAGGACTGTAGCCTGAGCCCTGCCACTCAGGTCTGAAGCCTGAGCTCCATTGCCCAGGGCTGTGAAGCCCTTGGGCTTCGACCATGGGTGGTGGGGCTCGGGCTTCGGCCCCAGGCCCCAGCAAGTCTAACGCCAGCCCTGCCAACCCCATTAAAATGGGGTTGTAACCCACTTTGGGGTCCCAATCCACAGTTTGAGAACTGCTAATTTAGGCTTTGAAACATCTAATATAGGAGCCTAGAAAATCAATGGAACAATTCTGTGATCCACAAAGTCTCATTTAGGCACCTAATCTCCCATACAATGAATGGCGAGAGATAGGTACCTAAGAATGCAATCCACAAATAAATATTCAACAGTCATTGGGCTAGAGAGAGAGAAATTAACTCCATAGCCTGGTTGTTAGTGTACCCTCCTGGGAGGCAAATGACCCAGGGTTCAGTTGCCCTGCTCCAATTAATTACATTAATTATTAATCCAAACTGGAACAGCTTCAACAGGAGAGATTGAGGTGAGATCTACATCAGAATATCCCATAGCTCAATGGGATTAGCGCACTTCTTCTGAGAGATGTGGGAGATCCCCATTCAAATCCTTTCTCCTCGTCTGGCCTTTGAGTATCCCTATTGGATCAGGTCCCATGGATGAGTAAGGCTAGGTCTACACTACCCGCCTGAATCGGCGGGTAGAAATCGACCTCTCGGGGATCGATTTATCGCGTCCCGTCGGGACGCGACAATCGATCCCCGAATCGACGCTCTTACTCCACCAGCGAAGGTGGGAGTAAGCGCCGTCGACAGGAAGCCGCAGAGGTCGATTTTGCCACCGTCCATACAGCGGGGTAAGTCGGCTGCGATACGTCGAATTCAGCTATGCTATTCGCGTAGCTGAATTTGCGTATCTTAAATCGACCCCCCCCCTGTAGTGAAGACGTAGCCTTAGGTGCTCTTCCACCTCTCTTCACCTGGTTTGTGGATCACACTGGGGGTTAGGCATCCAGATGCCTAGAGGAAGGCAACAGTGCACAAGCAGAAACATAGGTGCCTAGGGAAATTTTAACTTAAAAATTTAGGTCATGAGTGAGTTGAGGTGCCTACAGCATTAGGCAGCAGCTGAGATGGAGTTTTGTGAATAACAATGGCACCTAAAACTGGGACGTAGGCACCTAAACCCCAGACTAAGGCTACGTCTTCACTACAGGGGGGGTCGATTTAAGATACGCAAATTCAGCTACGCGAATAGCGTAGCTGAATTCGACGTATCGCAGCCGACTTACCCCGCTGTATGGACGGTGGCAAAATCGACCTCTGCGGCTTCCTGTCGACGGCGCTTACTCCCACCTTCGCTGGTGGAGTAAGAGCGTCGATTCGGGGATCGATTGTTGCGTCCCGATGGGACGCGATAAATCGATCCCCGAGAGGTCGATTTCTACCCGCCGATTCAGGCGGGTAGTGTAGACCTAGCCTTCGGCAACTAAATACCTTTGCTTCTTAGCTCCAATATTGCTAACACAGCTTTTGCTTTAGCTCAGCTAATAGATGTCTGTGCTTCTGGGTTAGTTGCATCTGAGTTCCATCCCTGCTGTCACTCTGAAGTTCTGCGTAGCTATTGCTTATTCATGGGAGCGGAGAGGTTTGATACAATATGCTGTATGTGTGCATAAGGGAACCTATCTGTAGAAGCAAAGGCCTTTTAACGTTCAGTCAGTCTAGTGTTGTCACTGGGTCAAAACCTTTAATTGCTTTATGATATTAACTGAGCTATGCAGAGTAATTTACTGTGCTTCAGTTTTCCATGTATGTTTTTTCTATTGGGTTGTATAGGCCCTATCCAGTATTTGACAAGGATAGGGTTACAAAAAACCCTGCTCTAGCAAAGGAGAACAAAAGCCAGATATCTACCCTCACTGCTAGCTGGGACTGCAAAGAAATTCAGTCATGGGGTAGAGTTGTGGTTGGGCTCAGCTGACACTAATGGCTCCATTAGGGAGACCATTGGGACTATAAAAGGGTAGAAGTGCTTGACACTTATCTCTTGGTGACCTTGATTTAGGAGTATGAGATTTTTATAGGCTTCCCAGGGGCTGATTATTCATTGTCCATAATCCATGTACAGCAAAGCCATAGTGATTAGAAATATATTACAGTACAGCTTCTGAATACATGGTGTAAAATACTTGTAGCTACTCTGACTTTTTTAAAATTACAACAAAGAGCAATAATGACTTTGAGTTATACATATTGAAAACAGTCTTCTATTTTCTTAATCCAGTCTGGTCTATTCCCTTGACTGACAGGTGAAAGGAATTCACATTATGTTTAACTCCAGCCTTAATATATTTTCTGTCAGAATGGTATTCAGACTCTTGTGTTATTGGAAGTAAATGTTTGTTAACATGTACTGAACATAATAAAACTATTTCTGTACCTATGAACGTTGATCCTGAAGGGAAAAAAAGGGAGGTAGGTGAGTGGTATGAACCACATAGCTTAAGAAAAGTGATAAGTAAACCTCTCAGGTTTACTTAAAATAAACAATCCCCTTCCCATAACTTCTTCCCTCCACACCCCCCCCCCGCCCCCAAATCATGTGCTCTTCTGAGTATTATCTGAATTTTTTGGTCTGAAAATATTGTAAAAACAGGCACCCTCATGAGATTTCCCTTACTCATTTGTTTTGGCCAATTTGGAAACACTCTAAGAAAAATCTTTACAAAAGTAAAATTTCATTTGGAGAGCATAGTGTATGCTTCCTCTACAATATGCTGCAGCAACTATGAGAACCAAATGGCTGCTGGCTGTGCCCAGGCAAAATTCTTCAAAAATGTTAAAGTGCAGTAAACAGAAAACAAAACCAAAACACTACCTGTGACATTTTCATACTATCACACCCTTAATGAGACTCAGAATTGAATGAGTAGGTCTACAGATAATACCATTTGATGTAGTATTGGATGACAAAATGTAGTGATAACAAAAAGGGCTAAAGTTAGAAAGTGAAAACATTTAGGGCATAGTATGCTTGAGTCCTATAATATCTCTTTCTTGAGCAAGCAATATACACTATCTCTGTAGTTCTCTTTCTGTCTAGAATTTACTATTTTCATTATTTCTGGCAGTAGAAAAAGCCATAAGCCAATCTAATAAAGCAAAGTACTGTCTTCATCAGCACCCTTCTGTTTGGTTATTTCTGAATTTCTGATAACATGACAATGTCTGAAAGATTTATACCTCTTTTTGTTTTTCTGAAACTAATGGGACTACATTTTCCATATTCTCTTTCCCTTATTAAACATTTACCTTCTTGTTATTTAAACTTGAAACAAATTATTAAGAAGCTAAAATTATTCTTTTAGAAATGCTTTCTAAGGTTTTAGCAGCAAGTGACTTGAAAATGTGACCCAGGACTTTGAACTATTTGTTAACACAGTCTCTGATGGATTATTGTATTAAATACACACACCTCTTTCACTATTGAAATAAGTAGTCATCATCATAACTATCATTTTTATTGGCATCATCTGAATAATCTCTTGTCTCTAGTGCAGACTAAGGAAAATCTTGCAGGTGTATCTGATATCTAAGAATGTGACATGTTCAATGCTTTGTTCAAACAGGTATGGTTTAGAACCCATTATAATTATGTAATTACTGGCAGAGTTGAAGGCTAATTATGAATATGCATATGAGTTAAACTCTAAATAGTTTATTTCATTAGTTCATTCAGATTACCTAATCTCTCATCTAAGAATGGTAAAGTGTAGAGTTGGGTGTCCACAGAGAGAAATGTCACGTGAATCAACATCTTGTACTGTAATATCTTTTATTAATTTGAGTTTATTTATCTGTCTACCTAGTACATCTCATTGAACAGCATAATAACGTAAAGGTGATGCTAGGAAAGCCGTTACCTCTGATGACCAAAGCAATACACAGGCATAAACATCTTTCCTAAAGTAACTTTCTTCTTTCTGGAACATCAAATGAAAATGAATTGTTTCATTCGAGTAGCCTTGGCTCAGGTGATGTACTCTGGATATTTCTGCTCTATCTTTGTGAGAGATTTTGCATTAAGAGCTCCACCAGAATCTTCTATATCTTGATGGTATCTGACATTATGCTTGAGGGCAGCTGAGGCTCAGTTAACACTTTGCACAGGCCATGGCAGATCTTTTGGTGAAATCTTCTACACCTGCAGGCTGTCTGAGCACCTTTAATTTAATCTGTGAATACCTGTTTGGGCATTCAGTAATCACTTAGGAGAGATTGTCATCTTTCATTACTGCATTAACCTTTAGAACTGACAACAGTGTGCTAGCTCACAATAATTGAGCAGAGGGCCATGAAAATTAGTTTCTTACCTTACTATTGCACATATGGTCAGGTCTGTTTGCTCACTGGAGTTATTTTACCAATTTCATTCCCTTTGTCACTACATTTAGCTTTATTTTTAATTAGTGGTTTAGATAATCTTCATAAAATACTTGTCTGAAGTGAGGAAAGGAGAAAGGAAGAAATGTCTATACATCTTGTGAAGCTTACAAACGTATAGCTTTGCAGACACTGCTGTGTCAAATAAAATCTTGCAGAAGTTAATAAATATGGGGTTTAAGTCAATTTCAATAGATGGATCTAAAGCAGAGGTGGGCAAACTACGGCCCGTGGGCCACATCCAGCCTGCGGGACCCTCCTGCCCGGCCCTTGAGCTCCTGGTCCCTCCCCTGCTGTCCCCCCTTCCCCGCAGCCTCAGTGCGCCGTGCCACTAGCGCTCTGGCCCGCCGCTCCTGCCAGGCAGCGTGGGCGTTGTGGCTGGCTCCGGGGGGGGGGAAGCGAAGAGTGGGGAGGAGGTTGGATAAGGGGCAGAGGGTCATGGGGGCAGTCAGGGGACAGGGACCAGGGAGCGGTTGGATAGGTGGGGGAGTTAGTGGTGGGGGTGTGGATCGGGGTCGGGGCAGTCAGGGGACAGGGAGCGGGGGAGTTGGATAGGTGTGGGAGTCCAGGGGGGCGGTTAGGGGCGGTGGGTGTGGATAGGGGTCGGGGCAGTCGGGACAGGGAGCGGGGGGGATGGATAGGGGGTGGGGTCCCAGGGGGCTGTTAGGGGTGGGGGTCCAGGGAGGGGGCGGTCAGGGGACAAGGAGCGGGGGGGGGGGGGTTGGACGGGTTGCGGGTTCTGAGGGGGGGGCAGTCAGGGGGGCGGGAAGTGGGAGGAGGCGGATGGGGGCGGGGTCCAGGCTGTTTGGGGAGGCACAGCCTTCCCTACCTGGGCCTCCATAAAGTTTCATAACGCTGATGTGGCCCTTGGGCCAAAAAGTTTGCCCACCCCTGATCTAAAGGCTGGGAAGAAGCATTTAAGGGTGCTGTGTGTTCTGAAATGAAAAGGGATTACACTTGTGTATTTTGGGCACAAAGTATCCTTCCCTTTCCCATACTCCCAGCACACACACCCCTCTCCCCAGATAACAAGTTGGACCTGTATTTTTTCATTTAGGGGGTGATTTTTAGAATGGCCAAGCACCCAGAAATTCTAGCTGAAACCAATGGGAGCTGCACATGCTCAGCACCCCTAAAAATCAGGCATTGTAAATCATTGGAAAGTAACGTGACAGGGAATGATACTATACTCTATTACTTTAAAGTGAAACACCTACTCTGGGGACACATTGGGGGTCAACTTCAGAGGTGGTGTAACGTTATACTTCAGTAAGTCAATGTGAATGACCTGAGGGTATATGCATGAAGTCCTAGATTTAGAAGTAATTGTGAACATTGAAAATATTTCTGCTCTGAACCACATGTAATTAAAGGCTGTTTCAAACTGGCTTTAAAGCTTTACATTTATGCTCTCACCAGGCTGATCTAGCATTTCTAGTTATGTAGTGTAGCACTTTCTTAATTTCTGATAAATGATGTATGTCATGTAGATTGTTATACTTCAATTTATTTTTGTTTTAGAACTTGTTAATAACGAATCACACTGTGCTACACACGCGAAAGAGATGTGCTGGGCATTCATAGGAAGAGGGCTGAAAATGAGATTGAGAGTAATTTGTTTAAAAGACAAATATCTCCCATTATTATTTCCAGTCAGGACACTTAATCCAAATTGCTGAATCAAAACTAAATGTTATTTTCTCCAGTGCTGAATTCTTTTAGTTATAGAATTTGGAAATTCAAGGGTTTGTACATTGTATGCATGCCATGCATCTTTATGCTGTTTATTATTTATTATAATGCCGAAGGTGCCCTGAGCACATAACATATAATATGGAAAGTCTTTATTCCAAGGAATTTACGGGGTGGTCCAGAGAGGTGGCTAGACAACAACAGAACTAGGTCACATGAATGAAAATGTCTACATGGGTATTAAGGGAGATTTCCAGTTATGTTCAGCTAACTCAGTTGTGGTAACTTGGTTGGGGAACCCCCCCCCCCCCACTTCTCCCCGCCCATGAAGTAGATAGAGCCTGTGGGTCTGATCCTGTAAAAGCATAAACACTTTCATAACTTATTTCAATGGGACTATTCATGAGAGTAAAGTTATGCACGGGATCAGGGCTAAGGGCCTGATCCCAATATGCAATTGAAGTCAATGGGAGTAGTCATGTGAATATGACCTTTTAGTATCAAACCCTAAACATAGTAGCTCATATGAGTGGAGGAAGGCAGGAGACATAAGAGAGGATTTTGATTTGTTGTGTGTTTACGTTAAGATGTACTTTTTCAAAAATATTTTTGTTTTTAAAATTTTTCACATGCTACACCAATCTTTCTCTCTCAGTGTATGTATATTTGACCCCAGTCTTTCTTCCTGCCAAATTTCAGTTTTTTTCTGTATATCACAGAAGAGCTAGAGCTTTTAAAAATATTGGGAGAATTTTTATAATAGAAAGTATTATGCAATCTAAATGTAAGTGGTCACTTTTGCTCCCCTTATATTGCTCTCCATTAGTGCAATAGATCTTCTATCCATTCCTGAAGAGTGCACTCAAGAAGATGGCAGTTAACACTGAAAGTAAAAGTCCACTGGCAAACAAAAATTATTAAACGTTATCCAGAACCAATCAAACTGCCATGTTCTTCTCATATGTTTGTTTTCCTATTATGTTGTGTACTGTAATTACAGGAATCTGATATACAGCCAACTTTCTGCTGTCTGGATTCTGGGTGACCTAAATGAATCATCGTCTCACAATGATTTACCACCATGGATATAAGCCTGAATTCCCACTCAGGGTTCATACTTGCTACTGGCCTCCTGTCAACTGTTCCCCTGGATTTCTCAGCGGCTGCTATAACAATTTTTAATTGGATCAACAGATCTACTCTGATTTATCACAGGGATTGTAAGAACCTGAAAGGCTAGAACTTGGGACCATGGGGATTCTTTGCTGCTGATGCTGCCGCATTACCACTGGAGGCTTTAGGCTGGACTCCTACAGGAGGACCCTCTGTGGCTGGATTCCTATAGGAGGCTGGGCGTGGCTGGAAGTACCGCCCAGCAGGACCTACATGGCAGCCCCTTGCAGCCCACAGATTGGCTGGTAACGGTACTCAAACCAGGAAGCCATGATGGGAAGCTGTCTGAGTAACAATGCAGACTGCCTGCCTGTCTCTGCTCCAGACCCTGCTCATGATAGAGCCTAGATTCTGGCATCAGACCCCGGTTTGTCCTTGGATGTTGCCCCTCGATTGCTGTCTGTAACATGGCACCTGACCCTGATCTTCTGTAATCTGACCCTGCTTGCCAAGTGATACCTGACTCTCGTTTTGCCCTCTGGCCTATCTTGGACTCTGGCCTCCTGATACTTGACTCAGCCTGGCTCCTGCTCAGACCAGTACATATGACTATCCTCATCCCGTTTATGACTGAGATAAAACTAAGTTTGGGCAGTCTCTATGGATACTACAATCTCGTAGAATCTGTGGTCTCTCAACAAATTCCCCAGTGCACATCCAGGACAGTGCTTGATAAAAGTGCATTAGATCAGTGAATGAATGATTCCTTCTGCATAAAACTGTTAACGCATAAATATATAAATCTCTATATTTTAATATACACTAACACAACCTAACATTAAATCTAGCATATTAAGAAGTGATCAAAGATCATTAAAATAATAAAAATAAACAAAAGAACTAAGGGAAAAAAACAAGATACATGGTAAATAAAATAAAAAAAGCGAGATGATGTTGTCCAGTATAACTGCATTATATGAATTTGTTGGTATCCTCATGGACTGATTATCTGAAAGCAAATTAATGTTAGTGTATTACTTATGGATTTCTAGAAATGCTGACTACATATTGGAAGCTATTAGGTTGATAAGACTCCCCCCCCCCCCCCCCCAAACCGCTTAAGTCTGTGCTTGACTGATATATCTGGGGGACACAAGGAGAAATCTTTGGCCAGCAGACTTAAGGACAATAAGAAGGAGATTTTTAAGTATATTAGGAACAAAAAGAATCCTATCAATGGCATTGGTCCATTAGTAAATGGAAATGGTAGAGTTGTCAATAATGTGAAAAGGCAGATGCAATCAAGTGTTGAGGGGAAAACAGATGATGTAATCATATCAGATGATTGATGATGAAACACTTTCCATTCCAATAGAAACTCAGGAGGATACTAAACAACAGATAGTACAGTTAGATGTTTTGAAATCAGCAAGTTCTGATAACTTACATCCAAGAGCTTTAAAACAGCTGCCTGAGTTGCTCATTGGACTGTTAATATTGATTATTCAGTAATTCTTGGAGCACAGGGGAAGTTTCAGAAGACTGGACAAAACTAATGTTGTGCTGATATTTAACCAGGATGAACCATAGGCAGACTGACATCGATCCCAGATAAAATAATGAAATGGTTAATTTGTGACTCAATTAATAAAGAATTAAAGGAGAGTAATATAACTAATGCCACTAAGCATGGGTTTATGGAAAATAGATACTGTCAAATTGCGTGTTATGCAGAGGGCATGCACACAATGTGTGTGTTTAATATGGATAAATGCAAATGTATGCATCTACGAACAAAGAATGTAGGCCATACTTACAGATTGGGGGATGCTATCCTGAGAAGCAGTGACTCTGTAATTTTGTAGGTTGTGGTGTACACTCTGCTGAACATGTGCTCCTAGTGCAACGCTATGGCCAACAGGGCTAATGCAATTCTTGGATGCATACACAGTGGAATCTTGAGTAGGAGAAGTGAGGTTATTTTACCTTTGTATTTGACTTTGGTGTGACTGCTGTTGGAATACTGTGTCCAGTTCTGGCATCCGCAGCTCACGAAGGATGTTGATAAATTGGAGAGGGTTTAGAAAAGAACCACAAGAAAGATTAAAGGATTGGAAAACATACCTTATTGTTGTAAACTCTAGGAGCTCAATCTATTTAGTTTAACAAAAACAGTTATTTGAACCGTTTTTAAGTACCTATGTGGGGAACAGAAATTTGATAATTAGACTCTTCTGTCTAGCAGAGAAAGTTATAACAAGATCCAATAGCTGGAAGTTTAAGCTAGACAAATTCAGACTGAAAATAAGGCATACATTAACAGTGAGCGTAATTTACCTTTGGAACAATTTACCAAGGGTTGTGATGGATTCTTCTCCACAAACAATTTTTAGATCAACAGTGGATGGGTTTTCTAACAGATATGCTCTAGTTCAAGTAATTAATTCAAAGAATTCCTGTGGTCTGTATATAATGGAGCTTCAACTGTATGATCACAGTAGGCCCTTCTGGCTTTATAATCTATGTGTAATTATTTCCCCATTTTTGGAGAATAACTCTTTTTGAGGCCTGGTCATACACCGTTGAAATCAGTGTGAGTTTTGTCCTTGCATGTACTAGGAAGAGCACGTTTTTATAATGGTTGAATATCCCATTAGAATCTCCCCATACCCAAGTATAAAGGTCCTAATCTATAACTGAATCAAGCCTATCCATGCACTGAACTCTCAAAAGTCATTCACTGGCTATCACTCCCACATGATGTGCACTACTTTGTACAGTTTCATAAACATGAACATACTGTAAATTGAGGCTATCATCAAATTTATATGATGGATTCTAGTGTTGATGAACAGTTGACAAAGAAGGTTCTTCTCTTTTCTTCTTGTGGGTGGGAAAAAAGGTTTTCCTTCAGTTGAACTTTCAGGACTCAACAAATTTGTCACTTTTGCCTGGAAATCAGACATCTATGAATAGCTGTTTTCTTCTGTTAAGATACTGTATCCTTACAGTCTTGCAAAAAGAACAGGAGTACTTGTGGCACCTTAGAGACTAACAAATTTATTAGAGCATAAGCTTTCGTGGGCTACAGCCCACTTCTTCGGATGCACGAAAGCTTATGTTCTAATAAATTTGTTAGTCTCTAAGGTGCCACAAGTACTCCTGTTCTTTTTGCGGATACAGATTAACACGGCTGCTACTCTGAAACCTTACAGTCTTGTTTCTTCTAATTGCTAATTCCAGGGCTGGATTAAGCCATTAGGCTCATCCCTGATTAGAGAGGCAGCATCTCACTGTGCCACCCCTGGAGGAGCACAGGGAAGGAATTGAGTCAGGGAGTCACAACTCCTCACCTGCCCCTGTTGCTCCAAGGGGGAAGTCTTTTACTACAGGCCTGGAGAACGGTGCATCTTAATTCTCTCCTTGCTCCCAGACAGCTGTGAGGGCTGTTTTATATCCAACCTCTTTCTCCCTCTCTGGATACTTTCTTTTGGGAAGATCAGTATCTATGGTTACTCTCTACAGAGGACCCAGAGCCACAATGCCAGTTATCTTAACATAGTCATGCAAGGGAGTGTAGTGGTGTTTTGCACACTCACAATCCCCTGCACAGTTGTTTAGAAGTAACCTAAATCTCATCCTTATAAAATTGTTGGTCTATTTACTAACTAATTCATCTCTTACTGATTGCCTTTAAATTTTTTACCAGAATCTCAATTGAAACTCGCCCCACCATATTAAGTAGTACTGTCAACTGGTTAACATTGGACATGTAGATCTTGATGTCTTCTATGAATTATGCTAATACCTTCAGGTATGCAATCATGTTTCCTAGTTTGTCCTAAATTCTTTCTGCTTATTTCATAAGATACTCTTGACATTTCAAAGCGAGGTTTATGAGGACCATATGCCATTCTCTGTAGTTTGCAAACACATTTTTCTAGCTTCACCCAGTGCTTTTATTTTGATGGCATCTATTAAAATTCCTATAAATAACAGCATTGTTAATGAAAGTTCAACATTTCCCAGATGCCTAAACCATACCAGTCATCCCATTTCCTATGAATCACTCATTAGAAATTATTGGAGCCACTGTTATGGCAGATAAGTACTTCTGTTTTTGTTTGCAAGTCAGTATTGCGTTTTCCAAGCACCACAATGATCTGATGACCATTACTGGACGATTATACCTTGTATTTAAATGAACAGTAGTACTCAGAACATTATTAAACTTTCTTTTTGACATTGATTATCTTTTAAAAACATTTTATTGTGTTCAGAAATATAAATGATCAGAGTCAGCTAAAAGGTTTCATTATGCAAAGCCTCACACTTCTCATTTTTGGTGAAAGCCATTCAGATCTTTACATCAGGTTGCTATGTTGCAGAATAGTCACAGTTCTTATTGAAGTTTGAATTGGTATTTCTTCTGTCTTTCACTTCTAGCTGTATCTAAAGCTAGGAAACTGTTCACAGGGTAGCTGATTTATTCTAGAAACCTTTTCCTTTAGGAAATATTTCAGAGTATTAGAAAGTCAATACATTAAAAAAAATTGCACAGTAATGCCATCTAATATCATAATGCTAAAATTGGCTTAACTGTTCAGTATTCACATCCATCTCAGTGGGTGCCACTGATGTGGGAGTTAGTATTTGGATTGATTGTTTGACACTCAGTATCCATTTCACACTTTAATGAGGACTCTCTGCTGGCCTGGTCATGGGTTGGAGGGGAGAATGAAACATACAATCAATTAAAACGGATTATGAGAGTTCAGAACCCTGCTCTGTGATCATTTACAGTCTATAGTTAGCTCAGTTTGAAGAAGGATGATCTGACAAGGTCTTTTTTTGATGGCATATGTGTGGACACATAAACCAAATAGTGATGTATGTGAAAGAGATAAGGGCCTGATCCAAAACCCTTTGACGTCAATGGACATTCTCCCATTGACTTCATTAGACTTTGGATCAGGTACTAATAATTTAGTTGTAAATTATATTTGAGTGTGTTTAAACCCAAATCAGCTAAGTATATTTGGAATCAGAATATTAAACAGCGACTAATTTATACTCCAATATATTTATACATTTGAAGGTGATTTTTATCAACATGTTTAAATGTTTCCCTTCCCTTATTCTGTCTATGCTGGCCCTTGTTCTGGCATTAAAACTTCTGGCTTTATGCCAGTTTTGGAGTAAGCCACTAGGCTGCTTTAATTTATTCTGCTGTCCATATGATCTCTACAAGGATATGGGAGTTCCTTGACACCCCCCCACCCAAGGGTCATGGGGTAGATGCTAGAGCAGGGGTCGGCAACGTTCGGCACGCGGCTCGCCAGGGTAAGCACCCTGGCGGGCCGGGCCAGTTTTATTTACCTGCTGACGCGGCAGGTTCGGCCGATCGTGGTTCGCCGTCCCGGGCCAATGGGGGCGGCGAGAAGAGGCGCGGGCGAGCGATGTGCTGGCCGCGGCTTCTTGCCGCCCCCATTGGCCCGGGACGGCGAACCGCGGCCAGTGGGGGCCGAACCTGCCGTGTCAGCAGGTAAATAAAACTGGCACGGCCCGCCAGGGTGCTTTCCCTGGCGAGCCGCGTGCCGAACGTTGCTGACCCCTGCTCTACCCTGTTGTGTTGCACAGAACCTGCCTGTGCTTTGTGATTAGGGAGCCCTATTTGAATTATGATTGGGGAAGAATCATAAGAAATAGCTAGTTAGCACCTGCATGATCATCAAAGCTCTCCATTCCCCTAACTGCCATAAATGGTACTAAGAGAACAGGGACAATATATGCAGATGAAATACCATGCCCCAGGTGGGGTGGGGTGTCCTTCCTAGGCTTACTGACAGCTGGGCAGAAGAGGCAGAATGGGCCATGCAGGGTCTCAGCACAAACTCCTGGGAAATAGAAGGCAGTTCTGTTTTGGAGCTGACACAGCATGCTGAGAGTGAGAGGAGATGATAAAGCAAGGTGACCCCCAACCCTTCACCCTGTGGCTCTCAGGAAGGAGGAGACTGACCTAGCTGACACATTTCCCCCGCAGATTGTTCTAGAATACATCATCATCTCTAGTCTTGGTCCCATTTTCTTTTCCCTGTTCAGCAGCTCTTCAGGAGTCACTGCAGTCCAGGAGCTACTGTGTTCTTTAGGACAAAACACTTCTTCCAGTTCCGTCCGTGGGATCCAGAAACTCCTTTCAATTCCTGTTCGTCACTCAGGTTACTTTATTGGGCACATGACAGCTCTTTGTCCACACTAGCCAGGCCCAGATGCAGGGGGTTTAGGTACAGGGTGATACCCCAATTCCAATTCATGTCACACACCACACAATTTATATACATCTTTCCTTGTTACTAACATCTATATTTCTTGCATATCAAGACCAATTGCTTTGCAGATTGAGTAAGACAAGCTTATCCATTCTGGATGTTTCTACCTACTTTGTTTAAACTAATTACTGTGGGTATTTTTTTAGTAGTTAGTTTCTGCCTCCCTTATTTACTATAAACATATTCACAATAGTTAGTTGTTTCAGCAAATACTTCTTTGGGCTTGTTCAACAGTTACTTGTTCAGATGTCTCGTGTTTTAAAATGGGCCTGCTCTTGACAGCTAAGCCAGCTCTACACTCTCTAGCACAAAGGGGTGGTAAACTCTGTAAATAATGTAGAAAAGGTGAATGGGAGGGCAAGTTGGGACAGTTTGGCAATGTAGATATGAAAGAGAACTATGACCAATGCTCTGCCAATATCATGTAGCATGAAGCCAGGTTGCAGGCGATATTAATTAGGGTATCCTGATGTTTAAGAACTAGAGGGATCTAGACAAAGTAGAGGGAATCTAGAGAAGGGAACAAATGATGGAGAAACCTGGAGGATATGAATTAAGAGAGAAACTTAAATGAACTAAGTATGTATAGAGGAAGACGCAATGACTGACTATGAAAAGGTTGAAATAGGTATACACCGAGGAGGCAGGGTATTGTTAGGTTTTTATTGTTAGACACAGTTGTTATGGGATGAAATTAAGAAAAGAAATATTGAGATTGAATAACTGGAATCTCCTCCTCCTAATGATATCTATTTCACTGTCTTCCAAGGAAAGTGGTGGAAACCTATTACTTGGGACATTTAAAAGTGGATGGCACTATAAAAGTACCAGGAACAATCCTGCAGGAACTAGATGACCTAATTGTTATTTTCTATACCTAAAGTATGTGAATCTCAGCTCTCTCTATGAAAACAAAGTCAAAGAACTGGTTAAAGCTTGAAAGTAATTAGTCTCAAGGGCTGTAAAAGCTATCTTTCTTTTGCTACCAGAGAAAAGGAAAATGCTCCTTATTTCAGCTATTCGGTGCAGTGCTACACAAAAATAATTCAGACGTTCAGCGATCCATGCTTTGTAGATGGCTTGAATACTTTTATTGTCTACTCCTTTTCTATCTATTGCAATATATTTATAATCAGATATTTAGTATCAAATGAACATGTGTGTGGAGAAATATTGAGAGCTTTCACGTGGTTATTGTTACTAAGGTAACCAGTTGTCTGCTAACTACTTGTTCGGCATGTCTATCTCAATTTATATCTGTCTTGTAGAAAACCAATAAATTATGCCATGGTAGCCAGGGATTGGAAAAAGGATGGGAATAAAATAACCACTTGAAATTAGGTGGCCATCCATCTCTTATTTTTAAAGAAGCTCAAGCCCCTCTTGACTATTTTTTGTTATAATGGACAGATTGTATATGGAAGGAGAGGGCTACATCTGTGCCCATAAGTAGGATAGAGGAAATGACTACATTTCACTAATAGGTGAGCAGCAAAAGAAAGACTAGCTTATCAATGTAAAGAGCAATTATAAGAATGTGAAGAAATTTAGACCCTGTTTCTTGTTATATTTGGGCAAAGAATGCTGCGATAGCTCAAATAATACCAGACTTCCATTCCACCTGACTTCTCTGCTTTTTCCTATCGCTCTTCCCCCTCCCCATCCTCTCTTCCCTTTTTGTCTATTTGTGTCTGTCTTTTTTTATTGTTACCCACTCGAACAAATAATGTCTGTGTAATATTGTATGATTTTGTGTTGTCTGGTCCTGCAGCTTTGACAAACTGTAAAGTTGCATAACCGAATAATTGTATTGGCTTTCCTGTGAAATGTGTGGTGTTTGGTGATGTATATGAGCTGTAAGTCCATTTACCTTTTTGTATTTTTTTTTTGTTCAAGAAAATGAGTAGAAAAAGTTATCACACACACCTATTGTTTGCATGCGTGTGGGGGGCAGCAATAAAATAGTTAATCAGAACCATGGGAAGAAAAATAGTTAATCAAAACTGAGGACATGGGGGTTGTGTCAGGTCTTACAGTTGCTAAACTAAGAATTCTTAAGAAAAATGATTTAAAGCATTTAAAGCTCTAGAGACTATACATTAGCATACAATATTTCAGAAGCAATTATGGCAATCTCAAATAGTATGGAATATTGCGAAGAAATATTGATATAGTGAACTAAGATATAATAGTATTGCATTCAAATAACAACACTTGCAAAATTTTCACTCTTTAAAGACAATCCCTAACTGGGTTCTCTGCACTTTATAAATAATCCTTAAACCAAAGGACTGGAGTAAAGATGATAATGTGCATATTTATCAGAGGAAACTTATGAGCTGGAGACTGTTCTTACTAAATAAGATAATTCACTTGTTTTTTCGGTCATTGAAAATAGTGTTGTTTGCTGATAATCATTATTATTATTTTGTTTATTGTGAACCGGTAGTTTGGCACTTTGCATTCAGAAGAAGTGGTCTGCCCTAGAGAGCTTCTAACTAAAGCTCTAGCTTTTCTAGCTAAACCACTAAGAGTTACTCCTATGTGCAAGTCACCTGTGTCTGACAAAGAAATAACCCACACTGTGGGGAAGGAATCATAGAATAAAAGGCCAATTAGCCTTTATCCTTGAACAATTTAAGTCACAGCTGTAAATCAAGTCTATTTTTCTTATTGTGTTCTCTTATTTCTATTATTCGCTTGCTTCGCTCAGAGTCTAGCATGGAAGATGTTGTGTCTGCCAGCTGGTGATCAGACATAGAACACATGTAATCAATTAATGCCATTCCCTTATCCAGTGGGTGGGCTTGTCAATTGTGTATTCTGTGCATAATCACACCTGACACATGAGATTCTTGAAGTCCATGGACAGTTGTTGTACCAGGTGTAAATCCTGGTAGCTAACTCAGAAAGAACTGAGCTAGGTTTGTATCTGCTGAAACTCACTTTCTGTGTATCTTGCAAACACAACTTCGATGTGGAGCCACTGTGCTCATGCCTCTGTTGTTATTGTCTTTCAGTTCTTCTAAAACTTTATACTGGTGATGTCATGAATTGTTGTCACTCTATACAATGATATCTATAATTCCTACCACTAATGAATACTTCTCCTTCCTTGTATGACACTGTGATGAACTTCCAGGGGATATATCATAGTTGTGCATGTTCCAGGAATTAGTGTAATAAATACTTACGAAATTATTCCAAACACTGTTAAATAAACTAAATGATCTATCTGCCAAAAGCAGTTAATGTAAGTATTGCTTTTATTGGAAATTATTCATTAAAGCCCAAATTCTGCTACCCTTAGATCCCAATTTAATGCCCATTCAAGTCTTTGGAAAGAAACCTGTTAACTTCAGGGGGGTGTTGTGCAACCCTTTACTCATGTTGCGTGGCTTTTTCTTCATTTCAAACAGATTAGTTGAGGAGTAAGGTACTACTCAAAAGGAGTAAGACAGGAAGAATCTGATCCTAAAACTGGGTGGACATTATGGGTTGATCCTATTGAAAGTCAATGGTAAAACTCCCATTGGCTTCAGTAGGATCAGACTTTCTCCCTATGTATAAGAGGTTGTCTCTCTCCTGACTGCAGTTATACTTTCTAGCCTTTTTATTAATGGATATGTTCCTGGTGGATAACACACACTCTCCAGTGAATATATTCAATATTAATGAAAATGATGGTTATTAGACTGTATAATTATCAACTTAAACCAAATCAAATATGAATTTTGCTTAGGTCTTCTCACCTATCACTTCATTTTTTGCATAATCTATCTACTGGAAATGACTTTATATAACATTTTGTACTTTATAGCATCTTCCATCTGCGAATGTCAATGTGTTTTTTTTTAATAATAAAATTAATGAATTAAGCCACACAACTCTTCTGTGAAGCAGGGAACTATTATTTATAATTGAGGCACAGAGAAGTTGAGAGTTTCTCAAGGTCATATAGCAAGTGTGCTGGCAGAGCACAGGCATAGATCTCAAATCTTCTGGTTCACGGTCTTCTGCTTCAATCACAAGCAATGGTAATAGTATATATACTATGGTGCGATATTAATACTTAAAACCTCATGCATTGCTTCCCTAGAATCTTTCTTTGTGCACTTCTCTAATTATAATTTTAATCTTTTTTCCACTTTCAATAAGTATTTTGTATTTAGCATGTTTGAGAGGAATAGAACAAGTTGCTTTTTTTTGTTTTTCATGAACTTGAATGGGGGGTGGAGGAAACCTTCATCTGATTCAGTTAAGGTATATTCAGGATATTTTGTGCATGTGCATATGAGTGTCATTTCTAAATACATTTAAATATATCCATAATATTGGTGTGGATAGATATTCTGTATGGGTACATCACCAGATGAACAAAATAAAGTAGCATTTTTACCCAAACCACTTTGAATCTACTTAATCAAGCAAACATGAAAATATTAGAAATGAAGCTAAAGTGAATGTAAATTGCATTATTTATTGACTTACCAGCTTTAGGAAGAGGAAACTGGTCGGCCAGCATCATAGGTGCCAGCTCATGCCAAAGTTTCTAGGCCTCACTGAACACTGACAAATTCATAGTTGAAATCCAGTCTGGCTCATCTTTGTGTTAGTGTTGTTAAAAAAGGTATCAGATTTTGAGAGATGTGTTTAGTATTTTTGAACGTCATGAAATGCTTGTGAGTTGTTGCATGAATTAATTTTACTTATAATATTTGTATTCCATGTTGTTATAAGGTAATATTTAAGTACTTGCTACGAAACAGAAAACCCTGACAATCAGGAGAGAAGCATTATCAAGGGTGAACTACTAGTTTACCGAAAGAGGTGTCATCTGCCCAACCAAAGGAGGCCTATAGATGCCAGACAAACCATTGTGGAACATCAGTGGACAAAAGACTTTGTTTTCCCTACAGCCATGAAGAGTGGACGTGCACAAACACTCATCTCATCACAGCTTGAACTCAGGGGAAGGGAATAAAAATCCCTCTCAGGAAGGAATTGTCATCACTATGCTGCTTAGAATTTGGAGAGGGCAATATTTCTAACTATAAGCAATCCCCAACTGCTTGGCTTGGGTTAGCTCCAAAACACACACAGAACTTGCACATTACAGCAGCTTCTATTACTCTTTAGAACCTAAGACTGACTAATTTATGTGTGTATGTTTACCTGCTTTAACCTCATTAAAAAGTCTCTCATTTCCTTTTCTTAGTTAATAAATCTTTAGTTAATTTATTATAGGATTGGCTATAAGTGATGTTTTTGCTGTGTGATCTGAACTGCAATTAACCTTGGGTAAGTGACTGGTCCTTTGGGACCGGGAGTAACCTGAATATTGTTGTGATATTTGGTGTAAAAGCTGTTCCTCCTGCAGCTCGGTCCGTCCACCCTCTCCAGATGCTGCCGCGCCTACCTGGCTGCCTCTAAAAGCAGTCTAGTCTGGGTGAAAAGATAGACCAGAGTGCCCAAGGAGACTGTCTGTGACTCCATGTTAAGGCTCTTACGATGCTTGAGGAGTTCACACTTGATACTTGGTCGGTGAAGTCTAGTTACAGAACACACAACCAGTTTGGAGTTTGTGCCCTGGTTTGTAACAGTCTGCCCTGAGGTTGGCACCCATGTTTGTGAGCCACTCCACACAGCTTGACAGAAACATCAGTGGACAAGAAAGCTCATCTTAAAATTTGATTTTACTGCTTAGGGAAAAAATTAAAATGTTATGCAGTCCCATGGAAAAATTGATTTTAAGCATTTGTTACATATGCTCACGTTTCATTGTATATGATTCAGTTAAATCTGAATATTACCCAGCCAATAATGGCCTTCTGATAGTTTTTGCAATTAACCTCCATAACAGAGCTGTTAATTATTATGCCCCATGTTGATGAAACAATCTACTTCTGAAATAATGGCTTATTGATTCCCATAGTCATTTTAAATGCAAGTGAAAATCTAGCCATTTTTGATTTGTGTGTGTGTGTGTGTAGAACCTGAATGTTCATTTAATAACCTTTTTTTGGATTAGCCAATAGCAGCCTCTTCTCATTTAGAGTTCTATGTCAACCTTTATTATATGGCAAGCATTTGGACTCTGTCTTTTAATTATTATTTACGTATACATTGAAGTAAACATGTATTATTGCCTATCAGCAACTTCTGAAATATAGGGCCATAGCCTCTGCCCCGTTGAGGGTAATTTGTGCTGCTCTAGCAGTGGCAGGCAGTCTTAAACCTGATGCAAATGTCAGCTGGAGGATTCTCCCTCTATGAAATCCTCCAGTAAAGGAGGGTGCATAGTTAGGAAAAAGCAGATGAGACCAGGATATCCTTGTGCCTTGGCTGATTGGAAAGCCCTGTAAGGGATCTATAGAAGAGATATGCCTTGAATTATTAACTACTGATTCCTTCTGGTCCTCAATAAAATTAGAAAAGCTATCCACCTCTTTTTATTCCAAAATAAGATCCACCAAAGAAGTAGACAATGAGAAAATGGTTCATATCATATTAGACACTTTTTCTAAGAACCCACAGATCAGCCAAGGTTTGGAGTTCCTGTCTCCAAGAATAGAAAATATAGAAACCAAAACAGCTAAATGAGAGTATTGTTAAGAACCTAGGTAAGACGTTCTCATAATTTGCATATTGCATAAAACTCTTTCTGTCTGCCATCCTAGCTAAAGAGAACTCCAAGTTACCAAGCAAGGGTCACATCCTGCTTTGCTGTGCAAAGTGATTTCACCCCAAAGTATTAACTATACATTGTGTCCCTTGTAAATCAGATATCCCATGAATAATCTTTCACCCCAAATTAGAATCTGCACATTTGTTTGCCTCATGAGTCAGATCTACATCCTTCTGTATGTGAAAGTCTCTTGTTCTATTGCAAATCCTAAATAAGGTGAAATGCTTATGTACAATCAACGAATGTATAGAGTAAATCCTCCAAATTTAGCAGCATATAAGGATTTTTTGGTTTTCATTCTAAATAATTGTTTCATTCTAGAAGTAGCAGGAGTTGCCTGGCACAAGGAAGAAGAAATGCTAAAAGATATAAACCAGGGTATAACTTAAGGATATTAAGAAAAATTGCTTAAAAGGGGGATCCTAATTGATAGTAGGGGGCAAATAATGAAATACAATCCTTGAAATGAATCAAACTTAAAAAGACTCCGATAAGAAAAGGATTGAAGAAATTTGTTTTACACTAACACCATCAACTGGATACCAATGGAAGCAGCAAAGAGACTGAAAGAGCTAAAACCTAAGCACTCACTTGATATGTGTCCAACGAGAATAAGAGGGTGGCTGCCTCTTTTGAACTCTGAAAGCAGGGCCGCCCGGGGTGGGGGGAGGGGGAGGAGGAAGAGCAAGTGGGGCAATTTGCCCCAGGCCCTGCAGGGGCCCCCACAACAATATAGTATTCTATAGTATTGCAACCTTTTTTTATGGAAGGGGCCTCTGAAATTGCTTTGCCCCAGGCCCCCTGAATCCTCTGGGTGGCCCTGCCTGAAACTTGGGTATATTCACTGAAGTCGCCATGTGACTGAAACCAACAGAAGAAGCTGCAGAATCCTAAGTGCAACTAACACCAGACCAGCCATGTGGCAAGGACTCTTCCCCCGCCCCCATTCTGGGGTTAAGAGGATAAGAAGTAGTTACAATCTTTTAAATGGAATCTATTTCCCCTTTTATTCTTTAATATAAATAACTATAGGTTATCTTTCTGAGTCTATGCTCTCTAGTTAGACCTCAAGTAACCATATTTTAGATTTTAATTCCTTTTATAAAAATTCAATTGCCCAAAGAGAAGATGAAAATAATTTGTTTTAAGTGATTGCTTTTAATATTCTAAACTCATCCCTTTTGGACCAGTCAAAATATAGAAACCACACTCTTAGGAGGTGTCTTAAAGGCAAGTGCATCATTGGAAGTGTTAGAAATTGAGAATTTGTGATAAATAAATGTAATAAGAAATCTTGGTAATTTGCATTGTTCTTTGATATAATTGCTGAGCCTCAACTATAGTCTGTGATAATTTTTTGCAAGACTGTATAGTGTGTGTGTATCTAGAACGTTGGCTGTATCTACACTTGAGTGCTGAACTGTTGACTGTACACTAATGTGGTTCTGGATGAATTATTAAATTATTGGTTGGTTAAGAATAGGCAAGTGTCCTGATTTGAAAAATACCATTCAAGTTAAATGTTGACCTGAAAAGAACATTAAAAAGCATTAAAACTAGAAAGCTAATGTTCCATCGACTCTCTATAAAAAAGGGGTTATCTTATTGGATTCTTTTAGCAAACCTAGTTTGTTAGATTTCAGCTTTAAAAATCTAACTTGCACCCTCGCAAATTCATAAATTGGCCCCTATTTATGCTTGCAGCCCCTTGGCACTTTGGGCAGCTGGCATAATGCAGAACAGCGCTGAGTCTACTTTGTTATGCTAGGGGCCAGTGCAGATCAGCTGCAGGATCATGAGGATGTAAAAGTGATTTTAAACTACCTTTTTTCATTTGCACTCTCATCAACTGTCAACTGAAGATCTAGCCCAATGTGTCACCTACCCCAAATGACAGTCTGGATCAGAAAAGTATGAAGTCAAATATAATGTTACTCTCTAAACAACTTTGTTGTAGGTTGCTCAATGACAATGCAGAATGGCCACCACAAAACAATATACCCCAATTAGAAATCACACCAGTCAGGTAAGCGTCTTTTTCTGTCTTTACAATCACTTCTCTGAAAAGTGTGATTCACTCTAACAAAGGCATTGCACATTGCATGAAATCACATATATAATCCTTTGAGCTGAGCGTCTCAATCAAAAGGAGAGGCTGTATTTCAATAATTTATACAAATGATACACTTTATCATTTGATTACTCATTTATTTAATATGCTTTTTTGGTCTGCCAACACTGGTCTGATATTCACTTGGCGGCAACAGCCTTTTAGTAATGAATTCATTTTCATGTCTATGAAGCAGTAATCACTTGGACCTGTCTTCTAGTAATTGCTAATTAATATAAGTACACATTCAGTCTTTGCTTTCATCATAATCACTGGGTGACACTTTTGCAAGGAAGAAAATATGATGTAGAATAAATTGTTACATCAACTCAAATTGACTTGGGAAGAAAAGATGCCCAATCAGATTTTGACATTTAAAAGCTTTTATGCCATTTCAAACTTTAGCTATGAATTGCAAGATTAAAAACCATTAAGAAATGTTTTATTTAATGTCTGGTTCATTTTTGTAACCTATGTACAGTCAGCTTTGAAGTCTTGGGCATAATAAACACAACCAGTGGGACAAATGAGAATCTGCCACTATCCCATTTGCCAGTAAGGTCTGACCATTACAGATGATCAGTCTGTGTCAGGAATAAACTATTTTCTAGACCTATAAAGTTACTTTATGGTAAATGGACTTGATTTACCATTGTGTTACTCCAGCTTTACATAACTCCACTGAAAACAATGGAGTTGTACTGTCCTAAAACCAGAGTAATGCAGTTGTGAATCCCTTTATCTGGCATATTTTTAACAAGGGGATGTAAGTGAAGTCTTGGATTTGTATCAGAATCCCAAGACAGTACCACACATTCATGTGAATTTCTTTCATTTAAAAAGTCTAATGAATTAATCTGTTAGTTTAGTTTAGTTAGACAAGCCTGCTATAAATGTGCAAGAAGAAGCTGTTAGAACAATGAGAACGCCAGTGCATCATCTTTACTTATGTTGGTTTTTGTCCAGAAAATGAGTGCATATATCATAGTTTTTATTACAAGCTATTTGCTATGAGGATTACCTATTTGTTCCCAGTGGCTCCTATGATATGCTACTTGCTTTATGGCATATAGGAAGTCAAGCAATACCAACCCATTGTGTGGCAGGAGGAGAATAGTGCAACAGGCCCAGCCTGCTCACCTCAGCCTCTTGGGTACCTACTGGGGGTCCACTCTACTGCCACTCCTGTCTCTTGTGGAGAGAGGGAACTTCTGTTGCTGTACTTTGTGCTCCTAAGCGGGACCTTAGCTGCATCTCTTGGAGGGGAGAAGGAGCACTTCTGTCTGAGGAGGGGAGCTCCAGTCTCTCTGAAGAGGAGTGGTGGCACATGGCTTCTATGTAGGTAGCCCCTACTGCACCATAAGGAGGGTGTTGCCATGACACAGGGGCAGGACCATGTCATGGTATGTGTAGAGTACCAGGTTACCTTAATCTGGCTCAAGTCATGCACTACTTGAAAGGTAATTTTGCCTACATTTGAAATACTGATTTAGCATTGAGCTGTGACTTTGATGTTTCGATGTGGACAATCTTAATATTCTTGTTGCTCAGACATGTACCACTAATACAGCTATATAAACTGGCAGATGTGACACATGAAGTCACATGTTCTCTTTTTTTATTTTTATTTTTTCCCCCTTATTTACCAATAAGTTAAGACAGTGAATTGAAAGGAGGCATACATAAAACTTTAACATTCAACATACAATATAGATGTAATCTACATGTCTAAAGCAAAGTTTGTAAGGATGACTGTTGTAGCTATAGTGAAAATGGCACTCAAGGTAGCCTCTTGCATATCAGAGGGATATATTCATAAAAAAAATGTTTCACTGTTATACAAAGCATTTGCTAATCCCTATCTGGAGTATTTACTGCTAACAGTCCCTAAAGGAAAATATGTCTACACAGTTCTGCAGCTTCTGCATGAACTCCTGACTTTAATATACAATCTTTAGAGAATCTATCTAAAGTTTTCCTGTAGATACTATTCTGCATAAATATGCCAAAAAGTATTTCAGAATGCTTTTCTATAATAACAATTCTTTACATGACTTAACATGATTTGATTATTTCACATTGAACAAATTACGTTTTTATACCTCCCCGTAGTACACTACTGTTAAATTCTCGTATTTTATGTAATACGTACTATCAGACGTAAACAAACATTACAACTACTTGCCAAACAATTATGTTATGGTTTTACACAGTACAGTGTTTTAAGCCCTGAATAGCAAATTAATTTGCATATATCCCTAGTGCATTATAAAGGATTAGTTAAAACCATTTTTGTGTAATATAATTCTTTTTAGTTCACACTCATTTAGGGGCAAATCCAGGCTAAATCTGATGAATAAATTGCTCACTGCAAATAGCTTGCTCAGCTCTAGCTGTAAAAGATATTCTAAAGAAATCTCAACAGAAAATTAGCTAATTTTCTTAAAACAGTTTCTAAATATTTGTTTATTACAGAATTCCATAGAACTTTTTTGTAAGTGTTTTATTGGAATTTTGTAGAAAAACTTGTAAAAGCTGTTTAAACAGTTCCATAAATGTCATATAGGAAAATAGTTCATTATAAATATTTCTAAAGATTGTTTTTAAATAAAGCATGTGTAGAATTTTCCTCGTTATATATGTTTTATGTGACAATTTTGTAAATAGAAATGTTGCAGATACTGGAAACTGCTCTTGCTCCCCTTGCACATTCTTTGTCCCTACACTGTCTATTTAAATATATTCCAGATCAGGCTTTCATATTAGTTAATACACAACTAAATCATCAGGGGAGGAACTGTGCCACATTCTCCTCTTATTTATCCTATTCACTTGATTGTGACCATATGACAAAATCCACTCATATTAATGGAAAATGTATTTGAGATGAAAATTTATCCCAGAGAGAATTATGAACCCTACACAAGGCAATAAACAGATTTTTTTTTTCAATATAGTGGCCAGATCTTTGCTTACTGTAAATCAGTGTGACCACACTAAAGTTGTATATATAGTTCAGTTCCACAATCCAATCATCCGTTCTTTCATAATGTCAGTCAGTAAGCACTGCTGTGGCAGTTTGTTAGGTAAGCCCATGTAATAATTTAATTTGACCAACTCTATAACAAATCAAGCAGCATCCAACATTAGACTAATGGAATGCTCAAATAGAGTAAATGAGCTGCCATAGCAAAATACTTTACTAAAAGTTCCATATTTGCCAGGAATCTAGATGTACAAAAATAAACAAATGAGGAGGAGACGATGGTAATTATTTAATTTATTTTTCTATGATTTAATTAAATACAAATTACTATATATGTACATAGCATGAGAGTTGGTCAAAAGCTTTCCACTGAAACTGACTCTGGATGGGAAATTGGGTTTAGGACAAAATGAAAAATTTTGAAAAGTAGTGTCTGCTTTCCATGGAAAATTTCCGGGAGTTGGTTGTGTGTGGTGTGGTATGTGTGTGGTTTTACAAAAAATGAACACCCCAAACCAAAACTTTTTGGGATTCAAATTTCTGAAAAACTGAAAATTTCCACAGGAAACTATTGCCCCTTTCCCCCCATTTTTTGACCAGCTCTGCATAGTTCTTTACCAAACAGAGTGTGGCCTTGATTCTCCTTTCATGCATATCTATGTAATTCCACTGACTCATGCCAGCATCACTGAAAAGAGAATCAGGCCCATAGACTCCAATGAGCTTGCAATCTAATGCCCTGACCCTACAAGCCCATACATGTGAGCAGACCCCTGGACAAAACTCTACTGAAGTCAGTAAGGCCCTGCATAGGTGCAGCAGTCCACCCACATGGAAGTCATTGAAGCATCCATGTCAAAATTCAGAAATCAGGAAAAGATGATGAACATAAGGATGGGGGTGGGGGGAAATATGAGTATGATGACCACATAGATCATGTAGTCTCTTGAGTGAAGAGGCGCTTGTTTTGACAGTTACGTGGAGTGTCTGGTTTGTGGGTTTTGTTTTTACTGTGTATGAAAGTGTAGTCTAACGGGTTTTGCTAAAGCAATGAAAAGATGAGAGGGCAGAAAGATGGTGGAGGAGTTCAGCTAGGGAGTGTAGTAGTGTTAGGGATCATACATAAAAAGACAGAAAAGCATTTAGTTGTATATTCCCAGCACAGTTTGCCCTGCTGGAACTGAAATCCTGCATGACATTTCTCACTATCATTTTGTTACAGGAGAGGGAGTAAGGACATGTTTTGGGTGACTGGTCAGGACTGAAACACACTATCTCTAGAGTGGTATGGTAAACACAGAGGCCTTTCAAGGAATGGAAAATCCAGCCACGAATATGAAAGAGGCAGGGAATGTATATACAAAGAAGAATCTACAGCACTGATGCAGAAGAGCAAAGAACAATAAGGTACAGATAGGAAAAAAATTATTCAAGAGGTTCTTTCAGTAATAAATGTGGTGCATTTTTACTTTGAGTAGCAATTGCAATATTGCTGAACACACTTTTATATTTTTCTGTTGCTGATTTCCCACAGGGCTGGTTTCGTACTCAAAGGTAAATCACCTCTGCTATCTAAGTGCTAATTGATAATACATTCTGCACTTAACAAGCAATACACTATAATTTTATTTAATTCTATGGTTTTGTGCAAGACGTAAATGAAAACATGGTCCTGCCTTGAGGCACTTACCATCTGAAGTCTGGATCCTGCAAAAACTTATGCAAGTGAGTAACTTTTATGTTGCAAAAAGTACTGCTGTGGTACTGCTTACATGCATAACACTATTTACAGTCATCAGTTCAGTGGGACTGCTCACATTCATCAGTGTTTACAGGGTTGGAGCCTAACTGCAATGGAAGATCAGGACTTAGGGATTTTTTTAAATGGTGTGGTGACAGCTTTTGCTGATCTGAGTCAGTGTTTGTGGGTCTTGAGGAAGAAATGAATTCTCAAGCAGTTTGACACCTGACAAAGGGCAGAGTTCTATTCTACATAGTTGATATTCTTAACTCACACCTTAAGATAACACAAAATATGCTTCTGATTTCAAAGGCCTTTGTACAACACTTTTATGAAGCTCTCTAGCAGGGTTGTTGTGTGTCCATCCTCTTAACAGCTACAACAGTGTCCAGTTTTTGTCGGAGAAAGTTCCTGGGGGCAAAATATGGTTCGTTCTTTATTCCCTTCCTCATACTGCACAATCCATGGGTCTTATGCCAACTTCTGTTTCTTTAAAGACATCAGTTCTGTCCATTGTACATTTTTGCTTTATCTTCATCCCTGTGCAGAGTAATGTGCAGTACTTAGTATAATTGTTGTTAATATTCAAATCAAACTTTTTTGAGACTCAGAGGAAACTAGAATAAAACAGTCTAGATACTTCCAGGATGCACTGCAAGAAGGCAAAGGCCTTTTTTGACAAAGCTTAACCACCACAGGAAGGGATGGAAAAGAAGAAAATGATACGTGTATATCTTACTTAGAGCCTCCAGGGAAGGGAGAGAAGCAGAAGACTTCTGAAAGTCCACTAGGGACTTTCCCATGGGCACTTAATTTAGGCCTCAATCAAGCAAAGCACTTTGAACACATGAATAGTTCTACTGAAGTCTGGGCATAAGTGCTTTTGCTGAATTAAGACCTTACGCAGGAAGCACTGGGGGTATGTCTACACAGCAAAGAAAAGTCCGTGGCTGGCCTGTGCTAGCCAACTTGGGCACATGAAACTTGGGCTGTGGGGTTGTTTCATTGCTGTGTAGACTTCCAGGCTCTAGGACCCTGCAGGATGGGAGAGTCCCAGAGCTTGGGTTCCAGCCCGAGCCCAGAAGTCTTCACAGCAATGAAACAGTCCTGCAAGCCTGAGTGCACCTGCCATGGGTTTTTCTTTGCTATGTAGGCATATCCTCAGATACTACGATGACGGGAGCTATAGAAAACCAAAAGAGCTTTGCTCTTGCTCGGGGGGGGGGGGGGGGGGGAGGAGGGGCGGCTTTATGGCAGAGATTTTTCTTTCTATTTTTCCACAAGCCTTAAAATGTTTGTGAAATTTTTGAAAACGTTTAGAAACACTGCAAGCCTGTCTGTTTTTTTTTTTTTACTCCCAGCCATGGAAAACTTTTGCCCTGTGGATTTGTTAGTCCTAGTGGTAGGTGGAATCAAGCAGCATTTTTCTAATACGTGAACCTCTCCTAATTTTGCATTGATATACAGTGTCCTATATTGCTGCATAATAGAGTCAAACTATTACCTCTGAACTAGGCAACTATATGACTTTGGTGTATATGTCCAAGAAGAATCCATGCAAAATACATATACTAATAGGATGCTGGAGTTGAACCAGGGGTAGAAGCAACAAAAAAATTGTAGATATTGACTCACACTATATTAAGTTGAAATAACTTAATAATAGGAGCCAAGTTGGGGTATGGTAATTACATACCCCTAAAATGCAAACTTGGCAATTAATTAAATTAAAATTGACACACGAGGTTATTTCTTTTCATTAGAAAGGTTAAGAAGAATCAGAAAAACATCAGTGCTGACAGTTTATACAAGATGGCTAAAAACATCATCAAACCATGCCTAGGGAATAACACAGTGTTTTATTAGCAGCTGCCAAGGAAGGGGCAAATATTTCATACAAGTTCAGTCTTCATTGTTGACTAATGAAGTGTTAGTGAAATAACTAATATAGACTTAAACTGTGTGTGTTTCACAGTTGTTGTTGTTCTCTGTAATTTCTTCTGATGGTGTTTGTGGGTCACTTCCTTCTCGAGCATACTAATCACAAGTAACAACTAATTTCTCACAAATTTTAATGGATATTTTAATTGTTTATAAATAAAGGTTATTTTTCTCTTATTTTTCAGAAAGGGTTATACATGAGCTGATCATGTACATTAAAGGTGTTTGTGTTCATTTAAATTTACACTGATTAATTGTCACCTCTTTTGCACATGGCACAGGTACAATTTTCATATACAGGTTTAGCTTGTTCAGAAAATGTGACAGCCTTGGGACCCTCTTTCAAGATATCAGGGATATGTAAATCTGAAAGTTCTTCAAAAATGTCTAGACCCCTTTTTTCCAGTGCTCAAAGTGGATTCATTCTTTAACAAAACTGGAGATCAAAAGCTCAATATTAGAGCTGGTCAACATTTTTTGAATAAAACGTTTTCCCATTGGAAAATGGGGTGTCATCAAAATTGAAATTTTCCATGGGAAAAGATTTATTTATTTTTTTTGGTAGGATTTTCCATTGGAAAAAATCAAAGTGAAATGTTTTGTTTCCATTTTTTTTTACATTAATCGCTGCATCTGCCCCATGATGCCTCATGGAGGCTGTTCTGGGGTCCTCATGCTTCCCTTTTTCCCTATTGATCCTGTTTCTTGCTGGACTACATCTTCCATGGTGCACCATAGTCTCTCCCTGTTGCTGAGCTGCCGTGGTGCATCCTGGAGATGCCATGCATATAGATGTGCCCAGTAGCCCAGTCACCTTATATAACAATGTCTAATCGGAATGACTAGAAACAACTGACTGACTATTAGTCAATTAAGGAAGAACTTTTAAAAGGGATGCAGTCTGGAAGCCATGTTTTTCTCTGGGTGGCAGCTCTGAAATGGAGCCCTACTACAATCTGCATGGTCTCAATAGGAAGACAATGGACTGATCAAGAATACAGCGCAGCAGAATATGGGAAATAAATAGTTTATTCTTATGAATTTCCCTTTCCCTGGGTAGCTCTACCACTCTCCATGGGGAAACATTTATTGCTGGCTGATGTTTTTCTTGAATAAATTGAGACTCCATCAGCTTGCACACTCCATATGGCTTGGGAGTCGGCATATACATAAGATTAGATTGTGTCCCTTGAGAGCAGATCCCAGGGACAAGTATTAAGTTTTATCACCAGCTTACTGAAAAGCAATCACATGTCGCCCACTCTAGACCAAGTTTCTCTCACTTCTGCTTTTGTATAGCTTCTGCTGAACTCCTAGACATGCATAATCAAGTTGCTGTACCATTCAAATCACCACCTCAATCATCAACGTTATCCCCAGAGAGTCCAAAGTTGGCTGAAATAAATCCTACTCACTCTGCTATGCATCGGAGCTGAGCCCTGAAACATCATATTTAATTTCTCCACTGTTATTCTTTCTTCTGTCACTCTGACAGTCATTGATACTCCACGTGTTATCTCTACTTTAGTTACCATTTGTTTCTCTTTGATGTTCTCAAAATATTCTAGTAATTTACTTTGTCATCAAATGCTATTAATTCAGTTTCTGATTTTATTTCCTACGTTCTGTCATCATCATCTCCATATATCTCTTAATTCTGACAAGTATGAAACAACACCTCTGAGCCATGTAGCAGTAGTGTAATGATTCAATGATGATAGCTCATTTTTGTTAAAGTTGGAGATTGCTTTGAACAATGCCTTCCATCTCTCTACACGAGCGGCTATTTATTCTACTGCAATTCTCTATTCTCTATAAATCTATTTTCTATAAATCTAACTGAAATGAGAAGCTGTCTAAGGTTTGTGCATGTTTCTACATATACAATAGTTCTATTTATGCTTTTTTAACTTTCTTTTGCATATATGTTATTCTGGAATTCATGTGCAAGATCAGTGAATAGCTCTTGGACAGCATTTCCTCTATACTATCTGAGCCACATATACTATGGTCTGTAAATCTGTTATGATTAGTCTTTTTCCACCTGGGCAAATACATAGGTTGGGTAATAGACTGGGAGACCAGAGTAAATGGGCTGGGAAGAATTGTTTGTCTGGTAGCCAGAAAAACTTTGGAGAAGAGACCTAAAAGTTTGATGGGGCAGTTAGCCTTAATTGACCTATGACCTTTTTGCTCAAAGTTGGCTATTTCCAAGTCAAACTTGACTCATCTTTGAGTAAAGTGTATTTGAGCTGAAAACATGTGTGCACATACACACATGTTTTTGATATGAAAGTAACATCTCAAAAATTTCACTTAAAGCAAAATTTTGGGTATGTAAAATTGAATGAAATAGAACGGCTGAAGTTTTCACACACAACTCTATATACCAGAATTTTTTTCTCAGGTCTACTTCTAACCTACTAATAGACTTTATTGCAGGGATCGGCAACTTTTGGCATGCGGCTCGCCAGGGTAAGCACCCTGGCGGACCGGTTTGTTTACCTGCTGCGTCTGCAGGTTCGGCCAATCGTGGCTCCCACTGGCCGCGGTTCGCCGTCCCAGGCCAATGGGGGCTTCAGGAAGTGGCGCGGGCCAAGGGATGTGCTGGCTGCCGTTTCCCGCCATCCCCATTGGCCTAGAGCGGCGAACTGTGGCCAGTGGGAGCCACGATTGGCCGAACCTGCGGACGCGGCAGGTAAACAAACCGGCCCGGCCCGCCAGGGTGCTTACCCTGGCGAGCCGTGTGCCAAAGGTTGCCGATCCCTGCTTTATTGCTTTTAAGGCACATCTGTTTTTCCCATAGTAAATGCACCCCATTGACCCACACTATGCAAAAGAAGGAAATTTTAATCCTAGTTCACAGGGCTGATTTATAAAACCCAGCCTCCATTTCTGCACACACCATGGCAGCCACAAGTCAGGTAATTTGATGCGTACAACATGTCCCTTACGGTTGCAAAATTACAAGTGCAATAAGAGAGGTAGACTTAAAAATCAGGCTCTGTGTTTCAGTAATGTTAAGGTTGCAAAGCTGTGAAACTCAAATGCAGGACTAGCATTTCTTCCTTACTCACTTTGCCAAGCTTTTTCTATCCATGACTTTGACTTTTGTTGTTCTTACTGTTTTAAGATTATGTAAACATATCTTTTTGCATTAATGTATTTCCTAGTTAAGTGGGAAATTAATTAGTTTTCACATCATATTGATATTTCTGTTTGAAATGTATTTTTGAAATGTTGCCAATATATTTTTTCTCCTAGATGTCATTTCTGTCATTAATTGCTGTTTCCATTATGCTAGACAGAAAATAACAATAGCTATCTGTGATGCTGGCAGACCAGGTGCTAGCTCACATCAAGGCCCCAGGACGCATTGAACCCTTACAAATGCATAGCTGGAAACCAGTATTGGTTACCTGTGTATTAGCATTTTCAAAATAGAGATTAGATATTAAGTTGATAAGAATGTGTTTAGACTTTATAAAATGCTTGTAGGATGCTGCATGTATGCATCTCTTATAACCTCTATAGCCCATAGTACAAAGTTATATTGAGTGTTTGCATTGTAAACTTTGGTAATTGTGTAGCTCACCAAGCAAAAAAGAAGCATTAATTAAAGTAAAGTGCTTGTCCCGCATACAAGACGGCCCATTGAAGGCAAATGAGATGTTGTGTAGCAGCAAAGGATAGAGACCCTGTTGACTGCATTCCTAACTCTCTCCAGGAAGGAGAAACCTATGCAGGAAAGCATCCCATCAGTTTGGACTCTGGAGTGGATAAAAATCCTTGACAAGCAGACAGTGAATCTCTTTCATGCTGCCTGGACTCTGAGGGGCAAAGATTCCTAAACGTAAGCAAAGAGATTCCCACACTGCGTGGCATGGGTTAGTCCTGAAAGACAGTTTGAATTGACAGATTGCTACAACTCTGTCACTTCTAAATCACAGACGAGACTCATTTGTGGTGTTTGTTTATGTTGCTTGTTTTAACCTGTAAATAACTTTTCTTAGTTAATAAATCTTCAGTTTGTTTATTACAGGATTGGCTACAAGTGTTGTCTTTGCTGTGAGATCTAAGGTACAAATTGAACAGAGGTAAGTAACTAGTCCCTTGGGATTGAGAGTAACCTAAATATTTTGTGATCTTTGCTGTAAGTGGCAATTTATCACATAGTCAAGCTTGCTTGGGTAGCAAGAAAGGCTGGAGTATCCAAGGGAACTGTCTGTGACTCTATTATAAGACCAATGTAGTACTTTAGAAGTTCACATTTGTTACTGGGGTGGTGAAATCTAATTATAGAACATACCACCATTTTGAGGCGTTTGTCCTGCTTTTTGACAGTCTGCCCTGAGGTTGGCACTCTCTGTCGTGAGCCACTCCAGACAGTGTGATGCTATCTCATCACCATTTCTTTTTCTGAACCTTGTAGAAACTGTTTTCTTTGAGAATATCCTGGATCTTGAACTTGTCTAGTATTTTGCAAGTCTCTTTTTTCACCCTGAGTTTGTTGCACAGCTGCGTGCTCATCCAGTGTATGATCTGTTGTTCTTTAGTGTCTTCATTCCTTTTCTGATTTATAATAACTTGTTGCCCTCAGAGTTTGCTTGTCTTTCTGCCATATTGTTCTGGCAAGTGACTTTACTGCTTTCAGTGTGCTCTATCTCCTGTCTGTTAGAAGTGTGTCTGATAATTTCTGTTCAATAGTTCATACCTGAATTATTTCTTACTCTTGAGATCTTTTTTCTCCTCTTAACTTCTTGGACATAGTTTGGTTTCATCTACAAGACTGATTGAAGTGCATGTAACATGCCTATACAATAAAATCAGTTCTAACCTTTGAGTTTAATTAGCTTCCCTCATTGCATTCTATGTTCGTTATCCTTTATGGAATGTATTTGAGTACTAACAATCTAAAGCTTTACTTTCTTTATTCTTAACTCCTAGTTATGTCATTTTATTCATGTCCACTTAAGATTATTTCCCTGGCTAGTTTAGAATGTTGCTTCAGTGCATTTTTCACTTCCTATCCTTGACATATTCCATCCCATGATTGTTTTCAGGCCATTGGGCTGGCCACTTTGTATTTTACAGATAATTTTCAATGGCTCTTGGATTTTTTAATAGTTTTTGTTACTTTCAAATTCTTTATCGCCTTTGGGCTAAATTGCCTCACTCGTTTAAAGTCTTACCATGCCACTTGTTCCAACTTGTCTTCCAGCTCTAGTAAAAGTATAACTGATCTTATAATCCTGTTAATGTTGATCAATTGGTTTTTTGAGCTAGAAAAGTCATTGTTGATGAATCTGTAGCTGTAACGAGTTTCTTCTGTTTCTTGATAGTGAAGGATGACTTAAATTGTTTGTGTTACTTGTGTTGGTAAAAAGTTTTCAATAATTAATTAATCTTGTATTTCATGCAAATCTTCAAAAATTGTAACTATTTTCAGTATCTGATTTTTTTTTAATAGTGGTATATTTTGGCAGTGAAGATTAAATTCAATGGGGATGCAAAAAAGATGTAAATTAAATTAATGTGTGGTTTCCCCCCCCCCATGAGTGTTAATCCAAGCTGGAATTCAGTAGTATGTACAACATGCAAAATATGACCGATACAAGTCCCAGGCACATTGTTCCAGACCACCTTTTCCTTAGAAATGTTGTGCAACTCAATTACAGAAACCCAAAGAAAAGCTGTTCATTGACCACTCATGATAGCACTTGTAAAGGTCAGGCTGCTAAGCCCAGTAGAAGCAAGGCAAAAAGGTCCAGAATTTTAGGCGTTGTGTTGCTCAGCATTGCGATGGCTAACTGATTTAGGAACCTGAATATCATTTTTAAAAGGGATTTACGTGCTTTAGGACTTGAATTTTTGAACAATTTTTTTCTGATAAAAAGTAGAATTTTTTCAAAATAAAAATTTTCACAGAATTTTTGATTCATTCAATTTTTTTCCGGTTTTCAATGAAAAACTGAAAAGTTTTCACTTCATTTTTTTTGTTAGAACAATTTCTGAAAAAATATTGAAATAATATTAAGGACATTCATGTATAAGTATTATTGAATTCAGGGCCGGCTCCAGCTTTTTTGCTGCCCCAAGCGGCGAAAAAAAGAAAAAGAAAAACCTGATTGAGCTGCCGCCGAAGGGGAAGACAGGGAGTGAAGGACCCGCCATCGAAGTGCCGCTGAAGACTGAAGCGGACCGATTGAGCTGCCGCCGAAGTGCCGCCGCCGCAGACCAGGACGTGCCGGCCGAACAACGGATGGACTGCCCCCCTTTCTATTGGCCGCCCCAGGCACCTGCTTCCTTCGCTGGTGCCTGGAACCAGCCCTGATTGAATTGAAACCACAGTGGTTATAGTTCTAATGTACGGAGGATACTGAAGCTATTTTAAACACACATTAGTAGACATTTGAGGCTAGATTTTTTGACTACTACTAATGTAGTCATGAAGTGTTAATGTTGCCTAAATTGTGGCTTCGTGTGGTGGGGCGACGACTCACCAGTGTGGCACCTCCTGCTGGTCGTCCTGGGAATTAGCTCTTCCAGCCCAGAGCGCCCTCTGCAGGCCGGTGTCTCACCTGCTGCTGGCCCCGGTATCCCTCCCGGACCCCGGTGCTACTCTATGTCAGTGTTCTGCCCCTGGCAATAACCCACAATCTGGGTCTCCCCACCCAGGGGAACCCCCAACCCGCTATCCCCACCTTGCCTCAGTGTCTACTGCCAGTCTCTATCTAGCCCCCACTCGCTGGGGCAGACTGCAGTCTGTAAACCACTCATCATCGGCAAGGAGGGTTAGGACCTGCTGCCTTTGCCTGTCTCTGGGCTTGCCTCCCTGCAGCCTCAGTACCTTTTTGGCCCTTTAAGCAAGGCCTGCAGCCTGGGAGCTCCAGCCAGGAAAACCCCCCAGCTCCCTCTGCCCTTCCCCAGCACTGCTCCACCTCAGGTATCCTTATCAGCTCTGAGGCAGCCAGGTCCTTCTCTCTCAAAAAGCTAGAGCGAGAATGTGTTTTAGCTTATGGCCAGTGGCGTAGCCAGGGTTGCTGCCGCGGAGGAACGGCAGAGAAAAAAGGCGCATGTCCTTCGGCATCCCTGCGCATACGCCGAAATGCCGCCAAAAGACAGAGCGGCACATGTGCAGGGCCACTGAAATTATTCTTATTTCAGTGGCCCGGCGCATGCGCCACTCCGTCTTTCGGTAGCCCTGCACATGCGCCAAAATGCCACCGAAAAACGGAGCGGCGCATGCGCAGGGCCGCCGAAAGACGGAGCAGTGCTGGAAAAGGCGCCACTTGGGGAATTCTGGGCTCGGGGGAGCAGGCGCTCCCCCTGCTCCCCCTAGCTACGCTACTGCTTCTGGCCCACTGCCCTCTCATAAGGGCTAGCTGGGCCCTGATTAAACTGGCGATAGCTGTGGCTGCTTTCCCCATCAGCCTCCCTTTTCCCAGCTTCAGCCCTCTCCAGGGCTGCTTATCCCCCTTAAGAATGCTCATGGGGTGGGGAGGGGATCCCTATCACCCCAGCTTCCCTCGCAGCTGGGCCCGCAAGGAATCCCTTTCCTGCCGCAGGCTTTCCACTATCTGGAGCCACCTACTTCCCTCTTCTAGAGTCTGGGTTCCCACCATAGACCGCTCAGCTCCCGCGTAGGTTCCCCTCTCTGTTTGGGTTCCCACTGTAGCCCTCCTGGCTCTTGTGTGGGTTCCCTGGTTTGTCAGGGGCCTCTCTGCCCCTGACAGTTCCTCGTTTGGGACTCCAGCCTTGCCTGTCCTTCTGACCTGGTCAGGCTCAGACTGGGCCCCTTGGTCAGCGCTCCCCGTCTTTCTAAGGGGGCAGTGCCTTTTTAAATGGCCCTTAGTGTGGCAGTGGAAGCACCTCCTGTGCCTTCCCTTTGCCACGGCCCTCCTACAGTTTGTTTTTGGCTTTGCCCTTCCTTCAGGGCTAGCCTCAGCCCTGCAAGTCCCCTGAGGGCATTCTCTCCTTACGTGCCTGGGCTCCTTACAGGCCCAACAAGTTCTTGACCCCCCCGTTGACTTCACAGGGGGTACGTTTTCTGGGTGGGGCCTCCTTGCTCCCTCTTGTAGTGTCCCGGTTGCCCACAGGCGAAAAAGTTCTTAGATCCAGGCCCTGGTCTCCCGCCCTTGGTGTCTGGTCTCTTATATGGTCTCAGTGTCCACCCCCATAGCAGCTGGAACAACTCCCTCTGCTGCTCAGCAAGCTGGGCCACCCAGGCCCTCCAATAAAAGTCCATCTTTTTTCTCCACCTTCCGTTTCTCCAAAGCTCTGATCCGGGCAATAGTCCCAGAGTCCTTGCCCTGCCCTTTGTATTGGGGCGGACCGCATGTGCCCACATTCTCCACCACGTGTGACGGGGCGACGACTCACCGGTGTGGTGCCTCCTACTGGTCATCCTAGGAATTAGCTCTTCCAGCCCAGAGCGCCCTCTGCAGGCCGGTGTCTCGCCTGCCGCTGGCCCCCGTGTCCCTCCCAGACCCCGGTGCCCCTCTATGTCAGGGTTCTGCCCCTGGCAATAACCCACAATCTGGGTCTCCCCACCCAGGGGAACCGCCAACCCCCTATCCCCACCTTGCCTCAGTATCTACTGCCAGTCTCCATTTAGCCCCCCGCTCACTGGGGCAGACGGCAGTCTGTAAACCACTCATCATCGGCAAGGAGGGTTAGGACCTGCTGCCTTTGCCTGACTCTGGGCTGCTCCCCTGCAGCCCCAGTACCTTTTTGGCCCTTTAAGCAAGGCCTGCAGCCAGGGGTTTTTCCTGGCTGGTGCTCCCCAACTCCCTCTGCCCTTCCCCAGCACTGCTCCACCTCAGGTACCCTTCTCAGCTCTCAGGCAGACAAGTCCTTCTTTCTTAAAAAGATAGAGAGAGAATGTGTTTTAGCTTCTGGCCCGCTGCCCTCTTATAAGGGCCAGTTGGGCCCTGATTAAGCTGGCCACAGCTGTGTCTGCTTTCCCCATCAGCCTCCCTTTTCCCAGCTGCAGCCCGCTCCAGGGCTGCTTTAATTCCTTCAGGGCCGGAGCGGGGTGACCACCCCGCTACACTTGGACACAAGGAACCTAGAGGACCAAGTGGGATTACATGCACAATATTCTTCCCCTAGCGATCTGGGGTGAAAACCTGGTACCACTGAAGTTAATGGAAAAACTCCCATTGATTCCAGCTGGGTCAGAATTTCACTCCAGGTGAGTCAGAAGGGACAGAACTGGCCAAGCAGGAAGGAGGAAGCAAGCTTCACTCTTTTTATTTTATTACTTATTTTATTATTTGGACAGTTGCTATTGTACGGACAGTAATTCAAGATAGAGATTTTGTTAGTGTGATGGTAAGAGCCTGTAGATAACCTTGATCCCAGATGAGCGTGTAAAATCATTGATCAGCAAGGTCAACCTGTTTTCAATATTGTTCAAGTAATTAAAACAGGAGGAAGAGATTTCCAAAAAAAGGACAGCTGAGTAATGTTGGCAAATGACAATAAGATTAATTACCAATGTCAATGGTTAGTCAATATAATTTCTTATTGAACAGTAGTGTTGTGGAGACTAGGGAATACCCCCCTTGTTGCACACATGTTCAGCTTGTTGCTTATGTTGTATAGTATCCATCAATGTATTTGTCTTTGCAAGAAAGGTTGCAATGTAGCTTGGAGATGGTGTGGCACTACACTAATCAAACATGATTTAGTTCAGCTAAATTTAGACTGTAAGCTTTCCACGCCAGGGGCTGTATCTTACTAGTACAATGAAATCAGAATTATCTGGATGCTATGATGATACAAATAAATAAAGATAACATATTCCAATTTTGTGGCCTCTTAGCCATTTTTCTAATGTTTTGGACCCTGACTTTTGACCCAGATCTCTGATGTTTTAAGAAAAGTTTTCTTTCCTATTCTTCTTCTTTCATATGTCTGGTGTACAGCAGCAATTACAATTTCACTTGAAGTTGATCGAACCATATGGCTACATCAGGAAATGCATAATTTATTGCAGTAATGCCTCCCTCATATTTATAAATTGGATCTTTCCTTTGGTATCTCCCAACAAAATATTCTCAACAGCATCAGGGAACTGGGTCAGAAGAGGCCAAAAGTCCAAAGTCTTTAAGCTCCTAAAGAAAAGAAGATTTGAGAAGGCAAAAAGCTTGAAATATAGCAGAAGTACATCACATGTTTGCTTATGGTAAAGTCCCACACCATTCTCAGGATGCCCAGTCCAGCTATAAAATACAGCAGTAAATTATCCTGTTGAACCTAACTGTGTAAGAGTATCTTTTACTTAATGAATTTCCTTGTCATGGGATAAGAGGGAAGATCCTTTTATGGATTGAGAACTGGTTAAAAGACAGGGAACAAAGGGTAAGAATAAATGGTAAATTTTCAGAATGGAGAGGGGTAACCAGTGGTGTTCCCCAATGGTCAGTCCTAGGACCAATCTTATTCAACTTATTCATAAATGATCTGGAGAAAGGGGTAAACAGTGAGGTGGCAAAGTTTGCAGATGATACTAAACTGCTCAAGATAGTTAAGACCAAAGCAGACTGTGAAGAACTTCAAAAAGATCTCACAAAACTAAGTGATTGGGCAACAAAACGGCAAATGAAATTTAATGTGGATAAATGTAAAGTAATGCACATTGGAAAAAATAACCCCAACTATACATACAATATGATGAGGGCTAATTTAACTACAACTAATCAGGAAAGAGATCTTGGAGTCATCGTGGATAATTCTCTGAAGACGTCCACGCAGTGTGCAGTGGCAGTCAAAAAAGCAAACAGGATGTTAGGAATCATTAAAAAAGGGATAGAGAATAAGATGGAGAATATCTTATTGCCCTTATATAAATCCATGGTACGTCCGCATCTTGAATACTGCGTACAGATGTGGTCTCCTCATCTCAAAAAAGATATACTGGCATTAGAAAAGTTCAGAGAAGGGAAACTAAAATGATTAGGGGTTTGGAATGGGTCCCATATGAGGAGAGATTAAAGAGGCTAGGACTTTTCAGCCTGGAAAAGAGGAGACTAAGGGGGGGATATGATAGAGGTATATAAAATCATGAGTGGTGTGGAGAAAGTGAATAAGGAATAGTTATTTACTTGTTCCCATAATATAATAACTAGGGGCCACCAAATGAAATTAATGGGCAGCAGGTTTAAAACAAATAAAAGGAAGTTCTTCTTCACACAGCGCACAGTCAACATATGGAACTCCTTGCCTGAAGAGGTTGAAGGCTAGGACTATAACAGGGTTTAAAAGAGAACTAGATAAATTCATGGAGGTTAAGTCCATTAATGGCTATTAGCCAGGATGGGTAAAGAATGGTGTCCCTAGTCTCTGTTTGTCAGAGGGTGGAGATGGATGGCAGGAGAGAGATCACTTGATTATTACCTGTTAGGTTCACTCCCTCTGGGGCGCCTGGCATTGGCCACTGTCGGTTGACAGGATACTGGGCTGGATGGACCTTTGGTCTGACCCAGTATGGCCATTCTTATGTTATGTTCTTTCTTGTCTGGTTTGCTGATAATCTTCATGTTCTTTTAATGTAGTTTTCCACTGTGTGGAATTTCTTTTTTTAAATCATTCTTAGTGCTAATTTGAAATTTTCAGCTGTACAAGTCAGTCATTGTTAGTCCTACTTGGCAGCAGGAGTCAGAAGACTCTTTATAACAGGGAATGGGCTCTTGGAAAGTCTGAATATACTGCAGAAATGGACTCACTGGGAATATGTGTGCCTCCATGAAGTATGTCAGCTGCATTTTGTCCACTTTATTTGGCACAGTCCAGGTTTGCTGTTAATTCAGTGTGTATATTACCTTGTTCCCCAAAGCACCATTGCTTTAGGTTTCCACATGCAGACCCTATGGGAAGCATGCATGCTGTTCCTGAACTGATCATTCTCACTGGCTGATAGATGTCAACTTTCAGTGAGACACAGGGCTTGTCTATATGGCCCTGGAGTTTGGACTGTGGGGGTATGAATTGCAGCACGTATTAGTGCACTGCACTGTAACTTTCCCACATAGACCCTGCAGATGCGAACTAAAAGGTACCTAGTTTCAAACAGGACTACATTAAAGCAAATTAGGTACCTTTTGAGTTCACATTCACAGGATCTAAACAGGCAGTTACAGCTCAGTCCACTAGTGTGTGCTGTAATTTATATCCCTGTATCCAAATTTTGGGGCTATTTAGAAAAGGCCTTAATTTCCCAAGTGCCTAAGTCACTTTTGAAAATGGGATTTAGCGGTCTAAATCACTTTAATCCTTTCAAAGCTGAGCACAGCAAACAAAATATTTTTTAAAACCTGGGAATTAGAGTCTGCTTCTCCTCTTACTTATATTTATGTAAATCAGGAGTGACACAACTGAGTTTGGTGGAATTGCTAGTTTAAAACTAAAATAAGAAAGAGAAGAATCCAAGCTTTGGGCACATAAGACCTAATTCAGACCCCGGTGCTGCTGCACCCTCTGGCTTAAGCGGTTTCCATCAGATACAGGGTTTACAGTTTGGTTCAATGGCTCTCAGGTACTCCCACTACACAAATTGTTCCTGCACCCGTGCCTAGAATAACATTTTTGACTGCTTATGTGACTTACTCCTAAGTCCCATTTTCAAAAGTGATAAAGGCCAGGTCCCAAGGTCTTTCAATAAGACTTAGTTTCTGAAATGCCTATCTTTTTTAAAAATTGGAACTTAGGCCCACAAGTCACTTATGTGCTTTTGAAAATTTTACCCCAGTTTCTAACCCCTATTTTTAACATCATTTCCTCAGAATAGAGAGAAGAGGTGATTCTAGGACAGCAGCATTTAATATTGGCAGCGTTTAATGCAGCTCTGTACATCTCCTTCTGTATTTTTGCAAAGCCGTCATTTCAAATCTTTGTTCTACCTTTACTTTCAACTCCTGTAGCTGAGCTGTTCCAGCCTAAGATGTTCTAATATCCTGGGAACTGTATTACATGTGCACCCAAAGCAACAGGACCTGGAAAACCTCCTTGAAAAGGACACAGTCTTTTCAGATCATTATGCATGTACCATACTTATCCTTCAGGTTGGAAGTGACACCTTAGAAGCAGAACCTGCTAATAATTAGGTGCCACAAACTTCCCACGGCTTGCATGTCCCTCAGTGAGCTGTAAAAAGCAGTATAATTGTGGTAAAACCATTGACTTTAAATATTTTCACAAATTGGAACTAAAAAACATGATGAGGTCAAACATGAAAAAGGTCACTGATACAAACTTTAAAAAGGTCAAATACCAAAATTATATCAGGAATTGAACTTCTATATAAATAAACTTAGAAGACCTTGAGAATCATTCATGCTGAATGTTGTTGGAGGGCTTTGAATCAGGCAACTTGGCAGAGTTTGAAGAAGTTCAGTACTTATATTTGGTCCAGACAATCATAAACATCATATTATAGAAGGAAGTCATCATTTACTTCATGAAACACTAGCTCCAAAATTCTATTAATGTTATTAGGGGACGGGCAAAGCACTAACTGAAGGTTTCACTTATCCACCAAGGCTTTTATTAAGATTTTTTTTAAAAGAGTTGATATGCATTCCCAAGCCCTTTAGCTTTTTGTGCTAAAGTTGGGGGGGGGGGTGTCAAACAGCTATGGTGCCTGTTGGGTTTGCAATCTGTGGCATGAGAAGCTCCAGAACGAAAAATGTACGAGATTTCCATTCAGCCTGGCAGTAGGGCCCAGGGCAATCATACTACTTTAATACCAAGGTAAGGAGACTAATTGGAGATTGAATACAGGAATCATTCTTGGAAGTCTGATTAGGGCCATAGATTTGTGAGGAGATGGGTTACAGAGGGTCCTACAGAGCCAGGAATTAATCAGAGGTCACAGGGAGCTAGGATCCTTGGGGGAAAAAAGATGTTAGAAAGTCTTTTTATCAAGCTCCTCTATCTTTAGCTGCATGAAGTCTAATCCAGCCCTCCTATTACTGTCCTCTTCAGGTGGAGAGGCCCCACAATCATCTACATCGCCAGCTCCCTCATCCACCCATTTGCCCTGCAGAGCTTCCCCTCACTAGCTTCAAAAAGTAAAACATCTGAACATCCTGAGCTTAGCAGAACCACCCAGTTTTCCAAGTTTTGCTCATCAATAATCAGGGGACTGCTTAATTTTCTGGTACCACATTTAGCAAGGAAATATGGTCAATTATAGCATACTTCACCAAAGACAAGCCTCTCCTTCAGTTAGCATGGAAGTATAATGCAGAAGAAAAAGCTCCAATGAAGTGAGAAAACACCCGGAGAAAAGTAAGATTTAATATTAAGTGATTTTTGCCTACTAGACTCCACATTGAGTTAAAGACCAAAGTAGATTGAATTTTCTATTAAATGAATAACAAGGTCTGAATTAATGAATAGTGAGACCCCCTCTTTTACAGTACTCTGAGGGGCACAAGCGGAGAGGGGTATGATTTACCATTCTGACCCTCTCTGTGGATAGCAGGAGTAGTTCCTGAGGTACCTGTAATGTGTGACTGGAATTACCTATCACATGCCCTTTAGAGAAGAATACCCAACCAATAGATAAGCTTATGAAGAGGTAACCAAACCTTATTTAAGGATCTATAATATTTACAACTATAGTGACACTGTACTGCAGTGTTCGGGGCTAGTATTGTCAAGCAATGGAGTGCTTTTTATACGGGATCTGTAACTCATTGGGGATCTATCCCTCTTCCACCTCCAGGGGCTGTAGGTCCACCAGTGTCCCATCAGGGTTAAATACTAGGGCTTGTTTGTTTGTTTGTTTACACATGCACTCCTGCTGCATGGTAAGCATCTCACCTGAACCAAACCTCCCTAGCAGTAATACTGCTTTCAAATATCTTTTATAGCTGGATAGATGACAGTGAAGCAGTGCAGAGGCAGCCTTGGATGTGGTTATTTGCAAATCCCTCTCTTCTGTTTCCTTCTATTCTCTTTCACTCCCACCCCCCACCCCCAGTTCATGCTGGTGCACTGCATGTGCATGATTTCTTTTGTGCACAAACTTGCCAGGCTGGATTTTGCTCTAAAACCCATTGTTTTATTTTCAATTGCTAAACTGTTTAAGAGTAGACACTTTCTTCTGAGTGGCTTTTTTTTTTCTGCTTACTATATAAAATGTGTGCTATAGCATAGTGAATGTGCAGTTCCATTTGCTGCAGCTTCTATTTTCTTTTATACTGTGCCACATTAATATAAGCCAACAGTTAAAACTCCCCAGGGGTCTTGTTTAATATCTCCATATCTCTCCAGGGACACTGCCTGCAACTAGTATGGTGGCTGACTTGAGGCCTTGAAGTTCTGTATTTCCAATCATATTAAGGTATTTGCAGTGGCTTATTTATTTTATTGAATTTCAGGGTTGTTGTGATATTAGTTGTTAAATGTATTTACTATCATGAGTTCTGCCTGTTGGGAAGCTACATAGGGAATGTACTTTTTGTTAGATTACTTGAAAGCTTTGAGAGGCTTTCATCTGCCTCTGGTATTGCACAGTTTTAGTGTCAGGAGATTTAACCCATATGTCTGTCTGGCAAAATTTTAATTGGTTTGTAGCTCTAATGGGCACAGAAAAGTATTTTATCTTGATGCGAATTACTTTGGGGATCAAGAGAGGTCTATTTTTTGTTTGTTTTTTTCTCTTTTATTTCTGGAATATATTAAAACTGAAAATAAATTCAACGGCAAGCATAGCTCTCTCCATTAATTTTCTGTGTATTCAGTACATGTGTAGTGTAATGTTTTGACAACCTGTATATTGGTGTTTGCATGTAGGGGTATAGCGAGTAAGTAGCAGCGATACCTAAGCAGTAATTCTTCAAGAGATCCAGTCATAACAGACTTTGAGTGATGAGCGCCACATCTAATAGCACTACTGGTTACAATAAGTATTTTCCCAAGATCTAACTCCTATACATTCAGATAAACTGAACTAGAAAAAACATCTACATTAGCACCATTTGGGATGGTCTTTCTGCTTTGCCACGTGACAATGACAGCAGATTTATGGCCTGGAGACTTGAAACCCTTCTGAAGCCCAGAACATTTGAGCATCACCATAGTAGCCAGATCCTCAACTGTTGTGAATTAGTGTAGTTCTGTTGATGTCCACAAATGGCAGGTTTCTACATGGGATTTAAACTGAAAGACAGTATTGAAGCTAATACGCTTGGATCTTTTTATGAACTGCAGTTCTTTAACATTGTTTATAACTGATTAATGGGTATCCTTACTTAAAGAATGGATGGATGTCTGTGGACCTGAAGTATTAACTGGACTCTGCCAGCCTGTGAAAGCTGCTGCCTAGGTAAATGTCCAGAAGGAGAAGCAGAAGAGGAAGATCAGGTGGAGCAGGAGTGTGGATGACAGAGGGAAAAAAAGAGAGAGAGAAATTAATCTGATTGTTTTTGCATCCTGTGTTCTTTGATTTTTTTCTTTGTTTTTCTATACCTCCAAATTATCTTTCATAATTGTGGTAAATGATTTGAATAAATGCAGATTTATTCTAATTAAAATTGTGAAAGATTGAAAAAGTAGGTATGTAATCTCCATCCAGGCAAAATATTTTCTCATCAAGATAAAATACAGGTGGATAGTGACTATCACTTTCTTACAGAACCCAAATTTAGCTTGCATCAGTGCCAAGCCATTTACACCTTGATCCTTTATAGACTTAAATAGGACTCTGTGCAGGGGTCCATACTAACCTCTCTGGACATCACTTTGCACCTCTGTAAAATGGTTCTGCTAATATGTCCCTATCTTACAAGGCTGCTAAGATTAATTAATTAATGTTTCTAAGGCACTTAGATTCCTGCTGAGGATCTCCATCCATCCATCCATCCAGTGTTTATTGATTAATATTTTATGATTATTTTATTTAAGACTTTATGGGGAAGAGAATATTAAATTATTTTTAGTGTTATCACATGTCTGTTCATGTGGGAGGATTGTTTTAATCCTGTGCTAGAGGCATATTGTTTCATTCTCTGCTGATAGCGGCTGACATAATGACATCACTCTACATGACATTTGAAATGCTGATTTGTTTATAAGTGATTACTTTATAGATTTTTAAAAACATGCATTTGATGTATATGCATCATATTTGTATCAGGATAAAATTCAGACGAATCAATCTTGATGAATATTTTATAAGTGTCTTCTATTCTTGGCATCCCTCATGGTAACAAGATGAAATATTTTAATAAACTAGATCTTTTTTTTTAAACTGAGTCTGTCTGAGTTAGGACTTTAGGATCTGGCCCGTTATAAAAGGGCAAATTCTGCTTCCCGAGTAGCTCCAATAATTTCAATAGAACTTCTTTCGCAGAAAAGTTTTTTATCCAACATGAGTAATGGTGGCGGGATCTGGCCAAAGACCTACCTGACTTTAGTCAGAATGACATTATTTATATCTAGGGCCCTACCAAATTCGCGGCCATGAAAAATGCATCATGGACCGTGAAATCTGGTCTTTTGTGTGCTTTTATCCTATACTAAACAGATTTCATGGGGGAGACCAGCTTTTTTCAAATTGGGGGTCCTGACCCAAAAGGCAGTTGCGGGGGTGGGGGTGTCAGAAGGTTATTTTAGGGGGAGTCCCACTTTTGCCACCATTACTTCTGTGCTGACTTCAGAGCTTGGCAGCCAGAGGGCGACAACTGTTGGCCAGGCACCCAGCTTGAAGGCAACACCCCAGCAGCAGCCGCAGCACAGAAGTAAGGGTGGTAATACCATACCATGCCACCCGTACTTCTGCGTTGCTGCTGGCAGTGGCTCTGCCTTCAGAGCTGGGCTCCCGGCCAGTGGCCGCCACTCTCCAGCTGCCAGCTCTGAAGGCAGCACTGCCGCCAGCAGCAGTGCAGAAGTAAGGGTAGAAGTTCTTCAATCCCACTACAATAACCTTGTGGACCCCCTCCCCCAACTCCTTTTTGGGTCAGACCCCTACAATTACAACACCGTGAGATTTCAGATTTAAATAGCTGAAATAATGAAATTTATTATTTTAAAAATACTATGACAGTGAATTTGACCAAAAATGGACAGAGACTTTGGTAGGGCCCTTTTTATATCTAAAGGGGTAAATAAACATATCTGGGACCATTTCTGATCTCAGTTAGCTATGTTATAAATCCAGAGCAACTTTACTGATTTCAAGAGAGCCATTGTAGTTTTATACTAGTGTAACTGCGATCAGAATGTGGTTCCTTACTCCCAGCTATATCAGCAGAACCAACAGAGTAGTTGGTTACCCACAGGCTGACACAGAGGATAGAGTGTTTCTGTCAGTGATGTCAGTAAAAATAGTGCTGCCTTACTCTTTAGTGGGTAAACTAAGTTAAACTATGCAACTTAAAAAAAAATCTGTTGAGTCTTTATATGCGAAGATACTGCACTGAATAAATGTTTTGGAATGCTTGTCATCAATTTTGATATCTTCTTTCATCTGTATTTGATCTTTATTAATTGTAATTTTATTATTATTGTTATTAATTATTTCTATTATAGTGGCACTTAGGGGCTCCAGTCAGGGTTAATGTTTTTTAATATGTCTGTCCAGTGCTTATTATGTTAAGCATATAAAAAGGCTGTTACAACAGCACAGTCTTCTATCTTATGAAAACAGGGACTGGATTCTGCGCTTGGTTATGTTATAAATCCAGAGAAACTCCAATGAAGTCAAAGAAGTTACTTTAGCTTCACTCTGGTATAACAGAGAGCAGAATTTGGCCCCAAAGCTTAGAATTAAACCCCATGTAACCAACTGGTATTGGCCAAGTACATCTCTATACATGGAATTTATTTTGTCTGTGTCCTGAACAAGAAGCAGTCATTAATATTCCTTGTCAGTGGAGTAACTGATTATCTGGGAGGTTAAGCGCATCCTGATTAAGTTCAATATTATATATTAGGAAATGGACGGCTTCTTGTTCAGCCCAATGTAGTAACAAATGCTGAAAAAGAAAACACAAAAAAGCATTCTTGTCTTCATTTATAAACTCTTCTTTGTCTAATGGATTTTTTTTACTTAGATTATTTTAAGGCTATTGATTGAATAAAAGCATTTGCTTTGCTGCATTTTCAGCATTCTATTATACATCATATCTACTTCTTAAGGACATTGACATATTGCTTTTCCAGACGATGATAACTAAAATGGCTGTGAATCATTTTAAATATAATTTTCACAATGTGATCAGAGTGGCTGGTGAGCTGCCTCCTCAAATATCCTGATAGTGGCTCTTTAATCTTCCCCTTTCCCCATATGCCATCTTATTTTTATAAACTGGTAATCTGGTCATCTTCTTGTAAATATGTTTCAAATTCTAACTTTTATGTGGCAGCTGTTCTTTTCCTTGAAATTACAATTTGAATTGTATGCACTATGAAAAAATCCATTTACTAGTAATGAGTCTAAGTGGTTAGTGACTGTTGAATGGATGAAATGATGCTTCATTACTCATCCCCTTTCCCTTCTGTTTCAGACACACTTTTATAGCCAACTTCACTCAATTGCAACAAAAATGTTGTTGTTTTAGTTGCTGCTGCTGTTGCTACAGTCTCTGTGCTGAAATCCTGCAGTTATTAACTAATGATATATAACGCTTTGGACTGGATTACCCAATGATGTAACAATACTAAGTGTCTCTAATTTAGCAACTTGCTTAAGATGACTTCTTTTTATAAGGCTACATAATTCAAATGAAAATGTGCTGCAGCTATTTTACAGATCCAATTCAATCCCTAAAACATTTAGCTGTCTTTCTTGAAATAAGTATCTTGGCAGGCTTTGACAGTTAAGCTACAAGGTGCTGACACAGCTAGATTCAAGATGCAGCATCAAGCATTGAACTTTAGCTGTTAGCATACAAGTCAGATTTCATATACATTGGGAATTTGGCTGGCCTGATGTTTCGTTCAACTCTTTAAAATTGTTAAATTTATTGGCTTAGTTATCCTACAAAAATGGCTTGAGGTGAGGTGTTTGTTAAGTTTTAAAAATTATAAACTTCCAACATGAACATTTTTTACCAATGCCATTATTTCCACTAAATTCACAATTACAATAACTCTCTACCAATAGTATAAAATATATAACAGAAGTAGTTATTAGTGAATAGAACAAAAGCCAGTTTGTTTGTTTCTTTTCATTTGGATGGTGCTCAGATAATACAGCGATGAGAGCCATGTGGGATATGTCTACACTGCAAAAACAAAACAAAACCCTCAGCAGCAAGCTTCAGAGCCCAGGTCAACTGATGTGGGCTTGTGTTACGGGACTTAAAATAGAAGTGTGCTCTTGAGTTCGAGCCCAGGCTCTGAAACCCGGCAAGACAGGAGGGTCTGAGCCAAGCGGAAACATCTGCACAGCTTTTTTTTTAACCCCATAGTGAGAGTCCACGAGCCTGAGTCAGTTGACCTGCGCTCTGAGACTCGCTGCAATGTGGTTTTTATTGCAGTGTCAACGTATCTCTGAGCATGTAACTGGATACATACATGATTACTGCAGCAGCAGTAGCAGCAATAAAGGTCTTACTGATAAGGATGAAGGAATGAGTTCAGACCACCTATATGGACATGGAGATGTTTCCTACACACTTGCTATTTTCCTATATTTTCAAATATAGAAGTCTAAAGTCAAGTTCCTAAATCCATAGGCACCTAAATAAACATCCCGATTATCAAGAGGTCTGAACATTCAACAGCTCACACTGAACACTTTTTTTGAAAATCAGGTCACTTATTTCCATGCCTAATATGGATAACAGGAGTTTAATTTTGGGTTCCTTTAAAAAAAAAATCTTGGCTCAGGTTTTTCTCAAAGTGGAATGTCTTGTATCCTGAGAGCCATCAGGTTATTTGTAGTTTTTAAAACAGTTACCTCTTGTGGAGAGAGATTTTTTTCAATGAGTTCCAATACGGAATACGCTGTTGAGGGCTAAATTTTCAATGGCCCAAATGATGGTCCAAATTATGTAGTTAGCTGTCCAAATATTAATATTATTCCTACAGTTGAACACAGACTTTTCAATATGTAGACCTTGTAGCCTTACCCATAGAAATTATTATACACTAGCAGCCCCAGTACTAGAGTAATAACTAGCCTCATCTCTGGAAATGTCTTTTTTGTCTTAACTAGCAAAAGAAAATGAATTTGGTGGTCTCATTTTGGGACAATGTGGAACCTTCGCCTACATGAGAAAATAACCTTGCAGATTGGATTATTCTGTTTTGATAGAAGCCCAGGACTGATAAAGCAGGATGAGTTGCAGGTCAGGATTGAGGTCAACAGTATGTTATAAATTCTGCACTACACCTGCCGGCATTTTGCATCTATGGCTTGGTCTGTTAGTTTTTCACTAAATGAACTCACCCAAATTTGTTTTAATGAAACTACATTCATATTGTACCCCATGTTATGTTTTGAAAACTCCTATTGAAGTCAGTGGTAGATCGGAACACGGAACAAAACTAGATTATAGCCATTAGATAAGAGGAAAGCAAAGCAAAGTGCAAAAGAGGGAACTTAAGAAGGAAGAAAGCAAAACAAACAGGAGGACAATGTCAAGAGAAAACTGGAGACTTTTAAAATGGGAGTCTTCATAAAAGAAACAGTTAAAGGAAGAGCAAGAACTGAAGTGCAGATTTAAAACTAAAGAAGGAAGTACCTGACAATTTTGCTATGAGACAATCTATTCCATCTTTTAAATTGGTTTCCATTCTCCTACCGCTTTAATGCAATTAGTTTCATGTCTAAATATATATTTTCACATTAGCAATTTTCTACTGCAGCCAAGGCCGGAATGTACACAAAATTTTACTTTGAAATTTTAACACAGTAGTTTAATACTAGTCAAGTGCTTACTCTATTGTTCGAATGATCTCTTACACCAAGGACCAATCAAGGGGAGGTGCTCTAGAGTAAAGACTTAAGAATTTGGCCCTAGGAAGCAAGTTGTTAGTATACAACCAGCCTCTGACACTGATACTCATGCTGAGTACTGTGTTGAACCATTAGCAATCTGATTGACGTCAATGGCGTAAAATGCCATTCCAGGGGCCAGATGACCAGAATGTCATAGATTTGAGGTCAATGGAGCTATGACAATATACATCACCTGATGATCTAGCCAAAGGTGAGTAAAGGTATTGGAACCAGGCATTTATTAGTTCAATTTTTCATTCTTGAAGGATAGGTCCATCAATGACTATTAGCCACGATGGGCAGGGATGGTGTTCTTAGCCTCTGTTTGTCAGAAGATGGGAAGGGCAATAGGGGATGGATCATTTGATGATTACCTGTTCTATTCATTTCCTCAGAAGCACCTGATATTGGCCACTGTCGGAAGACAGGATACTTAGCTAGATGGATCTTTGGTCTGATCCAGTATGGCCATTCTTATGTTCTTATTCTTCTCTGTGTTGTTAGCACTCTGGTTTACTAGTATGGATCTGTTATTGATGTTTCTCAAACTTTTTACTTTTACCAGCGCCTTTGTTCTAACTGAGATCAGAACCAGGATCAGAACAAGATCTCTAAATTCTTCTACCACTGATTGTGATGAATACATATAACACACAGTATTGATTAAATCTATATTTAAATGACTAATGAAAGAAAAATGATTGATTTTTTGTGTGTGTGGGGGGGTCTTTTTAAGGCTTTCAACTTATTTAGTGTGGGTAAACCTCTTTGATAAAAGCCTTTGCAGTGAATCTGTGGGAAAAATAAGGATGTTTGTTACTGTTACTTATACTGCAACTTAGAAATCCCTGGAGACTCATTAAATCTATAAAGATATAAACGTCTTTTTTCCTAATATGCTGACATTTTGATAATAAATAAAGCATCCAGCCTAAAAGGAATAGAAAACAATTTCAGCTAGATTTCAGAATTGTCTAAGTCCCTGAACAATAAACAGAAATATGCTTTCTAAGGGAGCATTGCTGCAAAATGACATTTTTGATACCACATTTTCATTACCTTTATGTTGGTATCAATATTCTTCTTCTGATTCAACTCCAGTGAACACACCCAGTGTGTGATACAAAGAAGCACAAAGCTAAGTTTGAAATTTGGAATTTGACCTTTTTCACATTTATGTTCATTTTAAAATAATTGCAAATTTTGTTTTATTTATATAGGGCTGGACTGTCCCGGTCCTTATTTGGCCCTGGCAGGGGAGTAAGACCGAATAAGCCCTAGCTCCCCCATGACTCTGTTTGGCCCTGCTCTGATTGTGATGCCCGTCCCACTTGAGAAAGTGGGGGCTGCTTACCCAAAATGCCTTCCTGTGTATACATGAGTGGGGAGTAGGAGGAACTCTGGGTCTGCCCCTCCTCTCACTCATTGGATAAGTAGCTACCCAGATGCATAGGGGTATAAGATGCTCTATAGTAAAATGCTTTTCTAGCCTTTTCTACTGTAGTATATATTTACTCCCAGAAAGTTGTGAGGTCTGTACCAGACCCCAAATTTATTTAGGCTTACTGACCCGAAAGGCAATTTTTTTAAAAACAGTGAGGAGAGACTGCTTTCTCCCAATTCTGTACTTTGCCAGCGCTCACAGCCAAGCATAACATTGTAATAATCCACAGTTTAAGGCTTCACTGAAGGACAGCCTGTAATCCTGTATGAACTAAGTGAAATACTTATAGCATCTATATTCCCTAAGGCCCTTATACTGCACCTCTCCTCCCACAGCCTTATCGAGGGTTCCCAGATCAACAGCAGGAGTAAGGGAGGTAAAATCATGTCCTTAATGTATTTAGAAAATAAACTCTAGGATTCTACAAATGTGAGGAAAAAACACAGAGGGTCTGTACCTAAGATGTGCAACATGATGTCCAAAATGATAAAGCAGTATAGTACTGTACAAAGGCTTACACCTGCTTGCAATGGCATTGGTGTAAATCTGGAGTAGTCCCACTGAAATCAATGGAAGAACTCCAAGTTGGCATGATGGCTTTGGCCTCATGCACTTTAACTATTTGGCAGGTCTGCATTATGTGGGGTTAAATACAATTTTAACAACAAATCGTTAACAGTCTATAGAGATTTTCTGTTTGGGGATTGTTTGTTTTACTTCACTGAAAAGACCCAGGTGACCACACAGATGAAAAATGAAACAGTTATGTGGCTCATATGGGATGGTGTCCACAACATGAAAAGAGTCTGAAAAAGCTATTTTGATTGATGAGGAGGATAAAACAGACTGACGTACTCACTCAGACTCATTGCAGGAGGCAGAGTTAACAGCTAAAATTTTTGTTTGGCATTTTTTTGGTTGTTTTTTTGCACCATCCGGTAGATTGTGGTTGTAGGTGCTGCAGCAGCAGCAAGAGTCTGACTACTGCATAAAGTGAGCCTGTTCAATCTTTACAATATCTCCATTGGTTGTAACATTTTGGAAAGTCCCTTTCTTTCCTTCACGTCTTTGTACTTTTTTAATGTGTGCGTTTCCTGTGGAGCAGACACCAAGCTTTCACTGTCTTGTTTACTTCTTTGTTTGTCACCACCTCTACTGGTCATGGAAATAGGGATGCCAACTTTCTGATGTCTGAAAACTGAACCCCCTCGCCTCTTCCCCCTACCCGGACCCCGCCCCATGCTCTGCCTCTTCCCCCTGAGGTCCCGCCTCATGCTCCGCCTTTTCCTCCAAGGCTCTGCCCCCTGCTCGCTCCCCTTCCCCTTTTCTCATTGCTAGATCCTCTCCACCTCCCTCCCCATCCAGCTGAGGTTTCCCTCTGTGTTGGGAGACTGTTGCCTTCCACAGGGCCGGCCCACAACATTTTGGCACCTGAGGCGGGGAGCTCAAATGACGCCCCCATGCCCCCCGCTTGGGCCAAAACTTTGAAAGGTCTCAATTCTGCCTTTTTCCTGTTCTACTCCTCTCATGGTACTGCTCTGCTTTCTACCCCAATAAAGGAGAACTAACAACTTAAAATGCCTTGTTCAAAAATTTTAAGTAACACTTAACTTTCAAACGCCTGAACAGCAACTGTAACTTTTCTTGTCTGCATAGTAAACACTGGCATTTTTATCTGTTTGAATAATCAAAGTGGTGCTTTCCGTGCCTTCTTGGTTGCAAAGATTTGAACTGCTTCCTGAAGGTCCACAGTCTGGGCCAGCTCATGCTCTATTGAGATGTTTGCAAGGCTGACCAGCCTCTCCTGTGTCATTGTGGAGCGTAGATGTGTTTTTATTAACTTCAGCTTGGAGAAGCTGCGTTCTCCACTGGCAACCGTTATAGGAAGTGTTAGAAGTATGCACAGAGCAACAAAAACATTTGGAAAGAGGGTGGTCATCTTATTTGGGCACTTATATTCCAGAACAGCCTTTGGAATTGATCCTGCTGAAATGTATCTTGAAAGGGCTTTCAGTTCATCACCTGAATCACTCTCATCAATATCGCGCATGTCATCATGTGTCAACACTGTCTCTAATGTCCTGCATTGTTGATGTAGGTCTTCTTCAGGTATAGTGAGAAGTTTTGGAATATCATACAACATCCCAAATATTCCTTGAGCTGCGTGAAACATTCTTCAACTGACTGTATTGCACAATCTAGCACCTGGTTAAAGAATTCAACTTTGAATTGTTGTTTGGGGTCTCTTATGGGATTATCCCGTGCCTCATAATCAAAATATCTTCTTCTTTGGTGACTCTTGTATTCTTGAATGGGTGAGAAAATAGCTTCAGTGTGAAGTTACTCTGCCAACTTCTGTGCACTCTTCAGAACGTTTTGAAATCCCTCATCTGACTGGTAAGACTGTAGGTTTGACTTTGCTTTGTCCAGTTGTTCCATTGCTCCAGATATATCAAGGTCAACACCTTGGAGTCTCTTGCTTACAACATTTATTTCAAACAGTATGTCATGCCACAACACTAAGCCACACAGAAATTTGAAGTTATGTATGTTTCTGATGATTCCATTTCCCTCTGCCACTGTTCTCCCACAAACAGTTCCTGTCATAGTATTATCCTCCATAATGGCAACTATGACATCATCTATCTTCCCAATTTGGTGTTTGATATGCTTTATTGCCTCCACTCAACTTTCCCATCGTGTGGCACTCAGTGGTTTCAGTGTCAGAAAGGATGTTCCCAGATGTTGCTTCAAAATTTGCCATCGATGAGTCGATGCAGAGAAAAATACATAGATGCTTTGAACACATTAAAAAATTCAACAGCCTCACTAGAAGCTGATGCTGCATCACAGACCACCAAGTTCAATGAATGAGAACTGCATGGGACAAAAAAAGCTCGAGGGTTTAACTCTCGGATCCATGTCTGCACTCCTCTGTTCTTTCCTCTCATGTTGGCACCATTATCGTAGCCCTGACCTCTCATGTCAACTATCGCAATTCCTATATCTTCCAGCTTTTTAAGAAGCACATTTGTCATACCAACTCCTGTAGTATCATCAATGTCAATAAATTCTAGAAAATGCTCTCTGACAGTCACCATTGCAGGGACATTTTCACTAGGTTCTGTTACAAAACGTGCCATTAAAGTCATTTGTTCCACATGGCTGATGTCAGGTGTGCAGTCCAGAATAACAGAGTAATATCTTGCTGACTTCAGATCTGCCACAATCTTCTGTTTGACTTTTGTTGCCAGTATCTGTATGATCTCATTTTGAATTGTTTTCCCAAGGTAATGGTGTGTGTACATTTCTTGGGTGGTAACTCTTCTTAGATGCTCCTGGAGTACAGCATCAAACTCAGCCATCAGCTTCACAATTTTAAGGAAGTTTCCATTGTTTGGCACATACAGCTGATCTGAAGTGCCACGCAGTGTTAGGTTTTGGGTAGCAAGCATTCTCACAATGCCAATGAGTCTTTTCAGAACATTTTGCCAGTAAAGAGACTCTGATGCAATCTTCTCTTGATGCTGATCATCTATGGTTGCCTTTAACCTTAGTCTCATCTCAAGCTCTTTCCACCTATGGAATGCTCTCTGGTGATTTTCTGCCTTCTCATGGCATGCCAGATTTCTAGCCAGATTTTTCGAGCCCTTTGTTCCTGTAGAACCCAATGTGGCTGGAACACTAGACTGGAAGAGTTTGCAGCAAAAACAGTATGCAGCATTCTGGGTATTTGAGTACATAAGCCATGGCCTCTCTACTTTGTCACCATTGGGGATTTCACGCCAGTAATGTGTTGGATGGAAACTTCTATTTTCATTGTCTTTGGGGAACATGAAGTTTTTCACTTGCTGAGGCCCATTCAGTACTAGGAAGTCCCTCAGGCTACTGCTCAAGTGGGTCCACAGTCTTGGATCATCTAGACTTAAGGAACTAAACTCAGCAGCAGCTGTTTCTTGTGCCTCCACCACACTCTTCTCTGATCTACACTTTTCTTCAGGAATGTGCATGGTTACATCCATTTGAGATGGAGATATGGATGCTGCAATAGCTGCCAGGTCTCCTGCACTCTGACTGACTAACTGGAAGATCAGGCATCTCCTCACCACTCACATTCTCACTGGGGCCGGAAGGCTCATCGTGAACATTTGCATTTATGTATCTCAGGAGAGCTCCTTCCTGCTTAGATAGAAAAGCTTCCTTTGCTTTCTTTCTTTTCTGACTGCTGTCCCAGAGGGGTGTTTTCTTCTTTCACTCATGACTGCTGTTCTGTGCCAGCTATAGTGGCTCTCAACACTCAATTGAAGAGGACAAATAAGCAGGCTGGTAGCAGGGTCTGAGTGAGGGAAGATATCAGCGTCTTAAGGGCCTAACTGGCTTCTATTACTTCAGTTGACTGCCTGTTCTCCTCAAGTGGGTTCAGGGAAGCAGCAGGAAACAGGAAGCTCCCTGAGAAGCTGGTGTTAATCAGTCCAGGCTCCTGGGGGTGCTAGAGAGATACATAAGAGGCTCCTCCTCCTCTCTCCCTGCAGCGCCTGCTGCTTTCTGTTATTCCCTCTCACCTTTTCTCCTGCCTGTCTGTTATGTCTCTTGTGCCCTCCTTCCTCCAGCACAGCACTCCACCATCTCTGTGCATCTAGAGCAGAGAGAATACATATGCACCAGCAGCAGACACAATTTTCTACACTCTGTGGCACCCCCCTCCCCACAGTCTGGCACCTTCATAGAAAAATGATAAATGACAAAAACATTGTGGGTGAACACATTTCACAGAACAATCGCTCCGTAGCTGACCTCTGAACCCTGGTCCTCAGAGGAAACCTGCACAACACCTTCAAAGATGAGCCTAAGAGCTTAAAGTCATAACTTTACTTCATATTAAAAATCATAGTCTTAGGGCTGGTCTACACTAGGAACTTACATCAACATGGCTACATCTCTCAGGGGTGAGAAAAATTCACACTCCCGAGGGATGTAGCTATGCCGACCTAACCCCTGGTGTAGATAGTGCTAGGTCAATGGAAGAATTCTTTTGTTGACCTACCTACTGCTTCTCAGGGAGGTGGATTACCTACACCAATGGGAGAACTCCTCCTTTTGGTGCAGATAGTGTCTGAGCTGAAGAGCTACAGCAGTGCAGCTGAAGAGGTGCGGCTATAGCGGTTGAAGTGTAGGCATTTGGTTAATAAAGACACAGGATTTACAACTTGTTACAACAGTCTTTAACCTGCCAACTCTCTGTTTTTGACTTCTGATGACTTCAGAGGTGTTAACTGGCTACTTCACCTTGAATGATCTATTACAAAATGTGTTAATTACTTATGCCAAACAATCTGTTCCATGTTATATTTAGCTGTGACACTCTGAACACCTTTGAGTTCTGTGTAGCTCAAAAGCTTGTCTCTTTCACCAACGGCAGTTGGTCCAAAGAAGATATGACTTCACCCACCTTCTGCTTCTAATATCATGGAACAATATAGCTACAACAACACTGCAAACAATATGGGGGAGAGGGCAGAATAGTAATTTGTGGTAGGAATGCTACATTTGTATGTCAGACCTTACAGCTTTCCAGTAGAATATTCTTCCATTCTATTAGCCAGCCTTCATTGTGCCATAATCATAGAAATTTGGAGCTAGAAGAGATCCCAAGAACTCATCTAGTACATCCCACCCCCATCACTCCCAGTGAGGCAGGATTAAGTATACTTAGATTATCTCTGACAACTGATTCTCTCATCTGTTCTTTAAAGCCTCCAAGGATGGGACTTCCACAACTACCTTAGGTAACCTGTTCCAGTGCATCATAATACCTACTTTATAAGAAACCAGATCCTATTAGCAGCCTCCCTTCCAGGACCATATTGGGTAACCTAGTCCCTAGGTATTTCCCTTTTATATATTTTTTTCAATAGTCTATCTGCTCCTCAGTGTATTATAGAATTGTTTATAAATAAATATATACTTAGGGTCAGATTCGGATGTCAGTTACACCAGTATAATTTGGGAGTATCTCTACTGGTTTCAATTTCACTGAATTATTGAGTTGTTAATTGGGCCCCTGGAGTCTAATGGGCATTTTCACCATATTTTTAATAGTTTAAGGAAGGTCAAATGGCATCTAAACTAGTTGACCTCTTAGCAAATTTTAATGTGCCAGTCTATTATGACATTTTCATGCAACATAACTAATGCAAGATCTCATGATAATTCAGAAAATAAATCATGAGAGCACTGAACCATCTGCCTGCACCACATCATTGTAAGATATCAATGGCCATCAAAAAGCTAATTTGCTAGTATCCATTTATTTGCAATTGCGAAGCAGAAGGTGAAACTGAGGAAATTAATTGAGGGAAAAAAAGAGGAATAAATGTTGAATGTCAGCAAAAGACAGGCCCGAACAATGCCTCAGGATGCTCATGTGGTGATCTGCAAAATAACTTTGAGCTGTTGCAAGATAAAGATAAGAGGCTCTGGCAAGAGTTTGTTGAATAACATCATGCTGCCAGAGAGATAAGTTAAAGGAAGTCTCTCGCACACGCACAAGAAGGATAGATTAGAAATGTATAGATAATAAAATACCTCACCTGAGTGTACCTCTGTTTGTGATCCAAATCAGCATAACAAGAGATGTGGCACGTGTATCTCCCCTGTTCTCAAGGTTTTTACTATGGTGCATTTCCTCTGCCTGGTTCCTCTGCTTTGTTTAAATAATATCTTGTATGGATTTACAGCTATTTTTGTTAACCTAAGAAACCACTTTATTTAATTCAGCAATCAGCAGTCCATTCTTAGCTGTTGGATTTAGATTTAGTTTGCTCTGTTACCTACAGCTTGATAGCCTAATCTTATGTTTTGGAAAAACTGTCATATAATATTTATTTGTTAGAGAGTTCAGTATATTTAAGAATGGTACAATCTTCTCCTTATGGTTCTGGATTAATTTTCAATTAATTCTATTTTAATTATTGTTCCCTTGAAATATCTTTAAATCTGTGTAGTCATTGAAATATGCTTTTCTCTGGATTTCAAGACAAGATCATCATTACTTTGAGCAGAATTCACTTCAAATAATAGAACTTTTATTGAAAACAAAAATAACAAAAGAGACTGTTCATGGGAGAAATACTTGAGACTCTATTGTAACTCCCATCAACAATATCTTTTAACATGAAAAGAACACTTAAATAATAGATTGCAGAGAGTGAAAACAGTAAGCTGCAAATTGACATACTGAATTTGTGGTTGACTGGCATATTTTAAAAAAATAAACCTGGACTACGGAAGAAAAAAATAAAATTAAAATTGTTCTATATTGTATTAGTCTTCATTAGACTATTTTTTGCACACCATGGGCCAAGTCTACTCTTGGTTATACCATAGTAAATCTAAATTAACACCACTCAGACAAATGGATTTAGTCTAGGCCAGCTCATACCCTTTAGATTCACTCATGGAGTGGATACTCTTGAATGCAGATATCATGAGCACAAATTCTTCCTGATCCCTCAAGGTGGATGAAACTGCAAGGTGACAAGGTCATGCTCTATCACTGAGGCTTCCAAGACTATGTAAAGCAGTCACCTCTACTTAAAAAAATCTTAATCATAACCAAATAGTTCTAGGATCCTTAATAAGAAGGCCATTCAATGTGACCAAATGCTTCAGCAGTGCACATTGAAATAAAATTAGCTATATTAATTTTCTTAGCAAACTATGAGACTAAATAGTCTATTTAAATTAGCTCATGCACACCTGGCTGGTACAAAACCTGCCCAATCTGGGTCAGTTATATGAAGGAAGACTTTTAGTTAGGCATCCTTTCAGAACTTCAACTAATACTTTACTGTCAGAGTTAATTAAGCAGATTGGCCTATAAGAGGCACATTGCAATGGATCTTCATGAAGCAGAACAACTTTTGTCTCCTGCAGTGTAGAGAGTACAATTTTCTTTTTCCTGAATCACAAAACACGTCTTGCCCAGTCTGCTCTGATTTAAGACATTTGTAACAATCTATGGAGGACCTATTGGACCATGGTGATTTATTACCAGGGAGAAAAATTTGACCGCCTCCAATTCCTTTAATGTTAAAACATCATTTAAAATGATTATAGCAATAGGGGACACTGAGTAATTTAACATGCTGGAGTCAATGAGTCTTTCCATTGACTTCAAGGGGAGTTGAATCCAGCTCCTGGTGCCTACCCTTGGGACATTTATATTTCCATTCCTCATCAAGTAGTTTGCCAGGATTATTTTTCTGTTCATAACACTGATTTGTGCGTAAGGGTCAGAAATGTGCCCAATTACGACATTGTGTATTTCATCTCATCTCTAAACTTGGAGTCTGTTGTCACTCCTCTGTGTTGCACAGTTTCCTTTCTAATTCTTCTGATTACTCCAGACAAATTCTTTTAAACGGGATGAATAAGAGATTATGGATGACGTTATCACTGGTTTTGAGGTTTTCCATAATAAAGACTGAAAGTTACCTGTATTTTCCCTTTCATTAAATCTTCTATTATTCTTTTTTTTAAAGGAATGAACAAACATTTTGTTTTGCAATGAGAGATGCACTGGCTTTAGTGTGTGCAAATGCCTCCGTATTTTAATCCATCCCAGTTTCTCAGCTGTGGACTTCATATCTCACATCTCTGAGGAAAACTTATCAAGTCTGTCTGATCTTTTTTTGAGATTATGCAGAACACAGCTATAATGTGTGGTAATAAAGTGCGGTATTTTTGTCAGTATATGATGATAAAAGTTCATAAAAATCTCATTGGGGACATACACAGAGACACAGTGTTTCCTTATGCTTTTTAGGGACAAGTACAATTCCCACTGAAATAAACAGAGTCTTTTCAGTGACTTCACTGGGAAATGGATCCAGCTCTAAGACATCTTCTGCTGATATCCATTTCCCTTGTAATTCAGTGGGGTTTCAATATTCTCCCATTTTAGCTTTGTGTATATTAACATGTAGGCCCCACTCTATCTGCCACAACATCAGGCATAAAAACATTACCAACCCATTCCCTGCATATTTTCTCATAGATTCTTTGAGATAGGTGGATTTCTGTAACAATGCCACCTGTGCTGGATTTCTTCTAAGGGCAGATAAATGCTCTTTCCTTTGTTGTGGGATGATATAAGCCCCATACTTTCTAGGACCATACTTTAAATCTATCAATGGTCATTCACTTCTTCAATGATGTCTGTATTTCACTATTATTAATTATGAGAGTTTGATATAATTTGTACTGCAGTAACACTCAGGATAACACTCAGGATTAGGAACCTGCGATTGAGTGTACTGGACTTTTTGAGGCCCTCCATTGGAGGCCTCATAGTCTTACCACACCCCACCCCAGAAAAGGAGCAGCGAAGGTGGGTCCTCCAGGCCTGCCTAGAGAGGCTGCAGGGAAGCAACCGATCAGAGTGCAGCAGGCTCAGTTAAAAAGGAGCTGCAGGGGCTAAGTAGATCAGCTGCTGACCAGGACTAGAAGGATGAGGAAGGACAGGAGGTGAGATCTTCAGCTTTGAAGTAAGGGTGATGTTCAAGGAACTATGTGGAAAGTGGCCCATGGAATAGCAGCAGCAACTATTACAGAAAGTAGCATGTGGCTACTATTTATTGGGTTGGGCCTTGGAGTAGTGGTTGGGCCTGGGTCCCTGCTACTGGCAGGGTGGCCTAAGCCTTGAAATGGGTATAAGGCTTGTTTAGAGGCTGCAGTGAAGGGCAGAACTTAGAGTCTCTGGGGAGAAAGTTCTGGGGGCACTGCTCTATGCCAGAGCAGACCTGGACTTAAAGCTAGCCCAGAAGGGGCTGAGGACTGAGCCCAGAGACCGGGCTAAAGATGGTAACAAGAGCACAGGGACAGGCCCCGTTGGACATTTTGCCCCAGAAGGGGTTCTTCATGTGTTTAGACTGTGTGTAGCTCAACCCTCTGGCTGAGTCATTGAAGACTCATCTGATGAGGGTAACAGCCAGCAGGGGACACCACAAGCAGAGACTGTGCAGGTTTCCATCTGGCCAAGAGCAGGCACTCATGAGAGGTGAGTGCGCACTGTTACCGGCCCCCATTGGAACTGCTGCACTAATATATAGGAAGAAACTGTTTTGAGGAGCTTATCTGAAAAGACACAAAACAGCTGAAGGGTAGGGTAATGGGATACAACATCCAAACAAAAGAGTTAGGCTGATGAAAGGCATGTGTCTTGTTAGTTCTAATATATATTTTTTTTCTTGTCTAACTTTCTTAAAATGGGTTTTTTATCTATTTTGAGTTCAGCCCTAGCTTTTATCCATTTTGGCTTAAAAATAGCAGTTACATATTCTACTTTTATCCTTTGCATTTGTATTTTAATTTTTAAAAATATATTTAGTCCTATAAGTCCCTGCAAGTAAGTCAGCAACTCCGTGGGAGATGTTGAGTAGCGTAGGGCACGAAATGGGAGACTATTTAGGCAAGCAGAATGTGTAAGCATTCTGGAATTTTGCCAGTACACAGGGTTGAATAATCCGTCTGCCAAAAACAACTTTTTTTTTTACAACAAAAGCTCAACTTGAATGCTATTGTTTTTGACGTATTGGACCTGATTCTTTTCTGACTTATACTAGTTTTAAATAAGAGCAACTCTGTTGATTTCAAATGAGTTACTCCTGATTTACTAGTGGGAGAATAATCAGGCCCATTGAGTCTAACCAGTGTTTAGTTGCAGAGCAAATGATCATCGTGTTCTGCTTCATGCTGTCCTGGTCGTTCATTTTTAAATTGTCCTAGGAGCAAAGGTTGGATTGGGATGTAGCAATATTTTTCTTACATCTGTTTTTGATGGTATTCCAAGATTCTCCACAAATTTGATACACACAAGCTTTGTACATTTATTTGCTCAGTATCTTTCAGGATTTATGATTGCTGTAATTTACCACCCACTGAAAGCTCTCTACAGGCTTACTGTGTGATTCCTCAGAGCTTCTGTTGGATATTTTATCTATATATTCAAAAATAATGTAATTGGGGACTTGAACACACATGTGACTAATACTACTGTTAGATTTTTCTCTGCAGTTCATGGGTCTGCAGGAATCTTTTAATTTAAATGAACCCTTCCATATACTGCAGCATATACTAGGGGCCATACCCTTTATTTTAGTCATCACCACAAGTTTCTGTCTTTTACTATTAATGGTGATACGATTATTTTTGGATCACTTTTATTTTACTACTTTTTGTATCCCAGATACCATATATCAGACATGCTCCATGTGCTCGAGAGTTGAGTGAATAATTTATAGTGAATAATCTAGTCTCGAAAATTTATTCAATGGATTTTTTTCTTTTCAAAATTCATGATTGCACTGTGATTTCCTCAAATGTATTTGTTGTTTGAATAGATTTGTCAAGCAGTTTCTGTGAATAATTCTTTGTGCACAGATTGCTTGTGAATAGCTAATTGCAAAGGCTTGATATTTGAAATTGAAGCTGTCTTTATTGGACACAAAGGTCACATGGTACTTTTTGTTCCCTGATCAAATGAGTCTATCTTTTAAAATCAGTTTCCATAAATATTGCACAAGTCTTACTTAAAATTTGCTGTTTTGATTAACATTCTTGTCAGTAAATTCATTTTCTGGACCAGTTGCATGAAGTGAAAACAGTCAAAGTGAATTTATTAAAAATTCAAAAGAAAATACATAGGCTTTTGTTGTTGTTGTTTTCCAGTTATCATCCAACTATATAACTGGCATTTGGGGATCCTTCCTGGATCAAAACAAAGCAAACTCCTTCATGTAGTCTTTTTCCTTTCCAGTGATATAGAGAATATGATGACTTATTGACCTTACTTGGCACTTTATGCTAAAGTATGATATCTCGGCATAGTTTAGTTACATTTCCATCACTCTCCTTGGTGTGACTCTACTCTGAGAGTATTAAAAGCAGTAGTACAATACCTGGAAGCATAAGGGTGGCATGTGTGTGCGTGTGCACAGCATGTGAAAAAGCAACACAACAATTGTCCCATGGAGAATGCTGTTTGTTTTAAAATAATAATTTCTTCATGCAAAACTTATCCTGAATATTATCAAGTATTCTTGATATGTTTCTTAATCTAGATAGGTCTAGAAAAATCTTAATATGAGTAGTCTTCATTGATAAAATTATTTTGATGGTTTGAGTTGAAACCTTTGATCTTTTTCCTTTGCCTATTTTTATCTACTTGCCCTATGTTTTATATAGTTGAAAGAAAATCATATTTGCACAAGCCAACTAACAAAGCAGATGATTCAAAATATGGGAGTGATTTTAAAATGACTTTTGTCCACAAGTCTTGACTAAAACTTTTAACAGGAACAGATCATCTGAGTCCAATGACAGTACAGTTTTATTAATATTTGAATAAGAACAGGAGAATTGCGTTTGACACTTTTGGAACTAATAGATCTGTTTTGTTGCTCGGTTTTTGTTTGCTTTCCTGTCTGGAAAGCAGTCTGAGATTTGATACGAGACACCATGTAATATCACGGAATAGCAAGAGAACACAATAAGGAATGCAAATGATAAAAATGGAGGTTTGTGGATTCTGTGATGTTAAGTCTGCCAGCAGGTACATATCATAATGAAAATCGCCAAGGATTATAAAAAAAAAAAAAAAAAAAAAAAAAAAGGAAGAAGCATCCCAAGAATGTTAAATGTTCACAGTAATTACCCAGGTGTAACACTGCTGATAGCAGCTAGCAAAATTGTCTGTGGAATACAATCAGGAAAGTTAGCGGGCTTCTATTTCTGATATCACAGATAATGTTTGAAGGCAAAAATGTATATAGAAGCTTGGAAGAGTTAATAAATCCTATTTGTTTGTTCTATTTTAAAGGTGGAGTTAAGAGCCCTTTATCTGCCAGTCACATTTCTTTCAGGTACCTACTGGCATTGCAATCTTGTGGAAGCAGTTTTTCAGTGATCACAATTTAAAAGTCTGCGTATGCAAAAAGGAGCTGCTGATCACGCTCCTTTAATCTATACTGACAGTCCAGCAAAGAAAACATTTTAGGTGACCTGAAGAATTCCCTGATTCCATTCTGCACACATGTGACTACAGGTATTAGCACAGTTATTAACTTACTGAACCCTTCTTTTTGTCTGCAGAAACAGTAGGTGAAATCCTGACTCCATTGAAGTCTATGGCAACACTCTATCTACTTAAGTGAAGCCAGCATTTCACCCATCATCACCAAAGCATCCCTGTTGGTCTTTTGTGGGAAGTAGGTCTCAAGACAAATTAAATGAAAATATTTGATAGTCTTACTATGGGGAAACAAAACAAAAAAAGTTTGCAACAAGACAGTGCCCGTATCTGGCTATATTGGCAGGATGTATTGCACAACACAATTTGACCTTTTAGGCTGGGTCTTCATACCACTTAGACTCCACCTTGGGATTTGTCATAAACCCCACAGAAAAAGAGGAAAATAAATGTTGAGCTTCTGTGAAACAGTAAAGTTTCCATTTTAGGTCAAGTAAGAGTTGCCAACAGATTTCTTTTGGGATAACTACTCGCTTTTATTTTGTTAGAGCATATGCCTGACTGCTACCGATCAGTCGGGAATCAATTTGGAGTGGTCAAATCTACTGTGGGGGCTGCTGTGATCCAAGTAGCCAAGGCAATCACTAACCTTCTGCTAGCAAAGTTAGTGAGTCTGGGAAATGTGCAGGTCATAGTGGATGGCTTTGCTGCAATGGGGTTCCCTAACTATGGTGGGGCGATAGGGATATGCATTCCGTCTATCTTGGCACCGGACCACCTTGCCAACCAGTATGTAAATTGAAAGGGGTACTTCTCAATGGTGCTGCAAGCACTGGTGGATCACAAGGGATGTTTCACCGACATCAATGTGGGATGGCCGGGAAAGGTGCATGACGCTCGCATCTTTAGGAACTCTGGGCTGTTTGAGCAGCTGCAAGAACGGACTTACTTCCCAGACCAGAAAATTACCATTGGGGTTGTTGAAATGCCAATGCAATACCTCTTGCTCCCATGGCTCATGAAGCCGTACACAGGCAGCCTGGACAGTAGTAAGGAGCAGTTCAGCTATAGGCTGAACAAGTGCAGAATGGTGGTAGAATGTGCCTTTGGACGTTTAAAAGCTCGCTGGCGCTGTTTGCTGACTAGGTTAGACCTCAGTGCAACCAATATTCCCATTGTTATTGCTGTGTGCTCCATAATATATATGAGAGTAAGGGGAAGACATTTATGGCAGGGTGGGAGGTTGAGGCAAATCGCCTGGTGGCCAATTTTGAGCAGCCAGAGACTAGGGCGATTAGAAGAGCACAGCTAGGCACGCTGCAGATCAGAGAGGCTTTGAAAACCAGTTTCATGACTGCCCAGGCTATAGTGTGACAGTTTCTCCTTGATGCAAACCTGCCCCCTTTGTTGATTTTAATTCCCCGTAAGCCAACCACCCTCCCCCCTTTGATCACAGCTGGCAAAGGAAATAAAGTCACTATTGTTTTGAAACCATGCATTCTTTTTTTATTTTAAAAAAAGAAGTGAAATAACTGACAAGGTAGCCCAGGTGGGGTGGGGGAGGAGGGAAGGACAAGGCCACATTGCTTATTGTAGCCACACTACAAATCAAAACTGTTTGATTGATAGCCTTCTGTTGCTTGGGCCATCCTCTGGAGTGGCTGGGTGCCCGGATCCTCCTTCCCCTCCCCCCCCCGCGTTCTTGGGCATCTGGGTGAGGAGGATATGGAACTTGAGGAGGAGGGCAGGTAGTTATACAGTGTATGCAACGGCGGTCTGTGCTCTTGTTGCCTTTCCAGCAGCTCCACCAGATGCCTGAGCATGTTCATTTGCTCCCCCATTAGCCTCAGCATCGCCTCCTGCCTCTGCTCATTGCGCTCACTGTATGCTTTCCTGGCCTCTGTGACTGTATGCCTCCATGCATTCAGCTGTGCCCTATCAGTGTGGGAGGACTTCATGAGCTTGGAAAACATGTAATCGTGAGTGTGTGTATGGTGTCTTTTTTTTTTTTTTTTTCTCCCTCCTCGCCTTCTAATCGGCGATAACCTCTGGGACAGAGATGATACTGGGAAGCGTAGAAACATTTGCACCTGTGGGGGGATAAAAAGGGAGAGTAGAATTTAAGAAGATATATTTCTGAGAACAAAAGGGAGACTCTTTCACAGTGAATCAAGCAATTCACAGCAGACAGCACATGTGCTTTAGGTACAAGGTCACATTTTGCCTTTTATATTGAGCGCCTGCCAATATGGTGACACATCACACAAAGCTGGGCAACAGAATTCGGTTTCCAGGCAGCCATGGTAAGCCAAAGGATACGCGGGGTTGGCTTCTTCCGCCTTCATAACACGTGGGAATGGTTTCAAACTGTAGTGTCCTCCTTTCCCGTAGCAAGCAATGCTGGTTGGATTTGCCGTTTAAAAGGAGGGGCTGTGGTTTTCGGGTGGATGTGCAGTACACCCCTCCCCTACCCCACCATGTGGCTATTCTCTGGGATGATCCCTTCACCCCTCCCCCCACTGCGTGGCTATTCTCAGGGATGATCCCTTTTAGCCATGTACAAACAGCCCAGCATGAACGGGGTCCTTTTACTGTTCCCTTACAAAAAATTCCCCTATTTCAACCAGGTGACCACGAATGATATCACTCTCCTGAGGCTAACACAAAAAGATATAGACCGAATGTTGCTTGAATGCGACCAAAACCCAGGACCATTCGCTGCCATGCTTTGTGCTGCAATGATTCCAGACTACTTGCTACTGGCTTGGCGTGGTAACATGTCCTACCGTGGATGAAGAAATAAGGCAGCCCTCCCCAGAAACCTTCTGCAAAGGCTTTCAGAGTACCTCCAGGAGAGCTTAATGGAGATGTCCCTGGAGGATTCCCGCTCCATCCTCAGACACGTTAACAGACTTTTCCAGTAGCTGTACTGGCCGCGAATGCATCCCAAGTCTTCAGGGCAAATCAAACATTAAACACAATTGCTTTTAAACCCTGAAGTGTAGTTACAAATGTGCACACACCAGAGGTGCCTTCTCTGGCTTCAGGGTCGGGGATCCCGCCTTGGGAGGGTATTGGCTCCAGGGCGATGAAAAGGTCCTGGCTGCCAGGTAGAATGGATTCTCCACTTGTGCATTCTCCTTCTCCTCCTCCTCCTCATCCACAAAATCCTCCTCCCGGTTGCGTGAGACTCCCTCCTTGCAGGTGTTCATGGACAGTGGTGGGGTGGAGGTAGGGTACCCCGCAGAATGCCATGCAGCTGATAATAGAAGCGGCATGTATGGGGCTCTGACCCGGAGCGACCATTTGCCTCCTTTGTCTTTTGGTAAGCTTGCCTGAGCTCCTTAACTTTCACGCGGCAGTGCTGTGTGTCCCTGTTGTAGCCTCTCTCCACCATGCCCTGTGCGATTTTGGCATATATACATCAGCATTTCTTCTCTTTGATCAGAGTTCGGCCTGCACAGATTCTTCTCCCCATACAGCAATCAGATCCAGTGTCTCCTGTTCGGTCCATTCTGGAGCTCGTTTGCGATTCTAGGAGGAATGGAAGGGAGTAAGCAGGTGAGTAGACTATGTTCTCCTACACGTCTAGACCCAAGATCCAGGTAGCCTGTGTACAGAGTTCTTACTCCCTTTTATTTCTGAACACAGGCCTATAATGTGAACCACACCATAACCCAAAGTTAATTCAATACTGCCTCTGTCTCTCACTCTGAGGCTAACCCACAAAAAATTCTGAAGACACCACAGTGGCTTTGTGAGGAATAATAAGAAAAATTGGATCAGCTCTTAAGAAACTAGATTCTATTTTTGTCAGTAACTTATGTAGTTGGTTTTTTTTTGTTTTGTTTTTTTTGGTCCCTGAACTAAGATAAAATAGAAGAAAACAATGAGACACTGTATTGGAAGAAATTTCCTCTGAGATTCCCAGGAGATTCCCAGGTCTTTAAGAACAATGGAGCCGCTATGTTTTTACAAACCACTCTGCAGCACCTGCTTACTGACAGAGGCTCATTTCCTAATTTTCTGTCTTTATTTATTTTGTGCCAAAAATATTAAAAACATCTTGCCATTTTTTACAAAGATGATGTGGATGAAACATTAGTTTCTTGACTCAACTTATGTTCTACAACTTGGGTCCCTTGTGTGCTAGGTTTTCAGAGGGTGAAATAACACTGGATCAAGGTAGTGGTTTGTTTACAGCTTTTTCAGTAGGCACTTAAAGATTCAGTCACAGATTTTTTTTTTGACATCTCAAAAGAGCAGATGAAGTTGTCTGAATGAGGAGTGACAGTATCAGTAAATAGCACGAGACATTTCCATGTGAACTGGTAGCATTTTTTTTCCTTTGTGACTATAATGATATTGATTAAAATACATTGGGTGTCTTCACTATTTGGCTGCACATCGTTCCTAAACACCCCTTTGTAGCGGGGTGGTCACCTGCTCTGGCCCAGAAAGGGTTAAAGCCAGCCCTGGGAGAGGGCTGAGGCTGGGAAGGAAAGCCTGGGCTGATTGGGGAAGGCAGTAATAGCTGGGGCTATGCCCCAATCAGGCCCAGCTGGCCCCTATAGGAGGCTGTGAGCCAGAAGCCCAAGCAGTCTCTCTCTGTGTTCAGAGAGAGAAGGGCCTGGCTGCAGGGAGGTTAACCAGGTATCTGGAGTGGAGCAGGGCTGGGGAGAGGCCAAGGGAGCTGGGGAGCTCCAGCCTAGGTAAGCCCCAGGCTGTAGGCCTGGTAAGGCCTATTAGGTACTGGGTTGCAGGGGCAGCCCATGGGTAGGCAGAGGCAGCAGGTCCAAACCCCTTTGCCTGTGATGAGTGGCTGATACTGCAGTCTGCCCCAGTGAACGGGGGCTAGATGGAGACTGGGCAGTAGCCAAGACTGAGGCGAAGTGGGGATAGTGGGTGGGGGTTCCCCTGAGAGGGGGAGCCCCAGAACTGTGGGGGTACTGCCAGGGGGCAGCACCCAGAGAAATGGGCACCGGGGTCCTGGGAGGGACACGGGGCCAGTGGCAAGATGGATCACCGACCTGCAGAGGGCGCTCCAAGGCTGAGAGAGCTAATTCCCGAGGACAACCAGCAGGAGGCGCCGCAGGGGTGAGTCTGCACTGTTACACCCCTAGTATGTATTTCACATGTGAGTAATGATTTATGGCAGTTATATATGCTGTTTGGGGGAGAGACTCTAGTTTAAAAAAAAAAATTATAGAAAATGATGATGATTTCCCCCCCCCCCCCCCCGCAGTTAAAAGGCCTAAGCCTCTTCCTACTGAAATCCATAAAAGATTTTTCCTATGATTTCAGTGAGGTCAGAATTGGTCCCAAAATATGGTTTAAAGTAACATTAGTAACAGTTTAAGCTATCCTATTGAGACACTGAAAAAAATAAATCCTTTTGATGGAAAATAGGCATTATCTCTGTCTAACTGAGCAGCACACAAGAAGGACTCTTGCAAGGTAAATGATAGAATGCACCCCCATCCCCAGAATAGAAGGAGCTCCTTAAATTGTTTAAGTATTCTGCACAGCCATAAGTGCAAAAGCATTTGATTTATTTAAGATAGAGGTGTGCTTGACTTCCTAAAACGTGTAAATGTTTTGTTTTTTACTTGTTTGTTTGTGTTGCTTTTCATTTTGTATTCTTCCTACCCTTTTGTTTTAGGCCTAGAGGATGACACTTACAATTTGTAGCTGGAGTCAAAATCTCCCTTTTAGTTACTCCACTGCACTGGAGAGGGAGTACACTTCAACAGGTCTGTACTTATCACAGAGTACACTCCCCAAAGTGCTGGCATAACTACCCCACCAGGTGCATGGGGTGTAAACAAGGCTCTGTCTACGCCTTACACAGTTCTGCTTCTCGCCTATCTGTGTGAGGGCTTTGCAGAATCTACAATCCCTTGCATGCAGGGATTAGTGGTACAGAGCCCAAGTGCAAGGGAGTAAGGGGATGCCTTATACCCCCTCCCTTTCACTGTGCCAGCTCACAGGACGGGACAAACAGTCCCTTTGTGAGGAATTAGACAAGTGAATTTATGATGTAGTAAAACTTCTTATGAAAGTATTGTGAGTGAATGTTGTATACCATTGTTTTTTCTGTATGAAAACAGTAATTAGAAGATTAAGCAAAATTAAAAACCTTAACTCTGGATATTTGTTTCTTGATCTTAAGGTAAAATTTACCAAAATGAACATTTTTCATGTGATAAATAATTTTTTTTTCACTTAAACATATACCTAGAAAGGATGTTGAAGTTTAGTGTCTGGAAAATTTTCTTCCTCTCCCTGCCAAGAATTTCCATTTCATAATGTCAAATTAAGATAAGCACATTGCAGCCAGACCATTGAATGCCGCACTCCCATTAAGAATCAGGTTTGGGAGTGGATTTGACATTCCCCCAAAGGACCAGTACATTTAAAACACAATGTGGAGAAGTCAAGTTATGAAATTCAAAAAGGAAATGGGGGTTTGCTTGAACACAGTGCTTGTTAATTTAAAGACACTGTGAAAATTCCATTTTGCTTCAGCTGAGTTAATCACATTTATATCCTCTTCTAGCTGGACAAAAATAAATTGTGGCATGCAATCTGGCAATAAGTATATTAAAGTTTATTAATTGTCGTTCTATTGCAGAACTTCACATCAATAGCTATATTGTATATGTGTTAAATGTATGTATAGCATATGTCTAATTCCCCTTCTTTAGAACATTGTTCCCTGAAAAAAGATGTTTTCAACCAGGAATATTTTTAAATAGGTATGTGTAAAATTCTTTAAAGGAGCAGGTAGAAGCAACATTGAATGGCTCTAAAGGAACTATGTTTAGTTCTCTTTTGCTAAAAGGACAAAGTGGCCTGGGAGGCAGGACCTTTTGAAGGGAATTAGTAAAAGTAAAAATTTGAGGAGAATACTAATTCATTTCAATAGGGAGTTCAGCATAAAAACTGATGGTATGTCATGGCACTGCCCACGGATTTCAGGATTCGGTACATCATTGGCTTTTTGCATTTGGCGTGTTTTACGGAAGTTTGAGAAATTATTTATTTCAAACTTTAAAGCACTGCACAGTATCTCCATTTAGAGCAATATACTTCTGTGTACATCTGAAGTTTGCTTTATAATCAAGAATTTCCCCTGACTGCATAAAATAAATGATTTTTAATTGTTAGGGTCTGATTGACTGGAGAGGAAAAAAAAGTCACTGTTATCAATTCACCTTTTAGGTGGGTCAGCCAAGAGATACCATAATTTAACTTTAATGCTGTGCAAAGTAAATTTCTGTCCTGAACATGTAGATTACATTATTAATTCCACACAGATCTTTCATTTTGAAATAAGTGTCCTGATGTTTTCTCATCTCTAACCAAATATTCAACATTAATTCACTTTGGGATGCAGCATGTTTTGTGACATGACGGTAATACATTTGACATAACCAACCAGGTGAATCATTGTATGGCAAGTATTCCACAGATATAATTTTTAAAATTTTAATAAGCAAAGAGTAAAATATGTACACTTTCAACCTTAGTGGTGTTTTTATTTATTTATTTATTTTTTGAAGGAGATCGAAAGAGACCAGAACTCAAGAGCATGTTTGTCGCACATTTTTCAAACAATCTACTCAACACTCACCAGTCTTAGCCTAAATAGATTACAATATCCAGTTAACTTATTCACATAATCACAAATAAATGGCAAAACTATACTTTATTTTTGTTTATAATTATTCTCTTACTACTGGATTATTCTTTGGCAGGGAATAGATTAGACAGTTACAAAGGATTTAGTTCAGTTTAGGTCCATTGCAATGCTGAATAGGGATGAAATGTGTATTTTATTTTTAAGATAAAGTGAAGCTTTTTTTTTTTTTTTTTGCTGAATTGGCACCCAAATCCTGCTGTGTCATGTTGGTGAATTACATCAGTGTTAAAACAGAAATAAAGCTGACCATGCTTTTGTCCCATTTTAAACTAGCAGTTAAACTCTTTCCAGATCCGTGAGCCACTTAGTTGACATTTGTCAAAGGGTTAGTTTCCTTGCTTAGAAAAGTCATTGCCAAACCTGTTTGGCCCTGCTGCTCTGAATTTTGAGTTTCCAATGAAATCGTGAAACCAGGCAGCTTTTCTTTATCATCAGGTTTGATTGATTGTAGAACTCTTGTACAGTTCTAGTATTGGCTTCCTCTTCAGCTAAGGAGGGTTTACTACAGCTCTTCTACTTCACTAACACTCAGTGACTGATCAGTTTCAGATGGGGAGACAAACTCCTGAGAAGTGGGAGTTATTAGGGCTTCACTTGCATCCACGCTTCTCTTGGGAGGATCTGCAATTTGCCACCTTGGAACTAGATTTTAAGTGAAATCTAAAGGAAAATTCAGGCACCAAAGGGCCAGATCCTCACCTGGTGTAAATCAGTGTTACTCCATTGACTACAATAGAGCTCGTCCAATTTAGTCCAAACTGGAACAGGTACAGAGAAGGGCTACTAGGATGATCCGAGGAATGGAAAACCTGTCTTATGAAAGGAGACTCAAAGAGCTTGGCTTGTTTAGCCTAACCAAAAGAAGGCTGAGGGGAGATATGATTGCCCTCTATAAATATATCCGAGGAATAAATACCAGGGAGGGAGAGGAATTATTTAAGCTCAGTACCAATGTGGACACAAGAACAAATGGATATAAACTGACCATCAGGAAGTTTAGACTTGAAATTAGACGAAGGTTTCTAACCATCAGAGGAGTGAAGTTCTGGAACAGCCTTCCAAGGGGAGTAGTGGGGGCAAAAGACATATCTGGCTTCAAGACTAAGTTTATGGAGGGGATGGTATAATGGGATAGCCTAATTTTGGCAATTAATTGGTTTTTGACTATTAGCGGTAAATATGCCCAATGGCTTGTGATGGGACGTTAGATGGGGTGGGAATTGAGTTACTACAGAGAATTCTTTCCTGGGTGTCTGGCTGGTAAGTCTTGCCCACATGCTCAGGGTTTAGCTGATCGCCATATTTGGGGTCGGGAAGGAATTTTCCTCCAGGGCAGATTGGCAGAGGCCCTGGGGTTTTTTCGCCTTCCTCTGCAGCGTGGGGCATGGGTCATTTGCTGGAAGATTCTCTGCATCTTGAAGTCTTTAAACCATGATTTGAGGACTTCAATGGCTCAGACACAGGTTTGATACAGGAGTGGGTGGGTGAGATTCTGTGGCCTGCGTTGTGCAGGAGGTCAGACTAGATGATCATAATGGTCCCTTCTGACCTTAAAGTCTATGATTCTATACCAGATGGGAATCTGGCCCACTTTTTATTTTTAAAAAGGGGAGGGGTTTTTTCATCTATTCATTTTGAAAGTTGTCTATCGCTCCCTTTTATTTGTAGTTGTAATCTCGTAAGCATTAGCCTTTTCTTACTCACTGAAATATCAGACATTTTTCATTTTCTGCAAAGAGAAATATCAAAACACTAGTTGGTGACAGGGGATGACAAACTACAGAGACTCTCCTCCTTGTTGTGCTTCTGAAGTGTAACCTGCAGTGCAGTCATTTGGAGGCCATTTGAGAGCTAATATTTCCCAAGGGCATCAAAGGAAAAGGTATTTGATTCCTAAGTACTTAAAAACCGAGAGTCTCAAACCCCAAACTGGGCATTTTTCTTTGAATCTGACAGCAAAGATTACTGACCATATTTAGCTGTCAGGCAGTTACAGGTAAAAATACTGGTCACAGATTCACAATAGATACATTATATTGATGTATGTGCTTCACAAAACAAGAAAGCTTAACTTAAGTCCAAGTTCAATATAAAATAGCCTGAATAACCGTTTGAAAGGACTATCAGCTAAGCATTTGCACATAGCTCATGGAAAGTGTCTATGTGAAAAGTAGCTATACCTTTTTAATGTTTTGTCAGTAATCCTATAACTTGACAATTTGTTTGATAAATTATTAAAAATGGACCACCATTCCTACCAGGGTTGGCCTGCTGGGTCACAGGCCAGAAGTTCTTCTCCAAGCAAGGGCTCAGCTGACCTTTCCATCCTCTGCTCCAGTTGCAGGCAGATCCACCTCCACAACCCCATCCTCTCTCCCAAGTGCTCTCCAGCTAACTGATCACCATTCACCTTGCAGGCAGACCTCCCTCCCCCCCCCACCCTCTCCACACACCCCTCTAATCAACATCCAGCTGTTTTCCCCAGCCTCAATTTTTTCCCAGTCTCCAAAATGTTGAGTTAAAGGGATTTTTTTTCCAGTGTACGTCTAAGTTCCTTCCAGAACTGGAAGTAAAAGAGATGAAACACTTCAAGAAAGGCAAAACCATTGACAGAAATAGCCTGACCAGAAGCCCAAAACATTAAAATCTCACAAGAAAGCCAGTTCTCAGACTTTGATTTTCCTGCTCAGCTTTGGCTATTTTTAGCAGATTTTGATGAGCATCATAACTTTAAAGTTATCATCTGAACCAAATTTGAACTTTGAACTGTGGCACTGTAAGACAGTACTCTGGCTCGAATAAATTAGATAGCGTGTAGACTGACCTGGTTTGGTTTCTAAGCTCTGTAACTGAATACATCCTACTTTATGGAATAGCCTGGAGTTTGTAAGATCTGTGAGCCACAGAGATAGGCTTTGAGAATTTAGAAGCTTCACAGACAGACATGTCTGGCATATTTTCT